>NC_057362.1:620731-1241462 GCF_016861735.1 Aspergillus chevalieri
AAAGCACCAAGATATCACCTGATATCCCAAAGGGGAAAGTGACTCTTCTCTCCGCACTGTATCTTCTCCTCAGCTTCATCTCATGCTTATTCTCTCAACTACTCTCGTTTTTCTTGTCTTGCAGCATACTCTCAAGCTTACCTCAGCTTTTCGCTCTTTACCCCTTCCTGATTCTACAGTCTGTAGCGAGCCAGGTTCGATCCTGGCTTGTCAAATTTCCTCGCCATGTCGGCTGCGATCTCTTCAGTCGTCAACCCTCAGAGCCAAAGTGCTCGTCAATCGGCACGCCAGACACGAACGAATCCATCGCGAACCTCCAAGACTCTTGGCCGCTCCTCGTTTGCGTACGGTCATGGCTCGATGAGTGACGCTCCTCCGACGCCCACCATTCCACACGGGTTTTATCCTGCTCTCACCCATTTCACCGACGCCATCACGGCGCTCCCGCGAGAATTCCGGCGTCATAATTCGTTGCTGAAAGAGGTGGATGCGAAGGCATGGGCTCTAGAAGAGAATCTTCTGCAGCTGCTCAAGGTCTCTTCGGAGTCCCAGGCTGTGCAGCATCCTCCCAATCCGGCGCCTATCGTCGCGGGTGTGATCCGCGAGGATGTTATGCGTCAGGTAGATCTCTATTATACACTACAGGAGAAAAATATCGATAAAAAAAATGGAACTGATAGAAGTCGCATCTACAGGATCCCTCGCAACCACCTGAGTCGCCGGAAAGCAAAAATCGTCGTCTCCTTTTTGATCGCGTACGACACACCCTTTCGGACCTGATGATGACCGCAGATGAAAAGAACCATGTGATTTCCAACGCCAACGACGAGCTGGATCGTCAGGTCGCGCGTCTTGACACAGTCTTCCCGTTCATCGCGGGTGAGATCAGCGATGAGTCTCGCCTGGGCAGCCTCACCCACTGGGCCTACTCGAATCGCAATACCGCTACAAAGACCACTACCAATGAACGTCCTCGTCGCGAAGTAGCGGCAGCTAAAGAATTGGCGGAGGCAGAAGCTTTCTCCCGGAGTGAGGCAAGACGGGAAGCAGTCCTGGCACGCAAGCATCGCCGCGGTCACGCGGATTCTGAGTTTGATGACACCCGTTCTGGTTCTCGCAAGGGACATAGTAGCAAGGCGCGAAGTGGCGCTGCGACAGGGGAGCATGCGGCAGATAATGCGGTCTCCGGTAGTACGGCGACCACGAAGCGTCGGAAGGTTGAACGGCCAACACCTGCAGAATCCAGTACTCCAATGGAACGAACGGCGAGCGGTGCCGGTAGCACTGCTGGGCGAGCCGGTTCTAAGGACGCTCAAGATCTTGCCAAGAAGAGATCGCGAGCTCCTAACTCAGGTACGGCCGCAGCACGCAAGAGGTACGTTCTTTGTCCACTATCACCTTTTCATTCAATAACGTGTCGCAGGAACACTACTGGTATCACCGCGGCCGAATCTCCTATATTAGAACCACCCCCCGTCATCGGGACCTTCAATGCGCCACGAAAGACGAGTCCTGTATCTACTACGAGTCGACCACAATCCTCACGTGCACCACAAAACGGTGCGCAGTCTGTCAATGGACGGAATAGACCATCATCTGCCACATCAAACCGTGTGACTGACAGTACGTTCCCTGGACCTGGACCAACCCTGGAACTTGCCCTTTCTAACGCGGGCCTCGCCGTAGATAAAGGCATCGAAGCCAAACCAAGCTCCAGGGATACACCTGCCAAGATGGATCCTGTTGTTCCTGGACTTGTTGGTGCGGATGTACAACGCAGAGAGACAGAGTGTGACGCGGGCAATGGCACTACGTCCAGGATGCCAGTATCAGGTACCAAGCGCGAGGACTCAGACAGGCCTGCGGAATCAGTGGAAACAGGCGAGTCGCCAGCTCCGCCCCAGTCCAACTCCGGATCCAAAGGCCGATCCTCCAAAACATCAACCCCTGTCCTCCAATCCTACGAACCCGCACAACCACGCGTACGACCTACTCGAAGTACAAACCCTGCACCCACTACTTCCGCCAAACGGTCCCACAAGAAGAACGGGGGCGCAGCAGTTGTACCGCCTCCGCCATCTGAGGAAGAAGAATCGATGCACGAGGGCGACGATGAAGACGAAGAAGGCGAGCCGCGGTATTGCTACTGTAACGAAGTTAGCTTTGGAGAGATGGTTGCGTGCGATAATGATGCTTGTCCGCGGGAGTGGTTCCATTTGTCGTGTGTTGGGATGACAAAGCCTCCTGGGAAGAACGGTAAGCCAGTCCCTTTGCTTGTAACAATTGCGTGTCTGTATGGATGTGGGCTAACGGTACCAGTCAAATGGTACTGCAACGAATGCAAGGATAGCATGCGGCGGAGTCGGAGCGGGAGGTAGTTGTCGTACAGGTAGGGTACAATATATTGATAGACTGATTTATGTACATTTCGGAATGTTATATGAATATTGCTATTTCAACATAAATTTCAGCGCAGAGATAGTGAAAATAAGAAAAGAAGAAAAGAAAAAGTGTTTTCTGTCTTGAAAGACAGAAAGATGAAATGCAAAAAAATGGTCCCGACGAGGGTCGAACTCGCGACCTTGGCGTTATTAGCACCACGCTCTAACCGACTGAGCTACAGGACCAATTGCTGAATAGGCATTCCCTTTAGTGTCTGACAGGCTAAACAAGTATACAGCCACCAAAATAATCACACTGCTAATAAAAGTACACACATAGCCAGATGCTAACCCAATTACATTAGAATCATTGACTACCCCTCTGCCTCTGTCTGCGCTCACCATCCCCATTCTCACTCGCCACCCCCGAAGCAGCCCCAGCAGCAGCAACCTCCCCCTCTAACCTCCTCCTCAAATCCTCAAATCTCCCCTCCTCCCCCCTCCTACTAACCCTTTCCCTCTCCCCAACAGCCCAAGCTGGAACCCTCCAATTCACACTAACGCCAGGGAGTACCTCCGCGCGCCATGCAAGCCCCACAAACCACCCCGTGACAGACGGGAGGAGCATATACGGAAACTGGGAGAGCGCGAGCTGTAAGGCGAGGAGATACGTTGTGGTTTTGTTGGAGAGGAGGAGGGTTATCCCTTTGCTTGGTGATTCGGTTGTGGTGGTGGAGGTGCCGATGCGGTAACGGTAGGTGTGGGGGATTAGGGCGTGGTATTGGGCGAGGAGGGCGAAGAGGGTTGAGACGGGACCAGAGGGGAGGTAGTTTATCATGTTGAAAGATAAAGGGCGGATGACGAGGGCTAGGAGGAGAGGCGGCAGTAGGGTTGTATATGGTAGTGTCGAGATGATGAAGGACTGTCGCATTGCGTTGCATACATTTAGCATCTTAACCATATATATCACCGCCATTGACATATACGTACCAGTAGCTTGCGTCTCCCCCACCCTCTCTCAACAACACGCAGATGATACACCAGAACCGCGGCAAAAAGCGCCTCCGTCGAGTTCGCAAAGCCAGCGACCTGCCATACTGCCGCACGCCAGAATTGCCCGTACTGCCAGAGATGCGGCGAGACGTGGATCGACGCGAGATGCTTGGAGTCGAGGATGGAGAGGAGGATTGAAGAGGCGATTGTGTAGATTAGCAGGTTTTTGGTGATGGGGGTGTTGGTTAGTCCGGAGGTGTACATTTTTGTCCGTCTTTTTTTCTGGGGGGAATTAAAGCCTGGCCGTGGCCGGTTGTTGTATGTACAAGTGCGGTGTTCTGTTGTGGTCGAGGTGGTCTACTTGAGGTCCACTGTGCACGTGCCGCGGCGTTTATGCATGGAAACATGGGTGCAAACGTACGTACAGTACGGAGTACATTAGGCTATCTAATAGTTACCCCTGGTAATGATTCATTAAATATATCCGACCCTCTCTCCATCTCCAGGACCGGGCCAGGGGAGATCATGTTCATGGATTGTCCACCACAGCATTGCAGATGATCAAGAGGAGCCGTGGACTAATGGGCGACATTTGTGGATTCGTGATTCGTGATTCTTCGTTCTGCCATGAAGATCACGGAATCGAGTGTTATTTTGCTTCTGATTCTACAATTTTGAGCGGTTTGCGGGGGAGGTTTTTCGCATTGACAGGCCCACCACGGAGGTGATTGTTGAGTTGGCCGAGGTTGATGTCGGGGCACTTCGTTTGAAGAGACTTGAGATTGAGTTTCGATTCATGGACTTGTTTGGGTGTATGTATTTGCGCTACAGGGTATATCTTTGTTTGTTTGGCGGAGTACAGAAATGGAATACAGACAACAAAGTATTATTATGAATGCGTGTATGTATCTAACTATGCAGGCGCGGGCGCATCCTTCATCTCCTCCGCCAACGCCTCCTTGTACTTCCCCAAAGCCATCTCCAACGCTCTAATCGTCGGCCCCAACAACTGATTCACCACCTTCTCCCCACCCGCAACACCCGCCAGATTCAACCTCTTCTTCCTTCCCGTCTTCTCCAGCATATCTCTCGCATGCTGCTTCCATCGCTCAACCTCCTTCTGTCGATCAGCTTCCGCGTCCGCAGCGACGGCCTTGATCCGCTGCAGTGCGCGGTTGAGCGATTCCACCAGCGAGGCGACTTCTCCCGCGCGGTCTGCGTTGCCGGATAGGAAGGCTTGCCAGAACTGGTGCAGGAACTCGGTGCTTGTGGCGTGGGTGAGGGTTAGGCGGTCATAGAGTGGGGGTGTGAGGCCGTACGTGCCTTCTGTGGAGGAGCTTTCGGTTTGGGCGCGGCGGTCGCGGATTGCGCTGAGGATTTGGGCGGAGGCTTGGTGGAGGTTGGGCTTGGAGCCGACTTGTTGGCGGGAGCGGGTTTCGTCTTCGTCCTCGTCCTCGTCTGGTTGGACTAGGCGGCCTAGTTGTGCGGTGCCGTCGTCTGGTAGTTGTTGCTGGAGTTGCGTGCGGAGACCGCCGAGTACTTTTTCAGGATCTTGCTGTGAGATCAACCGGCTCTGCTCTTCTGCTGCGTCCTTGGCTTGCGTGAAGAACCGGCTTTGGTCCCGGACGTTCAACAAGACACGGCCCTGCTCCTCGTCGCCTTGTAGATCTCGTAGCTGTAACTCATTATACGTCTCTTCGTCCATGCCTACCGGGGCCGTAGGATCTCGATCTGCCGGCGCAACACCAGCCATAATCTTCTCACTCAGACTGTTCAGTGTCCGGATAATAGGCACCTTGTCCACACCTGACGGTCTCATATCCAAATCCGGTCGGTTACCCCGTCGCTGGCTATGATTCACCTCGTTACCCGCCAAATTCAAAAACTGAGGAACATGCGCATCGCGCTGCCCAACATTCTCATCTTCCAAAAGATACTTGTCCAGAACAGCATCCGTAGCATCATTCTCAGAAACCCGCTCCCCACGCAACTTCTTAAACAACCGACTCTGAAAAAACCTCGACCAAAACTGCTGCTCCGTCAACTTGGGCACATTCTCATCATACACCCGCTTCACAAGCGGATGCTGACTGAAAATCAACTGAATCTGCTCCTTGCTAATATTCAGCTTTGTCACATTCTCCTCCGTCCGCGGCTTCAGCGTTGAAAGCACATTGTACGACCCCCGCAGCTGCCCCCGCTCGATCGCATGCGCCCGCAGCAAATGCAACCGCGTCGACCAGAACTGCGACGCAAACTGGCCCGTCGTCAACGACTCGGGCTTCGTGTCGAGCGATTCAAAGAACATCCGCTTGAGATTCGGGTCCGCTCGTAACAGCGACTGCTGTAGCTCTGCGTCAGCTTTGAGACGGTTGTCGTCGTCCCAGGCGTTGCGACCCGTCCCTGCTGAGACGGCGTTCGCCATGGCCATGGCCGCGGACATGCTGCCATCGCGGGGTGGTGGTGCGGGAGTTCCTCCGGGGGTGGGTGTGGGTGTGCTACCTGAAGGCTGCGGAGCGGTTTTTGTGGCTTGGATGGCGGAGCTGAGGGCGTCTTTGATGGCGTCAGCCTCGGGGCGCGCGTTGGCGCCGGCTGTGAAGGAAAATACGTATTGTTCGGGGACGCTGGCGTTCGGAGGCTGCACGAAGATCTTCAGCATGACTTTGGGATTACTCGCGGGCGTCTGTTGCAGATCTAGCAAGAGTCAGCTTTGTTCGCCTTCGAAGGGATTCATTCCTCTTTGAAGCAAACGTAGAATGTCCGTACTTGTGATATGGCCAACAGGCAACGTAATGGTCCCCGAAGCACCACCAGCCGCGGGAATCCACGAGACCGACTGGTGGTCTTGGGACATGGTCAAGGTGCCATCTTTCTTCTTGTACGTCGCCGACCCGCTCGGAGGTGCCATCGTCGTTCAAGTCGACGGCTTCCACTGTCCAGGGCGGCGTTGACGGATCCACCCATCGGGAGGGAAAAAGCCCCAAGGGAAAGAGAGAGGCACGAGAGGCAGATGAGATGAGCCTTTCCGAGCGGCTTTGGAAGATGGTTGGCGTCGTGGATCTGGAAAATGTCGCCGCGGCGGAAGCTTGGGTGGATCTTTGTAGCGACGGGCACGTGACTTATCGGAGTTCTGTAGTGGCCGAAGTATTACTTCTTACCCTACTGATAGCATCGCGCAGTTCAACGACACTTGTTAGAACCATATTGGGTCAGCATATCCATTAAACTACTCATTCACTAGAACATTCAACCAGGACCTCCAGCGAGACCTTGCCATGCACGAACCACGCCTGCTCGGTTGGTGAACGAAGGGTGAGCCTGCGACAGATCCACATGTATTCGTTGTTGCTTGCACGATTCGAATAATAGTTGAACGACTCCCATTCTCCAACTTTGATGACCAGCATTCTTAGAGGTGCGCAAATTCCAGCTACCGTTCAGTAGAGGAATCTCTCCTGCTCCCCAAACATGTAATTGAATATTCCCTTACAGAAGTCGGCGGAAATCTCAGGACCGGGCTGGGGATCGGACTGGCGAATACGCTGACCGGTCATGTCCCAAGCAGGATTCCGGACCGCCCGGAGTTCTGCTGGAGTCAAGGGGATATTCAAGACTAAGTGACGTAGCTTTTGGAGGCGCGATAATGAAGACAATGCATGATAGACCGACCCCTGTTGTCGTGGCAGGTTGAGGCCCAAACTGTTGAGATGAGGAAACCACTCAACAACTCTATCAATTTTATTGAATATACATTGCACTTCGCCATGGGGATTTTCTGGGTATCTAAGACCTGGGTATTGCAATCTCTCCCGCCGATTCGGTCGTATTTGCCTGCCGCATCTCCTACATTGGACATGGAGGCGCTTAAGTGAACCCTGATGATAATGTGCAAACGTTTCCAGGATGTCGAACGGAAAGTGATAACAAATGAATGTGGTCAAGCCTGTGATGCGTTCAAGGAAACGTTTGGCGGCCGCTACTGACTTGCTGGGCCCTCCTCCTTGAGACGCTCGTAGCTCGGTAGACTAAAGTAGGCCTTGTGCTTGTGCCGTCACCGCATCGGCAAAGACGGGTAAAATTCCATCAAGATCTTAGTTCAACAGAGCGAGATGACGGAGATGCTGCCATGAACACAAGAGCTAAAAATGGGCACCTGTTCGGGCGGTATGACCTTGTTGAAAAGCTGTATTCACCGCGGCTTTGGGAATTGATCCCCTGGCTCTAGATATAGCTGCTCTCGCACTGGATCATCCTCTTGTTGCCTCAATTTGAGGACTTGCAGATTGGAAGAGGCCTTGACGAGATGTGATTCCTGTAACTCTTTCTCTCGATCGCGACTACAACACGACCAAGCCAGCCTGAGTCCTCTCAGAGTGGCATGGCCTGTCACCAGTGCTTCATATCTTTCGGGTAAATCAGGGGAGTCGCATGCAAGATACGCAGAGGCATTAGGGTACCGCCGCCCAAACGAGCAGATCATTTAACATCCAAGACCTCCGGGTGCTTCAACTTGTTGATGAAGCTGTCAGTGTATGTATATATGTCAATTTTCTTTAAGCCGGAGCTTACGGGAAAAAAAAAAAAAAGTAGTTCGGGGATCTTCTCAAGAATGCTAACGCCAGTAATTGAAAGCCCCAATTCCCATGCACGCACAATTCCCGAACAGAAGAAAGAGGCCTTGGGTTCGCTTCGATCTATGGGATTTACCGGGGCTTATGTTCGCCATGCACATTCAATTGACAAAGAGCAGGGACAGACATATCTCATTCAACCTACGATAAGCAGCACTGAGACTCTTCAAGCTCGCGAAATCCTCCCACCGTAGCTGGAAGCAATGAGTCAGTTCATAATGGCAGTTAACACCGTCAGTGATAATGAAAGCATTAGCCTACCAATTCACAAATTTCTGCCCACAGTTCAGGAGGGAGCTCAGTCAATTATAGTCGACAATTCAATATCCAAAGTGAGATGAACGAGGAAGAGAATACGAAGGCGAAGGAAAAGAACGACCACTAGGGGCCCAAAACGCGCTAATACCTGAAAGTTCAGGTGCCCGATTGATTGCGGCAAGACTCATGAATCAACAGTCAATTATAAAAAAAGGGATTGAAATATCATAGTTAATTTAGAAATACACAATCGTTAAATCACAAATCCACGTCCCATAGTGGAAGATGAACCGTCGAACCCGATTGCGCTAAACGCCAGGGAACTCCAAACCGCAAACGATATAAAGAACAGAAAAACAACGGAGAGAACCATCATATAAAACGAAATGAGTAAAAAGACAACCATATCGTTAAAAGAGATATCGCCCGCTATGCACACGCTGAGCAAAAGACACGAAATCCTGAAGCCAACCAAATCATTGCCAACAAACACAATACCTTGTTTCCTCCGTTGAACGCTTGACTCCCATTATGATCCGCTCGAAATAGTATAAAAACGAAACCATATGCATCGAATCAAACCTTCATCTGAAAAGCAAAAACCATATCCGCCATTGTCGACGCGAAACACAACGCAAGGGTATTGGTATATATAGCTGTAATAGAAGCAGAGATCAAGTAATCCGTACCGTGAGTAACGCCTTCGCAGAAATTAAAGGACAACAAAAAAAAAAAAAAAGAGAGAGAGAGAGAGAGAGAGAGAGAGGAAAAGTCACTTTTTGAACATGTAATGTCCATAGATGCCTCCCACGTCTCCGACGGCAACGGGGATCTTTCTCATTCCCCACCAGCGGGCGCCCATTTTCCAGGAGCGAGACCCGTCGTCAGATAAGCGGGAGGGCATCGAGTCGGGGTCACGGACGTACCACCCACGTCGACCCAGTTCACGGATCATCCAGCCGGACGAAGACTTGGTGTTCTTGGTGCGCTCGCGCAAGGGAGCGATGATCTTGTCACCAAATTCAATGACCTGCAGGGGGTAGCTCTGCTGGGAGAGCAACGAACAGGCGTTGGTGTTAAAAATGGTGCCAATCGTCAATTGGGGAACCTTGTTGAGATCCATATAGGCCAGAGACGGAGGAGCCCATTCCGATGCCGGCGGGGCCGGAGGTTGGTCAATAGCCATTTGATCATCCTGCTCTCCCGTCAAGGGAGAAGGAGGAGGGGGAGACGGAGGGGTAAAGAAGGTGTTCAGATCTTTGGCGGTCAGATCGGCCGAACTCAACCCAAGCTCGTCCAGATGCTTGGTCAAGGGCAGGAGCAAGCGAGTATGCTCCGAGCTGACCTTGGCACCGCCCAAGTTCAAAGAGCGCAGCGTAGACGGCAATTTGGGAAGCAAGGCGTGGAGATGATCCTCGTCCAGAGTGCGGTAGCGGGTCGCATCCGTAAGCAGATTCAAGAAAACGAGCGAGCCGCGCACGGCAGGATGGGTGGTCAGGAAGTGGACCAAGGTGTTTCCACGTAGACGTGTGCAGCGGGACAAACTCAGGTGGGTAATTCGGGCGGTTTTCGGGATGGACAGAAGGGCCTCTTCGGTGACCAGGGTGTGGGTGAGGTCCAGGTGGGTGACGTTGACCAAGCGGGGAAGCAAGAGCTCGAAAGCTTCCGCCGACAGACTGCTGCACTCATGGAGCGAGAGGCGTTTCAAATTGGGCAGAGTCGGGGGAAGAGGCGAGGCGGTGGTCAAGGCCTCAAGGAAAAGGGTCGAGAAGGACTGGGTGGAACAGCCGCAGAAGTCGATGGCGTTCATGTTGGGCAAACCAAAGAACAACTTCTGCAGGATCTCGACGCTGATGTCACCTTCCACGTGCTCCTGGAGCAAACATTCCCGGAGGTTGGGCAAAAGATTCAAGCATTGCAGCAGGGTTCGGGAAGTAAGATTCTGAATCTCGGCATTCATCTGCTTGGTGCGACCCAGACCGACAGAGGTGAAGTGGGAGAAGTCGAGCCGACGGACAAGGGTACCGAGGGCGGGATACTGAGTCAAATGGTTGAGACCCTTGGAAAAGACAATCGAGTGGGGGAAGGTCATGTTGCGGTACAATACACCGAGGGTGGCAGCGTGCAACGTGCGGGAGGTCAAGAGGCACGCAACCAAGTCGACGTTCCGCGGCGTGTAGCCATTGGGAGGGATATCCAGCGCCAATTCGGAGATAATCACATCTGCCAAGCGTTAGCCTGAAAAATTAACACACATATTGAAGGGGGGGGAAACATACCAAGAACCTCCGGAGGCAGTCTCTCCAAGGCCGATGTGCGGCGCGGCGGCTGGGGTTCCTGAGGCTCCAACTGCTGGACAGGCTGCAATTGCTGGGGCTGCTGCCTCTGCGGTGGCTTCAATTCCTTAGAGAAGGAAGGACGAGCGTCACTCAAGGCGGGAGGGTTCTCCCAAGCCCAACCGCGAGTGTGCAGGTTCCCGAGCGCCCGGAGATCACTGTAACTCCGGCTCAGACTCTTCCCACCCAGGCGAATTTGCTTCCAGCCCAGAAATCCACCGCAGGGGCAGCAGAAGTCAGGGGCTTGCTGGAGCATTTCCGAGACGTTGGGTTTGGGTGGTTCTTCGTTCGGAGGGTGGTCGATGTGGGTGTCGACAAAGGACTGCGCAACGCCTTCGGAAACCATTAGTCTCCTTCTTTTGAAATTGTAAGCCCACCAACAGAAACTTACCGTCGACGTCTTCTTTGATAGAGCCAAACGAGTCACGGCGGCAACTGCTGGAGCGCGAACCGTCGGGAGAGGAGCAGTTGGAGGTCTGGGGCGATTCGTCTCGGGGAGAGTGAGGAACACTCTCCTGAGCAGCAGAATAGCCCGTGGGCGCGGTGGTGTAGCGGGAAAAGGAGGGTTTGTGGTGGTGGGAATCGCAGGCCGGAGCGACGGTGGCGGAGGGGGCGGCGGAGGAAGACATGGTGGGAGGGAAAAGAGCGAAGCGGAGGGGAGCTTCGACTCTTTATATTGCAGTGGGATGATTCTTAGTGGGAGTGTTTGTTGTTGTTATTAGTGCTGCCAGTTGTCGTACGCAGATCAGAAGAAGTAATACAGAAAAGAAGAGAAAAGAGTGTGTGGTGTGAGGGTCAAGAGAAGAAGACGAGGACCGGAGGGAAAAAAAAAAAAAAAAAAAAGCGAACGGGGCGAAGAGGGGCGGCGGAAAGTGTTAGTCACGGAAACGGGTGGATGAGGTCAATAGGCATAGACTATTATAGTAGTATTCCCTATTATGCCTAGTATCGAGTGCAAAGAACGAAGAACTCGCTTAACGAGCGAGGAAAATGCAGGAAATGCAGACAAAAAAAAAAAAAAAAAGCAGAAACTGCGAGAGCCTAAAGGGAAAGTAGAGGAGAACCGTGGGCCAAGTACCGATGTCCGGCGGAACAGCGTCGGAGATGAGAACGATCTCTACTAGTCCTACTACTGCCTGTATGTACTTGTATAGTTGTTCCGTCCAGTCATATCATGTATTCGGTAGTCTAACGTGAATATTGCTTTTTCCCCTCTAATACTGGACTATGACAGCGTGATCCCGTGATCTCCCCGGCAAATCACGCTCCTGCAGCAGATCCGTGGCGTGGCATTCCATGACATAATGCCAACTGTCAGCTGCACTATACAGTAGCATATACTACACATACTCAGAGTATACCAGAGTATACTGCTATTGATATAATAGTAGAATATCTGCTCAGCAATTCAACCGAAAATATTTCTACTACTTGGTCCATGGGGGGCCAAGCTAAGCTGTCTTGCCCGGATTGGGTTAGTGTCTTACCCCGGACCCAGCACCGCTTGGCGCTAACCGTTTTGGGAATCCTACAGATCAGTTATGTAACGATGCTACTGCCTTGTCTACCAGCTGTAGCCTATCCCCAGGCTAGACAGACTGTAACAGAGTTCTACACGCTCCGGTGACTAGTAACTTGGTTAGAGGACTTTTACCTCTTACATGATTCAGTATAAGCCACTAGCAGAGAGCTCTAAATTAAGCTATTCACCATAGTGCTGTAATGCAGCGGATCTCCGTTTGCCAAGAGCCAAGATCTCCAGGAGTTCCTCTATTACGCACAAGCAATCGCCCTACTCTACCGGTATACAGGCACAAGTAGGACAGCATCACTAAGTAAGTACTACTCCCTATTCGTATGGTAATACAGCCCCTGGCCAATGATTGCCCCATGTAAGTCAATGGCAAATATCGGCTGTCTCTGCCCCGCCGCCGTCGCTGATCACATGGATCGTCACATGACACCATAAGGTCACGTGATGCACATCCCAGCCCCTGCTGCAAGGGGATGAACGGGACACAGTTCTCCGCTCCTGGACTGAGCAAGGAATCTTGGCCAAGCTCTTAAATAACCCCCTTATCGCCGGGGGATCGCCTGATTTACCAGGTTGATCTGGCGTCTCCCGACCTCCGTCGGGATTTTACGGAAGAGTGCTACCCCTTGTATCGCGCAGATGAGACTGTGCTAGTATGCAGTATGGAGTGCTCTCTTACCTAATTATGCGCGTCGAGAGATTATGTTGTTTTTCTTGCCACCCCGCCTAGTGGGGTGCAGCGGGGAGGATGCGGAGGCTTCAAGAGTCCTTGCTCTTGAAGTGAGCAGTCGATGACCTAGGATATGACACTGATCTGGGACAAATCCGATCCTACTTTTCGGTTACAAGAAACTAAACATCTGAATGTCGAGGGGTAAGCTGGCTAGTTTCAATAATGCCCGGAAAAGACGGCGCCAGAGGAAACTGTTACGTGAGAGATCGAAATCCACTGGCTTGTCATGTTTGCATTTCTAATTGACTTCCTCTCCACGGCTAGAGCCGAAAATCCGGGGGTCATTTCCTGAATGATCAATTAATTCAAGACTCATGGCAATCTCCCCATGCCGGGGGATTAGGGCTCTCAGAGAATGGATACATAGCACGGACAATCGGCAATATATTCATGGTCATTGGTTACCTGAAAATTTTCAGCTTCTTGCAGATTGCGCGCGTAGGCCATGACACTCCTGGCTTGTCAATGCCGAAGAAGAAAACCAGTGCGATAGAAAAGTGCAAAGGTGCACCCCAGAGAACGAGTTTTGAATCGGCTGCTAACTTGCTCGGGTGCTTGGTATCCCTCCCTTTTTATGGAAACAGACTAGCCACATATGGTTAGCGTATTCCCAATTGAGGACATGAGCTGCTTTCGAAGAACTCCTCTATCTTTGTGTTCCGGTAGAGTGCGCTCACATTGTATCAATGAAGTCTTGCTCGTCTCATTGAGCCGTAAATATGGAACATGAGCTCCCACAGCCAACGCTATTCCAAACGTGTAGCCCACATGTCATTATAGACGAAGTCGTGGGCAATCTGTTTGCACGACGTTGTTTTGCCAACACCGGCACGGCCGCGAATAAGGATTTTCTTCTACCACCAAAGGTTCCGTTATCTGTTTTCCGGCCATCGAACAGTTTGGCCAAGTCCACGGTTTTCTCAGCGTTGGGTGCTTCAACCTTCAATCGTCTTGATTGGAAATTCTGAATCTCGGAAAGAACTTGGTCTTGTTTCAGTCCGGGCTCCGCCGGACTCGATGATTGAAAGGTTAATGTAGCATTCCCTCAGGCCTAACGGGTCTCTTGATTATTGGATGATTCCCAGGCGCTTGTCCTGTTCATGATACCTCGCGAGCTTGAGGTCGGCGTATATTGCTTTTACTGGCTGCTGTGCCATACTTCCTCTAGTAAGCTTGCAGGCGTTTCTATGTTGTGCTTCACTTTCTCGCCAAACAGTTTCAGTCCAGTGTAGGTTTCTCTTTCCAACTGCGAGTGAGCCGTGAAAATGAAAATCTTGATTTCTTCCGGCAGTTAATCCATTCAGGTCTGCCCATAGTTTGCCCAACTACGTGGATCCACTGCAGTTTGTATTCGTTCTTTGACGATGCTGACGCAGTTGATCCAGTTGTAACTCACGACTGTTCGATCTGCGCACTAAGTCCACAAAGAAGGCTTCATAGCTATCATAGCGCTTCTTTCCAAGGAGATCTTTCAGAATTTTACCTTTGCCTCGATCAACATGCTGGTGTAACGAAGAACAAGACGCCAAGTATTCTGTTTGGCGTCGGACCTGACTACGTCCGTAAATGCTTCATCGACTTTCTCGGACAGCAAAAGAAGTTCCTTGCCGCTGTTTACAATTCCCGAAAATAGCTTGAGTATTCGAAATATGCTGGGAATGGCATCCACGATCTTCTGAGGGTCCAGTGTGGCAACTGCACCAGCAAGTCTTGCCGAGGCTTGAATAAGAGCCCAGTTGTGACGGCGGAATGCTTGCCACTGTTTCATTGTCGTCGATCTTCAGCAAGCCATGGTACGCATAGCCCGGATCTAAGCCAGACGAGGTTTGTCGTCATCGCTCGAATTCTTCAGTTTTGCTAGCAGCGGGCCACGAAGATGCTCTCGATCAATACCCGCAATATGGAGGTCGACCATGGTGCCAATCACACACGCAATCATGCACACCAGATAATATTGGGCCACCAACGCTGCATCCCCACTAGTTTGGTCCAGTCTCCACCGGAGGCTATCAAGAACAAGCCCATGCTTTGCAGTTTCGGTAGTGAGCAAATTTGGCTCGACGGAGAACGATATCGAAGTTAGGCAGAAGCTTTTGATGAATGATTTTGCCGTCTTCGGCGCGTAATCATTGCATTGGAAAAGGCCGTTATAATTGTCCCATGCTCGTTTCGGTGCTGATTTTGGACAAGACTGTCGCCTCTTGCAAGTAGCCCAGTCTCGTGTCATTCTCGAAGACTTCGGCCATTCGGGCCATCAGCAATTGCAGCCCTTCTTTCTCCTTATTGGTGGGTTGGGGTTTAGCAAGGCGCTGGCGAAGATCAAGCACTGTAGCTGGTTCTATCGCCGTGATGAATGGTTTTCGGGAATCTTGACCCTGCTGCGAGAACCATCAGGCTGACTTGGCCGAGGCAAGCGAAGCCAAATAACACAGTGATCTTTGGCAGGATGATTTGTTCGGTCTCACGTCTCTCGGACTAGTGTCGTTGCAGATGCGGTCTGTTCACTAGTTTATGCCTCCAGAAAAAGTAAACATGGCAAGTTATTGGCCGATGTTCAAAGCTGAAAGCTGTACTGTTTGATTCCTCGGCTATTATTAGATCTTCCCATTCGGTTCAGAATGCCTAACGTTCCTCCCTCTATATATGCTCGCTTCGCCAGCAAGGTACCGGAGTACCTTTGCCATATCTTGGCTTTCACTTTCTGATTTAGTTAGCCCACCCCGCTTCGATGCGCTTCCGCAACCTCTCGTACTTGCGACTCCTCTTTTACACTTGCTCGTTGAGATAATTAAGTGCTGCTTAGACAGGTTACCCGTGCCGCGACGCACCCCGTGCAACTTGCCGAAGCCCCGCACCTTGACTCAAAAACCACGCTCTACCCAACCTGGAATGATCTAATGAATGTCGCAAAAATCGCGAAAGCTTCAGCGCGTCTCTAAGGCCTGTAGGTCCCCAAACGTTCGATTTGATTGATCTGGAGTTATCCACTATTTAGCCTGGCTGCCTACTCTGTGAACCCCGGACATGAAGCCCGCATTCGCTAACGTGGGCAACCTAATGCAGGCGACTTTTGCAACAGACGCAGCATCAAATGCAGTCAAAGAGAGGATCCGTTAGGCCGCTGTCAAAATTGCGCGGACTTCGATGTGCCGTGCACCTTTGATCGCCCCGCAAAACGCAGGGGCGTCAAGGCTGGCACTCAGGCGAGTGGTCGTGACGCTCAGTTTGTGAGGGCATCAGTCAATCATGGTATTCATACGGCAGCAGCGACTGTAAGTGGTGGAAGAGCCTACGGCTCTTCGACTTCTCGCAGTTCATACCGTCCATCGATCTCCGGTGATCCCTGGTCTGGCTGGTCAGCAGCCGAAGGTGATGACGATGACGGGGCGCTGCACAATTCTTGGAAAGCCTTTGCCATTGCCTGTGACCGGCAAATAAGGAATTTAGTCCAGGTTTATTTCGAGATCGTCTATCCAATGTATGATGAATCTCTAATCCTCCTGGCTGAGTTCGTTGACTGAATATATCATCTCTAGATTTCCCTTGTTTCACATGCCGTCGTTCATAGAGCAGGTCAACAGCAAGGAGCATCTCCGCAATCAAGGGCTCTTTGCCTCCGTGATGGCTGTTTGCTCTTTGGTCTCCGGTCGGGTGCGTGACGGTGCGTTGTACTCTAATCGGTGGCACCGAGAAGAGCTCATAGATCCACCCTCAGAGGCTTTCTTTGCAGCTGCTAGAGACTCGATTCCTCGGGACCTTGTCGCAGTCAAGGGTATTGATTATATGCGCGCGTGTGCCATACTTGCTATCGCCAGCATTCAAAACGGCCAGATCAGAAATATGCAGAAGTATTCCGGCTTATACCACACCTTGACTTCGATGGATGGCCTTTATGACGAAAAGCTCTGGCCAAAAGACTTGAGTCCGATTGAGACGGAGGAGCGGCGGCGACTTGTACGGAATATACCCTTTATCTGCTACCGCATTACTGACCACGACGGCAGTTTTGGTCTATTTATACGCTAGACATCTATTCGACCATTGTGTGGGGTGGCGTTATTCGATATCGTGAGGCCCATTCCTTGGTACGCTATCCCAGCGAAGTAGACGACGAGTTCATCACGCACCACGGCTATGGCGTGCCGCCTGTAACACCGCAATCGAATCCGCTTCCGCCCAGCAACGTGACCGTCGTCTCCCGCCAGCCTATGACCTGGCTGCGTGGTTGGAACTTCACCACAGACCTTTACCGCATTCTCGAGCACGTGGTCGATGGCAATAGACGCCACTTCTCTTCGGCTAATGGGACGACACAAGTGTGGCCACTGTTTAATCCGTTATCCATGTCAGAGCCGGCGGTCATGGATCAAGTCCTTACTATGTACTCCGCACTTCCATCGCATTTTCGCGAGACGCCGCCCACTACAGGAGACATGTCTAAAGACTTATTCGGGTTCCAGTCAGCCAACATTCAGGCGACGCTACAACTTCTTCGGATGGTGCTCTTGTCTGCGGAGGAAATTGGAGTGGAGCGAAAATGAGATGTCGCGGGAGAATTGCTCAGCGTGTTTTCGAATGTACCTGTCGAGTACTTGAAAGCGATCAGCTCCCCTTTGGTATGTGCAGTCTTCATGCTTCTCTGTAAAATGTACTGATAATCCCCAGCTCCATCACCTTGGCGGAATTGGCTACATCCTCGGCTCGGTCATGGAAGGGAATTTGTCCGAAGCATCCTACACACGAGTTCGCACATTACTGCATGTTAACCCTATTCAGTGGTAGCCAAATGGTAACCTGAGTTTTAGCTGACATTCTTGCATACAGACTTGAAATGGCAGATCTCTTACAACGTCTCGAAACGGGCCTACACCGTGCCTCCGGTACTGGCGAACGACTGCGGTCCCAGGTTGATCGAATAGATGGCTACATGCATACTTCACTTCCGCTAGATCTTACTGCACCAAGTAATGCGATGCAAGTCATCGACGCAAAACCCGAACCTGCTGTCCCGTCCGCATATGCACAGGGCAACCCCGCCGTCGAAACCTCGCTTGGTGCTGGCCTCGACCAGATGTCACAGTTTCAGCTGCCACCAGAACTCCTTACAGATTGGCCATGGTCATTGGATTCTTACAATACCGAGGGATTTCTGCCTCTGGCGTCTGAATAGTTTCATTTTTGGGTGATGAGGTCCAGGATTGGCATATGTAACTAGGCACAACATGAAAGCAGGTGTATTTAATAATTTCCTATGCAATTTGCTGTTACACGTACGATTGTACCCTGGGGTTAGAGACAAACGCATTCTGTCCCAGACCATTTCACCTTTTGTCTTCAAACATTTCAATAAGTCTGCCAGGATCACATGTCGATCGATCACATCCCCAGGACTAGGTAAGAAACTCCAAGAAATTTTGGTATGAACCACCGGACCACTGGGTTAGACGATGTGCTTGGATGACTCTTGTGAAAGAGAAGGAGGATAGATACATAAGGCAGGCAGGTCATGGGGTGCTCCGGGGCCAGCCTCTGTCATATTCAAGGCAACATCCTGGAAGGGCTCGCCTATCCCGACGGTAGGTTCGACATCGTCTACTGCTCTCATGTCTTTGGGCATTTGCCGCCGTCGGACCTGCCACTCCAGGTTGCTGGCCGAGATACGACGGATCCTGAAGCCAGGCGGCATCCTACCCACACGCGACGCGGCGGACCAGCAGTTCTACCCTCGGAGCGTGGACCCCGAGCGGCTCGACTCCGGCATTACCGAGGACGAGATACAGCAGACGCTGCTCGCCGTGGGGAAGTGCGTCGAGATGGAGCCTGCCTTGTACGCGGCGATTCAGTGCGCAATGCTCGCGTGAAAGTGATCTGACGGGCTGATGGTGAAAAGAGCTTGTTCAGATTAAATAGGGTAAACAGTGCTTTGAATAGGTACTGGTATAAATGCTCTAAATGTCATTTGAAGAATTTGTCTGTATTATGATGGATGGACTAAACTCAGAAAAGCATTTGACGGCTGCGTGTATTCATCAATGTTATATATACAACATGAGCACCCCAAGTATCATGCATCTGGAACCCATTGCATGAAAGAAAACTGCAATGATCATAGGTAAGTTCCCCTTCAGAGACCACTATTTACCACTTGTTGTTGAAAACTTTGCCATCGACATAGTTGACCAGTTCCTTTACTGGGGAGAGATGATCGCGGCCAGCACCAAAAAGCATACCTTGGCGCAGGACCTTGCGGTAGTTCTTGCCTGGAGACACCTTTCCAAGCACATATTCTTGACGAGTCTCGACACGTGTGGGAACAGGAATGGAACGGCCCACCACTGCCTCCATACCTTGCCAGGCGAAGGTGATGGCCTCCTTGGCGCCAGCGGGAATACCGGCATCATCCAGCATCATAATGCGAGTGTTGGGGTAATACTTCTGGATAAATGCCGTGATGTTGGGATTATACGCCCCGCCGCCACACATGAAGATCTCGGCAATCTCTAGGTCTTTTGGGGCATAGCGACGGTAGTGGTCCACAATAGCCTGCGCCGTGACACGGGTGATGGTGGCAACGACATCGTCGGGACTAAGCCTCTTGGCTTCTGCCTTGGTGATAAGGTCATGCGCGAGCGTGTCACGGAAAACCTCACGGCCGGTAGTTTTGGGCGGATCTAGGGCAAAGTACGGATGGCGCAGGAAGTCGTCGACGAGCTCCTGGTCGACTGTACCACGCGCACCCATCTCACCGTTTTTGTCATACTCGCGCTCACCGTTGGTATAATGGCGCACCACGGCATCGATGAAGACATTGCCTGGGCCAGTATCAAAGTCGTAGCATTCGTTCACGCCGCCTTGGCTGTCCGGCGGGATGAAACACACGTTGGCTATGCCGCCGATGTTCTGGCAGGCGCGCAACTTGGTCGGGTGGTGCAGCACTAGCGTGAAAAAAGGCAATCAGCGGAGCACCCTGGCGCCCGGCAGCTTGGTCGCTCACGCGGAAGTCCGTCACTGAGGTGATACCGGTGCGCGAGGCCAGGAATGAGCCCTCGGCCATCGTCAGTGCGCTCCGAGTCTCGCCTGGCTCGGGCATGGAGAGCAGCCAGATCGTCTGGCCGTGGGAGCCCAACACATCAATCGAGTCAATGTCGACGTGGTAGTCCTTGCAGAACTGGTGCACTGCCAACGCAAACGTTTCGCCCAGGATGACGTTCACTTCTGACAACTCAGACGGCGAGGTCTGGTTGCGCAGGATCATGTTCATCACCCGCTTCTTGATTACCGGCTCCAGCGGGATCTCTCCGTACTGCTTCCAGTGTCAGTTGTGTTTTGTGAGACTGACGAGAAAAATTTACCCTCAGAAGCTCAAAGTGCATCGGCGACTCGGGAGTCTCCTGGCAGAAGCGGCAAAGGGCACAGTCGATGCCATCCTTCATTCACCATGAGATTCATCTTTCTATGATAACCAGGCTAGAGCACTCACCATCGATGTCCCACTGTTCAAACCAAGGACGGTCAGATCCAAGGAATGGCTGGCAGTGCCGTTAACCATGTTAGAAACCATGATTTGATTTACGCAGGAGGGTCCATCGACTCTACCAAGATCGCACGCAGAGAATCGTGAGCGAGGAATAGGCCGTATTTAACGGAAGGCGAAGTCCCATCGCCGATCGAACAGCGGGGAACTCACGCTAGTGCGGTATACATTCGATCTCTCTAAGTAGCCTTAACGCTAAGAGGGCTAAATGGTCGCATAGGTTAAACGGGAGAACGGTAAAATGCTTATTGTCCCCTCCTCATTGCCACTTCAGCAAATGCTGTTAAACGGCTACACGCCTGAATGAGAGCTGAATAAGAGCTGAATCTTGTTCCCCGCGCTTCCCCAGGATGAGCTCCATCCCTAGCGGCGGGGGACGGATGTCCGCCTTATAAAGGATTCGCGAGCCCCCGATAATTCCGATGTATAAACTAGGACAGAGCAATAACGAACATGGGCTACACGACGCTTTGGAAGCGGCTCTCGCCGCGGCAGCTGAATGTCACCATCCATGTTTTCTCGCTCATCTCCATCTTCTTCGAAGGCTATGACCAGGGCGTCATGGGCGGCGTTAATGCCTCGCCCAAGTACGTGACCGAGGTCAGCATTGGGAAGCCGGATGGTACCGTGACAGACACCACACACCAGGGCGGAATTGTCAGTGTCTACTACCTGGGCGCCATCTTCGGCTGCTTTGCTGGAGGGTGGTTGGCTGACCGAGTTGGTCGAATCAATGGCCTGCTGATGGGCGCATTGTTCGCCTTGGTCGGCGGCGCATTACAGTCTGCCGCTCAGAATTCGGACTTTATGATTTGTGCTCGAGTGGTGACGGGCATTGGTACCGGAGGTGAGTTATTTATTTGATGGCCGATTGTTTTACTTGTTCTAACTCGTGATGGTGCAGCCTTAACCGGCATCACTCCTGTCTTGGTGTCGGAAACCTCTTCAGCTGATCACCGTGGCGGGCTTCTGGGATACGTCTTCATTGCCAACTGTAAACAGACTCGGAAGCCCTTCTTTTGCGAGTGCCTTGCTAACACCTTCCAGACCTGGGAATATCAGTCGCATATTGGATCTCCTTTGGTCTCGCCTTCATCAACAACGGATACTCGGACGTGCGATGGCGGTTATTACTTGCGTTCCAATGCTTCCCGGCCCTGATTCTTGCCTGCTGCATCAAGGTGCTGCCAGATAGTCCCCGGTATCTCGCTTCAGTTGGTCGGAAAGAAGAGGCGCGTGAGCTTTTGGAGCACATTTGCAAGCACAGGGCCAGCCCAAAGGAGATTAATCGGGAATACTTGGAGATTGTTACATTGGCAGAGAAAAGCCAACGCAGCTCTCCTATCCAATTTGCAAAGATATTACTCGGGAAGGGTGGAAGGCAGCATCCGAATTTGGGCAGACGAGCTTGGCTGTGTGCCTGGCTTCAGATCATGGCCTCCTGGACAGGTATTACGGTAGGTGCATCCCGGTCAACATTCATTCATTATTATTTCTAAACTTGGTCAAATACAGGCTGTCACTACATATTCTCCAGTTCTCTTGCACCAGGCCGGATACAGCACCATCAAGCAGAACGGTCTGGCTGGGGGTATCAACACGGTTGGCATCGTCGGTACCATCATAAGTGCTCAGATAGTCGATCGCCTAGGTCGCCGTGTCTGTCTCATGGTTGGCGCAGCAGTGCTATTTGCTGTCAATTTAATTGTATGTCTCTACTTCCATGGTAATTGCGGTGACTAACTCTAACTGTATGCCAGGCTGGAGCTGTCTACGAGGGCTCATTGTATAATCCTGGCAAGGCTGCTCAGTACGCTCCCGGGGCTATTACCATGTTGTTCTTGTTTAATATCGGGTAAGTCGACCACATTCAATTTCAGCTGTCCTTTTATACTAACCCGATGTCTGCTAACAGTTATGCTGCGACCTGGGGTACTGTGGCATTCTTGGTGCCCACGGAGATATTCCCCAGCGACTTGCGAGCCCAGGGTAATGGCTTCGGCATCACTGGGTGGGCTATTGGTGTGGGCATGACCACTCTGGTCAATCCGATTATGTTCGAGGCCATGACGGTAAGCTTGGCAAGTAAACCTGTCATAGATGACGCTGACCACTCACAGAGCCGCACCTACTTCCTCTTCGCCGGTCTCAATTTGATTTGGATCCCTATAATTTACCTCTGTACGTTCTTGCTACGGCAGGAGACATTGGGGACCAGAGCTAATAATAGCTATAGTCTACCCCGAAACCAGTAACCGCTCCCTGGAATCGATTGAAGCACTATTTTCCACCTCGAGTCCCTTCTACTGGAAGATGGAGCAGGCGTATAAAATGCATGGTGACGTTTTGGTGGAACACGGAGTCAGCAAGAGTGATAGCCTTGATGCTAGCCAAAATGAGTTGACATCATATGAGAAACCAAAGGAACATTCGATTGCCTAATGCTCTGTACATCTTGTAAATTGATTGAATGTAATTGATTCGGCGGTTCCCTTCACATGGTCAGATTTTATCTATGCTAAAATCAACCGCAGTGTTTCAGAAGACAGTAAGCTATACTGTATAGCTTTATCTCGGTCGAAGCGAGTTTGCAAGTTTCTAGAGCATCATCGTCAGAAGAAATAAATAAAGGAAAAAGTGTTTAGGATTTAATGCCGAGAACATTAGAAACGTCGAAAATTATCAGAAAAAATTATTTATCTTGGTATGGCCAAGGCTGAGAGTAGCTTACCGGGATACATGAGGCTAGGAGGGGCAATATCAGTGAATCAGTCCCCAGAATAGCAACGAAGATTGATGATAATACGAACGCATAGCTTCACGCTGTCAATTCCCTCACCCTTTCGATCAAAATGATTCATAATGTCTTGTGTCTCGACTATCTGAGAGAAGCACCTATATAAATGAGTAGGTATCAGAGAATGGATGGAGATAGAAATATGTATTTGTAACATTCCACCGTCTCTTTCTGGCTTTTCAGAAACTCAGATGGGTCTGAGTTTTCTCGACCAGAGCGCATATGGCCTCTACAAATATGATATGCGAAAAAAGAGTCCCCAGGATGAGATATATTCAGCATTGCGGCCTGAAGAGCTTTGTTGTTCAAATAGGGTTGTCGTTATTTTCTCAGTGATATGCTGAGAAACAATTTTTGCATGTTGGAAACTGCCCGTGTTGATTGTCTTCCATGATCAAAGTAAATCCAGGGCGTATACAGAGCAACAAGAAGTACAAGAGCGCTATGTTTGGGTAGTTGATAAGGCTCGAGAACGGGGTAAAATCACCTACCTGTAAACAAAGGTGACTTGATCATGATCTGGTATACCCATGTCTAGCGGAGCGGATATCATTAACTAGAGGATTCGGTCTAATTATTTCCAGGCGTCGTCCGCCGCAGAAATTCATCTAATCTAGGATCCGCTGTCGCGAAGGGTCTCCCAGGGCAGCCGATATTCATGAAGCTATGATGACCATAGATATTCAATCAACACTAGTAGTTAGACGATGCCAAAAGGCTAGGACTAACCAGTCTCAACTGCTTGATCACGCTTTTCATATGTCGTGGGTACCAGCTCTTTACAACATGTGACATTTTCCTATGATTTCTGCTCATTTTGATAATCCATACTGAAGCTGCAAGAAGCTACCAGGCGCTAGCATTCCTCCACAAGTACGGCTGAGCAGATGGGAAGTCCTGTTCTCCATACCTATGTTCGTATGTACTAGCTTTTCAGTAATGCGAGAATATATGGGGCGAGTGAGTACACAATACACAGGTAAGCTAGCACCCCACATCGCGCGGTGTCACGCGACGTATTTCGAGCAAGATGGATGCGAAGTTATAGTAGAAGTGATTAAGCCATATTCGCGATAATATCTTTGACTCTGAATGACTCAGTACAAGAATTGCAAATTAGTCAATCCCGCCGGTGATCCAACTGTATGAATCATGCTCAGGAAAAATAGTCAATAATATCGAATATATCAACATCAACAGTAGTAAAAAGTATACTTTTTTCCAGCATCTCTCAATAGCAGAGTCAACTTCTGCAAAAGAAAGCTCCAACCTGCTTTTAATGATGTCAATATGTACTCCATTTTGGGTTAGGCGCTCGAGCAGTAGGCCAAATATCATGCACTGGGTTCGATCCAAGACTCTCCTTGGAAGTTCTCTACGCTCAACATAAACCGGTTTGTCGTATGTCAGAGAGATTTCATAAGAAGTTGCTACTGCATAAAGCTCTTCCACAAGATCAGCTGACCACAGCTCCAACAGAATACTATCCTCTGCAATTGTACCGGGCCCGAATCGGAGAAATATCTGTCTCAGGGAGGTTCCTGACTTCCTAATTTTCTGGAAACGATGAAATGTTTCAAAAATCTGGCTCTGTCGTTGCTGAAATCTTCAAAGTCTCCTGACTCCACGAAACTTTTCTTGAGAACGGCTCGTGTTTGGTGAAGTCAATGGCAAGTCGCTGAAGATGAGGTGCTTCTAATTAGAGGATTCATCAAAAGGTGTCATATTAAAAAAAAGAGGATGCATGAAGATGCAGGTAAGATAATTTGTGAAATGCGCTTAAGTTCGGTAGTCCCTTTCTAGGAATAGGCGGATGTTCAATTCTTTCAGGGGACCACAGTGTAGACTCAGTAGGTTCTTAATCACAGGGGCGGAGTAACTTTCAGCATAGAGTGTATCATGAATAAACAAAAATGTCACTCCTTTGAGGTGAGCTAGCTAGAGAAATAGGAGATCTGCCACATCTGGCTCTGCGGCAGGCACTGGTAGAGCCAATGACTTGAGGTTCTGATGGCAACCAATAGGTAGCAACTGCTCACACTTATCAGGATGATTGAGTTGCTGATACTCGACGATACGCTCCTTTCTGCTAAGTAGACCCGGTTTTGATTGAATCTCAGGCTTCTCAGCAGATTCAGCATATCGCCACTCCAAGTGACTTGGCTCAGACGAAAGTGTTATAGTGTGGGCAAGTTGAAATGCTTCCTTGATGCTCTCAAGCCAATTCCAAATGTATACTTAGGTCGAGAGAGGTCAGTGGGAGTCCAGTGAAATTGTCTCAAATAGTCCTTGATCACAAGGGGGAATTTCAGTTCTCAAGGCCAATTGATGAATAACATTACCTTTTCTTGTTGCTTCTTTGATCAGCGAGATGCAGTATCCCCTCTCAGTGTCACTTTGCACATTTAAAGATAAAGAATGGAAGGATTTTCAGCGATGTGGTTTGTGGTCCATTTGTTTTAGACGCCGCTCCAGTTTCAAAGAATCATGATCCTCGTTTTGAGATGGGAGAGTAAGATGGGAGTAAATGAACCTGTCGGCCACCATTTATCCAAGAATAATCTAAGTGGTTGCCATTGCGTATCAAAATCACCAGTGTCTTAATCAGAGGGCGTCGGGAGGAATGAAAAGATATGAAAGAGTACTTCAGTTGGGAGTTTAGATGTCATTGTTTCATTGGCTAAGATGATTGTGCGCGACATTCTATTGCATTCAATAAGAGGAAAAATAAAAGAAGGCCAATAAGATTGAGATATACAGTATAACTCTACTTTCGATGGGATAATCATGCTAGCTTGCTTCGAAAATGTAGGGCACTACTTGTGCCTCCACTTTTTCACCCGCCGCTTTCGCTGTGGGTGCGCCACACCGATAGGATATTCACACCGATAGAATAATAATATCATATACCCTTATATGGATGTCTAATAACACATGTTATATTCATCGGTTTTTGTTTAAAATACTATCAATAGTTTCCTGGTCGGCATTTTCATCAATTCCCATCATCCATAGCTCCAATCGGTCATATCTGCGGTGAGTGGTGGCCAAAGAAGTCCTAATAGACTGTCCAAGTCGCCGCCCTTCCTTCTTTTCTTCTGCCTTCTTTCGGGCACCAATTCGCCTGTTGGCATCCTGCACTGATAGTACACCAGAGTGGCTAAGTCCAGGAACTTGTCGACGAGATTTTGGCTTAGATTGGTGTGCTGCAGCTTTGAGATATCGGTCCAACTCCATGGCTGTTTGATCACTGGATTCCGCCTGAGTTAGACCACCACTAAATATCCTCTCCAAACGCCTATTTAAGCCTGGTGATAAAGCAGATAGATGACCATCAATCTTATCCAAGGATGCCCGAGCCTTAGAGATTTCTTTCCGGAGTTGCCTGATGGTTTTAGGAGAGCTCTGGGCGGAACCACTAGAGGTAGAGTCACCATCCCATATTTGTAGATCTGGAATGGGCTCTGCTTGTTTCTCCAGATCGTCCATAACAGGAGAGGGGTCAAAAGGGAAGATTCCACAATCTCTAAAGGCTGATTGGATAGTATGGGTCTTGAATGTCTCCTTCCGAATACCTGGTAGTACTGTAAGGAACTCCCGCTTCTCAAAATCACTCCATCCAAGTATAGCAGCCTCAGTGACAGCCTGCCCATGATAGTGTTTGTACTGTTTAAATGGCTTTCCATCTAAAGGCTGCAAAAAATGGGTTGCATGTGGTGGGAAGGAGTAGAGAAGAATCCGATTCTTCTCGCAGTATTCAATGAATTCATACGTGAGGTGAGATCCATGATTATCCATAAGAAGCAGCCGATAAACACCAGCCTATTTAAATAAGAAATAGTTAGCCTTGACTGCTATGTGATCAATAAAGAAAAGAGTCTAAACCCACACATCGCTGCTTAGTATGCTTGTCGAAATGTTTAATCCATTCAAAGGCTATTTCATCGGATATATAGCCATTTGGTGAGACGCCCAGTATCCAGTTTCCTGGCATATCTGAATGCGTATACCAGTCCTCTAGATGGCCCTTTCCCGGGAGAATGATGCAGGGAGGAAGGACCGATCCATCTGCAGAAATACACTCCACAACAGAGATTAAACCACGAGAAAAAGAGGCACCAGGATGTTGCGCTCTTGATGGATATTTAGTGATTACCACTTCTCCACGGCCCTGGCCCTCCATAAAGCCAATTTCATCGAAATTATAGAGGTCCTGGGGCTGGATCTGATACTGTTTAAGGAGGATCTCTAACCGATCATACCAGTTCTGAATTATCCCAAGATCCTGAGATTGTAGGCGCTTTGGATCCCTTGGCCTTTGTTTAAGCCGTGTATATTCAGGTCCTAAGCGTTCAAGAAAGCGATATGGCCATTCTTTGCTGACTTTTTTGGGAGGGATAGTTGGGTCCGTATGGGCACGCTGTAGGATCAAGTTGGCACTTTTTTCTATCCTTTTAGCTGTTGGAGGCACTCCAGCTTGATCTAATCGCTCAATCCAGTGTTTGAGTGCATTCTCCTGATGCTTATCAAGTGCATAGTTAACTGGCTTGGTAGAATTTCGCCCAGGTAGCCCTTTGACGCGTCGAAGGAGCCGTTGGTAAGGCACATCAAATGCCTCTGCTAGAGGGCGAATTTTTTGTGATTTATCGCGTTCGTACGTGGCAATGGCATTTTTAATTTGTTCTTCGATATTTTCGCGTTCAGTAGGCATGGTAGACGATGTCTATTGAATAGTAAAGATGATGGGTATGATGAGATGGATTTTTATTCTATCGGTGTGAATATCCTATCGGTGTGGCGCACCCACAGCGAAAGCGGCGGGTGAAAAAGTGGAGGCACAAGTAGTCAATTACAATTGACCAACTGATTACTAATCATACGAAAGTGCAATGACTCACTTTTATCTTTCGTCCGTTTTGATACCAGCCCCTCAAAACAAAAGCGCAAACGGCAATCATGGAAACTCCTTCTACCAAAGTCCCCTATGGTCACTGGACCAGCCCTCTTACTGCCGAACAATTAGCACACAGCCGTGTCTCACTCCACGAAGTAGTCGTCAACGTCAGTAGTCTTACAGATCTGACCATCACCAAACTAACACATAACAGGAATCAACCGGCACCATCTACTCAATTGAATGTCTCCCAACTGAAAATGGCCGGTACACAATCATCGAGCACCACGATGGCAAAAGCCGCAACATCCTCCCGAAAGAGTCGGGATTAAGTGCGCAAGCCAGAGTGCATGATCTTGGCGGTGGTTCCATGGCAATCAGGCCTGATGGGAAGATTACATTCTCAGATGAAAAGTCTTATCATGTGTACCAGTTGGATCCGGCGGTGGCTGACGGTGATAATGGCTCCCATAGCGGGGCTACGCTCGTCCACGCCGCGGACCAGGATATCCGGTATGCGGATTTCTGTCACCATCCTACAGAGTTTCAGTGGGTGCTTGCTATTCGGGAGGACCAGCGCAATGCTACACCAGAGACACAGGCGTATGATGTCCATAATGTCCTGGTGGCTATCAACACCGACACGGGGGAGGAGAAGGTGATTGCTGCAGGGGACGATTTCTACGCGCATCCCAAATTCAATCTGTCGGGACGATATGTCTCCTGGATTCAGTGGTCGCATCCGGATATGCCATGGACGGGGACCGTTCTTTACTTGGCTGATTGGGACGGCAATGGAGGGTTGGCGAATGTGAGGAAGATAGCAGGTAAAGCTATGAGCGAGAGTATTGCGCAGCCGAAATGGGGCTTGGATGGAGCATTATGGTTTGCCAGTGACAGGACGGGGTTCTGGCAGCTGTACTCCATCCGTCCAGATGACGAGGATTGTCAAGTCAGGCCGCTGATGCTCAAGGGCCTTGAGGGGGCAGAAATGGCCATTGCGGAATGGGACCTCGGAATTTCGACGTACACATCGCTCGACGAATCGACGATAGTAGCAGCCGCCGTAACCCATGCTACCAGTAGGGTCGTCCTCGTCAACACAGCAACAGCATCATTCCAGGATCTGGATCTCCAATACCTGGACATTGACGGAATCTACCGCGTATCGCCAACCTCGTTTGCAATCGTCGGCTCATCAGCGGACTCCCCTCCAGAGCTGGCACTAATCTCACTCACACCCGATACACACGCAAAGGCGCAAGCCCGAAAAGCCGTTCTCAAATCCACAGCATCCGCATTCACCCTACCACCCGAATACATCTCCCACGCAACCTCCCGCACCGCACCCCAACTCCATGGCCCCCTCCGCAACAACTCCGTCCATTTCTTCTTCTTCCCTCCTCGCAACCCACATTTCCACAACAACAACAACATACCCCCTCCGTGCCTAGTCTACGTCCACGGCGGCCCGAACGGCAACGCCTCTCCAGCCTTCGACCTCGAAACCCAATACTATACCACCCGCGGCTTCGCCGTCGCCGCAGTAAACTACACCGGCTCCACCGGCTTCGGCCGCGAATACCGCGAACGCTTCTCGGGCCACTGGGGCTTAGCTGACGTCGCCGACACCGTCAGCGTCGTCGACTACCTGGTCCAAAATGGGACGATTGATAAATCCCGCGTGGGCATCTATGGCGGCAGCGCGGGCGGGTATCTCACCCTGCGCGCGCTGCACATGTACCCGGATACCTGGGCGGCGGGGATAAGCAGCTACGGGATCAGCGACGTGCGCGCGTTGCAGGCGGACTCGTATAAGTTCGAGAGTCAGGATGTTGATCGGTTGCTTCTCTCGCTGACGCAGGGGGCGGAAGAGAGGGAGGCAGAACTGACGAGGCGCAGTCCATGCTACTTTGCGAAGGATATCAAAGCACCGCTGCTGCTGTTGCAGGGGACGGAGGATGTCGTCGTCCCTGTTGCGCAGGCGCGGATGATGGCGGCCGCGATGCGTGAGTGTGGGAATGTAGCGGAGGTGGTGGAGTTCCCTGGTGAGGGACATGGATGGGTTGGCAAGGAGGCTATCTTTGAGTCTTTGCGGAAGAAGGAGGTGTGGTGGAGGACGCATCTGGGTTAGCACAGTCGTCCGGCTACCGTGCTACTTACTATCCCGGGTATTCTGCGCGGAGTGACATCTGTGTCTCAAATGCCTCATACTGTACCCCCGTATCTCAAGTAATCGCTATCGGCATATCATTCGGGCCATCTCCGGATTCCCTCCGTAGTTCCGTGACAGCGACGGAGACGAACGGGGGACAATGCCCCGACGGCGGAGGACAGTTTGCAATTTCCCGATCGGGGTGGCCCCTTCCTACCGAGACTCGGGAGAGTTAGGCTTAAGATTCCGAATTTCGGTCGGGAATACTGCTGGTAAAGTATGGTAATACGGATATACTCCGGAGAATCTGGTGCAGAACGTCAATGCTACTCGGTAGTTCCTTCGATGCTACGTAAGTGGACGGATCCGGACCATGGCGTCACGACTCGATGCGGGAAAGCACTATTGATAGAAGCCAATGCAATCTAATTGATGTTGATTCTTCTAAGCCAGCTGAAGGAAAACAAATCTGTCCATAGACCCAGTCTACTACACATGAAGAAGGCAAAAAAGGAAACATAAACCATGAAGAGAAACATGCGTCTGATCGTTCAGATCACAGAGATCCGCGACAGACATCGGATATCGTAGTCCACAAACCCTTTGGATGCAAAAGAAACCTGTCTAGCATTTGAAATGGGAGAAAACAGAAAACCCAACGCCATGAAACAGAGAAAGTGATTTTTCGATTTTTGTGTCAAGCATAAATCGTAAACTTTTCGCCCGTCTACTCCACCGCAGAGCCAGCGTCGCCGTGAAGAACAGGGTTGACCTTGGGGTTCCACTTGAACTTGAAGTCCTGGCCGAGTTCCTTGCGGACGGCAGCCTTGACGGCCTCCAGAACATTGTCGAAGACACCGAAGTTGGCCGGGTTGTTGGGGTCGTTTTCACCACCCTGGAAGACACCAGTGCGGACCAAGCAGGTGTTCCAGCCGTACATGTTACCACCGATGATGTCGGAGGCCGGGTTGTCACCAACCATGTAGATGTTCTGGGGGAGCTTGTTCTCGTTGTGGATCTGCTCCATCCAGGACTTGAGGACCTCATCAGCGTAGGTGTAGGTGGCCTTTTCGGGCTTGCCGTAGACGACACGCTCCAACTCGATACCGGTGAGGGCTTTGTACTGAGCCTCCAGAGCGATACGGAAGGCACCCAAAGTCAGACGGGTCGGACCCTTGTGGTCAGTGGGGAAGACCATGTCACCCTGGGAGAAGTAGAGGGGAATACGCGAGGAAACAGGGTCCTTGGCGCGGGTCAACAACAGACCGTCCTCGGCAAGCAGCAAGTCGACAATGAGTTGGAAGTCGAGCTGGTAGTCACGGGAGTCGTTGAAGACCAAAATGGCATCGAACTTGAGCTTGGAGAAGTCGCGGGGCTTGGCAATGGCACGTTCCTCCTCAGTGATGTGACTCCAGGGACAGATGGTGGGGTCCCAAGCTTGGATATCCTTGGGGTGGACAACGTTCTTGAAACCGTAGTTCTCGGCAGCCGGACGAATGTTCTGACCGTCACCACCAATGACCAAGACAGTGTCGTAGTATTCCGCCAATGCCTGCATTGGGGTGTGGGACTGGATGAACTGGTCGGTCGAGACGGGGACCTCGAGGATCTGAGAAAGCTGCTCGCAACGGGCCTCTTCGGTCTTACCACCACCGTTGGTCAAGAGAATGTAGGGAATCTTGATGCCCAGCTCGTTGTCGCCATTGAGCATCTTAAGGGCTTCCTTGGCCGGGGGGATGGGGTCGTTGCCATGGGCCAAGACACCGTCAATGTCGAAAGCGAAAGCCATGTTCTTAGCAGCCGCCACCTTCTCCTTGGACATGTCCTGGACCTGCGAGGCCAGGATGTCCCGAGAGACCGAGGGCTCTCCAGCGGTCACAACGGAGGACAGACGAGAGACACGAGGAGATCTCGGGATGGGCAGAGAGGTACCGAAGGAGTTACGAGAACCCCGACGGTCCCGGGTGGAGGGAGTGAAGCTCAAGTTGTGCATGTACTGAGCAGCATCACTGATAGAGCTGCGGGTGGCAGGGATCTCAACGGTGTTGCCTGAGTCATTGGGAATGGGAAGAGAACCACTTCCACGGTGTTCCCGGGGAGAAGGAGCAGCTTCGGGAGGGATGTCAGACATGATGCTATTTCAGATGATGTTCAGAAAGAGGAATTGGGGTTGAAGGAGAACGAGGAGTTGATTGAAAAGATAAGGAGGGGGTTGAAGTAGATGATATCACTTCAACGACACTTGCTAGATCCGGTTTCCCGACAAGCGAACCAGACAAAAAGTGTATAAAAGCAGGATAGAGACGAGAGAGAGAAGATGAAGATAGAGAAGAAGAGAAGAAGAGAGAAAGAAAGACAAAAACACGGCGACGAGAGATATTTATTCTCTCATTTTCGAGCCCTCAACTTGGTGTATTGGGATGTATCCGTACCGTACCGCTCTAGTCCGCAATAGGAAGGCCCCGCCCCGACATCTCATCATCCTCGGGTTTTCGTATCGTCATTCTTTTACTCGCTAGAGCCTGGTATTCTATCGTATTGTTATTACCGTACACTGCCCGCCAATTGGGCTTTTTGATTGGTCAGGGTCCCACAATTCTGAAGCCAAGCGGCACGCTGAGTGGACGGGAAGGTCTCAAGCGGACCCAAATGGCTATATTTGATTGGACAGGAGGACAGACATCCTAAGATCGGTGGAGCCAATGACGATCGAAGGGACGGCCGAGTGGAGCCAACGCTCGCTCCATTTGCGCCAACGCTGCAGACATGATGTCATGGAGACACCGGGTGGGGCTGTAATACTGGTGGTGATGCCATGTTACCATACATCATACCATTACGGTACAAGTGGAATACATGGAGGGGTAGCTGTCAGAGTAGCTTGTCTATACTACTTAGCTATAGTTATCAGAGCTTCGATAAATCAGTACTTTGAGAGAGAAGTCATGGATGGTTATAAAGACTCAAACCTGATCAATTGGGTTCACCGTAGGACAATCAAAAAGCAAAGTTCTGAACCAGACCAATAGACGTAGTAGTACTCCGTAGGACTGGTGCGGGGTGCTGCTTTAGGGACAAACATCATCAGGCCCCTCTCTCCACTAGTTATTTCTTTCAGACTTCCTTCTCTTTTCCTCTTCTCTTTCGTCTTCTCTTCTATCCCATCTTCTTCAATCTTTATATCCGTCCCCCCGACTATCCATCATCATGTCTTCTGGACAGACCTTCAAGCTCAACAACGGCGTCACCATCCCCGGTGTCGGTTTCGGTACCTTCGCCAGCGAGGGCTCCAAGGGTGAATCCTACAATGCCACTCTCCACGCCCTTCGCACTGGTTACAGACACCTCGACTGTGCCTGGTTCTACCAGAACGAGGAGGAGATCGGTGATGCTATCCGCGACTTCCTCAAGGAGAACTCGTCGGTCAAGCGTGAGGACATTTTTGTGTGCACCAAGGTCTGGAACCACCTGCACCGCTACGAGGATGTCATCTGGTCCATCGAGAACTCGCTGAAGCGTCTGCAACTTGACTACGTTGACCTCTTCCTCGTCCACTGGCCCATTGCTGCCGAGAAGGAGACCCAGGAGCAGCCCAAGATTGGCCCTGATGGCAAGGTAAGCTTCACCCAGCTTTTTTCAGCTGGTCTTCGAGCTCAAGCTAAGTTGTATAGTACGTTATCCTCCACGACCTGACCGAGAACCCCGAGCCCACCTGGCGCGCAATGGAGAAGATCTACGAAGACGGCAAGGCCCGCGCCATTGGTGTCTCGAACTGGAACATCTCCGACTTCGAGAAGCTCTTCAAGTTCGCCAAGGTGAAGCCTCAGGTCAACCAGATCGAGATCCACCCCTTCCTCCCCAACGATGAGCTGGTGCAGTACTGCTTCAACCACGACGTCCTGCCCGCCGCCTACTCGCCCCTCGGCTCGCAGAACCAGGTCCCCACCACTGGCGAGCGTGTCAGCGAGAACAAGACCCTCAACGACATTGCTCAGAAGGGCGGCAATACTCTCGCCCAGGTCCTCATCGCATGGGGTCTGCGCCGTGGCTACGTCGTGCTGCCCAAGAGTGGTAACCCTGCCCGTATAGAGTCCAACTTCAAGAGCATTAATCTGTCGGATGAGGACTACGAGGCTGTCAACGCCGTCGCCAAGGGCCGTCACTTCCGTTTCGTCAACATGAAGGACACCTTCGGTTACGATGTGTGGCCCGAGGAGACTGCTAAGCAGCTCTCTGCTTAGATGATATCACGATGTATGTACTGATGAATAGTCTCGATTGATTCGAGCATAAATACTACGGGCTACTTTACCATGTTCATTTTGTAAACATCCATATCAATCGTAGGACATATTCCAAATCCGACCAATATGTCGGAGGACAGTCTTCCCTGTACCTGCTGTACCTCGGCGTCCATCTTACAAGTACGAGTCACACCGTACCTGACCTGTACAACAAACAAATCTCCGTACAAACTCCGATCTCTCCCATTAGATTACAAGTGCCAATAATAATTTGCTCCCCATTGGCTCGTGCTTACCAATGACGTAATGGTACCAGGGCCCCGCACTAGTCCGAAACGGGAAGCGAGACAAAACTAATCGGGAGAAACCGGAATGCACCCGGGAAAGCCCTAAGGTCAAACACCGAGCGGCCAAAAGGGGTAACGTATGAGACGTTGAGTGGGTATTAGCCTGGCATAATTGTGTTATTTGTGTTTGTGCAGAGTATGATGGATGTCTAATGCGCTTTTTTATTTATTTTTCTGCCTCTCGTTTATTGTGGCGCTATAGATGGAAAATGCCGACAAAGTCAATTGCGATGTTCAATGGACAACGGTAATCATAATCAAATCAGACTAAGTATGCTGATTTTCTACTCCTTAGGCAGATGTTGCATTCAATGCGGACCGATGCGGCATTTTACATGTACATACATGGTTCGACTACGGAAGAAATCTACTTCATATCCATTACGGATGGATGTATTTAGTATTTCATGTATTTCAGTTAATTGTTAGGACTGGTATTGAGGGATATTCTCTTTGAACGATTGTACTCCGTAGTTGATTCTCTACATAGTTTGTAGTATGCGAGGGAGTATGGAGTCAGTCTCCGTACGGAGTTGATGAATGCACGTTTCCATTTCCCCAGATCATCCTTATCAATCCCAAGTACATACGCTAGACTATACATGTGGTCGTACAGGATACATCCTGCTAACTTAGGTACAGTACGTACAGGGCATAATACACCCACCGTACATATACACCAATCTTGACAAGTACAAGTAAATGCATAACATCTAACATAGTAGTGCACATCAATTACAGATACCTGCGCAGCCCTCCATACACAGGTCCCGTATATCCCTCAACGGTTCCATCTCCCCGACGGGGTTCTTCCGACATACGTGCAGTAGTTCGCTTTCGGCTTACTCCATCGGCCTATGATCATCAATACTCTTGGATGTATTAGTGCTTGGACCTTCGGGTTACATGCATTTTTTGGAATTGATTGGGTGATGGTGGTTGAAGATTGATGTGGTTGGTTGGGCGGGTGGTTTTAAGGTCGGGTATATCGCTTATCAGATAACAAATGCATGTTTGTTATACAGAGTGTAGAGAGCCTTGGTTTCACGTGTTTTGTGCGTGGGTGTATGTCACCGAGTAGCAATCTCTGGTAGGAGGGATTATCATATATCTGCTGCTGATAAGATCAGTCTTTGAGTAAGTATCATAGCGGAGGCGTTGTAGCTGGAAGTAACTGTCAATCATGATAAGATTGTGAGCTTCTTCATAGTCCCCATTCTAACAGTTGGCACGTTGATATGGATAATCCACATCAGCATGTGAATGCCAGTCACAAGCTGTCTGGCATATCAGGATTACCGCGTCATCCACAGACGTGGATCTGATTCCTGCCATAGACCATTGTCCCGTCAAGTAAATCCAAATAACTTGCTTCGTCATTTTTACGCTGAAACTTGTATTTCGCTGCTGTATCAAAGCCATCGGTATTTAGGATGCCATGAAGTTGTGTTGAAGCGTCTTCCTATTCGCGATATGTCCCAGCAGTGAAAGTAGATCTGATACTTAGGATTCCTTTTAGACCAATGGAATGGTAGCATCGAATTTCCTCATGCTTCCAGATACACCTAGTCACATGGTTGCGATCTTCGGTTAACGGTGGCCATTGAATTAGGGCAAACACCACTGCATCTTTCTGGCATCCTTGTATTTTTATCAACTCAATTCGATTTCTAGACACATGTCAGCTAGCACAACACAGCATGTATCAAGCATATGCCAGCAACAGCTTTGATATCTTGGGGTTTCCGTGCTTCTCTGTTCTCGGTATTCTGTGCTGAAAAGCAATTTCAGGAATCAACTATAACAGCCCAAAGTCTGCAATCGAAAACCCCAGACCCAGTGGAGTTTACGACAATCAAAAATCCTCCTAAGCATTAAAGGAAGCAGCTACAAATCTACCTGTTAGCTATATAAAGCGCTCTTCGTCCTTCTAGATCTGGGAAGTGAGAAGAACACAGCCGAGGTAACGATTTCGAAGGCCACCCATCCGATCATCTGGGCGATCCGCTCCAAGTGTCGTAATGAAGAGGAGTTCGAATGTATCGGTCAGCTGGGGTTCGAAGAAAGGTGGAAAGGCTCGTTCGTGACATGAGGGCACTCCCCGGAGGTCGGTTATACTACATGGAAGATACCAGAAGGACCCAGAGAGGACAGTCAGCAAAGACGCAGCATAATATAACATGAGATCCAGCAAGTCCTCAAACGTTCATCGATGAGCACTTCTCTGCGAGAGTGAAATTTCACTGGCCACGGCGGAAGCAGATATTGTGAGGACCTTTTGCATATCCTCACAAGACTACATAATTTGCTGCAATGGCGAAACAACAAGGCACAGCCGTTGCTTGGTGGACAGCGCAGCGGATCAAGCTAAGCAGGAACATTCAAATATATCATCTACGTTCAATTTTTTGGCCATACTAAAAAAGCATCTCATACCCCTTAGTGTCTCTCGATGGGTACACCTCAAAGCACGGACCTGGAGATTTCAAGCCATCATGGAATGGTGGAATTGGGATATAGTTCACTATGAAAGGCACCTAACCACGCTATCTGATATAGAAGTATGCTGTGGCTGAGCGTATGGTCTCTTTCCCAATACGGGAGAGCCGCGAGAATCTAGAGCTGACTTTATCAAGATGCTTATGCAGGTGGTACTGCGAAGGACGCGTTTGTCCAAAACACTGGACAGAGCATTCCCGGAATCTTTAGGCTTGTACTGCCATCCGATTTTCGAGCATTATTAATGTGCGACGGCTTGGACCAAAGACAGTTCCAATTGATGTCGCACATCGCCGACTCACTTACATATCTGAGAAAAGTATTTGTCAAACCATACCACATTTGAATGCGCAAGAGTCACCAAAAGCAATCTACAAGCCTGCGGTCCCAACATCATCGGAAAAGAATTCAGCATGGAGGTAGCTGAAAGAGCAGATGGCCTGAATTTTTGAATGTTCAGGCTCGTGCCCACGAAATCATAACTGAATCGGACGAACTGATCTACTGCGGCATCTAGGCATGGAAAGGTGCGTGTGGTCTTGTGGTGTTTGGACATTGTCACTTCCAAGGGGAAAAGTCCTGGCTTTTGATATGAGTATATGGATGTTTGATCAGGTGCGTTACTGCACGAAGCAATAATGAAAGCATTGGACAGATGTCTCTTCATGGCAAATGACTCGAACCTGATATGACCTTCAGTTATTTGTTAAGGAGCTGCAATTGGCAAATTGGCAGGGTCAGAAGACGCCATGAGACTATGCCTCAACCAGCTCCTTGGAGAGAATGCAGACCCGTCGCCTTGTTCCGCAAGATGGAATAAGAGATTAACAGCATGATCATAACTAAAATCAGACAAGCCTGGCTTCGAAACGGAATTGATCCACGGGCATTCGCTCCCGCCCATCTCTCCGAATCACGGCCCACGGCATCATTGCTTACCCCCAAAATCTAGCCAAAAATCCCTTGTTCCAATGTCGAGTGTCAGTAGCCTCAGAAAATTATGCACAACGAATTGAGCGAGACGGTTAACAATATCCAAGTCTGTCCTGTGCTAACCGGAGAATATTGTATAGATAGCCTGTCTTCCACATCGATACGGCTCTAAACATCCAAGGCCACTTGATTACAATATCTGAACACGTGAGAAGGAGAATAGCTACCCTGTGCTATCTAGCAGCTCATTGATTACATTATCGCGAAAATCTGGGGATTTTCATATGCTTCTTGAAGGCTCAGATTTAATAGAAGCCATATCTCAGCTTTACAAGACGCATTCTACACAATTCATCGTACAATCAACCTACTATAAACACATTGATTTATTCTCAAAATGGCACCCCCAGAAAGCTACCACGCCCTTCCATTTCAGGAGATCTCAATCTCCCATGTCCCTGCAACATCCCCGACACCCACCAGCGTCGTCCTCCTCACCCTCAACCGACCACAGAGACTCAATGCCGTCACCGCGCAGATGATCGAGGAATTGGTCGCCGTGTACGAGTATTTCAAGGCAGATGATCGAATCAAAGCTGTCGTGGTGACTGGTGCTGGAAAGGGGTTTTGCGTGGGAGCGGATCTTGGGATCGGGTTTGGGAAATTGCTGCAGCAGTTGAAGGAGAATCCTTCGAAAATGATGGATGAGTATCGGGATGGGTATGTTGATTTACCATCATTTGTGGTGTTGGAGGGCTAACGTAGCAATGTTCTGTAGAGGAGGTCGCGTCGCGCTGGCAATGTACAACTGCCACAAACCCATCATCATGGCGATCAACGGCCCCGCGGCTGGGTTCGGAATCACAATGACACTCCCAGCGACAATCCGCGTGGCAAGTGCCGATGCGAAGATTAGCTTCGCCTTCTCACGACGTGGACTCGTTATGGAGGCGTGCAGTTCGTATTTCCTGCCCAGGCTCGTGGGGCTTTCGCGTGCATTGCATTTGGTGACCACCGGGGAAAGCTATGAGGCGTCGGACCCGTCACTGAACCAACTCTTCTCTGAAGTGTTACCTTCACCGGAGAAGACAGTTGAGAGAGCTCTTCAGATTGCTGCGGATATCGCAAAGAACACGTCCACCGTGAGTACGACTGTTATGCGCGATATGATGTATAGAGGCCCGTCAAGCGCAGAAGAGACCCATTTGTTGGACTCGAAGGTCTTTCTGGGAATGCTCATGTCGAAAGATAGCCAGGAAGGTATTAAGAGCTTTTCTCAGAGGAGGGAACCGGAGTTCAAGGGGAGTATGGCTCGTGATGCGCCGTGTGGTTGGCCATGGTGGGATGCAACGCACACGGAGGGAGGCAAGACGAAGCTCTAGCCTGCTGCATATGTTGTATATTCACAATCTGTAGATATTTGCGGACAGGAATGAAGTTATCACTATCAGGACGAAACTTGTAGTTGTAGAGAAGCACTAAAGGCAGCTACAACGTCACTTTGTCTGAAGCCTGGCACGCGGCCTAAAATAACCATTCCTTGGAGGAGATCTGACATTGTCAGCAGGCATTTTGCAAGAAACTGTAGTTTAATACTAGATACTCACAGAGAAAGAATCTTTCAATATCCAGGGTGTATTGATGTAGTGATTTGGGTGGGGATGATATGTTGCTTGCTGGTTCATTTTGCTCCGATTGGTCTCCGCCGCTTGCAGTTGATTGTTCTGAGTGCGAAGGTTCAGCTGAAACAGACTGGCATTCTCTTTCAAGGAGGCCTTCCACTCGCGGAAACAGGGATGATTCTTCGAGTTGAACGCCACGAGCACTGAGAAAGCCTTCCACGTCTCGACAATCAAGCCACTGACCACCGAACCCGCAAACCTCGAGTAACCGATCCGTATCCCAATTTGATTCAACATCGGAGGCACATCTTACCACAGGCAAGACTCCAAGTAGCCTCTTTGGAAGTCTCATTTTCGGAGGATAGATTGGATTTCCCGTGTCATCAAACAAAGGGTAGTGCGTTCCTGCGCCACCAATGCAGTAGAAAGGGAGAGCTTGGATCTCCAATGACTCCCCAGAGGCAGCCATAACAAGCCGCTTGAAGTAAGGATACATCTTGGCTTTATTCTGGATGCAAGGGACCAGGCGGAAGACTTGATATATGCGATTCGGATGGGAGCGTGGGTCGCTGAACAAGCGGAATGCATATTCCAAACAATAGCGTTGAAGACGTCGCGAGAACTCGGCCTCCTGGAAGCAGTAAGTGTAAATGAAATTCCCGAAAGATTGCCAGGCACTGTTATTGCTATCGGGTTGGCTGTCTTCTTCGTTGTGGTCATCAGGGGACAATGAAACAGTCTCCGGAGTGGTTTCCATAGACTGGGAGCTTATGGATGGCAGTGGACAATACCCGAAGACATTTTGTTGAGAAGTGCTTCTGCCGCAGCTACTATCGCCCTCTGGTACTAATGTGGCGCATTTTTGTGCGTTACCTTGACGACTGGTACTTGAGGGTCCTGATGAACTTGTAGGAAATCGACCCACGTCTGTAGTAAAGAGACGTTTAACTCCATGAAAATGATCAAAAAGCGCAGGATGAGTGCTCTTCAAGTCAGAGTCAAGCGCGATATCGTATAGATCGGAGAAGGCTTCGAATATCCCATTAATCTTTTGCTCTAGTTCCGCGAGTCGTGCCTGAGTATTCTGCAAAGCAGCTTCTTTCTTGAGCCGATATGTCTTCTGCGCTTGTCGAATTTGTTTCCGACGACTCTGCGTGGTGTCAGGTAATTATCTTTTTTCGGCTTTCAGTATTCCAGCGCCTCGTACATACCTCTGACAAAACCGCTGTGCCCTGTGCATCCAACCTCGGTCTCCCCACATTCCTGGACGATCGCCGTTGACGAGTGACTCTAGTAGAGTCCATTGGTAATAAATGCGACTGCTCTGGACTAGTGATAATTTCGACTGCAGATGTCGAAGAACTTGCCGAGTCTCGGGCTGCCGATGGTTTCTCATCAACCGGGAGATAAGACCGTGCGGACAGGAGCTTCAGAAGATTATGTTTGTTTTCGGTGGTCATGATCACTCTATAGACTCTTGGCCGTTTGAAAGCTCGATAAAATCATATGGAAGACCGTTCAGTCGCCCGCCGGCGATAATATAATCAGACCTCGGCCCGCTTCCGGAGTTGCGGGTTGGGAACATCCCCGGTCATTATCTGGTTATTGGGGTCAACAGAATCTGGTCTGTTTGCCACTTTTTATACTCCGCAGAAGCTTTTCTCTATGGACCAGAATTGTGTGCTCCGTATTCGAGAATTCCAGAAAGCCATATCAGGTGACGGTGGTCTAACCGCATTTGGTAAAATGGCATAAGGCACACATTACCAATTTGGGCACAGTCACGTGTGGCTGAACGACCTCTAATCAATGACAGAAATGGGTTTCACGCACTCAAGATGCAATACTAGCTTATCATCGAATTCTAGTGGACGAAAATGAAGCAATTACAACACATCATGGCTGTTGTTCATCAGAATCATCCAGTGAGGCGGAAGCGAGGCGCATCTTAACGTGGTTATCCCACTTCCAAAGGCCGGCATAAACACCGCTATTTCTCTCATCCAGGAGGCACCTTCCATCATCACAAACATTCATTATACCATTCTGTGAATATTAGTGGAATATGCTTTGTGATCGCTGTGCTGCTGTCTTTCAAAATCCCAAGATTTCCATCTCGCCGTTCCATCTCCGCCAGCGGTTTGATGATGACGACCTACAAGTCCTGCATCCCAACTTCGCGTCTCTCGAAGCTGCGATCAAGGAAAGATGCGGCTTCTGCCATCGAATTTCCCATGCTTTGTCATCCAAGGGAGATAGTCAGATTTTTACCGATTTCCAATTAAGCCCGGACGTCGACCCTGACTCATTTTCTATACGATATCGCCTTGTTTATGAGTCTGATAATGGGAAGGTCGTTTCATATATGGCTGTCTGCCTTGCACAGAGAGCAGACGAAGAGCTGAGAGAGCATTGCTCGGAGTATTTAGTCATATCTCCTGGTAATTCGAGAACAACACTTTAACTTTGATCACCTATCTGACTTGTGCTCCCAGAGCAAGTTCCTCTGACAGGAGAATCAGTCATAGAGACAGAGAATGGATCCACTACAGCATCGATCAATACCATCACTTCCTGGATCGAGAATTGCAACAGGAACCATTCCCTATGCAGCAGAGAAGAAGGACCTCGGTTGAATCATCAGTTTGCTCGGATCCTGGACGTAGGTGATGTGCCCGACGCGCCCGAGGTGAAGCTTTGTCTCCCAAAGAATCTCAAGTTCGATACAAAATATGTGACCCTCAGTCATTGCTGGGGAGGTATCACTTCGGAACCTCCATCCCTGACCACCGCGACATACGACGAGTACTTGCAGCGCATTACCGTCGCGGATTTACCTCAAGCCTTTCAAGATGCAATCCAACTGACTCGAAAACTGGGAATTCGATACTTTTGGACTGAGTCTCTATGCATCATTCAGGACTGTCCAAAGGACTGGCTGGACCAGGCAGGAGTGATGGGTGAAGTTTATCAGGGTTCGTATCTCAATATTGCGGCAGATATCTCGCTCGATCCCAATGGAGGACTGTTTACGATAAGAAATTCTGTCTTGGCGACACCTCTGCGAATCTCCGTCCGGGGTAATATATCGCAAGATGATCTTCCACCACTCAGATTAGAAGGTGCATCACTGTTTGTAGCTGAAGCAACACCTCAAGTTCTCGAGACAGAGATTGATCTCAATACCCGTCTTGGTAATAGAGACGGAAACTTCGATCTCAAAGACAAGGACTTTGCTTTTACCGCGCGGAGCGTTGAATTGGTAGAAACTACTCTCTATGCCGAATTAAGAACCATATCCGGGGAGTGGAGATGCAGATGCGTGGACGTGAGGGAGCTTTTAGAGGGACCGTCTGATCGTTCAAGTTTCAGACTTGTCGGGGGCTCAACTCTCTTCATTTCGGAACCTCAGGAAATCGACCTTAACGAGTGTCTCGCAAACAGAGATGGCGCTGTCAACGCCGATGGCACAGACTTCGCTTTTACTGCAAGGAATATCTCCCTCGACGGGAGTACCTTACGAGCTGAACTCCGGAAGATCAACGGGGAATGGAGACAGGATAGTATCGACTTGGCCAGCTGTGTTAGCTGGTCATCGGGGCGACTACGTCCCAAAAAGTTTGTGGAGACCTTCTACGATGTTGTCACGGATGGCTACGCCAAGCGGTCAAAACAGACCTTAGAATCGAAATCCAACGCCAAGGAATGGGTTTTCCAAGAGTCTCTGCTAGCTCCACGACTAGTGCATTTCATGGACCGACAGCTGATTTGGGAATGCACCACCTCGAAGACTCTTGACGAAAGATCGAATGAAAAGAGCGATGATCGACAGGGCGTGATAAAGTGGTCAGAACCGGAGGACCCGTACTCCGTGAACTTACTCCATGAACCAAAGACGAGGGAGTTGGGACTTGATTACATCTGGTCTTCCCTCAGAGCAATGCACGGCCGTAGTAAATTCACTTTCCGGAGGAAGACTCTTTCTCAAAACTCAGATCTCTTAAGACAAGCGAAGCAAATGTGCTACGGAGAAAGCGAGTTTGAGACAACGCACTCTCTCATCAAATACTGGTCCGACATCGCAGTCAATCACAGTGCTGCATATCCAAGACAGATCGACCGTTTGATAGCCGTTGCTGGTCTGGCAAAAATACTGTCTACCAGAACGAGTTTCCGCTATGTTGCTGGACTCTGGGAAGTCCAACTCCCACGGCAGTTGCTCTGGACCCCATCGCATTTGAAGGAGATGCCAACTGAAAAGTCCACCGCCCCATCGTGGTCATGGGCATCATACCCTGGTGGTATAACAGATAGAGGAATAAAACCAGGCCCCATACTTGAAACAAACGGCGTCATGGATCTAGTCAAATGCCTCTCTATTGACATCGAAGGCTTATCTGAAAAGGATGACATGCCCTTCGGCCAGGTGAAAGACGGGCGACTTCTCGTCCGAGGCCGCTTACTTCCTATATCGCTCGATCTGAGCGTCTGGCCAGAGGGTGCTACACGGGAGGATACACTTGTTCAGTCCTGGACTGGGTCCACGTCAGAAGCCCCTTGCGGAGAAACCTTCCTAGTTCCAATTCTTTTCACATGCTGTGACGATGGGTTTTCAGACTCAATTCCTAATTCCCTGCTCCTGGAATCGACAGAAGAGAAAGGCGTGTTTCATCGTATCGGTACAGCGCGGCTTAGGGATTGCTGCGACTTGAAGAATATAACACCGCAACTGTACACAGCTGAATATATCGACCATGAATTCGAGGACGATGACGAGAGTGAAGCTAGCGCTGAAGACGATGGCTTCGTGATAATTCCCACCCCTGACGCAGTCAAACCCAATCCCCAGCAGGACGCTAGCAACAATGCTACAAGCCATCACGCCTCGAATGATACACAATATACATTCCTAGACGAAGCGAGCGAAATTGCCACCGAACGCGAGACAGATCCAGACAGTGAGCGGACAATGACACCCGAGGAGATAATAAGCAGTACCGAGAGGGAGATTTCGCGGTGGAACACGCTTTTCCCAAAACTGCCTAAGACGGAAGAAGAGTTTGAAATTGATATTAACACTGATGAACTGGAGCGCGAAATGATGGGCTTCTACAACAATGATTCAGCTCGTTCCAGTCGGACGAGAACTCAGGCGGGACATAAGAGGAAGGTGCAGAAGCTGACACCGAAGGATGCGATTGCAGGTCATTATTATATTGGTTATATTGAAGATGATAAGGATACAAACCGGTACGGGCATTTTGTGTTTGAAATTCGTTGATGGAATGAACATGGGGTATCGCTCGGCTGAACCCTAAGCAACGATGAACGTGAACCACTTCTACGAGTATTTCATATGGCGAGGTTGATGGTAACCCTCATGATAAATAATCACAGGAGCTTCAACCGTAATATGAAATCATCATAATCAATTAAACTGCAGCCCCAAGGACACCTCGGTAATCGATCCCAAGATTACAATATCTCGGTCAACAGAACATCCACCCATCACAAGCTAACCATACATATAAAAAACACTCACTTACCCCGGAATTCCAATGTTAGACCCAAATCCCAAAATGAACCAACTAATGCAAACCATCCCACTAGCCATCCCCATTGATGGCTATGGCAAAATTGCCATCACCACAGCCCTCCTCACTCTATACGCAATGCTCGTCCGCTACTACCGCTACCAAAGATGCACAGCAATCCAATCCCGATTCCAAACCCCCAAACGCCCTCTCTCGAGCATGACCGTTAAAGAAGCGCACCAGGTCGTCCGCGAATTACGAGAACTCGAGTTCCCGTATAGTCTGCACAATGCTATGAAGATTTCTCTTCTCAAAGTTACTACTCTTCACAACCACCCTTCTTAGAAATCAATGCTAACAAAAATTGACAGACCGGCTCAATTCCAACAATGACCAAGCTCTTCACCGCAACCGGCCAACTAAATGAACGCAACGCCCCTAAACGCGCCGCAGACACCGAAGTCCTCCTAACGGAAGTCCACGACAGACACCCCGGATCAAACGAGCATCTCCTCGCCATTTCCCGCATGAACTACCTCCACTCGCGCTACCGCAAAGCAGGCAAGATCCTCGACGAAGACATGCTCCACACGCTCGGCTCCGCGGTCGTCGACATCTTCCGCTCCGTGGACGAGAACGAATGGCGGGTGTTGAGTGCGACGGAGAAATGCGCGATCGGGGTGTTTCATAAGGCGCTAGGGGATGCGATGGAGATTGATTTTCGGTTTTTGGAGTCATGTGGGACGGGGTGGAGGGATGGGGCGCATTTTGCAAGGGAGCTTTGTGAATGGACGGTGGAGTATGAGAAGAGTGTTGCGAAGCCGACGGAGTCGACGAGGAAGATTGGGAGGAGGCTTATGGAGTTGGCGCAGTGGAATTTGCCGGGGGTTTTGAGGCCGGTTGTTGAGAGGGTGATTGCGACGAAGGTAGATGAGCATGTTCGTGTGAGCATGGAGTGAGTACCGCCATTTCCTTTGAATTTATCTTGGACATACATACTAACAGAGCTCAGCTTCGCCGATCCCGGAATCCTTATAACCGCCATGATGAAGACATTAATAACCACCCGCAAGTTCCTCCTCCGCTACTTCGCCCTCCCACGCCCCGAATCCAAAGCAGTCCGTACCCTCAACGGATCCCCAGATCCTACCACTGGTCTATACACTACAAACCTCTGGATCGCACAGCCGTGGTACATCGAACCGTCTTTCAAAAACCGATGGGGTCTGAAAGCTATGTTCGCACGACTGTTTGGGGATGGTGCCGTTCCTACGCGGGATGGTCCATATAAAGAGGCTGGGTATGATTTGAGGACGATTGGACCTGCTGCGCAGGAGAAGAGGGGACATGAAGAGATGGAGGTGATTTTTGAGGGGTTGAGGGGGATGAATTTTGCGGGTGGGTGTCCGTTTCATGCTTAGACAGACATAGTCATGCTTGTATAGGCTTATCATGATGCAATGTCTTGAGAAGATCAACTGGAAGTCAATTGAAATCAGGAACGATCGTACCCAGACAAACTCCTAGTAGCACAACAGAACTCAGACAATAGATACCCTGATTCCATCAAATATGTACAAAACACCGAGTTTACTATGTGCAATCATTAAACAAACAATCACAATATGTACAGAACGAAAAACAAAACAGATGTCACGTCGTGAGACTAAGCCCGAGCCCGAACACGCTTCGGCATTGGCGTCGACCCAGCGTTCGCCTTGAAGATGCTCTTGCTCTTCGCTGCGGACGTTGTTGATGCCCGGCTAGTCGGTTTCGGCACTTTGCTGGCAGGCGTCGTTGTTGTGGGGGCGCTGCTGGTGTTCTTGGCTGGCGATAACAAGCTGGGCGATTTGGGAGTCAACTTCTTGCGCTTCCCGGCGGGAGTGTCGGTGGTACTCTTGGATGACGAATTCGCTGGCGACGACGCAGGTTTAGGCTTTGTAGGAGTGGCAGAGCCTCCAAGTTTTCGCACACGTCCAGCTGGGGGTGTTGCAGTAGTCTTTGGTGGAGCCAGGGTGCCAGTAGAAGGTGCGGTTTCGTTACCCTTCTGCGCACGCTGGGATCGAGTACGGCCACTGCTACCACCAGTCATCTTCCGCTTCTCGCTGCCCTTCTTGGTCGGTTGTGTGCTGTCAACATCGGAGGGCTCATGACTGGGTTCCCGCTCGGCAGGAGCAGCTTGTGGCTCTTCCCCATCTTCAAATTCCACCAGACGTGCGTCATTCCAGCATACTCGATTCCCTTTCTTGTTGGCACTAGGCACAGGCTTGGGAGACTCTTCTTTTGATTGCTTCTGCGCCAGATTCTTGAGTACGTATTTGGGAAACACCGCGCTACCCTTGTTTTGTCGCGTGTTTTTGCGTGTCGCTAGAGCAAGTTCCTGGGCCTCCGTCTTCTGAAGGAAGACGAACTCTGTCCCCTTGGCGCGACGGAGCGACAAAGTGTTGCGAATGGCGGTGGTAGTCGTCCGTGGCGGTACACGAACTCTCGTACTTCGACGGGTGACCGGGCTTGATTGCTGTTTCTCATCGCCAGTCTGTTCCTCGTGGTTGTTGGCAATCTCCTTGCGAATCGGGCTTGCGGGAGGATTTTCAGGCTTCTTGGGCGATGGCAGGCGGACTTTCTGCGGGGACGGGCTTGGGGAATTGGTGTCCAGCTCTTCCAGAGCTCGACGGGATCGTGGCGTTGGCATGTCGGGGATCTGTTCTTCTTTGGTAACCTCTTCCACGACGTTCTCTTGCATCGCTGCTTTGGCGGCCCGTTTCGCTCTGGCCTTTGTTAGGAAGTTGTTGAGCAATTCAGCATCCTCCCCATCCAGTGAGCTTCGAAGTGCCGACCGTACAAGAGTTGATTCTTGTTGGGCACTTGTGATTTCTTGGGCAGGCGCAGTCTCTTTCTCTGGTTCAGACTGATCCATTGTAGTTTCGCTACCTTTGCTGATTTCTTTGCTGACTTCCCTGGCGGTATTCAAGGTTGACTGACCATCGCGGGGTTGTACGTCAATGTCGCTTTCTTCACTTTCAACTTCTTGACAACTCGACGTTCCATGTAGCATTTCAGGATAGGCCGTATCCTGATTAAAAGCAATCGGAGAATTTGGTTCGATGTCCACGGATTCGTCCATCTCGATGGGATCCTGCGTTAAGTCCGCTTCGATGTCTGACGTGGAGGATTCCTGCCCAGTCTCGCGGTCACTTTCGGGCTGCGATCCATCCACCAGTGGAGGGGTGTAGGACGTAGGGAGTTTGCCTGAAAAAGTCAGTATTGCATGTCTCAGAACAAATATAACAAACAAGTAAAAATGGAAATTAACTGACGTCTCCTCCGAACCTCGCCCTCCCACTTGGTTTCCAAAAACGATCGTCCCCTCCCTTCCATCTCTCCAGCATCAACTCCCAAGCACCTCCGCTTAACACCCCTCAGCACGCTCGCACCTCGTGAGACATTAATCTCCGTATCCAACAGAGTCTCCTCGAGCGGCCTGTCCGCGCCAGGCATCTGCTGAAGCGACTTCATGCTATTGAAAGATGTGCGGAAGCGCTTCCAGACTTTGCGGGGGCGAGATTGTTGGCTCAGGAAGGAAGTGGAGGGCTTGCGATCCCAGAGGCGGGGGAGGGTGCTGGCGCGTTTGACGGGAGTGAAGCGGAATCGGTCTTCGCTTTGGGATTGCTTTTGGGTTGAGCTGGTTACGCGAGGTGTCAGTTGTGGCCTGTCTTTCTTCTGTAGGACTTCGGTTCTGGGTTTGCAAGGATGGGATGATAGGGGTTAGGAGAAGCAGAGTCCAGTCCCTCTTGAGCCTGCTGCCTTCCAGAACAGAAATAGAACCATAACCATTGAGGAATGTGCTTCAAGGCATAGAACAGAATAAAATAAAGTAAACCAACCATATTTGCGGAGGCAGGAAAGCAGATGGCCCGGCGTTATTGCGCATGGTTTCTTATACCGCGAGGAATGTCGCGACTGAGACGTGGTATGCTGCGAGAAAGGGCAGACTATGATAGTGCAGATGAACTATAATATAGCATAAGGAACAGAACTGAGGATGCGGAATAACACAATTGATAAAAGATAGAGTCGCGAGTGAAAGACGTGACGTTGGAGTTGGAGATCCGGAGTTGTTGGTCTTGTTTCTTTTGGGCCCGCCGTTGCTGTGCCAACTGCCTTCAGTGGTACCTCGCATACAGTATTGCACCACTCGTATACAAGGAATAATAGTCTAAAATGATTCAATGGTGTTTTAGCAGCTAAGGAATTGCCATATAAAGAAAAACGGTTCCTGTCTATAGTGTTGACAGAATGGCCGCTGTAAGCCGATTGTGGCTGACCAAATCTACGAGCAGTCGAACCCCAGGAATTTCCAGTCTTCTGACCATCCAGGTCTAAGTCGTCAAGTCAACTGACTGTATGCATATTCAAGGATGAACTGTCGTAGTCTGAGAGAGAATCATGTCGAAATCATATCATGTCTCATAAGCCGTAGTAACAACCAAGTACTAACGCCGTCACCATGCTCCCATTTGTTACAATCCTCCGTTCATTGCGCCAGTCTACCCTGTGCGTAGCTGGGTATCCATCCAAGTAGCTGTAATATCTCATGGCAGTTTCTCCTCCATATCCCTCTCATCAAACGGGTCCCCGAATTCCTCTGTTCCGTATTAGCCTCCGTCTAGCATCAACCCCCTCCCAACTCCCCAGCACCAGAAGCAAAAGCCGAGATATAGATGTGGCTGCACAGGGAAGGGAGACTCACTCAAACTAAAATCCCTATCCACCACAAACTCCATTGCCCGCTGAGCCTCATCTTCCGCCCGTTTACTCTTCCACTCCCCCGGCTTGACCTTCTGCTGTTTCCCCTGTGCCGTAGCAGCGCTATTTCTCCTCTCAAAAACACCGAGGTCTGCTGTTCTTTCCATCTGTTGGGACCCTGGTGGGGACAGTTCTGAGGAGTGGATGCCCGGGGGGTTGGTCATGGTTGGGGTGCGGGCTCCGGATTCGGGGGAGGAGGCCATTTGAGAGTCACCGTCGTAATCTGTAATCGTGTTTAGTGTTGGTTATGCCTTTTGTCTTTGGGTTCTGGTGCTTGGTTTCTGGCTTGGTGGTAAGTTGATGCCTGGTTGGTGATGATGCGGGGAAGAGAACGCTGCTTGCGAAGGCGCGTATAGAGAGGATGGTAGAATCCAGAATGAAGCCATATTAATGAAGACACTCACCTGTCGGCATGATGGATAGGTGGTGTCAACCACTGGATAGAAAAGAATGTTGATGTTGGTTATTGTCGTAGTCGTCGTCGCAGTCACTGCTTGTTTCGGCGCTTGGTCCGGTCCACCACTTAGTAACCTCACAAATTCCGAACTGAAACGGAAACTCCCCATAAAATCTTGACCACCACTGCTGAACGCCCAGTCTTCGGTCCTGTGATGATTCATTTTTGGGTAGACAATTACTCTACTATTTTAATTTCACAGCGATACTCATTCTTTTTGGTTTTGTTCTTGTTCGTCTTGCATCTTTTCAGCCTTTGCCATCATGAGCGCGAGCACTGCCGGTCACAATGTTTGGGATGATGATTGGGAAAAGCAGGCAGATGTATGACCTTGCTTCTTTTCTGCTAATTTCTTCAAGATATATATATGTTTCTATATCGCAAGCATGAGTGCTAACCGGTATAGACTCTCGACGAGCAGCCTCCGCCGGAGAAGAAAGTCTCGTCCAAAGTCACCAAAGCACAGCGCAGAGCGCAGCAGGCCGAATTCAACCGCCAATTATGGGCTGAAGCGTACGTCTCTTTTGAGCATCTATATCATGTCTATCTACATTCAATTTGTCTGGTCTATCGCAATTCTAACCCAATAGCAGAGAACAACCTCAGACCTTCCATTTCCTCGAAGCCCAATCCGACGTCCCCCTGAAACAAGAATTCAAACCTACCGTCACTGTCCTCAGTCGCAAACCCCAAGCCTCCGCCTCGCGGAGTGCCGCAACACCCAATACAGCGACAGCCGGTATGGCCCGATTGGCTCTGGTCGCGGACGACAAAGTCGAAGAGTCCGATGAAGAGGACGAGAAAAAGAAACAACCTGAGCCGACTCCCGAAGAGCGTCAGGCGATTGCAATGCGGAGCCTGGAGGAGAGACAGCGCAAGTACGAGGAAGTCCGAGAGCGGTTGTTTGGGAGTCCGTCTGCCAATACATCCGGTACTTCGACCCCTCGCAGCGCAACCCCACCCAACAGGCAGAACGAGGGCCGAGGGAAAGGCAAGAGTCGAGGTGGTGGGAGAGACAACAACAGGGACAACAACAAGGAAAAGAGAGATTCTTCGTCAACATCATCAAAGTCGCGACAATTCTATGACCCAGGGAATGCTCCTCGGTCGAACTCAAACTATGTACAGAGAAAGGATAATCAGTCTCCCGGTGAACGGGCAGGTGGTAGCCAACAGCAGTCCCCACGCCAGCCGTATCGTCATCCTCGAGGGCCTGATGCCAATGGCCGTGGCGGCTTCAGGCCCAGAGGCGCAAAAACAACTTAGGATTCACGGGAAAGGCTCATCATGGTCTAACGGTTTATTCTATTTTCTGCAATTGTCTCGGGAACACATCCCGACATATAATCCCGCCCACATCGCCAAACGCCCAACGCGTCCAGAGATTCACAGGCAAAGCTACGCCGGGAGAACCTCAAGGCAGTCCTCTTCCAGAGTTGATTGCATTTGCAACCTGAGAAGTATTGGGACGGTTCTCTATAACAAAGTTAGTGCACGGATGCCAGATTTTGTCGACCAGGAAACTTACGAGCATAACGCTCATAGCTGTCCAAATACAGCTCATCTGTGCTGGTCGTCGTTCGAACATGCTCATTCGATTCAATCGCGTTGACCCAAGTCGCCCACCGAGATCCTTCCTCGGGATCCGGCCATCCGCGGTAGGGCTTGAGAACGCGACGAAGACGAAGGATCCAAGGCGCGACTTGAATATCCACAAATGAGATATGGGGCCCCAAGAAAAATGGCCCTTGGGGATGTGCGGCGTCAATCAACTTGGTGAAGCCCTCACGCAATTCCTGGGCTTTCGAGATTTGTTGCTCCTGGTCTTGTTCTTGCAGAACGCGATAGAAATTGGGAACGATATGGCGGTTGATCTGGGTGATCAGAATCATATCTATTAACGGGCCTCAAGGAAGAGGAAACTCACATGGTCCGCCCACAACCGGCTTTGAGCGCGCAACTTCGCATCGTCTTTCGGCATAAGTGGGGTGCCGGCATTCAAGTCCTCGAGCTATATCATGTTAAAACGGAAAATCGATCTCAAGTTGACCGGTGCGAGCCATACATATTCCATCAACACTGTACTCTCATAACACCCCCAATCGCCATGTCGCAGCGCAGGAACCAATCCCCGGGGATTCACCTCGAGCAACGACTGCGGTTTCTTATATGGATCGATCTCGATATATTGATATGGGATGCCTTTCAACTCCAATGCGATCCATACCCGCTGCACGAATGGACTGCAATCGATTTCGCTGTTAGTAGAAGATTCGCAATTCGTCAATTGGTTAGGCAATTAGACCCACCAGAAGCAACTACCAAATAACTTCAAATCGCATTCATTCTTGTGATTGAGCGCGGTCAGCGCAGCGGTACCGGTGGCTTCGGTATGGTATGTCTTTTGGCTCGTTTGGTGTTGGCGAGCCATAGTTTTGATCTTTCGCGTCGATTGATGGGTTAGAGGCACTGGATGTACACGTGGTAGTAGAGGAGAAAGCAAAGCGCACCGAAGGGGATTCGGGATTCTTTTGTGAAAGAGAAGAAGCAGAAGTGTTTCAGGAACATAGTGTGAAGGTTAGATCGGAGGGAAGCGGGGAGAGGGAAAAAAGCCATGCAGTGACGTCAAAGCGTTCCACTCCGCTTGTATACATAAACTTCGAAATCAGAATAATTGAATGAATTGTGTTTGCGTGTGCTTGCAACATGCTGTGCTTGACTGGGAATCCGTACAGAACTACAAGAGCAGTATTGAAATCTACTTCCGGGGCAAGATAACTGACACCCAAAAAGAAAAACGAAATACGTACCGGACTCGATCTCTTTCTCTCCCTCGCCTGACTCAGAACCCGTCGCTGGACACTATTCTTCTTCACCCGATCGCTCTCTTCCAGCGTATGCCGATGACCGCCTCCAACGCCATCATTCTTCCCATTCGCGCCATTACCATTCACCCGCTGAATCGTGAAGAACCGTTCCCCAGCGAAACCATCATGGCCATCCGGTGGTGAAGGATTCGGCGTGAGTATACCAAATGGCTGCGACTCCCTATCATTACCATTCTCATTCCCACTGTGATCAAGCAGCGCATGAACACCCGGTAACAACTCCGACGGAAACGATGGGTCTATATCATTTGGCGTCAATCCCGGGACGAAGCCGGGAAAGTATTCTGTGATTTTGATCTTGACATCACAGAGATCGCGCTGTCGGGCGGTGCGTTTTCTCTTCTTTTTGTTTGGATCGTTGGATTTTGGTGTCCCTGGTGGACGGCCCTTGAGTCGACAGTCCCAATAATGCGAGACGAGAGGCTTGCGCTTGTAGCGCTGTGTAGAGCGGTGGGAGTAGACGTTGTCGATGTGAGGGAAGTAGGTTAAGAATCTACGCATCAAATCAGAAGCAATCAGGGTATGTGCTTTGTGCTAGGGCGTTAGAAGACATACTGTTCCTCACTCAGGGTAATCGTCCCGTCTACATTGAACAGCCTCTCTCTCCACGAATCCAGATCAGGCGGATGAGGAATGCATTTCATGTCCTTCCCGTTGTCTGTCTGCTTGATTGCCATGTCGGCTGTAAGTGCAAAGTTAGACTCATTCTGCTGCTGGAGCTGGGGATTAAGATGGCCCAATCGACCGTTATCAGTATCATTATCTCTAATCTGTTGATATTGCTGTGTCGGAGTATGATGCGGGGTATCCGTTATCAGGAGGTTATTAGCAGGTTCCCCTGTTCGCGGAGGTCGCAGGAAAGCCCGGGTGTCTGTAGAAATTGCATTCTGGGGATGATGCCGGTGCTGGTGCTGTAGATTCTCAATGTCCGACTGGAGAGGGTGGAATGTATGCGTTGCATCCGCGGGATCTCCTACCCCTAAGCTCTGCTGGGCTGCAAGAGATGCCGCGTCATCTGCAAAGGCTGGGAGTGTTATGGGTTGTAATTGACCAATGCGCTGAGTATCTGGGGTGTCCATCTTGTGGGGAAGGTGTATATTGATAACGGGTGCTGCTTTTGCGGATGATGTTGGCCTTGAAGCGGCGTTAGATACAAGTTCGCATAAAGTAGGCGGTGAGAGGCAGTGTATGAAACTGATGAGGATCTATCGGACAAATAGTCGGCCCGATTACCGAGGCCAGGGGGTCTTTATATAGGTCGGTGTTTACACGTATTTAGATAGTTAAGCACTCAAGCACTTGTTCTACGTGTGGTTACCATAGACTTCAATATTATTCCTTTCGGCGTATATTAAACTCTCCATCTTCTGTACGCCATATAGCCTCGTGCAGTCGGATTATCGGCTCCCGATTCCCCGAACCTGAGCTACCCGCTTCAGAAACCAGCAGCCACGAGAGTGTCACAACCTGGCTTCTCTCGTGTCGTACCTAGGGTTCTAGTTAGTTGTATTTCGAGACTGAACACTTACCTTAAGTGTTCCCAAGTAGTCGTATGCTCAATGCCCCTCCGGGTCCGGTTCGGTATGTCGTATGCGTTGATGGGTATGTCGCCCCCTCCAGGCTCCGTAGTTCAATAGTCGTTGATGGGTATATCGCCCCCTCCAGGCTCCGTAAGATAATCAACAAGTAGGAACGGTAAAGGTAACGAGTAGAGAAACAAGGCCAACCGAGTACGTATACTGGGTTGTTGGTTAAGTGCGGACGAGTCAGAAACTAGAAGGTAACCAATGCTGTAAGACTTGAATTGATCGCGAAGAACTAACTAGGTGCATGAATGAGTGTCCTTATATATCCTCCGCTTGTATACCATATGGACTACCATTCTGATGGTAGTGATTGTGGTAGTTGTATACCATCTACCAATGCCAAGCCATGGTATATGGTAGTTGATCACGTGATGCGCCTGTTAACTATCACCTATGATCCCTGTCCTTCCTGCATTATTACCAGAGCTTATAGTCCAATGATTCTGCCTTGACTCCCCGCATAATCACGTGAGATTAGTGCCTTAGGGGTCTGTAACATTACCTCCCCCTCCTTCAGGCTTTCGTCCTCGAAAGTCATAAAGCTGTGGCATCTCCCAGGTAAGCACTGGCTGCCCAACTTCCTTTTATTATCATGACTCATCATGTCTCGTGCCGCAGTTCGTAACCGATATCGTGAGTTTCAAAAGCAGGCTGCTGAAATTGACAAGCAAGGTGTTCCTGTTGACAATCCTTGTTCCTTTTGTGAACGGCGTGGCTTTTGTTGTATTATGGATTCAAAGAGTCGAAACTGTGCCGCTTGTACCCGCAGGGGTAAGAAGTGTGAACCCCGATTCCATTCTGATTCTCAATGGGATTCCTTGAATCGTGATCGTGATATGTTGGATGCGCAGATTGATGAGGCCGAAAATCAACTTGAGGTTTTGTTTGCAAAGCTGAAAAATCTAAAAACACGTCGGAAGTTCTTAAATGAGCGTGGTCGGAAGATGTTGGATCATGATTCCAACATTATGGGTGTGTTGAATGAAAGAGATCCATTGAATGCTGAGGATCTTCAAGAGCTTGAGCGTCTTGTTGATGAACAAGAAGCTGCTCAGCTTGCCGCTGTGTCAAATGATCCTAGTTTGACTCAGATGATGAATTCCCCTTCCTTCTGGGAGAATTTCGATTCTGCTGTCGCTGGTGGTATTCCTTCACCAACTGGTGGCAACCCGTCAAGTTCGCGATAGGTTCCCATGTGTTTTCTGAGGTATCATATCCTTCCCATTTAACCAGATAACATGGTCGTCCGTTGACTTGCTTGTAATCCAGAATTTGTTCAACTTCATATTCATCATCGTCGCTTTCGATTTCGATGTTTTCCGTTGGTATGGCGTTTTTCGGTGCTGGTTCCAATAGCGAGATGTGAAATACTGGATGTATGCGCTTCATTGATTTTGGTAGTTTCAAGCGATAGTTCACTGGTCCTGTTTTTTCTTCAATGGTGAAAGGTCCAATCTTCTGGTGATCGAGCTTTTGACTTGGTCGTTTTGTTTTGATATTTCTGCGGAGCAGGAATACTTTCTCCCCCCTCTTCAAGGTAGGTCCCTCTCCGTGGTGCTTGTCGTAATATATAGCCGCTCGTAGGTTCATGAAATCGATGTCTCTTGACAGTTGGTGGTGTAAGTTCTTCAGCTTTTGGACTGTCTCATTTGCCGCTTCTGATGTGGACTCTTGTGGTCGTGGCTTTTCATATAGCACTGGGTGGTATCCATAATTGGCGTAAAATGGCGTTACTTTGAGTGTTGAGTGCTCTGCATTGTTGTATGCAAACTGTGCCATGGGTAGGAATTTAACCCAATCATCTTGTTCATAGTTGATGTAGTGCCGTAGGTATTGCTCAATCGTTTGGTTGGTTCGTTCAGTTTGACCATTTGCTTGTGGGTGGTAGGCTGTGGTGAGTCGGTGTTCTATACCCATCAAGTTCGTGAGTGTCGTCCAGAATTTTGAAGTGAACAGTTTGTCTCTGTCTGAGGTGATCTTCTGAGGCATTCCGTGGTTGGTGATGACATGCTTCAGGAATATCTGTGCCATATCTGCTGCGGTCATGGTTCCTTTGGCTGGCACCAAATGAATATATTTGGTCATTCGATCTGTGATGACTGTGATCGAGTCATATCCTTGTGATGTCGGTAACTGTGTGATGAAGTCGATGGTAACCCATTCCCATGGATGTGTTGGAGCATCCGGGGATTGCATTTTCCCATAGGGTTGATGTCTTGCTGCCTTATCTCGAATGCAAGTTTCACAGTTCTTCACATATTCTTGAACAACTTTTCGCGTGTTTGGGAAGTAGTAGTTTCTCATGATTTGTTCAGCTGTTTTCTCTGTTCCCAAATGTCCGTGGAGTGGAGTGTCATGGTGCATGCTGATGATCTCATTTCTCATGCTTTTTGGCACATAGATGAGATTGTGCAAGTACACTAATCCATTGTTATCTGTGGTCAATTTGTCGTTTTCTGCTGAGTTTTCAATCATATCCTGGATCATTTTATCTTTTTGTGTTTCTTCGACAATTTTCTTTTCCAAAGGTTTGTTCGAGGTATGCATGGTTGCTGCTAACACCTGGTGGTTGTAGCTGATGGTTCCGTCTTCGTTGGTTTTCAATATCGCTGGATTGATCGTTCGGTCTTTGATCTCATAGTCCGGTCGTCGACTGAGTGCGTCTGCTTGTCCATTCTCATTTCCTTTGCAGTGGATGATCTTGAAGTCGTATTGCGATAGTACTTCAGCCCATCTGGCCTGTCTTCGGGTCAACTCTTTGGTTGTTGTGAAGAAGGTCAGATTCTTGTGATCTGTTTTCACAAGTACAGTGTGTTGTGCTCCTTCCAAATAAACTCTCCAAGTCTTGAATGCTACCACTATGGCTAGCAGTTCCTTGTCATGGATGTCATAGTTCAACTCCGCTTGAACTAGTTTTCGTGAGTGGAATGCAACGGCTCGTGGTTTTCCATCTGGTCCTGGTTGAGTCATCCTCATACCAATGGCATAGTCTGATGCGTCGGTTTCAATTGTGGTTTCCTTTTCTGGGTCGAACTGCACAAGTGCTGGTGCAGATACAATTTTTTCTTTGGCTTGTTGAAACGCTTGTCGTTGTTCTGGTCCCCATTGAAACTCTTGTCCCTTTTTCAACAATTTGAACAGTGGTGTCATGAATTGTGAGTAGTCCTTCAAGAATCGTCGGTAGTAGTTCACAAGTCCTGTAAACTGCTGAACTTCCTTGGTGTTCTTCAGCTCTGGCCAATCCAAGATTGCTTGAACTTTGTTCTTATCCATCTGGATTCCCTCTGTAGTGATCCAGTGTCCTAAGAACTCGGTTTCCTGAACATGGAATTCGCACTTCTTCAACTTCAATCGTAGCTTCGCTTCCTCAAGTTTTTGCAGTACTTTTTTGACATGCTGCACATGTTCTTCGAAGGTGCTGGAGAAGACCAAGATGTCATCAAGGTAGACTATCACGAAGATGTCGAGATATACTCCAAGTACATCATAGATGAATCGTTGGAATGATGCTGGTGCGTTGGTAAGCCCAAATGGCATGACCAAATATTCATAATGTCCATATTTCGTTCTGATGGTCGTTTTCCATTCTTCTCCTCTGGCAATTCGTAGTCGATTGTAGGCGTCCACAAGGTCAAATTTGGTAAACCATTTTGCTCCTCTAATTCGGTCTTGCATTTCATCAACTCGTGGTAATGGGTGTCGATCTTTGATGGTGATGGCGTTGAGTGGTCGATAATCTGCACATAGTCGTAGGCTTCCATCCTTTTTCGGTACAAATAGGACTCCGTGCCCTGCTGGTGATGTCGATGGTCTGATGAATCCTTTCGCCAATTGTTCTTCGATATATTCCCGTAGTATTTTCGATTCTCGTTCTGACATCGGGTAAATTTTCTTGCATGTCGGTGTCTTCCCTTCCATAAGGGGTATGCGATGATCGTGTGGTCCATGGTCTGGTAGTTCAGGTCGTTCAGGCTGCTTGAACAAGTGCTGAAACTCAATATACTCCTGTGGAATCTGTGGTTCCTGAGTCGTTGCTGCTAGCTCCTTATGGTCAATCCATTCCCATGAGCCTAGCTCTGAGTCTGATGCTTCTTGGTTGCTATCAACTCTTTCTGAGCGATATTCCTCAATCGGCGCTGATCTCTTGGGTATATCCTCGTCCATCAAGTATTCGCAATACTTCTGGGTCGTGTCCGGTGCCCATCCGGGTAAATTCATCAGCCAATGTCGTTCTGAGGCCCTGGTGGCTGCTAAAACAATGTTTGTCGCTGTGTCATTCATTTCTCTGTTATTCAACCCACCTCTTGGTTGCTTCACGTATCTACCAGGTCTCCTGCCTGTAGATCGTGGTGAGGTCCCGGCCTCCCGTTGACTCGGTCCTTTCGTTGTTCTTGGGCAATCGCAATTCACAAAGTTCATTTGTCCAGTTTTCCAGTTGATTTCCGGGTTGTGATTCCTGAGCCATGGAATCCCCAACACTATATCGTATTGTCCCAGCGGTGTCACGTCGAAATTGATCCTTTCTTCATGTTCCGCTACAGCCATAGGGACAAATCCCGATTCGACCGTCAGGTGGCTTCCCAAATTCTCACCATTCAGTCCTGAGATAGGCTCTGGCTGCGCCTTCTCAATTCCTAAGATCCCCAATTGTCGTTGGAATCTAGGATCCATGTAATTTCCAGTAGCTCCTGAGTCAACCATCACTCTGGCTAGTTGATTGAGAACTGGTGTCGTAAACTTCAAGTGGTATCCCCGTTGTGTCGCTGATAGGCTTGCTTGCCATCTTGGTTGCCGTAGACGTCGTGGACTTGGGTAATAATCCTTGATCTCAAAATGAACTATGCAGTCATCTTCATAACATGCAGTCCAGTGCATACTTGAATGCTCTGGATGCAGTAGATATCCTCTGCATGCACAGTTCCAATCCCAACAAGGACAGCTGTCGTTGTATTTCCTAGGTCGTTCTGGAAAATAATGCGCCATTTTCTTTCGATCATAGTGTTCTCCACATGCATGGCTATAACACGCAGTCCAAGGTAATTGGCTATGCTTTGGGTGCTCTCGATAGTGCACACAATCACACCAATCGTACTTGCATGAGCTGTGGATGGGGCCTCGTAGTCGTTTGGTGGTGATGTCTCGTAAGTATCCCCATAATTCTCCATTGTTCTGTCCACAGTAATGGCACGTGTATGGGTGCTGGTCGCATTTCCGTAGGTGTTCGTCCCAAGTTTCGTTCGTTCGTTCCCAACATTTCAAGTTCTGATGTGGGCAGTATGTATTCAATTCATTGAATAGTTCCTTCAATCCTTTAGAGAGCCTCTTGGGGTTCTCCTGAAGTGAAATAACAACATCATCAATGAAGTACGCGGCAACGTCGGTATTCGTTTCTTCGTCGGCTTTTCGTTGTTCCGTATATCGCTTGGACCATAGCTGTTGCTTCGAGATAGGGCTATACACACTGGACTTCGTGTATCCCTCATTATCTTCTGCCAGAATCTGTTCTTCATGTTCTTCATTTTCGGGAGTTGCGTTCTGAGGTGTCTCCGGTATCTCATGGAGTTCCTCCACGTTGGGATCGTGGCCATTCCACTGAGTACCGTACTCTTCGTCAAGGAAATCATTAACTGGCCAATCTTGGTTGGGCAGTTCGCCGAGTGATTTCTCATGAACTGGCTCATTGATGGCTTTTTCGGACCCATCCGTCCTTATATGGGCTTTGTCGCTTCCGCTGTCGGACCCCACCGTCCGTTCGTTGGGCCAATATTCTTCTTCGCTTGAACTCATGATCTCATCAATTTCCTCTGTCGTGAGGGTCGTTTGTTCTTCCATCAACCTCCTCAATGGGCTCAGGTTGGGTACAATCATAGTTCTGGGTCTCCATGGTCCTCCATGCTCATCCGAAGCCTCTTGCATGTGCCGTCCAGAATCATTTGTTGCTCTGAGTTCAGGGTTCACAATTCCTGTGGTGTCATACGCTCCTCTCTCCTGGGTAGCGTGCAGTTGCTTGTTATCGTCTCGTTGTTGCTGAGGCCTAACGTTCTGTCGTTGCCTGCATGCCTTCGTCATGTGGCCCGGCTTTCCACATGTGAAGCAAAGTTTCTCTTTCCTTCTTCGTTCTCTTTCCTTGTCGGATACGAAGGGCCTATGCTGTGTGGCATCCAGCTCCATCGGTCGTGGTCCATAGGGATCTTCATACCCTTGGCTTCGTGGTTGAGCTGGTCGTTTATCGTTCGATCGATAGTGGCTCGTTCGTGGGTTTCCTCTGAAGGTGTTTCCATATCTTGACTCCTTCTGTCTGACTCTAAGGTCATACAGGGTGTTGTCAATCTTGACAGCTCGTTCAAAGAGTTCGTTCAATGAAGTCGGTCGTTCCATCCAAACTAGTTTCTCCTGAATCTCTGGTTTCAACATTTCTTCGAACTTCGCAATGTACATCGTCTCGTCCCAATTCAGATGGGTGATGATCTGCTGGAAATCAGATACCAACTTGGCTACTGATCCTGTCTGTTTGAGTCGCCATAGCTTTCGTTCAGCGTTCCGTGTGGCGTCGATATCTCCAAACGTTCCCTGGAGTCGTTTCTTAAATTCAGTGAAGCTGCTGAAAACCTCAGTGGTATTGTCGTTATGGTATTGTTCATCTCTCTCCTGGAAGTCGCGCAAGGTAGGTTCAAACCAATCAAATGCTGGTCCAGTCAAATAAGTTGCTGCAAGTAGGACTTTGTCGGATTCGAAGATGAGCTTGCTCCGGTTCATGCGGACATACAAGTCCAACTGGGTGATGAAGGGTCGCAACTTGTATCGAGTACCATCAAAGGGTTCCGGCGGTCGAACTTTGATAGCTTTGGCTGACTGTCGTTCTTCCAAAGTAGTGATGCTTTCCTGCAGCTGGCTAACCATTCCAAAGAGCTCTTCATAAGTCGGAGTTCGTCCCTCAGATCCACGAGAGGACCTGGGAGTGGTGTTGCTGTTACTGTTGTTGGACATGGTTTCAGTTCGTGTTTTAAGTCAATATAGTCTCGAAACCTGACTCGTACTGACTGGCGATCAATGTGTCACAACCTGGCTTCTCTCGTGTCGTACCTAGGGTTCTAGTTAGTTGTATTTCGAGACTGAACACTTACCTTAAGTGTTCCCAAGTAGTCGTATGCTCAATGCCCCTCCGGGTCCGGTTCGGTATGTCGTATGCGTTGATGGGTATGTCGCCCCCTCCAGGCTCCGTAGTTCAATAGTCGTTGATGGGTATATCGCCCCCTCCAGGCTCCGTAAGATAATCAACAAGTAGGAACGGTAAAGGTAACGAGTAGAGAAACAAGGCCAACCGAGTACGTATACTGGGTTGTTGGTTAAGTGCGGACGAGTCAGAAACTAGAAGGTAACCAATGCTGTAAGACTTGAATTGATCGCGAAGAACTAACTAGGTGCATGAATGAGTGTCCTTATATATCCTCCGCTTGTATACCATATGGACTACCATTCTGATGGTAGTGATTGTGGTAGTTGTATACCATCTACCAATGCCAAGCCATGGTATATGGTAGTTGATCACGTGATGCGCCTGTTAACTATCACCTATGATCCCTGTCCTTCCTGCATTATTACCAGAGCTTATAGTCCAATGATTCTGCCTTGACTCCCCGCATAATCACGTGAGATTAGTGCCTTAGGGGTCTGTAACAGAGAGATATTCAAGGGAGATTCAAGAACTCATGTTAAAAGGTATAGAGCAGTATAGCAAGTCTATCACATTCTGTAGTTTATCCGAGTCTATGTACCGAGCCCAAGCCATAGCCCCTGTTTTATGTACATAAGAAACTCCCTGGCCAGTGATTTCACAGATCAGCCTGTTCAGGGACAGGACTCTTTAACTTCCCAGTCTGGAGTGCGTCTCGCACATTCCCAATCGCCCACTCTTCCATAGCAGTTTGGGTCTGAAGTATATTAGCAATGAGTCTATCTCACTAATTTTAGGCAAATAGCGACTCACCTCCACCGTCCAAGTACCCATATGGGGAATAAGCAAGACATTCGGGTTACGGACGAGACCAGGGTGAATCTTTGGCTCCTCCTCAAAGACATCGAGGCCAGCAGAGTATACCTTGCCGTTGTCGAGGGCTTCGACAAGAGCTGCTTCGTCCATGACGGCACCTCTGGCTGTGTTGACGATGACAACGCCATTCTTCATCTTGGCGAATTCGGATTTGCTGATGATGTGGTGGGTGTTTTTCTAAAGAGTTAGACTTCAGTAGTATCGAGTGCAGTGACGAGCGCACTTACATTCAAAGGCAAGTTCAAACTGATCACGTCACTGGTCGACAGTAGTTCGTCAAAGGTCACATATTGTGCTCCTTCTGACAATTCCTCACTCAACTGCCGACGGTTGTGGTAGACAACCTTCATCCCGAACACCTCGGCCTTCCTCTTCAGGTTCCGTCCAATTCCACCCATTCCCAGGATACCAAGGACCTTGCCTTGAGGATCATGGCCAAGGACGGGCTGTCCACGCCATCTGCCCTCGCGCAGTGCGGCCATTCCAGTGTTGAAGTTGCGCAAAGCACCAATTATTAGGAACATGTTCACATCGGCCGTAGCATCATCGACAGCAGTGGGAGTGTTGGAGACCCGAATGGGCGGGTTCCGGGCACTGCAGGCGTGGACGTCGACTTGGTCATATCCTGCACCGCAATGCGCAAGGTACTTGAGAGATCTGGGAAGTGCATTCACGATCTCCTCATCAATCTTGCCTGTAATAGTCACGGAGTCAAACGTGCGATACGCAGCGACCACTCCGTCCAGCTTGCCATCGCGGCATTCTTTGAGGAAGCCCTCACGGTTGGTGGCGGTGGGTGCGACTAATTCTCCAAGCTCGCTTAGGGAATGCCAGGTAGAATGCGCGCTGCCAATGGTCAGTCGGAGCAACTCCGGTGGGCAATGAAGCAATGGATGATAAGCGTACTGGACGATCTTTCCAAGGAGGAGGATCTTGGGTCTGGAGTCGGCCATTGTAGAGTTTGCTTGATATGTATTGTCTATTGGAATGTGAGCAGGAAGGTATAATGAACTTGAAAGGAAAAAAATGTAGGTCTTACTCTGGTCGTTATCTCGGACGATAGATAGAGAATTGTGACCGAGAACGAGTCCCAGCCGGGCGTTGAGGCCACTCAAAACGATGTTAGCAGAATGTCGAGGATAAGTCAATTACAGGCACATCAGTGTGAGTGTCCAGAATAATGTCCAGAATAGAAATATGAGGAAGAGGGAGAATGAAGAAGAAGCGAAAGGCGAAGGAATGACAAGAGATTAGAAAATGAGCCCCACATGGCATTCCCCGCATCGGATGGCATCAGGATTTCCCAAAGCGGCAATTGTTTGCCATATTCAGGGCTACATTTTGTTGTGTACCTGCACCCTGCACCAAATACATAACGTCTACCGGTATTCTATAGTATGACGTGGATATCTCAGCTGAGGTGAGATGCAATTTCAAGGTAAATACATATAGGAAACGAGATGGTCCTCCAATCTCTCAATTTCAATTCCACGAGCATCTTCCGTACAAATCGACAAGGTGCCGTATGTATGTTATTTGGATTCCCTCTATCTACCAGTATTTCTACTCACACATTCTAGAAACTCACCATCCGCTATGCAAATGAAATGTTCTTTTATCATTATCTCGAAGATATCCAACAAATGTAGCCCTTTTTCTGCCACCGTCTGTCGTGCGCCACAGCTAATCAGTAACTAGAGTGTTAGATACATGTGTGGCAATGGGAGTTTCGATAAATCTCCCGTTGAAATTAGATCTGCATGTCCCTTTCGTTCAACATACTATGCAAGTGAGATCCTCCATACGTATCTATATTTGCTAACCAATACCAGCCTTCACGCAGCAAAAGGCAGATTGGGCGATCTAAGGAAGGTAGACCTTGGAGAAGGGGTCTTTACCGATATCCAGAGGATTGATGAGTAAGATATCAAGCCCATGATCAAGGTAATGTACTACGATTGCCTCCTTTATCGACTTCCGTAATATGCACAGGCTAATGATACATTAGAGCGACCGATTATATCCTGTCCAAAGGTTCTTATGAGCATCCCCTCGAGTATCTCACGTATAATGGTAGCTTGACCGATGTTTCAATTAGTAGTCATGTCAGGTGAATAAATTGTGCGCTTAGCATTGAAGGACGGGAATACGGTTAGTAACCGTATACGCAGGCATGAAATCAAATCTCTTGGAATTCTGTTCCTTCGTTATAGTCTTGAAAATTAACGCCATCGACAACCGAGGGCTGGACCAGCCTTATGCATGCCATGTGGCTATCATTGCACCCAATCTCATCAAGGTAAATCTCAAGTTATATAGCAAATATTCCACTGAGTTTAGTTATACAGATTCCAATTTCTGATTCAGTCATCCGTTGCCATGACAGAGCGAGTCCAAGCGCCCAACATAATGCTCAAAAACGAAAGGGCAAATCATAATGAAGAGAAACTAGGGAAAGCCCATGAAACTTGCACACCACGGTTCTCAGAACACTTTTACAGTAACATTCTCAGATCAGGCCCTAACAAAATTATTACAATCATTGCCTAGCCCAAAGAGTATTTTACAAAATTCCCCGATAAGGATCTCGACTGAGCTTGAGGAGGCTGAGGATTGAATTGGTTGCTATTAGTATATAGCTTTAGATGGAATTATATAAATCAGAAGGCGCTTCTTCTCTCATAGCAACATCTGCAGCTGAGAGAAGGCCCACCATAGTTCCACCAGTAAACTTTCCTGCATGCTATGTGGCGTCATTCAGTCTCAGCTGAGGTAAGTAATTAGGAGAGGGAAGTATTAGCCATTGCTCTGTTCAGTAGAGTTTGATATGTCTAGCTTGGAAGGAATTAAACATTAACACCATGAATATATCGAGCACTGAGATAGAAAGATAGTCCTGAGTGTACAATAGGCTATTGATGGAGCATTGACCCTCCAGACCATGTCTCGTTGGAGGATCTGGGGAAATGCAGAGGTGGCAGATAGTACATCGACTGAGATCAAGGTATTAGAAGAGAATTTGGTAGGAGTCATTTTTGGTTCGGAAAGGAGGCTGTTCTGCCTGGATTAACCACATAATAATTTCAATCAGCGATATATCCAACAGAAAGAAGATGCTATATTATCCCTCAACCAATACCCGAGTCCAATCAAACTTCCTCCATCGTCGTCGGAACGGCTCTACTCGTCTATCACCGCCCCGCTGCCATCGTCCCTGTCGCTTGATAATTTCTGGCCCTATATCCAACATCCCTCCAATAATCTCTCGGGCGAACAGATCGCCCTTGGGCCACTTGTGTTCATCCTCGACGACGTGGCCCAGCCCACCATCTAACTCAAACCAGACATGGAAGTAGGGCATCTCCTTCACGAGGGAACGACGGAAGGCTGACCGTCCCAAGCCCTGTCTTGACTTGGCGAGAGTATCAATAAGTTTCCGATGTTGGGACCATTCCGAGTCGGCCGATAGGATTGCTTCTTTGAAGAAGGCTGGGGAGGTCTCTCCCAGACTGTATGGGAGTGGCACCGCTTCCATCGCTGCATGTCTCCTGCGTTGAGGCTGGGCGGCATTTTCGTAGAAGATCACGTCGCGGCCTTGTTCGTGGTACATGCGGGTCAAGCTCTTCATGAAGTTCCGGATCTCTTCCCATTCATCATCATCGCATTCCATGAGGTTGGTTCGATGCTGGATAGGGACGATGGTGGCGCATCCTTCGTTCAGTTCGGGTTCTGTTGGGAGTGTCAAAAATACCCGTGTGGCCAGCGATACCACAGGTGCAATTGGAGGTGTATTTGTATCCTCATGATGACAGAGGGGACAGTTATCCAAGATCCGGTTCATCTTTTGGAAGTCGTTGATGGCGGTATTTTTGATGTCGATTTCAGATCGATGTACGCGCCGAGCCAGCTTGGAGGCATTGTCGTCCATGTACTCTAGGTCATTCTGGACGCTTGTTAGTGATCATGCATGTCTGGCAGGAAGCAGGTAGACTCACCTCGAATTTAGAATCCTTGGCGATTCTGTCCGCCAACCGGCGTCCATCACCTCCAAATTGACCCCGGCTTCGCCGTTCCTCCTGAACCATATCTTCAATGCTCATGTCCTCATTCTCCTCCACATGGCCTCGCTCCCGGCCTCTTCTGGTTTCAACCTGCTTGACCTCGTTCCTCTTTCCGGCCAACATCCTATTCTCCATGACACCAAGCACCACCACATCGGATTCCTTGCGGTTAGCCATCGAGGCTGCAGCTGTATTGTAGCGTTCTTCGAGCTCAGTCGCATCGGGAGCACCCTTCAGTTTTGCTTTCATCATTTGTGCCTTGAGTCGGTTGAGGGCAGTTAGATCAAGGTGCTGTGTAGTATTTGCAGGCGGTTCGGTCTCCATCGGCTTGCCCTGACCTTGGGCTTGGTGTTCTCGCCCTGGTGACCGGACATGTTCGTGGGAGTCTCTCCGAACATTATTATCGAGCTTCCGCTCCTGGAAAAGTTCCCCGGATGGCTTTACTTTACCAACGTAGCCTTCACCATAGGTCTCGCGGCGATCCAATTCTGCTTCTTCTTCCCGAGCGTCATCGAATGAGCGTAGATCTCCAAAACGGTTGAAGGCAATCTCTTCCACCGACTTCCCACTTTCCTCCGCCTCTCGATAGACCGCTTTAAGCCTCGTCATTCTCCATTGAGAGCCAGCATCGCCAAACTCGTAGTCCACTTCATGTTGCGCCGGTTCCTCCTCGACCTCTTCAAGAGCTTTCCCATCCTTCAAATCGTGCAGATGGTTGTTAATCTCCCGGTTGTGAATCTTCAAGTCGAAATCCGCCTGGAGCATCTTCGGCTGCGGCTCCTGTAGGCGCGTCGAGTCGCGCCGGTTAACGTAGTCCACACTGAGGGCAGACGGAGCCTCCATCCAAGCATCTCGCTTTGGACGACTTGGTTCCTCCTGCACCACCTCTTTTACTGACTCCCGCGTCCCCGCTGATCCATCGTCTCTGCTTTCGTGTCGGTGTCGGCGTTTATGGGAGCGGTCTCGGTCGTCGCCGTGATCCGTGGAATGGCGCGAACGCTTATGTCGATGGCCGTTTTCATCGCTGTGTCGGGACTCGCGGTCTCGTCTTCCTAATCCTCGTTCTCCGGATCGTGACGAATGGCGATGGTGACGGTGTCGATGGTGTCTGGAGCTGCGGTCTCTGCTGCGGTCGCGATCGCGATCGCGGTGACGTTTCTCTCTGTCGCCCTTTTCTTGTCTCTCGCGACCTTCTTCGGCCAGAGCTTTTTCGAAATCCTCCAATGTCATTTTCTGCTTGTAAATCGCGAAAGGTTTGACAGAAAGGATAGAAAGAGCGAAAAATACAGGCGGCGGAGTGGAATGACGTCTGGCCGGCCCAGAACTCCACCGCGATCCCCGCGACAAAAGAATTTCATTCTGGAAAAATCTCCATACAGCTTCACGAAAACGAGTGATCTTGCTCAACTCGCCTGGCATTTGTTATTCCAGCTGCACAGAGCTTCAAAAGTGATACTAATTAATTCTTCATCATGGCGACGACCCCTGTGTCTGTCGTCTGCGTCGGCATGGCAGGTAAGTCATAGCATCTCTCGAATCGGTCTCTAAGCTGGTACTGATAGATGATTCTCTAATATAGGCTCGGGGAAGACGACTTTCATGCAGCGGATAAACTCTTACCTCCATTCTCAGAAAAACGTCCCCTACGTGCTGAACCTAGACCCCGCCGTGTACTCCGTCCCATTCGAGAGCAACATCGACATTCGCGACTCGATCAACTACAAAGAAGTCATGAAGCAATATAATCTCGGCCCTAACGGTGGTATTCTGACATCCCTGAACCTCTTCGCAACAAAGGTCGACCAAATCATAGCCCTTCTGGAGAAACGCGCCGCTCCGAACCCAAGCACACCTTCCGCAAAACCCATCGAGCACATTCTTGTTGATACACCGGGACAGATTGAGGTGTTTGTGTGGAGTGCATCTGGTACAATTTTTCTTGAAACCATGGCATCGTCGTTCCCGACTGTTATCGCTTATATCATTGATACCCCCCGGACCAGCTCGACGAGTACCTTTATGAGTAACATGCTCTACGCCTGCAGTATCCTGTACAAGACCAAGTTGCCGATGATCCTCGTGTTCAATAAGACAGATGTGCAAGATGCGGAATTTGCAAAGGAGTGGATGACCGACTTTGACGCCTTCCAGCAGGCTCTACGAGAGGAAGAGGAGACTGGCGCGTTCGGAACGGAAGGCGGTGCTGGAGGATTTGGTGCTGGGAGTGGATACATGGGGTCACTGCTTAATAGCATGAGTCTGATGCTGGAGGAGTTCTATCGCCATTTGAGTGTTGTTGGTGTGAGCTCCATGACAGGCGATGGTGTTGAGGATTTCTTTAAGGCCGTGGAAGAGAAGCGCCAGGAGTTCGAGCGCGATTACAAGCCAGAACTAGAACGCAAGAAGAAAGAGCGTGAGGAAGCGCAAGCAAACCGGCGAGAGGAGGAATTGGGCAAGTTGATGAAGGATATGAATATGTCTGGGCCGAGCGGGCAACGGCGGTTTCAGGACACTGAGCCGGAGACTGTTAGCGAGGCTGAGGAGGAGGAGGAGGAGGATGCAAAGGCTGAAGTGGAGGATGATGACGATACGGATGATGAAAGTGCGGGTGCTCCTCGCGCTGGAGACGATGATGGGATCTCGCAGCGGTACAGGAGCGCACTTTCAGACTCGCAGAAAGGCCCTGACCATGAAGATTACAGCTTTACCAGATACCTGCGTGCTAATAACATCAATGGGTGATGGTGATAGTTGGACTCGGAGTTTCGAATTAAATGATGTTACGGTTTATCGATCGATATCTTTCTTGCATTCAATCCAGACACTATTACTTTGCTCTCTGAATAGTTCAACACACATTTGTCTATAAAATACAGCAATAGCATTAATTAGTTATTATGGTCATCTTAGAAAAAATTGTGCAAACAAAGCAAACATTCATGATGTCATCGAGAATGCCCGGCGATGTTATCATATCAACGTCTCCAGAGCTGACACTGATCCATCTTGTTGGATTTCGCTATATTAAACGGACTGTGTCCCCCGAGGAACCATTTGAAAATATCTGCAACCATTCAATTGTCTACTTGTGACAATATACAATCACAACATTATGGATGTATGTCTTGTCTTCCTATCTGACCCTCACAATCGAGACGCAAAAGCTGATGACCACAGGTCTTCTACACCTACACCTACACAACAGCAGGATGGCTCTCCATACAGAGCGCAGCTCTAACACTAGCACCGCAAATAATCATTACCTCACTGCTGGATGAAACCCGCCCCCCAACTCGTGAGTCGAACCGAATCCCAAGATCTGCCAGGCTAGCTATCTGACACCCCACAGCACTAGAGATCTACTTCGCCCGCACCCTCGGCTTCTCCCTCCTCACTCTCGCCGTCCTAGTCGTCATGTTAACCGGCTCTGTCCCCCTATCCACCACAGTCACCGAAGCTGTGACAACCGACGAATCAGACCCCAAAGCACCCTACGCCGTCCCCACGCTCATGGTGTCCACGGTGTTCCAAGGAGTCTGCGCATTCTATGCATACACCTGGTATACTTTTAACGGACAGGCTGCGTTTGCGATTGGGGTGCTGGGGTATGCGCTTGTGGCGAGTATTGGGCTTTGGTGTCTTCTTTTTGCGAGCAGTCATGGGAAGATCAGTCGGAAGACGGGGGCTGATAAGAGGACGACAGGGTTTCCGTTTTCGAATCGCGAGGCAGAGAGGAAGCATACTGGTAAGAGCTCCTGATTGAGCTTGGATTGGATGTGGTGGGATGGCCATGTATCCTAGATGAGGTCGGATTAGTCCGGTCATTGCGAAGTGAACTGTGACATAGCATGTATAATAACGACTTGATGTTTCTAAAAAGAATATGACTGGATGCAAAGCTGAATCCAGTCATTAATCTAAATCCTAACATCTCCCTCGTATTCATGCCGTGCATTGCATACTCGACCGTCTCGTGATATCACGTGCCTCGGTGCAACTTCAACCTCCCTCCCCAGATTGTCAGCATCTCGACAGTGACTCAGGTATACCCACAGAGTGCCCCAATGCAAGGCTGACCAGCTTCGAGCTACTTGCCCAGGATGCAACATTTCGCGCTTCCCTGTCATTACTGCATCTGCTGATTCGCCCATCATCCTTCCTGCTGAGAGTTTGCCCTGCCAAATCAGTACTTTCAGCTACATAGCAAACATGTCACGATGTACCTGAGGTCGTTCTCGAATCGAGTTCGACTTCTACTGTCGCTTATTTGACGCCTGATACCCTGGCATAGACCCTGACGCCAAGGCCAAGAGGCTGCTGGTAATGACAAATGCTGGATATTTCATATTCAAGAAGGTATTTGCTGCTAGCCAGTTGATTCATAGCCTGGTGCGATTGAAAATCCTTTCTTTGCTATGCACGACATCGTCACCGCCATATTCTTAGTCGGAGTCGCCGCTCATTTTTCCCTTGCCTGTTCGATCTATACTGGGAATAAAGAGGACATTAGGAATGGCTTTCACATGCTGATTAGTATATGGTATTCGCAATATTGCGGGGATTTACAAGGTGCAACCACCTTATCACAAGCTTCAAAGACCCATGGAATTAATCTTCCGGATGTCTTAGCTCGTCAACGTTCCAGATAAGAGGTGCGCCGTTGGCAGCCGCTATAGCATTGGCGATGCTGTCATCGAAAAATCCGAGTAGGATGTTACAGCAGAGCCAGATAGTTCGGGTCTGTAAGCCTCCTGCGGGTTTAGTCGGTCTTAGAAATCATTTGCACGACATTGACAGCCAACAGATGTAGAAATCGGCACGAGCTTGCGTGTTGGCTACCACGAGGTATCTCCAGGATTCGGATACTTCTAAAACCGAGATAGCAATCTTCGAATGCAGGGACTCTCCAAGCCCTCGCGGCAAGATATGAGCACATGTGTATAATTCCCGATTGCGGGGATGGTGCTGAGGGTGTAGTCAGCTTCCAATCCATTATATGCATAGATAACCTTATAGGCGGGGCACGGAGGACAGCCCTGGAGCTGCAGTGTCACCTTCTTGGTTGCGATGGTGCACGAAGGTGCACCAAAGCATTTGCTGATCAAGTGAGATTGACATGTCAGAGGCTCAAGAACGAGCGAGAATTTCAAAACTTATAAATATGCTGATGATCAAGGCAATTGGCGGATCTTCTTTTGTTTTACCTACGGTTGTAGCATTCAACTTTGCCCTAAACCAGTTATACCATGCAGTTCTTCAAACGCGCCCTCTTGCTCTTCGGAGCATTGCTCCCAGCTGCCCTCGGACATCCCATGGTGCAAGGGAGACACCGGTCTCCAGAGATGATCCCTGGAAGATACATCGTTACCTTCAAACACGGCTTAGATACGGCAAAGGTAGATGCGCACACTGCGTGGGCAACAGACCTGCACAAACGCCATCTCGAGCAACGTGATCAAACAAACGACGCCTCGATGCCTATTGGCATTCAGAAGAGTTACAGGTTCACCAGCTTTTCTGCGTATTATGGATCTTTCGATGATGCTACCATCGAGGAGATCCGGAAACATGAAGATGTCTGTCTAACACCAGTGCAAGCAGAGATACTACTGCTAATAATAAGCAGGTAGAGTATGTCGAACAAGACCAAATCTGGTACCTCGACGCCACCATCTCCCAGAACAACGCTCCCTGGGGCCTAGGCAGTATTTCTCATCGCGGCCAACCAAGCACAACCTACGTCTACGACGATAGCGCCGGCGAAGGCACCTTCGGCTATGTCGTGGACACAGGCATTAATGTTGACCACCGTGAATTCGGCGGCCGCGCCAGTCTTGCCTATAATGCTGTTGACAATTCTGACCATGTCGATACTGTTGGTCACGGAACGCATGTTGCGGGGACTATCGGTGGTGCTACCTTTGGGGTTGCTAAGAAGGCCAATCTTTTGTCTGTTAAGGTGTTTGCGGGAGAGTCTGGACGGACGTCAGATATCCTGGATGGTTTCAATTGGGCTGCTAATGATATCGCTACGAAGAGGCGGACTGGCAAGGCAGCTATCAATATGAGCTTAGGTGAGTTCTCATCTACCATTCAGGATGAAGGGAAATAGGCTAAATACACAGGCGGCGGATTCTCATTTGCCTTCAACCGCGCCGTCGAAAATGCATATGACTCCGGCGTTCTTTCCATCGTAGCCGCCGGTAACGAAAATGTACGATCCCCTTCCCCATTCATACAACTGCGTATGCTGACCGCACAGATGGACGCCCGCTTCACCAGCCCCGCCTCCGCCGAAAACGCTTTCACAGTAGCTGCCATCGACCGCAACAACTCCCGCGCGTCCTTCTCAAACTACGGCTCCGTAGTGGACATCTTCGCTCCGGGTGTCAACATTCTCTCCTCCTGGATCGGGAACGACACCGCCACCAATACGATCTCCGGAACATCAATGGCGACGCCGCATGTTGTCGGGCTGGCGATTTATGTAATGGGACTTGAGAATCTGGCTGATGCAAATGCGGTAAGTAAGCGGCTGAAGGAGCTGGGGACGAGGGATGTTGTGACGAGGACATCAGGGAGTCCGAATTTGTTGGCGTTCAATGGGGCTCAGGGGGGTGCGGGGACTGGGTCTGGGGATGGACATGGGCGTGTTGATGAGGATGATGAGGATGAGGATGAGAACTGGGATTGGCCGTTTGAGATGAAGAGGGCTGTGAGGAGGTGGTGAGTGTATTTGGATTTTGGGTAGTTTTCTTGGTGTGCTTGGTGTTTTACATTTGTGGTTTTAGTTGTTGTTCAATGCAATCATAATGATGTTCTTCCATAATAACTAGCTTTTGAGGATTTAAAGATAACAAGTTAATGATGATGATGAGCTTAGCAATACTTTACAAGGATATAAGACCTAGGGGGGATGACTTTCAGAATTCAGGGACTGAGAACTTCATACCAAGCAATTAACAACTACCGGTCATTGTCGGCCCATGCCATTGTGAGGCAGAAGTCTGCATTTCTCACGTTACGAGTCTCTGACGAGAAGATGCATTGGCTATGCTGTGATATTGCTAGGTTGAATCCATTGCAGATCCCCGAATAGAGTGATTGTTGAAGCAATACATACAAATTATTCGAGATAAAACAGAACAGAAAGGTAACAATAAAAATAAAAACCCATTACACGAACCACTACTAATTAATTAACATTCCTATAAGGTCGTTGAAGATGACTTATGAGTGATTTCTTGTTTTCTTTTCTTCTCTTGCGTGCATAGCATAGTTTGGCTTCTAGTGGCGTTCAATGGTCTATTTAGCATGTGTCCAATTGTTTATGGAGTTACAAGTCAACGCATAATCATCAAATCCTGGGTTATCCCTATCCACCCTAGTCATTTCGTATGAGAGCTTCTGCACTACTCAGGATCCTACTTCCGGCCTACTAGTCACACACGGAACGTCTCAAGCAACCACGCGATACAAAAGAAGTAATCACAAGTAACCCATCCGCATGGCCGCCCCCAACGTAACCCCAGTGGTAGTCTCCAGCTTAGCCCCCGTCGAATACAAGACCTCCGCTATACAAATAGTCCCGAAATTCTCAGTCGCGTCCTGATAAATCAAATCCAAACCCTTTCCAAGCCATCGCTCAGTCGAAAGCCGTTCTTGATGTGCCGAGAAGCGTCGTACTTCAAAGTACCATTACGCAGAGCCGCCATTCCTGGCACATCATTCTCGAATAGCGTTTTACCATGGTTCTTCAGGTCAGACTTCGTCTCCGCACACCAGGATGGGGCTTTGGAGTGGAGATTGAAGGCTTCAAGGGAGGTCGAGTCGTTCTCGTTGCTAGTGTCGTTTCTAGGAATGTCGTCGGCACAGAACATTTTGTTGGACTTAATAGTGGAGTTAAAGAGATCGACGCGCTTGCTAAAGTTTTTCTCTTAGGTTGAGGACTGGCTCCTCGAGGAGGACTGAAGCTAGAGAAGGCGAGGGAAGCGAAGTCCATGAAAGCTTTGAAGAACATCTTGAAGACTGCTGTAGAGTATTTGGTTTAGCTTTTTAGTTGGAGAATCAAGATAAAGATTTTGTTGTTCGGTTCAATCAGACGGGGGGAGATCGCCTTTATAGCCAGTTCCATCGCAACGCCAAACTGTGTTAGTCTACGTGTTTGCCTGACCTTACCACACTACCCTTTCTTGCACCTCCTAACGTTTGCATGCTGCTATCTGCTTATCCCAGCCATACATCAGCGGTTACTGGAACGGCTATGGTGGTACCCAGCCGTTCGGGCGTTGGCGCTTAAGGCTTAGGAAACTATATCCTTTTTCGCGCCTGTATGGGATACCTCGTTTCTACCTTATGTCAACTGACTTTTGCTCGTTTGATTAGCTGTGCTCAAAATCCTGTACTCAGGGTAGCCTAATCGAAAGAGCAAACAGAGCGAAGAAGGCGGCTAGAAAAGCACATACAAGATATCCCGGGTTCACAGGCAAAGGAGCTGAAACGAAATCAATCCAGTATTGCAAATAACACATTACAGTAGTACCTTTAGGAAAATTGAAGCATAATAATGCCAAAGAGAAGAAGGCCCAGTCCCTTGAGCCCTAAGCGCCAACACCCGATGTGCTAGTACCACCACAAACCGTTTCAATAGCCACAAAAAAAACTCATATTATGCCTTACAATAGGCGAACACAACAATAAACACAGCATTGTGTTAAATCAGCTATAAAGGCAACGTCTGTATCAATTGAGTCAACAACGATTCATTCAGTCCTCATTCTCCAACCACACGAAACCAAACCAACCTCTACAACAACCTTGTTTAGAAGCAGTCTCTGCCACTCGCAAAAACGATTGTTAAAGCCTCCATGTTCCTGCTTGCGACCTTCTCTCTTGCCCCGGCTCTAGCCGCACCATCGGTCGAATCAGTATCGGCAATCAAACGAGCTTGACAACAACTTCTTCATCTCCTAAAGTATATCCAGAATGCCAAGACCAGCTCCACACCGACCCTAATACTATGTTCGAAGCAGACCCATTCCGAAAAGAAGTTCCCGAGTGGTTCACGAAAATGAAAGAGGGCCTCAGGAAAGGGGGAATGGGACGGCAGATGCGTATGGCGAACGTCAGACATTGGTGGAGAGAACATCAGGCACAATATCGAAAAGAAATTCGATATTTATATGAATATCATATATGGGAGGAAATATGGGGGAGGAGGATGAAGCGGTGCGTGGGTTTTGTGTGCGTACACTTCAGAATTACGGGTCGAAGGGGTTGGAGTGTACCAAGGACGTGAAAGGGACTACTGTGATTCAGAGTGGAGTTGCTTCGTTGAAGTATGATAATATGGCGGTCTGATCTCTTGAGCTGGTTTATTGTTGATTGCTTTTCCATGTCAGAAGTCCAGAGCGGATGCTTTTGCTTGCCATCTGTCTCATATCATGGTACTGTTTACGAATTCTTGAATGCAATGGAATACATCGAATCTACTGAATGTGATTAAGGAGTGCAAAGTTCTCATTTTAATTACTTCATTACAAATCCTGAACCTCCTGTCCCAGGAAAGTCAAAATCAAGATAAACGAGCGAAGAAGAAAGGTATCCAACTAAAAAAAGGTAACCGAGATACATAAATGTGCCAGCACTTCCAAAGCGTATCACCTCATCCAGAAAGGCTGTCATCAAAAGAACGGAACGAAGAAACGGAAGAAAAAAGAGAACGCCGGTACAATCATTGAGTAACGCTCCTAGCAGAGAAGAAGTGCGAGTAGAACCGCGGTGTCCCCGGCACGGTGGGGGATTCTGGTGTCCGTGTCCCGTCGCTCAGGTTGTGCTTAGAGGAGCTGGCGGATGAGGCGTTCTTAATGGGCCATGGTGACAGGCAGGCACGAGGCGCGAGTCCTTCTTGGCCGCCATCTGCCGGAGTACAGAGAACCTGCAAGTTCTGTCAGCTAATGTAGATCGGTCAAAAGCGGAAGGGACTTACCCATCCGTCGTCAAAGGATTGGCGGATGATAATATGTTGACCTTCGCGGAGGTCCAGCTGTCCGACCTTCTTAGGTTGGAACGCAATCTCAACCCGATACACGCTGGTCGACGACGGCACCATGCTGGTGATTGCCAACAAATTTTGGCCATTACCATTGCGCGGGGGTGGACCATTTTCCTGTGCCCCATGATCCGGTGCCGGATTGTCCGGGGCCGGAGGGGAAGGGCTAGGGCTTTGCTCGGGAGCTTTGTCATTGTGCTCCGGCTCACTCTCCTGCATATTGTGGGATAGTCCAGATTTCGGTTCAACAGACTCGGAGCTTTCCATCTGGGGCCGACCAGAGACCACTCGCCGGACGGTTGGGGTTTGGTCTCGTGCTATGCTTTCGCTTGGCGAAACGACCAGTGTCGGGGTCGATTCATTAATGTCCGCTTTCTCCGCCGCAATCGAGTCATTCCGGTCTGAGTCGTGGCCGGAGCTGTAATCTAGATCGTGGCCACGAACGTGGATACCGTCATTGCAGGGGTGATTGACATGTCCCTCCTGCGGCATGGGTGCCTTCTCCGGCTGCTCGTGAGAGCGGCGGTTGAACTTGGCCATCGCGAGGGAGCGGCGAACCGCGCCCAGCGCGCTTGCACCAGTCCCGACAGCAGTACCAAGGAAGTTGGTGTAAAACTGCGAAGTACGCTGCTTCGTATTGGCCAAAGACTGGCGGAAAGCGTCTCGAACCATTTTGGATCGGTTGGCTTCACTCTTTTGCTGGCGCTTTCTCTTGGCGAGCCAGAAGACCACGAAGCCTGCGACGAGTGCGACACCAAGGAGACCGGCAAGCGCCCCGGTGGCCTTGTGATATGATCCGTCGTCAGAGTCTTTCGTTGCCTCCGGTGTCGGAGAGGAAGTGGCCGACGATGTGGACGAGGTGGTAGGCGAAGTGGTATGGGTGCTGTCCGTCGTGGCCACCGAGGTTGTGAGGCTCGATGTTGGGTCCAAGGTCCCGGTGGTCAGCGTGGGAAGAGTATGTGTGGGTTGTTGGGCAGTCTGCATGGTTGCAACGGGCGCAACGTGGTTATTGACCAGGTTATGCCGTTCGCCTTCTTCTGCCGTGTCCGCATGGTGCTCCCCAGAGGCATGAGCGTCCGACAAAGTCGCATCCTTGTTGTCCTGCTCATGGCTTGGTTCAGTGGCATGGTGGTCGTTGTCCTTGTAGGACGACTGTTCATTGTCGGCGTCTGACGGGGTTTCCTGGATTTGCTGACTCGATTGCTTTGGCTTGGAGTGCACTTCCTGTGCATTCTGCTGGGACGAGGAGCTTTGCTGTTGAGCATTTGTGTTGGCAGCGTCAGAATTCGCTTGCTGCTGCCCCGCAACGCCCTGTCCATGCAAGTAGCCACTGTTCGGCGTCCCTTGTTGGCTGTGTTGCTGGCCGGTATCCTGTGTGTTTGAACTCTGTTGGTAGGCACCGCTGCTGTAGGAGCCACTCGGGGATCCGCTGGGAAATCCCCTGTGGGACCCGCTTTGGGAACCCGCGTTATACGAGCCGGTGTTTTGCGTGTTGGTGTTCTGGGATCCGGCATACTGGGAGCCGCTGTACTGCGAGCCAGCCTTCTGAGACCCGTTCCCCAGCGAGCTGTCGTACTCGGAACCACTGTACTGTGAGCCACTTTGAGAGCCACTCTCATATCCCTGATACTGCTGCCTTCCCCGGGAAGCCTGGTCAGCAGTAGCTAGAGACGAGTCTTGCCGTGTGGTGCTGTCCTTCTTCTTGGAAGGGTAGGAGCCATCTTCTGCCGCCATCTGGCCTTTCTCTCCAGTATGGTAGCTAGATGGGTGATAGTAACCATCGTCGTAGGAGCTGCTGCCGTGGCCCTGCACTGCGCTGTCGGAATCTCTTGCTGTCAATGCAAGCCCGTCTCCAGCTGGACCTCGGGTCGGTCGGTTTTCCTGTCCATATCTAGTCGGTGCCATGATGTCGATGGGCTTGGTCAGGTCGTTTAAATCGAGATAAGAAAAGAAAAAAAGGAATGAATGACTGGTCGACAATATTAAGGAACGAATGAACGACAGAGGTAAGAAAGACGAAAAGAAAGAACGAAAGAAGGGGCAAAAGACCTGCCAGGTGCCGACTACCTACCAATTACCTTCACACGACAAGGAAAGAGAAAGTAAATCCAAGCCGGAGACGAAAGAGGTTCCCTGGGGAATAAATGATATGGCAACCGGATACCAGGGAGGTGGAAGCGTTCATTCTCCAGCACAATTGTGTACCGCTCGTAACTGTGCGGCATTCAAAACATTGCCCAAAAAAGTATAGATGTGAAATACCACTCGATCCCGACTGACATTTGGCGATGCATCTTTGCGACGTGGAATGGAGCCAGGAATGGAGCATTGTTATGCGGGCCGGTAAACAGTACTCGGTGCCAGCATTCTACTCTCTATAAACAAAGGCCTCGAGTAATTCTGCAGTGGTTTCATGCCCCATTCATGTCTGTTAGTTTCAATTTGCCGTACGAGCAGTCAATCCGTCAAGTGACCGTAAACGTACTATTCTATCCCGAACGTCCTGCGCTGTAACTGTACCCTACATAGTACATCTAGGCAGGACACTTGCATCCTGCATGTGTGCTCATCCAGCTCTATCCAAAGCATTCTCCACGGTCAGAGGTCTGCTCGTTGAACCTCTAGATCTTGCGCCACCGTGAGCTGAGATCCGGGCTGTGAAGGAAAGGTGAGATTGGAATGCTCGATGCTTGTCTCGCGTCGGCAGTTATGGTGTCTTTGTCAGATCTGAGTCAGCAGCTTCGAGCATAGACGTACAATATTTGTACTTCTACCTACAGCTCAGAATTAAGTCGAAGTATTAGGAATTAATCAAATGTTGTGCTACACTCTGCTCTCTTTCTTCTCCCCTTTTCCTTCCCCATAAAGTTGTGCTGAAGGCCTGTGGTGCCGGTCACATGGCATCATACCACAGCCTTACCTTTTCGGGATCACCACAACAACCTACCTTGCCGCAACATACCACAGACAAACTGCTTACCAAGCTCTGTGTATATGCTGCTAACTATACACAGTAAGTTGCTCATATAAGCCATGCCATCCCCTTTCCCCGAGGTGAATTCCCGAGCCAGTGATTTCTACGCCTCTACGCACCCCCCTGCTCTATGTCCGGGTAGCCCTACCGTGTGTATGTAACGGTGAATGTAAATAGTAGGACTAGTGAGCTGCATACCTATCAGATCTTCGTTATTAGGTTCTCGTACTTCTGGTCCCATCCAGGCTCCTGGTGTTGGGTCGGTGTTGTGCGAACTACGAAGGATCGATTGAGCCTTGCAGGAGTTCGTTCCGCTCTCTCGGTAGATGTCAATAGGCAGCAAGTAGATTTTATGTCTGTTTTAGTATCATGTGATAGCCGTAGAAGAGTGATATATTTGCTTCCCATGCGCATTAGAATGGGTTTGTCCCGCTTGAATCTAATATCTTGTATAAAGACGGCATATTATTATTATTATTATTATTATTCATACACGCATCTGTCAGCCCTATAGGCCGAGTGGCGGCAGGTCCTGCAGGGCAGCCGGGTAAGCCGCCGTAATGGTAGTCGCTATGTACATCGTCGTCTTTATACACATGTCCTGATATCTCATTCCGCATGTTGTATATCCCGTGCTACTGTTTTTGTACTGCTGTTCCCATGGCCACGAAGGTCCATGGGCCTGTTGGATACTATCTCGTTTCCTTCCCTACTTCTGCAAGCACTTAACCTCAGCTGCACTATGCTGCCAGTTGCTTCGTGTCCGTTGTTGTGACTCGGTATGTGGTTGGTTGGTAGAGTCTGAAACTGGCTTAGGAGGCCTGTGTCAAGCATAAAGCGCACTGCCTTCGGTACCAGGTCTGGCCGTGTTAGGTAGGCCCGGTAATCCAACTCCCGCCTTGATCCCTGTGTAAGATGGCGCATCCGGGGGCCTGCCTGGTTCGTACAGTGGAGGAGAACATAAAGACGGCATATGTTTCGCGTCTGCATAGACTAGGAGAGATACGGAGATCCGTAGTATCAACAATGATATATAAAATGGTTTATTTAAAATGGTTTATTTGGTTGTTTAGACTTGAAGTCCTGAGTAGAAAGGGTAGTGTCAGATATATATATGTCGTGGCATACATCCCCAGGTCAAACATATATCTTACCGTCCTTTACTTCACTACACCATGAAACATCACTCAATTAGTGCGTAGGAACTTCATTGATATACATTGCATGATATTTCTTTTATCTTATTTTCTTGTCTTCATTCTCTATGATCCTTTCACAGAACTGGTGGGAAGGACGAACATCGTACTCTAGTGTTTGCTACTATGCGGTTCTGTGGCCATCCCTGCGGCCGACCCCTTCGCGTATTGTACCGAGCAAGAGTGGACTAAATGATCATTTCATTGTGAATGTTATAAGCCATATAGGCAATTTATCTAAATTCAGAGAGCCTCCTATCCAAGCCAGACAAGGAGACCCAAAGATACCTATACACGGATATGGTAGTAAGAGGCAGGGAAATGCACCCGGAACGCCAGAAGTCTGTCATATATGTCCCAGTTGCAGATAGAAAAAGGAAAGCAAACTCCATGACCCTCTAATAATCTCCTCCCAGAAGACTCACAAAAATAATAAGAAAAGACGTATATGCGTCAAGAGTTAGGTTCCGCCACCCCAATTGACAGGTAGAAAAACAAGAAAAAGCAACCATGCAAAACGCTTTTCTTTTTGTACAATATGCAGCAAGAAGAAAAAAGAAGCAAGAAAGGAAAGAGAGAATTATGTGCACACCTACTCCCGAGATACAAACCACGACCGAACGGCCATCCCGCATATCCGTTTCGAGACTTGCGTGGTGCCACTTCCGTTGGCTTGCTGTTCAAGAAACTTTTGCGCCACGTACAGTTTCGCTCCCGCATCTTTCTCGTTGGTCGTGATCGGCTGGGGAAGGCTGTGCGGAAAATCTGCCCATCGTTGTCCAAGATGGCGGGCAATAGCAATCGAGTAGATCACGTCGCGGTTTTCAGTCGTGTCCAGAAGGGTCCGACAACGAGCCAATGTGTCATCGATCTCCTTCGCAGAACTGGCTTCGTTATCGTGGAGAGTCAAGAAGTGGCCAAGACAACTCCAGAAATCCAACGACCGTTGTGTGATCTGAACGGTAAGCGCTGGCGGGTCCGCTGCGGGTTGGCGAACGGGAGATTGTTCCAATGGGTTTGTTTCCACGTGGTCGCCGGTAAGCAAGGCCTCCATGACATCGAGACGTTTCGAAGCCGCCAGCAGATCAAAGTCCTGGCCGTGATTCCCATTCGCCATGTTCATCACGTGGCGACACAAGGTTATGGTGCTCCAAATGACCGATGCCTCAAAACTCTCCAGTCGAGCGACAACATTGGGATCCTCGAGATTTCGATCGTTGAACGCGTCGATCAATGCGGAATATTCAGCCATGAGTTGCGCGTTCGCCATAACATGGGGTAGCGCCTTCTCTTGGAACCACGGTGTCTCGAAGAATCGATCAATGGCAGGAGCATATGTCGCGAGGAAAACAGCTTGGATTTCTTCGAGGCGACCAGGCGGGAGAGCAGTGACGGGATGAGGAGGCGGGGGAGGGATGCCTCTAAGCGCAAGAAGGTCGCTAATCTGGACTTGTTTTACTATGCGAATGTCAGTAGACGCAAGAAAAGCTGGAGAACCGAGGGAGCATAACATACCGCTCGCATTGATGGGAGCTTGGTAGAATCCATCGGTGAGATTTGTCGTCGCATGCTGCACGCTGGCCATGTTCCCAGAATTGTTATTCTGCTCCAGCGACGGGTCAATGGCCGCGCTGTAATTGAATTGACTTTGCTCTGTGGATGACGGCGCAGACGACTCGGAGGGTAGGGACGGTGCGAAGGGTTGAGAGACTGCAGGTACGTAGCCAGGGGGCGCCGCAGGGTAGGAGGCACCGCTTGGGGGTTCCTGTGGAGTGACAACCAGCGAAGGAGACGGATTAGGAGCCGGTTGAATTGCAGAAGGCGTCGATGATTGTGGTCTGAAGACAGGGTCGTAACCTAAACAGTCTCGTTTACTTTTGACGCAGTTTCGACAAACGGGATGCCCTTCGTCGCACTATAAAGACAAAGGGAATGCAATTAGAAAAAAAGCGCGACAACAAACAACCAACCCAGATAGAAAAAGAAGAAGAAAAGAAAAGGCAAAAGGATGAATTAAATGGAGGAAGGAAAAACAAGCGACTCGGCCAGCGCGGGCGACAAGAATAGCGGGGTTTGCGGTGGGCGATTTGCAGAACAAGCGAGAGATCCCCGCGCCCGCATCGCTTGTCCAAACGACCGTCATATCTAGGGTTTTGCAATTGTTCATAATTCCTAAGCGTTACATACCTTGATTCTTCGCTTGCGACATGTAAGACAACCCGTCTTTGTTCTGCGCTTGACCTCTTTCTTGTGTCTGCTGCCCGACAGCATTTTATTAGGGTCTCCTGGGAGCTGGTAGCGCATCTGAGCGTTGTTCATCTGCGACACATTCGTCGGATAACCTGTCATATACTGGCCCGCGGAAGGCATTGGAGGCGAGTTTGCCGGCATGGGGGACCCAATGGGGGCCTGGGGGATATGCGCCTGCTGCCCTTGAACACCATTGTGATCCATATGATTGGTATTCATGGGTTGACCTCCGGCTTGTGGACTGCCTTGCTGTTGATATTGCTGCTGATACTGCTGCTGCTGCTGCTGTGGTTGATATTGTTGCTGGGGAGCTTGTTGATACTGCTGAGGAGCTTGTTGCTGTGGTTGATACTGCGCCTGCGGCTGTGTCTGTTGCTGTGGCTGATATTGTTGATATTGTTGCTGAGACTGCGCCTGCGGTTGTTGATTTTGCTGTGCTTGTTGTTGTTGCGGTTGTTGCTCCTGGCCCTGCGGCTGTGGTGGTGGAGGTTGATGCTGCTGTGGCTGGGGCTGCGGTTGCTCAGCCGACTGCTGAGAGTAATGGTAGGTGCCATTAGAAGCCGGCTGGTTTGTTTGATTGGCAGGAGTCGAAGCATGAGACGAATCTGCATGCTGAGGCAGGCCATCATTGGATTCTCCAGGCGCAGATGTAGGATCCCCCGACTGTGCACCTTGGGTATCGTCCTGTCTCATATCCGAAAAGAAGGAATGGTCCGTATGTAGATTGACCTCAGCAGGTAGTGTCGTATCCAGCGGAGGCAAAGAAGTATCGATCGATGGCAGCGCTGGTACTGATGAATCGAAGGCTGGAATAGATGAATCGATCGCAGGCAATGACGAATCCATGGGTGGCATGGTTTTATCAATAGCTGGCAAAGTCGAATCTATTGTCGGTAGCGCTGGGAAGGACGATTCTGTAGCGGCCGGTGCGCTCGTTGTCTCCGCGGTTGGGCCATTCTGCGACTCGGTTGACTGCTGGGCCGACTCGCCAGGTGGGTTGGCAAGTTCTGTAGACTCCGTCATATCCAAGGATTAATCTATCCCAGACAGATCCAAGGAGCCGAGTGGATTTCCTCGACGTGTTCGCGTGGTGCGAAGGTCACTGGTCGGAAGAGCGGTTGTCGAATTTTTTTTTCTAGGAAAATCAGAATCGTTAGTCTTAGACCGTAATTCAAGGTTGAGTACGCCAACGTCAGCACTCAGACACGGTAGCAACGGCCATTTCCATTGTCATGAAAGAAGAGAGAGCGTGTGTGAGAAAAAAAATAAATTCTGCTGTTTCGTGCATAATAGCCGGAGATAACTGCAGGCGCAGAAACTGCCAACCTAGCATAAGAGCTCTCCAACTCTTTTCAAATTGAAAACACACAAAGCCCACTCCGTGTGAGACCGTATGCCAACCGTGTACAGGCCGTGGTATCCAAATGAGAGCTGAACGCGACCGGGGATGTCCAATTCCGCATGGCGGAGGTCGAAGCAATTTGCGACATAACATACATCCCCAACGTAGATATTTTTCCTCGTACAGGCCCAGAAAATGGAAAGGCGATAATCATCTCCAAAGACCGAACGATCGTAGAATCTCAGAGAGCAGGACTAATGGCGTGTGGGAACGCGAGATAAAAGCAGGTTCGCAGCTCATTTACTTACCAAGGAGACTTTGTACTCGTCGATTAAGCGAAAAAGAAAAAAAAAAAAAGCGAGCCGAATAAATTCTATTCCACCAGATCTCGCGAACTCGGGACCGAAGAGGATACTCTGCCCATTAGAGAGTTAGGAAAACGATAGAGAGGAGAAAAGAGATATGCACCCCCGAAGTTGTTGCGCGAGCAGGTCTGGGTGAGCTCCGGGAAGAACAAGATGAAGTCCGGACAAAAAAAAAAAAAAGTAGACAGATAGTGGCAACACCAAACGCTGTGAATAGCATTAAATAGTGACATTCAACACAACAATTCTACAAAGCACATAAATTAGAATAAATATAAAAATAGATTCTCATTCTAATGCTAGCGGTACTCTGGGTTCATTTTCAGAAAGCATTCAAGACTATCGACTGTCAATTGTCAACTATACAGGAGACCAAAATATATCCTTACTGAAGCATCTCAACTACAACGAAAATACCACACACTTGGCACTGTCTGTTGTTATTTTAGAATCAGATAACAAGCACTGGACATGAGGGTAAGCTGTTTATACCAGCTAAACTATGGTACCCTGGTGATATCCCCGGTGCCTCGGTAGGAACTAGGAGTAGCCATATACAGCTCAAACTCCAAGACCCGCTCCATATACTCAATATACCCTTCAGTTAGTTTTTGACCAGATAGACTGGCAGTAGATAGAGAAAACCCTCAAGATTCATTATAGATATTCACGATTAATGTTGACGAGACGAATTCATCCTAGCAATTATTTCCGCATAGCCTTCGGTTTGCGCTTCTTGAATAGCACTCCTCCCGCCGGTTCTGGCTCTTCAGTCTCGTTCTTGACTGGCGCAGAAGCCGAAGTCGTATCAGACGGTTCTTCTTTGATAGGAGCCTGCTCAGACTCCGGCGCCGGCGCCGGCGCCGCAGCAGCAGCAGCAGCCTCCTCCCCAGCCTCACTCTTCGTCGGAACATTATCATCAGCTGCTTCCTTCTTTACACCCTCCTCCTCCGGCCACTCATCCTTAGAAGGTTTAACCTTCTTGATATTCTTCGTAGATGCAAGTAGCGTATCCAGATCTTCATCCTCACCCTGAGCACCGGGGTATTTCCGCGTCGTCGACCCCCATCCCTTACTAACAAGTCGTTCAGGTTCCTCCTGTTCTTCATCCGTATCCGCATCTTCTTCAGCCTTGCGCTTGCGCACCCCGATTGACTTTGTCGCCTGTTTCCCCTTCTCATTATCATCTCGAATCACCTTGACAGACGTAGTCTGCCAATCACCCGCCAGCGCCATATCCCGTCTATACTCATCCGGAATCGCAACGCCCATTTCCGCCAACTGCGCCATTTGTTTCTTCCTTTCATCAACCGAAACTGGTCGCTCTGTTGGCGGCGGCGGAGGCGCGGCTGTACGTTTCCCGGGCGGCGCATTGCCGGATACGGCCTGTTTTAACCGCTCGACTTCATCCTTTGCTCTTTGTGAATCGCGTTGCTGGAGTTCGTTATTGCGGTGGATGTCGCGGAGGAAGCGCTTTAGGTTGGATTGGTGTTTTGCGCTGGCCTCGTGTTGGGATTTCTCGAATGCGGTGTCGCGGATGTAGATCTTGCACTGTTTGCACCAGAATCTGGGCTGTTGTTGTTAGTAGGAGTCGATAGCAGATGAGCAGATAAACAGCACTTACTGCTGATTTCCAGTATTCCGCCATGGTTGTTTGGATATCTCGCAGTTGATAGATTCGTGACTGATAGCGATGCGATATCTGCGGGCGATGGACGTAATTATCCTAATCTGGTATAGCGCGCCACGAGTCATCCTCGGTTCTCTGTACATCGAGTATATATTCTATATTCCATTATCATTGTCAAAACATATACAAGCCTATCGTATCGTAATTGCAATTATCTTCAACCCAGCAAGTCCACTCTAATCCTCGTCTCATCAAGATCCTGCAACCAAAACCCAATATCCCTCGTAGAATCCACCAACTCAACCTCCCTCCTAACAAACCTCGTCTCATCTCCAGTGGCATTCCCGATATCCATCTCCTCATCCTCACTATCCCACTCCTCTTCTTCCCTATTTTCCTTGCTGACTGGGTCCAGCTCGTCAGTTTCCCAAGTTAGCCGAAACTCCAACGGTGTCAGACCGAAAAGGCGGGAGACGAGAGCTTTGACTTGATATGTATCGAAAGAACGTGGAACTTCTTTGGTTTTGATGGTTTCTTCTTGTGAGGATAAACGGAATACCAATTTGACCAACCGCGCCGCGACAGATCGGGGGTTCACCGTACGGCCTAATTTCTCCTCTGCCCGTCTGACAATCGGTTCACCATGTCTCTCGCAGAGTTCCCCGTACCGAGGATGTTTTGCCAAGATGCCCTTTTCTGCGTCCTCCGGTAATGCAGAGAGCTCCTTGCCAATGAGAGAAAGGTAGTATAATTCACCATTGTTCCGATCCTGCGGGGTGATGTTTCCGTAGTTGAGTATTTGAATCGAAGGCAGCCGTGCGAGAGTGAGCATGTACGCTTCGTCGACGGTCATTGGCTTGTCGGGCATGTTCGTGATTTCTGTTGGCGCCACTGGTTGGTTGTAAAGAGGATTTCCTGATATGCGGAGGGATTGTAGTCCAGGGAAGACGAGGGGAAGTGCATTGATAAATGACCATGAATTGATCTTGTTGTATGATAGATCGACGAATTCGAGGCTGAAGGAGAATTGAATAGGGTCTTCGGCTGTACTGGGGCGGCTAATTTTCTCGATGCAGTTTCCGCGTAGCGAAAGATATTTCAGTTTGGGAAGAGCTGCAAGCTTTCTCACGGAGAACAACGAGTCAATCTCATTGTGCTCCAAAATTAAGGTGGTAATGGTCTCCGAAATAGGTGTCGACACCTCATTAACTTGATTCATAGAGACTGACAACGATTTCAGTGCTGGGAATTGATAGGACAATGTCGACAGCTGGACATATTAGCAGTGAACTTGAAGTATATTAAACCAATCAACGTACCTCTTCCCAGGAGAGAAGAGTCTCATTCAGATGCAACTCCGCAATCCCTTCAAATCGAAGACCCTCCTCAACCGCCCCAAATCGATTCCCACTTTTCAAGTCAGTCTACTATAATGATCCATTTGAGACGACCGACCTACTTCAACTTCAACACCCTCAACCTCTCAAGCCGGGCACATATATCCTTAACGTCTCTCCATTGACTGACCAGGCACCGACTAATATCCAACTGGGCGATCTTCGGACAAGTCTCTTCAATCTCGCGACATGCCCTCTCCCTCCCCAGACCTTCTGCCTCACTCTTTTGCACCCCATCCTCTGCCTGTACACCAGCAACACGCAATCCATCCAGCAAGACAATCTTCAACTCCTGCAACTCGGCAAGCTTCTTCCTGATCTTGTCAAAACCAACTTCTTCAACGACCTTGCTACTGAACTTAACAGGGTAATGAAGAGGGTAAGTAGCATCAAATCCATCGCTACCCTTCTGCTCCATAAATTCAGAGACATATTTCTCCCTCAACGCCTCGAGGAACCCTCTAGGCTTATCCGCCGGCCGAGACGGACGCACAAACGACCCCGGCGTAGCTTCTTTATTCCTGCCTGACGTTCATTAGCATATTCTAACACCACTGACCAGAATCGGAAGAATACATGTAAAATATCTCACTCCATTATGCTCGCCCGAATGTTTCCCCCGTGTTGGGTTATCCCATTCCACGCCCAGCCAGTCGCCGCTGGTTCCCTCGACTTGACCCACGTAACGGATCGTACACAGATTACCATCATATGACCGACGTTGATTTACAGCGAAGTCCATTGTCCATAGATTTATGGTCTGTATATCCAGCGATATCAACTTGATGGAAATAAGCTTGGCTATCCTGGGGCCACCCAATCGCAGCGCTATATCCGCTTACATAATCCAGACGCGGATCTTCGCTGGAATCGTTCATTCGAGCTTTGCCATATCACAGCTTCGCATCAAACACCAAGATGGATTACCAGGTGCGTATACCCTTACTACACCCCTAGACAGGGTATATACTAAAAACCACAGAACCGAGCGGGCTCCAAATTTGGCGGCGGAGGCGTAGCCTCCCAATCTGCCACAAACGCCGACCGTCGCGAACGCCTCCGCAAACTGGCTCTCGAAACCATCGACCTCGACAAAGACCCCTACTTCTTCAAAAATCATGTCGGCAGCTTCGAGTGCCGCCTGTGCCTGACAGTTCACCAGAACGATGGCTCCTACCTGGCTCACACGCAGGGTCGCAAGCACCAAACGAACCTGGCCCGTCGTGCGGCGCGCGAGCAGCGCGAGGGCAAGAACCAGGATCCTTCGTCGTTGCCGGGAGCTATGGGGGTGCAGGTGAAGAAGCAGACGATCAAGATTGGGCGGCCGGGGTATAAGATTACGAAGGTGCGGGATCCATTGACGAGGCAGGTTGGGTTGTTGTTTCAGTTGCAGTATCAGGAGATTACTCCTGGGGTTGTGCCAAGGGTGAGGTTCATGTCTGCGTTTGAGCAGAAGGTTGAGGAGCCACCGGATAAGAATTTTCAGTATCTTGTTGTGGCTGCGGAGCCGTATCAGACTTGTGGGTTTAAGTTGCAGGCGAGGGAGATTGATCGCAGGGATGGGAGGTTCTGGACTTGGTTTGATGAGGATAGTAAGGAGTTTTGGGTTCAGATTATGTTCAAGACAGAGCGTGAGGAGCGGTTCAGTGGTGTCCCTGGTCTGGCACCTATGAGGACTTGATCTTGTACAAAATCTTGCTATCTGTTTCCGGCGCTTGGGTGTTTAGGGATTTTATACTGGAATTATTTCAAGATTGGCCTGTGTTTACAATAACGTGCTTAATCAACATGACATATGGTCGAAGCCAGTGCATAGCACGTTCTTATATGGTAAATTGGAAGAAGTCAGGTACATGGCTGTAATGCATTCATGTGGTGCTGTGCACAATTCATAAGGTCTGTACTTAGTTATATCACAAATCTTGATGTCCAAATCAACAATGCACTCGTATGTAGTCTTTTGCCAAAACAACAGATGTAGGCATATATGCAAAAGACAAAATCGGAGGGATGGGAATATGCACAGGTCATTATCACAAGGAATAAAATGCGCTATATGCTCAATGACATCAACAATCAACAAATTGAACCGCTTTCAACTGCCTGCGTTCAGGCTCCCCGGGGAATCAAAACGAAAAGAAAAGACAAATGTTCATGGTCGGTCTATAAACTCGGAAATCGGCTTTATGTTCAGTTGCCCTGGAAGGCATTGAATGCTTTGTACGTGTATCCGATGAATGGCAGGCTCATCTCCGCTTCTTGCTCGTCCGGCATAGCGCGAGCCTGAGCACGGTGGATGGCACTGGTGTCTTCCTGTGAAATCTCGTCGATGGGGAAGTACGAGACATCGATGTTCGAGCTAAGTCTCGGCTCGAACGGAGCGCGGATGTTGCGAAGTTGTTCCCAAACCACTCCGCGGAAGAAGGGGTGGTTCTTAATCTGCGAGGCGCCGCCATATTGGCCACCTTCGCTACCAATACGGTGTTCAGGGTCACACAGGAAACTGATCATTCATTAGCAACTGTGCATATCTTGAGGAAAATCAGTTTTACATACCTTCGAATGAGATGCTCAGATTCACGAGAGAGAGTAAGTTCCTCGGGGAAGTAAAGACACTCCCGCCAGTTCACAATCTTACGGTAGGTGTCGGTAGTGTCCTCAGCACAGAATGGTGGCCACCCAACAAGACACTCGAACATAATGGCACCAACCGACCACCAGTCGCACAGGTAGGTGTACCCTTGGCCGTTGAAAATTTCGGGAGCAATGTAGTCTGGTGTTCCGACGGTCGAGTACGCCATAGCACGGCGAGACTTTCTCCAGGTGTTGATCTGCCCACGGTTCGACACAGTCAAGTTGATCGCGTCGTTGAAGTACCCCGAGTTGCGGTTCTTGTCCTTGGATGTCGAGTTCTTGAGCAGGTTCTGGTAGTACGAGTTGTCGTGTGTCTTCTTGCCACCGGTGGAGAGACCGAAATCCGTTAGCTTAACGTGACCACCACGGTCAAGGAGGATGTTGTCAGGCTTGATATCACTATTTCATGTGTTAGTCTATTTCCACGGCATTTCCCTCACAGAGCCCAGGACTACTCACCGATGCAGGAAACCAAGCTTATGAACAGCCTCGATAGCCATGATCACTTCCGCCATATAGAATCGCGTAATGTCCTCCGAGAAAATTTCATACTTAATCAGCATGGTCATCAAGTCACCACCAGGCAAGAATTCCATCAGCAGGTAAAGGTAAGCGGTGTCTTGGAACGAGGCGTGCAGCTTGACGAGCCACGGGTTGTCCTTGGAGTCGGCAAGAATGTCACGCTCCGCACGGACGTGGGCCAATTGGTCCTTCTTGAACATCTCAGTCTTAATGAGAGACTTGAGAGCGTAGATCTTGCCATCGGTCTTCCGTTGCACCAGTTTGACCTCACCAAATGCACCCTTTCCAATAACCTTAATCGTCTGGAAGTTGTTCGGGGTTTCCTTGGTCCGGAGGAATCGAAGGAAGTTGGATTCCTTTATGGAAACGGCTCCGGTGTCTTGACACTTCTTTTCCTTGGGTACGGCGGGGTCACGAATGAGCTTGTCCAGTTCCGCGGAACTAATTAAATGGATAGTCAATTTCCGCATATAATAATAAAAAAAAATGCGATATAACTTACCGCATGTTGCGGTCCCGTGCACGTTCAATGTTCTCATGGAAGAACACATTGACCAACTCCTTGGCGGCTTTACCACGCTTATGAACATTCTCAGAGAACCGCTCGGGGTTGCGTTGAAGTTCCTCATTCTCAGCGGGGGTCCGGGGGCTGCGAGGCATGGGAGGAACCAGGTGTGGTTGCTGCTGGCCGGGAGCAGAAGAGCCCGCCGTCCGGGGCCGCTGCCCTGGCGAAGCATTGCGGTTGAAGAACCCCCCGCGAGGCGAATTCAGATCCTGGTTCGAGAACTGCTGGATCAAACCATTGGTACCATCGTTGTACGGGACACGATTCTGGTAGGTAGCCTGAGGGGACGCCATCTGCTGGCCGTAAGCTGCCTGGGCGTACTGCGGCGTCTGCGGCGGGTACGGGTTGTTCATGAAGTATCCTTGTCCACCATACGCGCCATTCTGAGTATCCATTAAATCCTGCGGACCCTGATTCTGATAGATCGGCTGGGGGAAAGCGGAAGGTGTTGTAGGATAGGCGCGGTTGTTCATCGCAGCTGGGTTGAATGCACGCTCATTGTACCCGAAATTCAGGTGCAGACGGTTGTTGCCGTTGGGGTCCATCGTTAAGAATCTCCCCAGAAAATAAACCGGGAGATGAAGATAAGATTAATAGTAAATAAAGAAACGAACGAGGGGATCCCAGAGAGAAGAGTACAGGGGAAGAAGACACGGAGGGGGTTAAGGAGGAGGGGAGAAAAGAGGGTTTGTTTCGAAAGGAGCGGTGGCTCAGGAGAAGTTTATAGGACGAGGGGACAGAAATCCCGATGTCCAGGGGCAAAAGCAAACAAAGAGTGATTGCCTCTTGCTTCACTGTACAGATAAAATGGTAGAAGCAAAGAATATACAGAATAAGACGAAAAGAAAACAACAATAAAAAGAGGCGAGAAAAGGAGGCAAAAGTCGAGCTGAAACTGGAGGCGGCTCTGGGCCTGGTCTCCTGAACGGGAAATCTGGGGGCTACGGAGGGCGGTTAGTGCCACTATGGCAGCGCATTTGTACTTTGCAGCATAACGATGAATTGGTCTTATTTGATAGATGAGATGAGGGACGTAGCTTTGTTTGAGATTGATAGCTGAGTATTGTGTGGTATCCGGCTTCCTTTGCTCTGGTTACTGTACTACTTGCTCTTTGACTCGGAGCGGTTACGGAGTACAGAACAGTATGTAGAAGCATGGCCCTTGCGCCAGGATAGGGCATGAATCTGACACCATTCATTTCCCCATCATATCATTAGGAGAATTATTTAATGAAGTAACCATCGTCTGCTCGGAACTAGTCTTCCATTCTCAGAGTACTTTCATTTTCGGAGCAAAGGCATACTCCAACCGATATACTCCGGATTAATCCTATCCCGAAAGCACCGAATTTTGGCGATAACCGCACCGGCCATCATGACGGCCCTCCACATTTCCATTCAGGCTCAATCCCACGCCTTCGAGCTATCATTCTTCGAAAATGGTGGACTCTTCCAATTCTGCCCTGGCAGCCGGCCAGGCTCAGTCGAAGCCGGCTCCTAAAGCACAAAATCCAGCCATGAGGATGCTCGGTATGACCCGGCGGACTTTTCTTTGATACATATAGAAGGCTAATGGACTATGCTACAGGAATGCCCAATTTCCGCTTCAAGTTGCCTTCTCGGAATTGGATGATATTCCTCACTGTCACTGGTTCCTTCACCGCCGCTCTCCTCTACGACCGCCGGGAGAGAAAGCGCTCCCAGCAAAAATGGTGCGATTTGGTGGCTCACCTTTCCAAGGAGACTCTTCCCATTGAGCAGACACGGCGCAAGTTGACAATCTACCTGGCCGCCCCTCCGGGTGATGGTCTTCGAATTGCGCGGGATCACTTCCGCGAGTATGTGAAACCGATTCTGGTGGCGGCCGCGCTGGACTACCAGGTTATCGAGGGTCGACGGGAAGGCGACATTCGTGCGGGCACAGCGGAGAATATCCGGAAATTGAGACGGAAGGCTGGCGAACCGAGCAGTGTGGTGGAAGAGCAAAGCACTGAACAGATCATTGCCGCAGCAAGGCAGAGTATGGGGGTTTACGAGGAACCTGGTCCACAGGGTGACATCGTGATTGGACGGCATACATGGAAGGAATATATCCGTGGTCTCCACGAAGGGTGGTTGGGACCGCTTGATCCTCCACAGCCGCCTGCGCCGGTGGAAGAGGTTACTAACCTCCAAAATAACCCCGAAACTACCCCCGCAGAATCTCCTGAGAAGGAGGGCGAACAAGCCCCCGAGAGTAAAGAGAAGGAAGAGGAAAAGGAAAAGGCGAAAAAGAAACCGGCAGGCCCGGCTCCAGCATACATTGCTCCCGCCGATTACCCGTCCCGAGCCCTTCCTCCCACTCTCCCAGAGTCCTTTGACGGCTCTGTCCCAATCGCGTTCCCGCACCTCCTGGGCTTCCTGAACACCCCGATCCGACTGTATAGGTATCTCAACCGACGTCATCTCGCGGAAGACATCGGCCGCGAGGTCGCCGGTGCCGTCCTCGCCTCCTACACCAGGCCCTACCACGACGACATCATGCCCTCAGACTCCGAATCCGTGACCACAACCCCCACGTCTATCCCTGGCCATGATGTGACAACAGACCTTCCGCCCCGGAACTACGAGCAGCAGACTATCCTCGAGGAGGCGGAGCGAGAATGGCACAAGTCGGTCCACAAGCGCGACCCTGTCGGCCCCAACGGCGACAACGAACGCGAATGGCTGGACAATGTTGTTTTGGATCCTCGGATTGCTTCCCGTATGCAGCGCTACACGCTCTGCCCTCACGAAGAGGCTCGTGCCCAGCGCATTGTTGAGGGCACAGAGTACATCCTTGGTGAGAAGAGGCCTGCCCCCGTTCCTTTCTGGAAGAACCTCTGGGTTCAGTATGGATACGGCGAGGATGAGGAGACGCTCAAGCGGAAGCCGATCCTTGGAAACATTGATGAAGAGTAAAAGTCAAAGTTCTGCTGTGGATGACCGGACAATGTACTTTCTCCCAACTCTGTCATGGTTTTTGGATACCAACACTACTACCTGTATATTAGCACGGCTATAGATGCACTTTAATCGAGGTTCGAGTGCTCCCATCATCAAAATCTCACCATTCAGCGCTTAATAGAGGGCGGTCAATTGGCACGTGATAGACCAGGTGCATGTTTGTTGCGAAGAGCCTCACTTCATATCCATCACCCTTCTTAAACAAATTCCAGAACAGCGTGCCATTGGCAACTACGAAGCTATGTGGAAACAATCGTTCATCCGTTCTTTAGTTTCAGCGTCCGCATGCCAGGCTCGCTGGCTTTCGAGATGTCCATAGACGGGCCTTACACCTGACAATACCACGGAAAGGGTTTATCTTAGAAAAAGCCAGTTCGTTTACTTACCTTCCCTGATAAGCTGTTGCGATTTATGGATATTGATCAGTGCCTCTATCGAGGGTAGATGATCAGGATGAGCTTTTCAAATGTACTGGATCCAAATGGATGCTCAATAGGAGCATCACTTAAAGCAACGTTATGTCAAGTTCAAGCCGACAACCTCTGCCGTCAGGCTGCCTCGCTATTTGGCAATGACACAAATGCATGTGCATTGCAAAGCTGGAAGGGAATTTTTAGAAAACATATTCCCTCACAATGGACGACGGCAACGAGGTTGTCGCAAAGATTCTGTCTCCAATTGCAGGTCACCATCGCTGACGATAGCGTCTGAGGTGGCTACGACGAATTTCTGTATATCTACATACCCGTTCTACCACATACTGCGCTGCTTATACTTTAACTATAGTGCGGCCACAGACCTCGATTCGGGTTCCAGAAGCGTTGGCTTGAAATTCAAACCTAGTGAATCCAGTAGGCACGGAATATATCATCATGGAGAATATGCGAGGAATTGCAATGTCCACGAAATGGGCAGAAATGCAACTGGCGGACCGCTACAAAATCATCAAGCAAGTTTTTGAAATGGAGAAGGAACTTGTACGCTTCAAGTTTTCGGCCTATGGAAGTCTCTATATGCGTGATTGCGTGCCTCATGGATATCGCCATTGTCCACTTCCTCCAGACTTGGATCCTGCCGGGTTTTGCATTGGACCATCCTGCAGTGTATCTGTCTGGGGCGATGACTTCATTCACGTGCCCCAATCCGTGGCACATGCCGGCCCATGTGAGCTGTGTCATCCTTTGATTGAGATAAATATCTGACGACTCGAAGGGTCCTTCCTTCCTTGAGGAGTCTATCCGCCAGCGGGAATTAGACTAATTAGATTTCGACGCAATTGAGAAGCTGGAGTACAGAAGCAACTCAATCGGTTTGACGAGAAGCAGTCTGTTGACGAATATAGCAGCCTATTACATAAAGTGAAAAGAATGCTCCCTATACTATCTGTGATAGAAGTAGCCGACTCCGTCCTGTGGCATCAAGACATGCATCTGGGGCAGATTTTCGTCTCCCTAGACGACAAAACGACCATTCAAGGAATAATCGACTGCCAAACAAACTCGAGTTGCTCCTTTATTCATACAAGCTCAATTCCTGAGGTATCCGAGAGGTTACAAGGCTTCGACACCCCAAATTATCAGAAAATTACGACGAAATGGTCGCCGAGGAGAAAGAAGAAGCTATATTGGAATACAGAGCGAGCTCCCAGCCCAAATACTACGAGATGTATTGCCTCTCAACAAACAAACCTGCTTATAATGCAATGTCATTAGACCGGAGACTATGGTATTGTTCACATCTTACATTCTTTCTTACGACAACCTCGTTCCAGTACGTGAATGCCTAGCACGCGTGGCGCAAGATTGGGATGACCTTGACCTTCCTGGCATATGTCCGTTCTCGTTTACCGAAGAAGAATTGAAGAAACACAATAAAGGGGCGGAAGAGTACGAAGTGATATCTAAGCCATGGGACATGGTGCAGACGGTGCTCTATACAAATTGAGATGGATGAGTCCGGAAAGGCCGATGGGGGGCAACAACTGAGTTAAATAATGAGGTATATGATAAGTTTGTCGAGTCTGTGGGCCGAGGAGAATCGCTAGATGAGGCGGCGAAGATGTATGAGAAGTATCCGTTTCCGCCCAAAATTATTGTTGAACTTCGGGACTAGAACTCTAGGTGGATGGATCTAGGATATTTGGACTTTTGCTGGGATGTATGATGTCTCTGGGTTGTCGGAACTCATGTTGTGGTCTCCCTGAGTAGGCTGACTATAATCTGAGAGGTTTCCAGGCTCACTCGGATATTCGCTACTGTATTTCTTTGCCAATTGTGACATCTATGTACAGTACTCAGAAGAGATGATAGTGAACAAAGCTCCCTTCTCCCGTCAGACTACGACTAGGTTTTCCAGCGCAGAGGTTTTACTTTTTAAAAGTAATGGTTGGCATTGTCATGAGTGATCAGTTGGAGCTATACAATTCTTGGGATGGTATAGGCAGTAGCAACAGTAGAACTTCGCTTTATCCGCATATACATGGAAGTATTCGCCTCAGATAACAATACAAAACTCCTTTTCTGTCTTCGTCTAAGTCGATGTCTTCGTTCAGGTCTTATCTCATGAAAAGATTTTCTCTTTTACATCCGTCTCTTCTATGATTCTTTTCCATGTCTCTGTATGAGCATCCAATGGTCGAAAGCGCATTCGCTCTCCCTAAAACCTTCCTGCCGAATAACCAACAGACCACCTGCCGCTTATCCAAGGAGTACCTAAGACACCTTATTCGAGGCCAAACACCGACGATTCAGGCCACTTCCCCTTAGCCTTCTCAGCATAAACCTGTTTCGTAGCCTGCTCGCTCCGCCACTCATTCAACAATTCACGACCAGCAAGAGCGGTTTCAATCGAGGCATCGCTCGAGTCCAACGTGGCAGCGAGATCCTTCTCGTTCTGTGCCTTGGTGTCAGGGTCGATCAGTTGCCGGCAGGCAAGGGCTGCCTGAATGTGTGAGACACTGTCCTTGTGCACCGAGAGGAAGTTGTTGTTCCACTCGTCAAGATTCTGGGACTTGGGGAGGATTTTCTCCAGTTCCGCGTTGACGGATTCGGAGACTTCTGAGGCAAGAGGTTCCTTAGGGCTGTCCAGGGCTTTGCGGAGGCGGAGGGTTTGGATGTGGACAGTTGGGTTAGAGGCGTCGAGAGTGTGTGCGGCAGTAAGGCACTTCTGCGCAAGGGCGAGTTTGTCTGTGGGAGATCAGTTAGCTGAAGTTTCATGAACGAATGCTGTGATTTAACTTACTCCTTCTGAGATAAACCTCGAATCCAAGGAGCTGGCCTTCAATGTTTTGTGGGCTGTGCTCCAGAATAGGAGTAAGGATCTTGGTTGCTTCATTAAGCGGATCGGAAGTCTGAACCAGCTTGGTTCCGAAAGGATCGGAGTCTTCCTTCTTAACTTCACCATCAAGGCCCTTGACGGCCGTCGCCGTCTTCCGCATCTCCCGTTTCTCGGCCTCGACCTTCTCCAGACGCTGCTGCTCCTTCTTTGCCTTCTTAATAGCCTTTCGCCTCTCGGAGTCTTCCCCTGTGTCATCTTCACGGCTGGTACCAGCGGGCATGGGCCCGTGGACCAAGTCAGGGTCCTCATGCAATTGAATGTAGGCTTTAATGCCAGCAAGAGCGGCCCGGGTGTAGAATGGGTGCTCACGCAGGCGATCCTCCCAACGAATCATATCAACGTAGGCTCGGATCATACCCTTGCGGAGAGAGAAGCCGTGGAAGTCGAACTGGTCTTCCTGCCAGACGTCGAAAATGTGGTAGACGGCATGAAGACGCTTGAGGGCAAGCCCGAGCTTCCTCTGTCGCAGATACGACTCACCATCCTCAGTCAAGTACCAGACGCACTGCATTTCGTGAAGATCACCCAATGCACCACCAACGGTCTCATTTCGGGTGAACTTGCTCATGTTGTCAAGAGCCTTGTCGTTCTCGTTGTTGCGAAGTTGATACTTGGCGGCCTTGGAGTTAATGTGACGGTCCTTCACGTCTAGGGTCCTGGCCTTCTCCATCTCCTCTGCAGCTTTTTGAACGTTGCCATAGTGCTTCCATATCCGTGCCTTAGTCATCTGATATTCGACGGCCTTGGGGTCGAGCTCAATGGCCTTTTCGACGCTCTCCATCGCTTTGGGCAGGTTACGGCTGAGGTAGTAGTTGTAGTGTTGAGCCAGGAAATAATAAGATGATGAAAGGAACTCGTCTCCGTTCTGCGCCTTTCCAGAAGTGTAGCCATCTACCAGCTCCTGCACAGTGTCGCGCTTGGCCGAATTTGTGTAAAGTGTCTTGATGTTCGCAAACAAGGATGGCACGCCCTTCTTCAGCATGCGTTGCAAGTAAGCATCGGCGGCCTGCTTGAAGTCCTCCCCTTCAAGAAAATCTAGCGGAATTCTGCGGGCGGCATCACCACGGGGATACTTATCCGACCACGAGTCGTAAACAGCCTTGAGCGCCTGGTGGTCGTCCTCGGAGATACCCTTGGCTCGGATCAATGCATCGTAATAAATCGAGTTTTCCGGGTTCCGCTCCAACAGATCAGTATAGGCCGCTTCGGCCTCCTCTTTCCGATCAAGTCGCAGAAGGTAGTCCGCCTTCATCTCCATGACAGCCAGCACGTCCGTGGCTCTGTGTCCGACCTTCTCAAGGTGCTCCAAGGCCTTGTCGACCTTGCCCGCCTCCGAAAGAATGGTGTTCTTGTACAGCACAGCCTCCGAGTGTTCCATATCAGCAATTGGCGGCGGCGTCTTCAGCGTCTCCTCGTACGTCGTCAACACCTTCTCGGCCTCTTCCAGGTCCCCGGCCAGGTGGTGAGCAATCGCTAAAGCGGTCCAGTTCTGTCTGAATGAGGGACGAGCTTGCAACATGGCGCTTCTGCTGTTAATGTATCCCTTGAAATCGCGCATCTGCATCTGCAACAGAGCAAGGTCTCGTTGGATAGGCTGGGATTCGGGTTCGATCCGCAATGCAAACCGATACGCCTTGATCGCCTCTTCGTAGTTCTTTTCGGCACGATAAAGCAAACCGTACACATGCCAGCAGACATGCGATTTCATATCGTTCTTCAGAGCTTCCTTGGCCAGCACAAAGGCCTCTTCCTGCTGTCCTTGGTTGCTGATGATCAATGCCTTCATCGCCAGTGTGTCGCCATGATTCGGGTTCTTCCGCAAGATTTGATCTGCTGCTTTGATACCTGTTTATCAAGGGAAAATGAGACGTCAGTCATCAAAACCTATTCACACTGTAAAAGGACCGGAGGGGAGGTCTCGGGGCTCGAGAATCCTAAACCCACCCTTCTTGTGCTGTTTGGTTTCATAGTGGCGAACCACCTGGCGGAACAAGGACGCATCCTTGGAACTCAATTGTTGCGGCATGATGGCTGTTGCGCAGCGAGTTTGGTGGTGTTGCGAGGACCGGCCAGGTTGACTTGTGCGTGGAAGCTGGATGTGGGCGGGAGGGGACTTTCTCCGATGACGAGGAGTAGTAATCTTAGAGCTACCACAGAAACAGCTAATCATCGCCATAATCCCCTCTTTATTTATACCTCTGTTTCTTGAAATGACACTCTATAATGAGGACCGTCTAAATAGGAAATTTTAAGCCTGACAACAGACAGATTAACCGAGTCGACAGCGCAGGGATTCATATCCAGCTACTGTCGCATCCAACGAATAACGCCTTCTTATGCAACTATATTACATATGATCTATGTACATTATACCCTTCAACCTCGCCAGAAGCTATGAAAAGGTAGAAATGGGAAAGGAGTTTAGATGGAAAGGAGATATCGCACCTCAACACCAGGCATGACTTCTGATAGGACATGCTACCGCTGCTGTCTTTCACGCCAGCTATTGAGTGCCTCCTCCCAATTAGAAGACGAACCGCTGCATCTCTCAGAGACCATAGCCCACGTCCGCGCCCGAATAATTTCCTCAACAGTACGCTGGTTCCGAACCAAGTTGGCCAGAGACTCCGTCCGTGCTTCACGAGGGAAGAAACGCGCCGAGTATGGATCTAGCCGCTCATTGACGACCCGTTCTCGATCTCTGGCGGATTCAATCTGGCGGAGAATGAGATCCGGATCCTCCGGATCGGGGCTCGTAGCTACGCCGGCACAGTAGCTGAGCACATCTGATCGAGTCTGCCATGAGGGGAATAGCACATTTTCTTTAAAGCTCTGGCAGGCTTCTGGATGTATTGGTTTCTCGAGTTTGTCTGTTTGGCGTACAGCAGTGGATGAGGGATCGAAGCCCCTCCGGGCTGGAGTGATCAAGGCATTGAGGTTTTGGGTAATGGAGTCGTCTATGGTGGATCGCGAAACACGTAAGAAGTCTGGAAGGCGTAGCAGTATACTTGTCAGTCGAGATCCTGGATGCAACTGTCCGGGGACGCCTTGTACCAAGCAAGCATACCTCTCAGCACTCTCTCGTCAAAACAGAACTGAGGAGACAGTGTAGGAGCCGATGTCGATGCTGCTCGAGACATTTTCTATTCACCACTTTCCTGGTGCGTCGCCAAGTTTGTATTGTCCCGAGGACAGAGGTTCACACCAGTCTGAAACAGATGCGATGACGATATCAATTTTAAGTGGAATGATCACGGAACACGCTACTAACTGTGCAGTCTAGTCGGTTATAACAATGACGGAACTAGTCTGAGGGCGTTAATGCAGGTACCCGAAATACAATAGATCCAACCAGATAGCTATTCACAGGATTTTCTCGAGACCAACGGCGTGGAAGCTTCTCCGGCTGGAATTGATGGTGGGATACATTTGCATAACTAAGATATGCCATGACTAAGCACCTATAACTTTTTTATGCACAGGGATATCCATCGCGTGTCTCCAGCTTTATCAGGACTCAATTCATTCAACCGCATTGTTTTACTTTTGAGGATCCTAAAATTGATACGAACGCATGCTGTTGTCATAATTCTACCGGCTGACTATTCAATTTCTTGCGCAACATGCCTGAGCTAGCCGAAGTTTCGCGCATCGTCCATTTCATCCGTCAGCACTTGGTTGGAAAGACCCTCTCAAAGGTCGCAGCCCAGCATGATGATGTTGTTTACGGAAAAGTGGGCACCAGTGCTGCAGAGTTTCAAAAAGCAGTGCAGGGGAAACAAATCGCAGGTGCCGGTCAGCAGGGGAAGTACTTCTGGATCACCATGTCCTCGCCGCCTCATGTTGTGATGCACTTCGGCATGGCAGGCTGGCTGAAAATCAGAAATGCCGATACATTTTACTACCGGACTGACAAGCCAGAGGACAAGGACTGGCCGCCTAAGTATTGGAAGTTTTTACTGGAAACAGACGAGGATCCCAAGACGGAGGCTGCGTTTGTGGACTTTCGCAGACTTGCACGGATACGATTGGTGGACTGTCCAGCAGACGAGATCCGAAAGTACACGCCTCTCAAGGAGAATGGGCCCGATCCAGTTACAGACAAAGATGCAGTGACTGATAGTTGGCTGATTGAAAAGGTACGGAGCAAGAAGGTACCAATTGAGACCTTGCTGCTTGACCAAGCCAACATCAGTGGGATAGGCAATTGGATGGGGTAGGTTTCATGATTGGGAGGCCCTTGCTGCAGAGACTGACAGGTTACAGGGATGAAATATTGTACCATGCCAAGATCCATCCGGAACAATACAGCAACACGCTGAGCGATGAACAGATCAAGGAGCTCAACTCTTCAATGCGTTACGTCTGCGACACCTCGGTGGAATTGCTTGCAGATTCCGAAAGGTTCCCAGAACACTGGCTTTTCAAGCATCGGTGGGGAAAGGGGAAAAAGGACCAGCCCTCCGTTCTCCCTAACGGAAAGGAGATTGTCTTCCTTACCGTTGGAGGTCGAACCAGCGCGGTAGTTCCGTCTGTGCAAAAGAAGACCGGGGCTGTATCAAAGGATGTTAGCGACGAGGATGTCAATGGTGCGCAAACTCAGTCGAAGCGAAAGAGGGGAGCTGTTAAGAAAGAGGAAAATGATTTCGAGTCTAAGGACGACGAAAGCAAGGTTCAATCTAAAAGACAGAGCAAGGCATCCGTCAAGGATGAGAATGAGGAAGATACAAAACAGACAACTGAAACGGCATCTGCTGGCAGACGCCGTTCCACTCGCAACAAGAAATAGATTGCAACCCCGCGTGTACATACTATTTACAGTGCTGACCATACTGCCTTCACTGCACTATCTATTGTAAGACTCAAATACTCGTCAAGGAGCAGTACATGGACAAACATGATGGATTAAATTGAAAGTCCATCAAGCACCTCCTCAAATATCTCTAGATTAGACCTCTCCCTCAAACTTGGGGGAGGTGGCACAATCGCAAATGCAATGGTTTCCCACCATCCTCGGAATTCCTTTTCCTTCAGTACTTCAGCCCAGCAATTCGCAACTTCTTCTCTGGGATTATTGAAGGCACCGCAACCCAAGGCACCCAAGACCAGCCTGCGATGCTTATTGTGTGCGGCCATGCGAAGGATCACACGCATCTTCTCCTTCATTATCTCTCGGTCTGCAGGATCTTCGTAAGTGGGAGGACCACTCGCGGGCCACCACAGCCCTGGATTGTACAATGCAGCCATACTGATGACGCTGACAACAGGGAGCGATCTCGGCTTCTTCAAATCCAGAAGTTCATAGTCCTTTTTGATACCCTTTCGAATTATCACAACGGTGGGCGAGTAGATGGCCTCGAGATCCTTCATGGGATAGAACCGTAGCTTCAAAGTGAAAATAAGGCTACTCCGATAACATAGCTCTTCTTCCTGTGCCAACGACCCATTGCGAAAGCCTCCTCCTGCCCATATCGCGTTAGCCATGTTAAGGACACAGACAGGTTTGGTATTGATAGGATTTTTGCGAGGGAACAGTTCATCAAAGCGAATTGCAGTATCGAATGTGTCACCATTCACAACCTGGACCTGGCCATTTAAGTTCGGACAGTATTTGGGATCCAGACGGCGTATTTCAACTGGTGTCCATTTATACCCATCGGGTTTAGTTGGGAGATTTTTTAGTATGCCGGGGAGCACTTTTACGGTTTCCTTTGCGATTTCTCTCCTTTGCTGCCGTCCTGCGTCCCAATTATGCCGTTCTGTCTCCACTGACTGGGACGTGATGCGATTCATTTTGTATGAAGGACTGGAGACCCTCGAATAAGAATTCCTAAGAGAGTCCAATGCCATACGGGAGGAATCGGGGGAGGGTGATCGCCTCGAGAAGAATGCAGCGAGTGTCGTCTGTCTTAAGCCGTGCGCAGAAGTGTCAGTCGTTCTCGGTATTGCAAAAGAAGCGGGAGTTCGAGAACTCTCTGTCACCGTGTGTTCTTCCATAATTTATAGAGCGCAAAACACGTCTTTCGAAATTTATGAGTAGAAAGTCGAAACCATGGTAAATGAGATGCAGAGTTAATAGTTAGTCACTTTCAAGAGGTATCGGCAGAATTCCAGGCGGCAGCGTCTTGTTATCGCATGGCGGTGAGCTTATCAGGCCGATCGCGGGGTGTATCGTATTGGTAAGTTTCGGTAATTACCGAACGAATCTTCTGCTCGCCACTATGACAAAGCAGCGGTACATCAACTATCTATCATTCTTCTTTTCTCTACATTTTCGACGTCTTTTTGATTAAAATAAGCGAGAAAGATCTTTTATACTACATTCCAAGGCTATCTTCTATTCACTTTACCTCATTCACCTTACCTCGGAAACAACGGAGTTGGCGCTTTTCAAACCAACCGCGCAGTGGCGTTATCTTCCTCTAGCATAACCGTTAACGAGGAACTGCTCCAAGAGCAGTGTCCAGCACAATGAGTGCAATTCTGTCTGCAGATGACCTAAATGACTTCATTTCGCCTGGAGTCGCATGCATCAAGCCCGTTGAGACTCTCCCACAGAAAGCACCACAGAACTCAGAGGTATGTTAGACCCTTCGTCACATCCTTATCGCATCGTCCAATGAGCAGGCATTGATTCTTAATCTGGTATACAGGACCCTTATCAGGTGACGACAGAAGACAAAGTCCAGCCCGAGAATTTTCCACCGGCAGAGATCTCGCTGACAGATTGTCTGGCATGCTCCGGCTGTGTCACGTCTGCTGAAGCAGTCTTGGTCTCGTTGCAGTCACATATGGAGGTCCTCAACACTCTCGATGCGCACCCTCAGATACCATTGGCATTTGAACAGGATGGTACGGCGAAATTAGCAACCAATGCTGTACCCGAAGAAGGGCGGATATTCGTGGCTAGCGTTAGTCCTCAGGTCAGAGCTAGTTTGGCTGCGACATATGGCATCTCGGAGAAGGAGGCCGGTTATATGATTGACCAGCTTCTTCGAGGACCTAACGGTCTTGCGTCAGGTGGTAAACACGGAAATGGGTTTACATGGGTCGTGGATACCAACAACATGCGTGAGGCGGTGCTAGTTCTCACTGCAGACGAGGTCGATGAGTCGCTCAGTCCTAACAATACTACTGCAGCCGATGGTACAAACAATGCACCTCCGAAGCGGCCGATTTTGTCTTCCGCATGCCCTGGGTGGGTATGTTACGCTGAAAAGACACACCCGTTCGTCCTCCCTCATTTGTCTCGGATGAAATCGCCGCAGGCCCTGATGGGCACTTTCTTTAAGACAGTTCTGGGCAAATCTCTCGGGATTTCGCCGTCTCAGATTTGGCACCTGGCGGTCATGCCATGCTTCGACAAGAAACTCGAAGCTAGCAGAGAAGAGCTTACTGATGTGTCATGGAGGCCCGAGGGAAGCGCCTCTCAGCCGGTTCGCGACGTCGACTGTGTGATTACAACCCGCGAGATTCTTTCATTGGCGTCTGCACGAGGGCTGTCTCTTCCTAATCTACCTTTGAAATCTTTGCCACAGTCCCTCACCCCGCGATTCCCCGACAGAACTTTGCACGACATGCTCTTCTCGAAGTGCGCTTCGAAAGACCAGACGCTTGCCTCCAGCACTTCAGGGGGCTACCTTTACCATGTTTTGAAAACATTCCAGTCCCGGAATTCGGGAAGTGAGATTGTCATTCAACGCGGGCGGAATGCCGATGTAGTCGAGTACATCCTCATTTCCGCCGAAAAACAACCCATCATGAAAGCGGCTCGTTTCTATGGTTTCAGGAACATTCAAAACCTTGTCCGAAAACTCAAACCTGCACGCGTGTCCAGGCTCCCAGGCGCAAAAACGATTGGTTCTGCAGGCGGAAACCGACGACAGCCCGTGTCGCGGAATGGGGCCTCTGCAGGGTCAGGCCCGGACTATGCCTACGTCGAAGTCATGGCGTGCCCTGGTGGCTGTACCAATGGGGGTGGACAAATACGGATCGAAGATGCTAAGCAGATCACCTTTGATACGCAAACGACAGATGCGTCTGAAACATCATCCAAGCCGACGCCACACGAGCAGCGCGCATGGCTCGCTCGTGTAGATGAAGCATACTATTCTGCTGAGTCTGAATCAGAGAGCATCGCAGAGAATCAGCAGCCCCCTTCTCTGGCCGAGAAAGAACCCAAGATCCACGATGCCATGCAATATTGGTCCCAGATCATGGGAGTCCCGCTCCCTAGGCTTGTGCAAACGACCTATCGCGAAGTACAGAGCGACGTTGGAAAGACGCAAACTGGAGATAATGATACTGCGCGTGTTGTCGAGTTAGCAGGCAAGATTGGTGGCGGCTGGTAATGATTGACAGCCCTAAACCTTCGCAGTCTTGGTATATATGATAGTTTCTTTGGCAAAGGTTTTGCATGGATAGACTTGGGTTTGCATTTACAGCGGTATGGAATTTCAGAGATACCAGTTTCTTTACTTTGCAATGAAATCCACCTTACGAAAATTGCCATACTTCCATAGAATGTGCTCGTAGATAGGTAGATCCGCACTATTCCCAAAAAAGCTAGCGCACCCAAGCTTGACCGTGCTGACTCACCCCCTTCGAGAAACGCCGAAAATTCAAGCAAACGCAGAGCTCCGAGGTCTATCCTCTAATCCTCTCCAGTCGAAATCTCTCCTATCTAGCGACATCATCCATCATATCCTCATCCTCCACACTACTCCGACTATTTCATCTCTGATCAACCGCAACAAACCAAACGAAACACCATGTCCCGCGAAGCCTACCAAGTCCCCTCCCTCGGCGGCCAGAACGCCTTCGGCGATGGCTTCGCCGGCTCGATGGACGGCCCTATTGTCGCTTATCTGTGTGGAGAGTGTAACTCGCGCGTGTCGCTGAAGCGCGGTGATCAGATTCGGTGCAAGGAGTGTGGTCATCGGGTGTTGTATAAGGAGCGGACGAAGAGGTTTGTGTTACCCTTTTGATTGGATTCAAGGGGCAAGAGCTAATGCATCTGGTTTTGAATAGAATGGTTCAGTTCGAGGCCCGGTGAAGCAGATTGTGAAGCGAACTCAGAAGATAGAGGGATCTTTGTCCTTAACGATTGATGTACATTACATGGCGCTACGGAGTTTGGAATTTGCAAATACTAGTACTTGAAAATGGCAGGGAGCTTGATGGTCATTCATTGCACAGGTGTCTTCGCTGGGATTGTGAGCATGGGCTCAGTCCATGACTACAAGCAATAATGGTATAGACAATTTGCTCATATCTTTCCCTTAACCAAATTGGTTTTATCCAATGCGCATTTTATTTTCCCATGCGTAAATAAATTACAAGTCGTTTGCTACTGAATTTCGAAAATGTATTGTCCATAGAAACCCCGAAATATGTAATGCAAAAGAAAATAATCAAGAAATATCCAAAGAAACAGTCGTCTCATCATCAAAACATCTTATTGCTGCTGCTCGAGTTTGTTCGTCACTTCGATGAACTCTTCCAGGCATTTGAGAGAGGCGCCGTTCTCGATAGCCCAGCGAGCACGACGAACACCCTCCTTCCAGCGTCCACCGCCAGGGCCACGCTCCGTGATGACCTGACCATCGTCGCCTGGGCCCATATTGCTGGTATCAGCATCACAGATACCGGAAACGACCAGAAGGGCAGCGACATTCATAATAACAAAATCCAGAATGGGGTCATCACGAGGCAGTTCGTTGCGCAAGATGCTCATAAGCTTGGCCGCATTGTCTTTGGGCATCTTCCTTCCGTACACGTCCGACAGCGGATGAGTCGGAAGACCAAAGTCAGACGGGTGGAGCTGGAATGTTTCCAACGTGACCAGAGTGCGGGGCGTGTCCTCCTCACTGCTGCTGGTCTCGTCTGGTTTGTCTGATCCTTGATAGGCGGGGTTAGGATATTCAGAGAGTTTCCAGCAGTTGGTCTTGCCCGCGCAACTAATCTCATCCATATCTTCTTCACCACAAACGACAAGGGCTTTCTTTGCACCCCCTTGTCGCAAAGCATCTGCAAAAACCGGGCCAAGACTCTGGTAGGCCACTCCAACCATGCGCGCTTCCAGGGCCCAGTCGACAGGATTGGCCAATGGACCCATGAGATTGAATATTGTGCGAAGTCCGAGTCCACGTCGCACAGGATTCGCGTAGCCCATACCAGGGTGGAAGTTCGGGGCGAACAGGAACGCATAATTGGTCGCTTCGTAAACCCGTGCAACGTTGCTTGCATTCACAGCTGAGATCTTCGGTGGAACGGGCGAAATTGCATTGAGAACATCAGCGGATCCGGAAAACGAGGTCTGCGCGCGATTGCCATGTTTGGCCGTCATAAGCAGTGGCGATGCGATAATGGAGGCGGTCGTAGAAACGTTAAAGGTAGAATGCGAATCTCCGCCGGTGCCAACGATGTCGCACTAGGTAGTTCAAGAAACAACGTTAAACACTGTAACGCTCAATTTGCTAGGTCGATCGTAGATATACTTACCAAACCTCCCTTGTAGTTGCCTTCCTTCTTTCCACGGGCCTTGAGAGCTTGCTTTAAAGCAGATCTTTCGACCTGGGAAGCGGCCTCTCTCATGCGGTGCGAACATTTCGCGATGACGTCTGCTTCCTTGTCCTTTCCAGTAGAGTGCAAGAGAGTCAAAAGGGCAGCCATTTGAATAGCGGATAGGCGATCTTCGAAGATCAATGCGAATGCAGAGGCGATCTCAGATGCTTCGACTGGAACCTGAGTCGCGGGGTAGGCAAGTCGCTGAAGGAGGGGCGAGATGGAGACATGCTCAGCCTGCATATCGGCTGGATGAGAAGGCATTGGGAAAAATTGAAGCCAGGTAGAGCTAAGAAAAAACGAATTAATGCTCTAAATATACTTGTAAGGGGTATAAGTGTCTCCAGAGGAGAAAACAAGAGAGTATGAGCTGAAGGAAAAGAGTCACACCTTCCTGTAGTGGAACAATGGCCGGCAGAATCACACCGCTTTCGACCGCCCACTATTCCCTTTTTGGTATCTCGATTTCTTTCTCACTCGCTCCGGTTTGTCGACTGTGAATTATCTCTCAGCATTGGCGTCACCGGTTGCTGAATAGGGTGTTTGCCTTTTTATTTGTATTGATACACTTCATTTCGGCCTTTTCAATTGACAATTCCAACCCCTCTCCCCCGCCAAAATGCCTCCACGGTTACGGGTCTCGAATGCACGCCTTCCACGCTCGCTCCGATGCCAACGGGCACTGTACCAACATGAGCTTCCTATCCTCGTGCGGAGCGCAAGCACAGCGACGACTCCGGCCCCATCTCACGAGCAAATGACACACTCCCCTCCTCCGATTGCCAGATACCCTCCCTCTCAGCCTCCCTCCCACCGTAGTCCCGAGTACCGGAGGTCACAACTTCTGCGGCAATACACATCGCTCATCCGCACCACGCCTCTGATGCTGTTCTTCCAACACACCAACCTGAAGTCCGTGGAATGGGTTGGAATCCGACGAGAACTCAACAAGGCCCTGCGCACTGTGGACGAGAAAATCGCCGCAGAGGGCCGCGCTACTCCCGCTTTGACACCGCACATCAAAATGCAGACCGTCCAGACCAACATTTTCGAAGTTGCACTGCGTATCGTTGAGTATTTCCGCCCCGATCAAGCCGCCATGGCTGCCGGACAGAGCCCCAGCGCTGTTGACCCGGCGTCGCAGACCTCCGCCGAGATCAACCTGGCAGGGTCGAGGGATGACCCGAGTCTGTTCCACGATTTGTCTCGTACCGCCCACGACGCTGTGTTGAACATGAAGAACAAGCACGAGTTCTCGACGCTTCTTGCCGGTCCTATTGCCGTCCTTACTATCCCCCAAGTCTCGCCGGAGCATATGAAGGCAGCGCTTTCAGTCCTTTGCCCAAAGGCCGTTGGATACCCTGCCCCAACCCGGAGAGCGAACCCTGGATGGCACGAGACTGGTGTGCAGGAGGGTCTGCAGAAGCTGAACTTGCTTGCTGCCCGCGTTGACGGTGATGTGTTTGATGTCGACCAGACCAAGTGGATCGGCAGTATTGAGGGTGGTATGGATGGGTTGCGTTCGCAGCTCGTCATGGCCTTGCAGAGCATAGGATCCAGCGTTACGAACACTTTGGAGGGTGCTGGAAAGAGTCTGTACTTTACTCTCGAGAGCAGGAAAAACGTTTTGGAGGAGGAGCAGAAGGGTCCAGAAGAAGGGAAGAGCGACTCGTGACTCTAGACTGCGACGTTTCATGTGGATGGTTCATGTACAATAATGTCTTCTTTTCTCCGTTTTGTCTATTTTAGGTCAAGCTTACAGGATGATGTATATTCCCAAAAATTGAAGACTGTTTGACGTTTTATTCTCTGGGTATAACGATATTACTATTACCTTTCTTGTTTATTGATATGTGCAGAATCATGAAAATAGAACAAAGAAAGACAAGGCCGCGATTTATGCGCATTTTGACTGCCTGAACTTGAGCCTTGAGTTCATTCCCACAATGCATCGCGCGAGATCCCAATCGCCATCTTTCCCAACCCAATCAGTGACCAGAATACCAGTAGACCAGTCAGACTCTCCCTCAGCCTCATGCCGACGACAGAGGTAATCAACCGCCGCAGGGTTTATCTTAGCAGCAATCTTCTCCGGCCACGTCTTGAGTTTGAAGAAGTTGCTCGCGCTCAGGAAATTGATGTAGAACGGGTGGTTCCTGTCGGCATTGGGAGGCAGGATACCAAAAGGATAACAGGTCTGGCTTGCTCGATGGCATTGCTCGCTCACATACTGTATCTTCTTCTCGATGACCTCTGGTTTCAAGACTTCGTAAAAATCCTGGATGCAGATTTGCCCACTGGGGCACATCGAGTGCGCGCAGTTGTCGGCCCATCCGGCGGCGTCGATGCCCCAACCACGGCCTTCGTGAGCTTGTTTCAGTCGTTCCTGGATATTGAACCGGCGCATAAGGACAACCTTGCCGCGGACTTCGCCCAAGGTGGGGATCTTGGGTTCTGTGTACCACCGGCTCTCTGGGGTTGCGTAATGGTCGGCTACAATGCGGCTCAGCTGCTCATCGGTGTGGGTGCCAGGACCTTCCCGCTTGAGGCAGATAATGAGGGACTCGGACGGGTTTTTCTCCAGAAAATCGTTGACCTCATCCATCAAATCACGGAAGTATTTACGCCAAGTCAGAGCGACGGGGAAGACACTGTGCACCAGGGCCAGTTCATCTCTATCGGGGTTTTCAGGGTGTACCGGCTGGACGCGAATATCAAAGAAGCGAACGCCATTTTGGAGCTGTTCGCGTGGGCTCACGGCCTGACAACGAACAGACGGAGGCGCGTGATGGTATGTAGGTGCGTTATGTGTGCCTGGAATCGAGAGAGATGACATTAATGTGTCGTCCCTTAGTTCCTTCATCCACGCATTCAGATTGGCCGAGGAGTAAATCGCGAGATGCGCTTCAGGAGTCACATAGATGCCGGTAAACTGGAAGCGAGGGCTGTCGGATAGCGGCTTCATGGTGGCCGATTCGGACGTAGGAACGGGGGTCTGCACCTGGTGCTGCTCCCCTTCTGCGTCGATGGTCCAGCGCAAACGCTCCTTTTTGGAATCAACGAAAGCGGGGAGTTCAGTCTTGACTGTCGTGAACGGTTCCACGCGAATGTCGACCTCCTTCTCAGCAAACGGCTCAGTATGAGAGTCGATGACCACGACGCTCTTGCTGTGGGTGGTATTTTTCAGGGTTCCGGTAAGGCACGAGAAGCCATGGTTTGTCGCATGAAATCGCTCAATGCGCTTGACGGTAACCGGCGTGGAGGTGAGGTTGCGAATGGTCAAATGTTCGGCGGCCATAGTGAGCTGTGTAGGATGCTTGGTGCGATTAGCATTCCATGCCGGAAGAAGAGAAAAAGAGGGAGAGAAACAAAAAATTAGGGGGGATACGAACGAGGAAGCAGCGACCCCGGTGATTCAGATCAAGAAGACGCGCAGACCCCCTGTCGATATTGGACGATCCGCTCGAGCTGCCGCGGAAGGCACGAATTCATTATTCTTATTCGTGACTTCCTTTAAAAGATTTCCAGTTAAGGTTAGAAAAGTGAATCCTCGAAAAGAGTGTGCTCCATAGTGTTACTCCGTTCTCTGGTAGGCACCGGGATTGTGAATGTGCACCAATAAGCACCGGCGTTGCCTACAGTGTGGGATCTCCTCGTCGTCAGCGGATCGATCTCAACACACGGCTTTATAGCCTAAGTTGGCAGTTCGTATGGAGCGTAGGGTAGTATCCAGCTCTTGCCATTGCCTGAACCATTCCTCGCGGTTCAATGGTTAATGACGATCGACCAGAACCACTGGTGGAGGGTTTCGGAGTAGCATATCGAGGATTTATGATTGATCTCGAGTCGCAATTAGATCTCACGGATACCATTGACCATTACTTTAGCAAAAACAAAGATTACTGGGTTAGTTTTGAATTTAAATGAGCAAGGACATTGTTGCTGTCATATCGTCTGTCGCATACCGTGGGACTCGGCCTGCGCACTATACACAAGTATGGTGCAATGAGACAGGCAATGCGCAACATCCAGGAAGCCACAGAAGCAACTTATATCCTTAAGAGATTCATTTTGCTTCCAAAAGAGACATACGTAGTACTCCGGAGTACTTCTCTAGCTGAGGAACAACAGATGGTCCGGGTTCCAAAATGCGGAGTGACATGGCACGTGATATAACGAGCAGCTCGGTTATCGTCGGCGATAGCAGTACTGCGGAGGTACAGCAATTACATATGGGGTACAGTTCCAGCCGGGGATAAATAATTATACCAACCCAGAATGTCCCTGGACGACCTTCTCTCAGTTTACTTTACCTCAGACAAAACCACAGACCCAAGATGAACGCTTTGCGGGGTAGCAGAGGTATCACCTGGGCTGCCAGGACTTACAGGTCCCAGCGATTCCTGCCAACATTGTCTCCAACATTGTTGACCATCCCTCGGCGCACATTCCATTCGTCTTCGTCTTTGTGGTCAATTAAATCTCAGGTTTTGAAGGATGTTGGTGAAGGTAGCTCTACCCTATCTTTGGCTTCAGCTCCTGCGGTTGCTTACTCGGATTCTCTCTAGGGATAACGGAGGTTCAGATCATTCAATGGTAAGCCGATGTGACAAGTCTGGAAGTAAAGCTCCAGTTATTCTAACGTCGGTGGCTAGGTATGTCGAAGAAGGAGCGCATATCGAGGAATGGAATCCCCTTTGCCAATACCAGTCCGACAAGGCTGTCGATGATGTTAGTTGTTTACCGTTCTACGTTTGCTGGAATAATCTTCTGATGGGACTAGATTACCGCAAGATACGAAGGGGTTGTCAAAAAGCTTCACTTTCAGGCCGATGATACTGTTCCAACAGGCAGGGTAGGGAGAGTCCTTATCATCCCCATTGAAGATAATCTACCAACAGTAACGCGTTTCCATTAGGCTCTCTGTGACATAGAAGTCGACGATGCGAAATATCCAGACGGGGATGCCCAGCCGGCACCAAGCCCGGAGCCAGTTCAAATCAGTCCTATCCCGACAGAGACGCAACACACGCAGCCTACACAACCATCCCAACTTACTTCTTCAGAACCTGCCTCGGAGGCACCAAAATCACGTTACGCAACTTTGGCTACACCGGCAGTCCGAGGATTACTCAAAACCCACAATGTCAATATCTTGGACATTAGCGGTACCGGCAAGGACGGGCGGGTGCTCAAGGAGGATGTCAATAAATTCATTGCCATGCGGGATTCAGCAGCTACGGCGCAGCCGGCTGCTGTTAGTACACCAGAGACTGAAAAGGTGGTCAATTTGAGTCCGTTCCAGTCTCAAATGTTCAAGACAATGAGCCGATCACTCAGCATTCCACATTTCCTTTATGCCGATGAGCTCAATATCAACGATATCAGTACGCTGAGGAAAAAGCTGGCCAGTGATTCTAAAGACCCTCAAAAGATCACGTTCCTTTCGTTCATCATTAAGGCCGTCTCTCTTGCCCTGGATCAGTACCCCCTCCTGAACGCAAAAGTCGACACGAGCAACCCGGATAAGCCGCAACTCATCATGCGTCCCAAACACAACATTGGAGTCGCAGTAGATACTCCAAATGGCTTGATTGTTCCAAACATCAAAGACGTCGCGAACCGGTCGATCCTCAACATCGCAACGGAGCTGTCGCGTCTGAGTGCGCTTGGAAAGGAGGGTAAGCTCACACCAGCGGACCTTAGCGGGGGCACAATCACCGTTTCCAACATCGGTAACATCGGGGGTACTTATGTGATGCCCGTTATTGTGCCTAACGAAGTTGCGATTCTGGGAGTTGGGAAATCCAGAACGACGCCCATCTTTGATGATGCGGGTCAGGTCACCAAGGGCGAGCTGGTGAATTTCAGCTGGAGTGCTGACCACCGAGTTGTTGACGGGGCTACCATGGCTAGAATGGCGACCAAGGTCCGACAATTCATCGAGTCTCCAGAGTTGATGCTTTTGAACCTAAGGTAGCGCTAGCTATACTATGTACACTCGAGTTGCACAGAGATTTTTGGCATCGTCCTCGCATATTCAAGACATTACAATCACTGTATAGACTAACTTCAATGAAGATATGATCGTTCTGTCGCAGCTCCATTTTATTCACTAATCATGACATTTTTATGGAACGGCATCCGGACAGGTGTCGCCATGGTAGCGTTCAATTCCCGTCCACTTCCCTAGGGCTTCCTGGAAACAAACGAGTTGGGCAACGCCTTCACTGTTTTCTGTGCCATTTTCTCTCTCTGTTATGATATATCAACTTCACTGGTATAACCCCTCCAATACTCACCCTTGTCGACCCCGCCACTATCTCTGTCTTCTGGCGCTCAGAAAGTACGGTTGCTGCAGCTGCGTATCGCCGTCGTCAAACGCGTTCGTTTGTAAACCTTCATTGGCTGTATCCGACCTTTTCTTCTTCCTTCTCGCCTCTATATCATCCCCCTTTTTTATTTTTTTTTTCTCTCCAGTTTCTCTCCATCTTCGTGTTTCCGTCCGTTCTGCTGAACTCCAGATCAACATGGGAACTAGAAAACATCTCTTCATCCGCTGCCGTGGTAGATGGTTCATCTACTACAACCAGTTCGATAACTACCTCGAGTGCCTAGGAGACGCCATTGTGAACCGGATTCCAACTGACCCTGAGGAATATCGCAGTAAGTTCAGAGAAACGTTATAACAGATATATCAGTGTCTAACTGGAATTGTTCAAAGCAGAATGACTTGAGTCAATGAGAGAGATCTACACTCGCCTTGCTCTGCGGTCCCAGGAGCACCACCTTCCCGTGGCCGTCGAAGTTGGTCAAGAGGATGCTGAGATCTCCAAGGAGGAAGTGTATTCGAAGTGCTACCTGGCCATTTACGACCGTCTCGACCGTCTCGAAAGAGCTCCGATGTTGGCCATGTCGATTGACCACATGAACGACTTGTTCATTGAATACACGTACACTATCGGCCTTGATCGTGAGATCTTTTCCATCGACCGGTGCTCATTTCAAATTCTTGAATATTCTCACAGTAGAGAGTGGATTAAATCGTTGGTCAGGACTCCTACGAGCGCAGGGCACTTAAGCACGGTACATTAGAGGAAATAGCCGCCAGCGTGGAACGGAAAACTGACATCGAGGGAAAGCCACGAACCTTGCTTGACAGCTTTAACACCAAGACGATCACTCTAAAGAATTCTGTTGCGTCAGTCAGTGCTCCCAGCCAGCACATCTGGATGAATGCGTTCGATCGTATCAGATCTACTTACAGTTACCTCTTCACTAGGTACATCTCCAGCTGGGCACCAGAGGAGCTTTTCTCATTCAGGGAGATGGCCTTTGCGATACTCTCCTTGGCAGTATGTGAAGTCTCCTTTGAATGCCCTGAAGTCCTAAACAGAAGACACAAGGAAGAGGGTTACTTCTTGATTCCGGACGCGAAACTTCAACCCCCTCAGCAGAAACTGCTTCCACGCTTCCTGGAAGAAAGCCATATCCCTGGCTTTGAGCCTGGAGCAGCCCCAAAGAAAACTACTTTCTGGCTCAACAATGTCCTTGTCTACCTGACTGCTCGTCTCGACTCGGTTGAAGTCCAAGGAGTATCCGTTGTTGAATTGGTCAAGGCCGGTCTGGGTTGGGGTCTCAAGGATTTCAGCGCCATGGTCTTCTCCATTCTGCACGCTGTTCTAAACCGGGTCAAAGTTGAAAAGGAAGGTACAGTGAATGTGATAAGGTCACCTTCTTTGCCCCTGTTCTAGCAGTATGACAAAGAGGATGGTCAGGATGATGGTCAGAGTGATCATCAGGATGAGAATATTGATGAAGAAAATGGTGAGAACAACGACGATGATCAGGAAGACGATAGCCGTCAGGACAAGGATGTTCACAATAACGACGTTGATCAGGAAGACAGTGGTCGTCAGGAAAGATTGACCGCAAGGATGATCAGGATGATGACAGTCAGGCCGACCAGGAAACGTCAGTCAAGATGAAGAGGGCGGAAAGCCCCCATACGAGCATTCTAACTTCATCGCACTGATGCATTTCTTCAATGCAGCGGAAAACCAAAAGCTCGTCAGAATTAAATCCTCCATCTTCCCTAACGAGACCCTGGCTATTGTCATGCATTTCTTCTGATGTCCACACATATCAAACGCTCGCCAAAGTCTCTTCTTACTGCCGGAAGGTGGCTCATACCAATTTCCGGTTGAGCAATGACTACATGGTGGTTGGCAAGGGAGACTGCTATGAACTGTTGCTGTTGGAGGATCTACAGACAGGGGCCAAAATCAGATCATCGGTCTCAGAGAGGGCGCCATGTTCTTTCTCAACTTGGCATTATGGATTTTGACGATGACGAGCCTATCGATAAGGAGCTGTGTATGAGTCCGATGATTGGGATTGCGAATGTTAAAAGAACCATCATCATGGGTCGCATTAAGCTGACCTTCTCGAACGTCGGTGAGAAGGATCCTTTCTTCAAGAAGGAATCTGAGGGCCCTCAACAGTAAGCCTGACTCACTTATTGCCCTATTCGTAATTCCGAAGACTAGCAAGCCATACAATTCTACAGCACCGAGTTCTACTGGACGACCGACCCCAGAGTCAATAAGGCAGAGCGCGTCTTGGAAATTCAAGATTACGAATACTCTGGATCCGTCGAAGAAGCCTGGGGCCGCTACCTTAGCGAGATGGTCCAAGGCTCCAACTCGTTCATGGTGGCCGCCGCAGCTGCTACCTTCCGCTGCCTTCTTCGCCCTGGAAGTTGAAATTGGACGGGCTCCTCTTCAAAAACGGACTTCGTGCCTTTGTGCGTCGCCCCCGCGATGAGTCGCCCAAGGAATGGGAGATGTCACTCGATTACGCCATCAGTGCACTCGCCCTCGTCGAGGCCACCATTGACAATTGATGCAACCCTCCAGACGAGCTGCGCGGATGCTTTGCCATTGTGGCATTCGGAACCAGATACAAGCTGTTCTACTACGTCCACTACGGCCCCAACCCATTTCCGCCTCTCGAGCCCGCTACCAACAACTCGTACTGTGAGCAGATCGCTGCAAAGGTTACCGACCCGGTCTCGAAGAATCGTCTGATCCAGCTCATTCCCGGTGACGAGCCGATGGATCTGCGCAACAGCGAAGGATGGGACATGTTGGCGCACTGGCTCTGATTGATCAGTGGTATACCGCTCTCTTGGAAATGATCAGGTATACGATCCTATTTCTGACAAGTATGTGTCTGCCCCTAAGTCGTCAGAGTAACGTAATGACAACAGGACCTGAATCTGGACCTCGTGCCTCGATCTGCAACGGAGTTAAGATGTGACGCATTCACGACTGTCTTCTTTTTCCTTCGTTGTGGCTCCTCGTCATGGAAATGTGACAGTAAGGGAGCTAATTGCGCTATGACATTGTAGAGCTAAGCAACAACAGGTAAAAACAGGTAGAAGAACAGAGAAGCGCTCAGGTTGTATGAATGTGCAATGATTCCATGTATCTATTAGTCTAATATGATAGGAAGACTAGATAGAAAACACCATGACAGATGACCTGCAAGGCACCGGCCTTATCTGGAGTCTACGATAGCATACTACGTGCTTGTATAAGAGCAACCACGGTATTACCGTAGTCACCAGTCAAAAATAATTCTGGAACAATTGTATTTCATTGGGTATTCGAAACCAGAACGGGGCAAAAGACATGACAAAAAAAGCAGTTCTGCCCCTAAACGACGGGGTATCAATCGTCTCAAACCGACATAATGCAGAAAACCAAACAAGAAACTCCGAAAATAATGCCGAAAAAACAGACCTCATGCGCTGGGAAGCATGAGAACTCCGTAGACACCGGGATAGAGACCATGCATGCGTATGCTTTTTAGTGTCCCAACCAAGACCAAAAGGAAACCCGAACGCAGAAAAGCAAGAGACAAAAGCAGTGCAGCAAAGCAACTACTCATACTCCGCCAACTTAGCCGTTACCAAGTCCCACACATTCCTCTGCACCTCCTCCTTCGGCCCCTCAACATTAACCGTCAACGCATCCCACTCCCCAAGCGGCTCTTCAAGCACCTCAAGCTGCGAATGCACCATCCCGCTCTTCATATAATGCGCCTCGCGCTGGTTCACCCGCTGGATAAGCACACTCTCCGATAACCGCAGGTAGATAAAGTGAATCTGGACGAGGGGTGTGCCGTACGCAGCAACGCGCATGACATCACGGTATTTCTGCTTGAGCGCGGAGCAGGCGACGACGACGCCCGAGGGCGGGTGGAAGTTGTTGGATTCAGAGGGAGAGAGGGCGTCGATGGCAGCTTTGCGGAGCGAGATTAACCAGTCCCAGCGGTCTTCGTCGGTGAGAGGGGTGCCTTGGGCCATTTTCTGTTTGTTGGAGACGGAGTGGAACTGTTCTCATTAGCATCCTGTCGTCTGTTTGTCTTTGGGTGGTTTAATTGGGGGGACAACACTTACGTCGTCACCCTCGAGGAAAGGACAATTTAATTCCTCTTGCAGGTCGCGGCCCACGGTGCTTTTCCCACATCCTGCGGGGCCCGTGATGACCCAGATGTGCTGGATATTCCCGACCTGGTCCATGTCTGGCCAGGGAGCGGCGGTATGGGCGGAATGGTTGAGGGAGACGGGTTTGACAGGAGCGTCTAGGGAGGCATTGATAGTCGACGGCTGAGGCCGTTCACCGGCAGACAACATGGTGGTGTTGTAGGAAGTTGAGAAAGAAAGGGACAAGAGAGGAATGAAGTTGATTGGGTATGACGCCGAGGTGATATGGATCCGGAGATTTAAACGGGTGAACCAGAATGCGAGCAGTGGTAGGGTATATATACAGGGGACGTTCTAGGGGAAGAAAAAGAGAAAGGCAAGAAAGAAAGATGCAAACAGAGCGTTCTTATTCCTTCAGCCGTTTCGAATCCGGGTTGGTGGGGCTGTTCTGGAATGTGGTAATTTATCGATAGTACGGATGGTGGATTTCGAAAAGGGATGCGCCGCCGGTTTGGTTGTTAGTTGCCGATCGATCTGTAGAGTTTGTGCGGCCCCCTACCGGTAGCTATCTCAAATATGTACATATAGTAATCTTGTCTTACGGGGTTTTGGTCTTTATATGGTCTCTTTGTCTTAGGACACTCTTCAGGTACTTCATATCCTACTGAATAATGCAAAACCCGAAAGGCAGTCACATGACATCATCCTTGACATGCATATCCGCCGTGACTAATCCGGCTTAGCTCGGTACCCCTGCCCGGGGATTCGGGACAAACTTACCATACGGCCTGTTACCACACCGTATTTTTGTGACAGACGGACGACCCCCCACGTTATGCCGCTTCGGGTATTGAGTCAGATGCCGACGCCTTGTGTATATCGACTTGTACTCCGTACTCCCTACATGTACTTGCATGCTGCCAGGGAATTTGCTTATGCCGAAATTTTGAGAGATATACTGCGGTGGAGACTGCGCTTTTTAATTGTGCAGTTCGGATTGATCTATCCACCCGGACTTTTACTAGTGCGTGACTGTGTATTGTGGAGTCTCCGTACTCCGTACAGGACCTTTAATGGCCTCCCTCGCCGGACGGTGTTTTCCGGGGTACAGTCCCCACAGGATGAAGGGCCTTCCTACTCCACTATGCCTGCAATTGAGAGGCCGGGGATATTCCGTTCAACAAGCGGCCCGGGGGAAGATGTGATTGCGATTGAAGATCCCGGGCGGAACATCCATTGCAGCCCAACTCGGTTCGTTATCCTCCAGCGTCGGAACCAAATTTGCCGACGTTAGGTTCCGCCGGAAAAGGAAGCGTCACATATGCCGGACTGTTGGTTAAACACTCTTAGTGTGACGGAATGGAATACCCCTCTCGTGCCCTTCAGGCTATCGATTATCTCGCAAAGAGGGGTAATATGGGCCGCCCCTCTATCTGACCGGTTATGTATTGTACTGAGGGCTCTTAGCCTTCTTCTATCCTGATGAGTGACGCAGACTGGGTCTTCATTGCCGGATGACAGACGCATTGACTTCCCTCAAGCATTAGGCTCCGGGATAGCCCGTAGTCTCGTAGACAATGCACCGTCACGTTGAACATTGCTGTCAGATATCCGGGTGGTCTTGTCTGGGCAGCATTCGCTACTCTGTGCTCTACGAAGTACGAGTACGGAGCACCAGGTGTACTTGTAACTCGCGTTGTTCGTGCTGAATAAGAGCGGGCGGGAAACGGTTTCCAGTCCTGTTGTTTGCGGATTTGCATATAAATCCGCTCGTACAGGTTAGTGGGCAGTTTAAAGGTGTGATAACACTGCAGCCTTACCAAGTCTGCATAGTTATCCGAGGGAATGTCAAAATCCCAACCATCCTCCTTGATGATCTTGAATCCTATTGCAGTCTTGCTACAATGTCTTGTGCTGGTACTCCGTACTGTAGAAATTTATCTAGTTTGTTCGTCCATCGTCCAACCGCAAGAAGCATAGACCCGCATACTACTGCGCATACACTACAAGTATGTCAGGCACACCATGCCACCAGCATCGTCCTCACATTGCATGAACGTACAGAATTGATTACCCTTGAATTGAATGAAAATGCAATTCCAGGATTCAAATCATTGATTTAGACTCTCCATAGAACAGCTGTTCTTGTCCTGTCTTGCAATGAAGCTTGGCTTATGTAATCCGCGATATGCCAGCTCGCAGCTCGAACCACCGATGAAGCCCACTAGCATCAAGTCCGACGCAGAGACAAGGCCACGCGACATGGTCATTCGCTGCTAAATCGATACTCAACGACAGATCATTAATCACAATAAGCTTACGGAATACTGTACGATCTCGCCTAGCTCGGCTGCGAAACGAAGCGATCTCCCCTCGCCGCCCGCCATGACTTCCCTCTTCTTCTCCACCCCCGTCGATATCGACGTCGTTCTCGAAGATAGCGATGAGCGCCAGACGGTCGATGTCAAACTCGACAAGGGCCGTCGGGAAAGGGCCCCGCTGTATATGGATGGAGAGTCTGTCAAGGGTGCTGTTACTGTTAGACCCAAGGATGGGAAACGTTTAGAGCATACGGGGATCAAGGTGCAGTTCATCGGAACGATTGGTACGAGATATTCACGCAAGCTCTATATCCTGGTATGATATTATGGCTGACGGGCGTCTGCAGAGATGTTCTACGACCGCGGAAACCACTATGAATTCCTCTCCCTCGTCCAAGAACTCGCAGCTCCCGGCGAACTTCAGCACCCCCAGACCTTCCCCTTCAACTTCAAGAACGTCGAGAAGCAATACGAGTCCTACAATGGCATCAACGTGAAGCTCCGGTATTTCGTGCGCGTCACTGTTTCCCGCCGGATGGCCGATGTCGTGCGCGAGAAGGATCTCTGGGTCTATTCCTACCGCATGCCGCCAGAGAACAACAGCCCGATCAAGATGGATGTTGGTATCGAGGATTGTCTGCACATTGAGTTTGAGTACTCAAAGTCGAAATACCACCTCAAGGATGTCATTGTCGGGCGTATCTATTTCTTGCTTGTGCGGTTGAAGATCAAGCATATGGAGCTGTCTATCATTCGGAGAGAGACAACCGGATCTCCGCCCAATCAATATAATGAGAGTGAGACGCTGGTTCGCTTTGAGGTAAGCCTTCCAAACCTGCAATCTTGACGATGTGTTGGGAACTCGGTTTGGCTAACCTGGTATCACAGATTATGGATGGTTCGCCTTCACGGGGTGAGTGGATCTTTTGGCCTTAACGTCAAAACACATCTGGATATTCTGGGTGTGAAGCAATGAGGAGCAATGCGCTGACCAGAGCTCAGGAGAAACCATTCCTATCCGTCTGTTCCTTGGCGGTTTTGATTTGACACCTACCTTCCGTGACGTCAACAAGAAGTACTCGACACGTTATTACCTCAGTCTGGTTCTCATTGATGAAGGTAAGTGCTTGTGTTTGTCTTTTTGCAGAGATTCGAGGCACTCCATTGCGTTGGTGCCTGAGGCGGTCAGGTTGGCGATGACATCCCAAGCATCTTCAGCATTCCACGCCGACGTGGATCAATAACCGATCGGTTATTGACTCCCGGCCGGTACCCGACCTGGCCACCCCCACGCTATACCTGATACAGCCATGGTTTAGCGTTGCAGCCCCACACTCCCCGGGTTTTGTCTCTTCGAAACCGTTTTGGTCTTTCCCGAAGTTTCGATTTCATTACAAGCGGAGCTTCGTATGTATCAAAAGTACGACCAATGCTGACTCGTGTTTCACTTTCTAGATGCTCGTCGGTACTTCAAGCAATCCGAAATTACTCTCTACCGTCAGGCTCCCGAGATTGCTGCTACCCCTCAGATCGCCCAGCAGCAACAAATTCAGCAGCAGCAGATCCAGCAGCAACAGCAGCCTCTGCCGCCCGGTTCGGCCACTGCTGGACCCGGAAGGGGCGAAGCTCATCAGCAACAGCAGCAGCAGCAGCAGCGAACTGCCCCTCCTCCGGCAGCTTAGAGCTTAGAGCCTAGAGCTATGTCGATCGGGTTAGGTTGTGCTTCCGTATTTATGACATGTCAGCTGTTCGGAGTGTTCTTGCCATCATTTATATGTACTCTTATACCCTGTCCTTACTGTGTTAGCCTCTCTTACTATCATGACTCGATTTTCTCAGCCGTCGTATATGATCCCTTCTCATCTTCCTTGTATCCATACCTACATGAAAGAGGATACTATAGGGCAACTTGACCCAGACACAGGCAAACATACCACTAAGTGGGGCATATTGTCCACTGTCTTTGTGTGTACCGTGTCGATGAACATCAGTACTCCGTACGTAGTCAGCATTAAGGGCACGAAGTACAAATACTTTAACATTATCCCAGGCCCACCCTACCAACCATCAGAACTTGCTGCAGAGACGGAACCCTTACAGGTCTGATCAGTTGACTGGCACGGCCGCCTGGTCTCACTGGCAGAGCAGAAGGGACCCAGGTATGCTTTGAGCAACTCGCACAGCCCACTTACCCACCACGGCGAGATTATTCAAGCTCCCTGAGTGTTCTGATGTCCAAGCTTCTCGGTGTTCGAGCCAGCCTGCCAGTACCGTACCAGCCTCCCTCCGTAGCCCAGGCCCAACCCGACCACCCAATTAGGACTTACCGCAGTGACACTTTGGTGTACATGCCGAATTGGTTGACCGGCATGATACTGATACCACCGACAACACAAAAACATCCAGGTTGCTTGAACTGCCACCCACCCTCGCCTCAAAGAACAAGCGTCCTGAATGTACTGCATAATCTCCCAGCACTGTACCGACCTCCCAACCAGCTCCATGTCCTACCCACCACCCAGTCAGGACTTACTGCAGGAGCCAACGCCCCTACAAGCCTGATCAATCGGCCGGCACGATGCTGATCCCACTGGCAAGCACAGATCTCAGGTATACTTGAGCACTCACTCAACAACCTGCCCACCGCGGTGAAATACTCAAGCTCTCTCGGTGTTTTATGTATCAGTTTCTCCGCACCGTACAAGCTTTTCTACCAAGGCCCAGTTGCTGTATGTATATGATTAGTATGGAGGTCAGCTCCTACCCAGCCTACCCGACCAGAGCTGTGTCCCAGGCCCGTCCCGACCACCCAACCAGGGCTTCTTGCTTTGTCTGTACTGTTGTTCGTACAGAGAAGTCTGTATATCATGTCAGCAAGCATGTTCAAGTTGACTGGGGTCATTTGCCTTTTCTTCCGGTCCAGCACGTGGTCTGTTAGCATGTATATGAGAAATCCCAGGCCCGACCCAGCCACCGATCAGGGCTCACTACCAAGAACGTCGATGAGCCTTGTCAGGTCTGTTCTGATCAGCCGGCTTGAAACAATGCACTGGCGATCCGCTGGCAAGAAATGACTGGAGGTGAACCTGGTACAATTCGAAAACACCAATCCAGTGGTGGTGAGGTGCTTTGAGCTTCCCTGGGTATTCTTTCTGTTGTACGAAGTGCCTGCTTCTCACTTGAAACCGAGGCATTTATTACAGCAGAATAGAATTTAAGAACAAAGTAGTTATTCATTGATTACTCGACCATAAATACAGTATCATAAGAGATCTATATACCGCAATGACCAACTTCCTGCAACAACTCACCCAGTACCCGAAGAACCTCACCATCATCCTTTTCCTTCCCTGCTACTTGCAATGCTTTCACGACGAGCGGGTATATCCACTCGAGATGCTTCTTTAGCTGATAGCCGTCATTTGGTTGCACCAGGGACGCTGCTACACTCCTAACAACAGGAGGTTCTGGAATGGCGCTGGGCTCGCTTCGTAGCTCGACCATGCCTCGAAGTAAGTGCAGCAAAACCTTGCGCGCGGGTGTTGGCTGTGGCATGAGACCGCGAAGAGGTTGGTCTGCGATATACGCGCGCAGGGACACGGCGCTTCGGAGGATAAGGTATGGTGAGATGGATCGAGCGAGGAGGGTGTGTGGCTCTTGGTGGCCATCATCATCTCCTGGGACGGCTGCGAGCTCGAACATTGCGTCGACCAGAACGTATGCCATTCTGAACCGCGTAGTTGGGGGAGGTTCAAAGGTCCTTCCCGGGCGGACATTGTATATCCCCTTGAGAGGATCGTTCATCAAGGTTGTGATATCGGGGAGATCAAATCGCTTCGGGGCGTATATGAAGGAAGAGTGGAACAATGCAAATGCAAAATCCCGCCGAATATTGTCTTTGATCACTGCCGCTCCAAGAGACGGAATGATCAAGCTCTTCAGTCTGTTGAAGGCGGTAATATCAAAAAATTCATCCGCGAGCATGTCTGTCATGGAGAGTTCTTTAGTGCGATACCCCTTGGCAGAGACTATGCCGCGCAAAATATCCACCACGCATTCCCAGAACCGAGAGATTTCTCCTTCAATTGATTTCTCGTATTGTTTTTCCACATAGGGAATTGCAACCTGGAGTATGTCCAGAGATGTTGTGGTCGCCTTCTGCCACAATCTTGGCTCTCGATCCTTGCCTTGCCACTCGTATTTCCGGGTAATGGGATTGGAGAGATGTTTCAATGCAGTAGCCAGTGATCCATCCGTAAATACATCCTCCTTAATCCCAAAATCAGCAATATACCAGCGAAGGAGGTCGACTGCACTTTTTGAGAATGCGACAAACGTCGGTCTTCTCGAGTCGCTTCCAGGTGTCCATTTCGATAAAGCAGAGTCGGCGTAATCCGCAAGACAAAGCAGAATTTCAGGCTGAGAATCCTTTTTATCGAGACAAATGGCCTTGGTGGAAGCAATTATCAATGACTGCAAGGTCGAAGAGCGGTCTATATCGGGGGAATATCGGGGAGAGACAGAATTCCATGCAAGCAGTTTCATATGTCCAAGGATGCCCGCTATGCGTTCTCGAGTCAGATTGTCTTTATGAAGACGGTATACTTGTTCGAAGGACTGTAGATACGCCAAGGCAGAGTCCTGGTTGGGGCAATCGAGATCCAGCAAGTCCTCTTTACTGGCGGGATGGCCACTATCCCAAAGTGACCATGTAGACTCCAGCGCTTGTTTGCTGAAGCCAGTTGGGCTTTCTACCCTAAGGAGGATATTTGACAAGCTGGAGAATACGGCTTCACTGAATTCTAAAAGACCCAGGCCAATCAATGTCTGGAAATAGTTTAGAAGGCGTTCCCAGGAACGGTCGAACTCTTCGTCCTGAACAATCGAATCGAAGAAAGTTGTGATCAGTTCAGCAGATCCTTTGATCATCACGACTGTCGTGTCTATCCAAGGCTTGAGCTCGAGTGAATTTGCCCCGCTCCGTTCTCTCACGACTCTCGTAAGTTCAGCCTCGACGTTCTCAACCATTTGAAAGAGAACTCTGTTGAGGCACAACCGCCACGCCTTGGCCGATAATTGTTGGCCATAGGCATCGAAGATCCTTAGCAGTGTGTGTACTGCGCAGTTTCTGATTTCGGTTCGGCTATCGGTTGCAAGGTCAACGATTCTCAGTAAGAGTAATAACCAAAGAGAATTACGGGATACAGAGACATCATTGTCCTTGGCTAGCGCTGCAAGGTCTTCTTCTCCAACTGATGCATCAACATGAGATTCAATGGTGAATCGTTCTATTTGACCCTGGAGAAAGTCCGAAACATTCCAGAAAGACGAGGTCGTTGTCAGCGAGATGTTGAAATCTTGTTGCTGTGAGGCAAATCCTGAAAGAGAATCCACAAGATCCAAACGGCAAGGCGCTGGAAGCAGAGATAAGAAATCAGAGGCTACCAGCTGAAGAGATTTGTAAGCTGCGCGGATAAGGCGAGGTGAATCAGCTAACAACGATGCTTTGCCTGAATTTGCCGTGCCTGTCTCTGATGTCTCCTCGGCCATTACCTCCCCAAAAACGCTGGAAATGAGATCGAAGACAAGGGTCCAACCATCGGCAAAAGTTTCTGCATACTGTTCCAAGATGTTTTTCAGAATTTCCAGGCTTTGCTCGTGGATCTCAATAACGACAGCAGGATAGGAACCTGGCAGCTTCGAATTATAGAGGGAATTTATTTGCTTTTTCAAGGTTTCTAGGTTTCTCAGCTGCCGTGTGTTTCGCAAAGAGTCGTCGTCAACATCATTCTGTTTCATTGTCTGAAAGACGAGGTTATTGAGTACTTCGCTGGCTTTTAACCGAAGAGCTTGGCTGACTTCGCCATGCGATGCACCTGATATGAGACTATCCGTAAGGCTCTGCCAGGAACGAAGATCGTTCTCATCCAGAGATGACAGCCGCTCCAGATTCGCTTTAGCTATCTGGTCTGCTTTCTCCAAGACAAATTTCAGCTGTTCATCCTGCGCCTTGGATTTGCCAACTGTGAGCGATACGCGACGGGTACTCTTGCGCATATGCCCTGAGCATCGAAGAGACTGCGCAGAGCGAGGAGCGCCTGATACATTCCCCGATGGATCTTCTTGCGACGCTTCCTCAGTAAACCGTGAAAGACTCAAAAGGGCAACTAAAATGTCTTGAAAAGAGTCAGTGGGATAACCATTAGTGCTTTCAAACATCTTATTAGATGCTGTCTGCACCGCAATGATCTCTGCGCCAAGGTTCGCTTTGGGCACGTCGATGCCGGAGCTGGTTGCCGCATCCCCAGGGCTATTAACTGCGGCGCTTGACTTTATTGTAGAAACAGACGATATCCCAATCAACAAATCTGTATCCTGGAGGGTCTCAAGGATAATAGACCAGGCTGGCTGGTCCAGAATTGGCCCTAAAGCAATACCCAGATTCAGCAAAGCACGCAGACATAGAAGGTTTCTCGTGCTTAATAGCACAGAATGGCTGTCTGAAGTGGCACTTGGCGAATCGGCAGGTAATGGGGAGCCGATATCTGCGCCCTTACGCCTTTTCTCAGACGCATAGTCATTCTGGGAATCAAAAACAGGTGCTGTGGAGGTCCCTGTTTTAGCACCACCGGTCTCAGGCGGCATAGCAGCCTTGCCCAAAGTTGTCAAGAAAGCGTCACGAGGAACAGAAAGTCTCAGAAGGCCCGCAACATGGGCCAGCTTCTGGAATGACCGCACTAGGCTATGGTAGAATTCATCATCCAGAGCTGCATACAAGAACGTCGAACATGTGGCAAGAACAGCAGGCCAACAGTTCTCGATAATTCCGGCACACATTTTGATTGCTGAAATTTGCGGATGGGATTCCAATTCCAAAAGGTTGACTGGTACAGGCGACTTTTTCGACTTTGAATTCTGGGTGATTTTCCAGGAATGTGTCCTTTGAAAATCTGAAGATAACGCAACAGGTGAGCTCGGTTCTTGATCAGGGGTTGCGATCCGATTTTTCCGTTTATGTTTAAACTCAGGAACAGTCAAAGGCAGTATGAACTTTGCGAGACCTTCGGCAAATACAGCGATGCAGTTGAGTATAAGACTGTAAATATAGGTATCTGGGGGAAGAGGCGCATCAGTCTTATCGAGCATGTCCATGTAAGGTGAGCGAACCACACTCCATTGGCTGCTGACGCCTGGTACATTTGTATCAGTTGGAACGGAGGTGCCAATGACACCAGCCACCCCACCAGCTTCTAAAGTGATTTGTTCCTCGGTGATGGACCTCGAATGTTCTGCGCGCGTAGGTACGGTAGATTGGCTGCCGACTCCAATTAAAGATGGTCTCTCGGAGGCCACGCGAACAAGTGAAGCCATATGGTCTCTAAGAACGTTCTTTCTCCCTTCTTCTCCATCGTATAATGAATACATCAGTCGAACTAAACCTGGTTCAGCGTACAAGGATCGGAAAAGTTCCATGCAAATCACACGCTTCCAGGGCGCTGTTCCATCCGGTTCGAGTAAGTGCGTCAACAGACCAAGTGCCATCTCACACTCCGCTGTAAGAAGCGACATATGGCGTTTCAAGCATATAAGTAGTATCCGGGAAACCCGGACTGTTTGAGCAAAGTTGTGCCTTTCAGACAAGTATCTGACGGTCAGTGGCATAAGCCGAGCTCGAAGCACCTGCGTAAGCTCTGCATGTCCGACAAACAGATTGCCGTTATTGACCAGGATACTTTCAATGAGTTCCAAAGTGAATGTTGGGGAGAGTGATTTCATGCGCAGGAACTGCAGTGGTTCGCCATCTACGAGACGGCAGAGATCATCCAAAACCTTGATACTATATTAGCTTAAAGTGATTGGAAATTGGATATTCAGCTCACCCGTAATGCATCATAAGCAAAGTGGCTAATGGTTACTGGATGGTCGTCGACAGTAACGATTTCAGTTGGTTTGGACAAGTCAAGTATTTCTTGAAAGTCAGCAAACAGCACCGATTTTGGGGGGGGCAGCAAATGAGCTTTGGCTACTAACTGTCATCAATGGCAATCCTCTCAAATGCCGACGTCACGAGTTGCTGTAGTGTAGCTGCTGCAGTGCTGGACACAGCAAGAGTTTTGCTTGCTTGCAACATCGCACATATTTCCAATGTGCTCACAAGCAGCTCTCCACTAAGCTCATTGGAATAGTGCTGTAACAAAGAAGGCAATGTTTGCAGTACTTTGAGTTGGATGTCCAGACCTTGATAGGGTTAGCATCTCAGCGAGTAATGTGGACCTCCTCGGCAACATACTCAAATTAGTAGTTTCCCTTAACCCATTCAGAACATCCCTCAGCCGTTCAGGTGGTAATGAGCGTGAAGCCACCAGTCTCTGTAGGCACACGACTCCAATACCAGCAAGCTTGGCATGGCGACTATGGCAAGTTATGATAAACGGGTCGACGAATTTCGGCCTCCGTATCAGGTCTCTTGGTTATTTAGTAACGGGACATCGTAAACAGTGATTGGGATTTAAGCACACCAGCTGTTGTCTGAGCCTCCGAAGTAGAAGGCAATGCCTTCAATTCATTGAGAGACGTCTCAGCAGCCTGCACGAGGTTAGCCTATAGATATTCGAAGAAGGAACGGCAGCAGACATTTCGCAGGTCAGCGTTCTTTCGTTTTGACTCTTGAATGAGATGCAAGAGCTCTGTCTGCAGGAATTGAGAGGACATTTCAGATCGATTGCTGTATCAAAACATGGCCGACTCGGACTATGGGTATTGAAACCAAATATACTCCGTCCGGAGTTCTCCCGTCGGAGACGATTGGTGAATTAGAACAACGATAGCTTAACCACGTTAATTCTCACACCCTGTAATAGCGCTGAAGTATCAAAGCTTTCCAGCTTGTAAGCGGTTTCCAGGCAAAAAGTCGCCAAAAACCTACTTTTAGTCCAGAGGGTTGGTCGATCAACAAAAGTGTCAGGCGTGGCATCTCCAGGAAACGCCAAGGCGGAGATGTTAATCACGTGATCGTTATCATCACGTGGCGACTCGGCGGAGGACCGTTCTGCAGTAGGTAAGTGGGATACAGTGCGTCAGTGCCCCTCTTCCACTTAACTGCATCCACGGCTCTTTTTTTTTTTTTGGCTTTCACCAATACTTTGCCGGCTACAGCTGCAGTTGATTGCCTAGTGCTGTCGAGACATATTTTGCGCTCACAATGTCGGCGAAAGTTCCCAGGAATTTTAGACTCCTCGAAGAGTTGGAGAAGGGTGAGAAGGGTCTGGGAGCAGGTTAGCATGTGCAACTGGCGATCACTATCGAATTACGCATCATTCCGCTGATACGAACCTTTCGGATATACAGAGGCATGTTCCTATGGTCTCGCGGATGGAGAAGATATGATGATGAGCAACTGGAATGGAACAATCCTTGGACCTCCTCACGTTAGTCTGCCGGCTATGGTTATCCTCGTCGATTTCCTCATATCGCTAACCTGGACTGGTAGAGCGTCCATGAGAACCGGATATACAGTGTCAACATCCACTGCGGCGCCGATTACCCTGACAACCCTCCTTCGATTCAATTCATCTCCCGTGTCAACATTCCATGCGTTGACCAACGAAGTGGAAAGGTAATAAACACTATGCAGTTGTGATTCTAGGTGGAATATAGCTAATGCATAATTCAGGTTGATCCTACCAAGTTGCCCTGCCTTGCTCAATGGAAGCGTGACTTCACCATGGAAACTGTACTGCTCGAACTCAGAAGGTAATCGGGGTCCTGTTCAATTTAACTTGCGAAACTTAGCGATACTAATATTCTTGTCAGATACATGGCTCTGCCGCAGCACAGAAAACTGCCTCAGCCGGCTGAAGGCTCCAATTTCTAAGTCCCTTCTTTCCATGCATAGTTTAGAAAATCACGAATGCGGAGTATTGCGGTTGGTTTTTGCTATTTGTTTCTTTCTCTGTTAACATTGCTAGAGCGTATATAGTCTATGCATACCGGCAGGCATCGGCGTGGTTTCTTCTTCATTAGTGCATGACGTATTTCGCAACCTTTTCTTCATATACCGCGATGGCCCAATTGGTGCTCCTCAGTAGTACCGGGAACTGCCAGTATACCAGTGAACACCAGTGGACAGAGCTTTATGAACTAAGTGTAGAGTCACGTGACATATCTGGGGTAATATCGCTCCGAACGGAGACCCAGTCCACCTTCTCAGAGCACGCTGTGCAAAATGCGCAAAATCACTGCTCCAAAGCTCTCCGGGGTTCATCGATTTGCCTGTAAGTTGATCGCTTTTTGTTGATTCCCAAATGGCCATTGTCGTAACAAATCATCCCTTCATCAGGTCTGGCTCTTTACCGGGCACTTCTCCGACAATGCGCAAAACTACCGAGTACTGCACCAACCCTCAGCGAGGTCAAGCCAACGATACAACAGAAATTTCATAGATATAGGAACCTCCAAAGCCCGTCGCAAACTCTGGACGCTCTGAATTTTGGATACGAGGTACCAATCTGCAGCCCGGGCCCAGGTTTACAAATTGTTGCTAAATTCTACGCTGTACGAGCAAGGCCCTGGATTTAATACACGTCGCGTCCCGAGGAAATCAGAATGTGATCCAACGCGTCTCGACACTCATTTCAGAGAGTCAGTCAGAAAGACAAATAAACAGTTCAATCCAACAAGCACTGTCCAAGGCGAAACCCGCAAAACCCAAATCTAAGAAGGAGCAGAAGAAGAAAATCATCCAGGCATTTGAGAAGCAGACCGCGCGACGACATCCAGATGCTATTCCAATCACTTTCCGTCCTCGGCCAGCTGTGAGCGGGAAACGTCGAATACCTGTTCTCGTCAATGCACGTGGTGTTCCCTTTTTGCGTATCAAGAAGCCGCAACCGATGAATCTGAGCGGAGCGATTAGAAGCAAGCTTGAGAATCGCTGGAGACGTATTGAACGGCGAGAAAGCCTGGAGGCGGCATTAGAGATTGCGAGAGGGGAAGATAGATGGGACCAATTGACGCATGGCCAAGAGCCAGCCACTTGGTCTCAGGTGATTACAGATGCTCTGACGGAAGTAAACGATAAAATTCGCGAATCCGATCTGCAGAACAAGAAACTCGCGAAGGATATGTGGAATGTGGTTCTTGCTGAACGCAAGTTGGCGGCGGAGGAAGAGAAGAGAGCATCAAATGCATGATCACGACAAAAGGCGATCGATTCGACTGTTGAAATGGCATACATCGCCTCCGACTTTATATGGTTTTTCGGTCAGGTTATTACCGAAAATATCGCTACTATAAAACGAGAGATTTGCCATCTGGGTTGGATTGTTCCGCACTGGTTATAGCATACCTGCAGAATCCAATAATCTCAAGTCTGATGTGTATCATCGGGTTCTTCAACCATGGTGCCTCCTCGTATCCGCTGGTTGTTGAGTTGAGATCCTCGACTTTCACCCCGTTCCGGATGAGGTCTACGATATATACCAAATACCAGATTTAGGCATATTGCGATGACCTGCGTGGACCGAAATCGAATGCCCAGTCGTCCTTTGTCATTGGAGTCATTATTTTCAAGCAACATCTATGGCATTGACCGGTGGAAGGTCTAGCCAACCTGATTGGGAAAGACATCATATAGACAACAATTTGAATAGTGGCTTCTTGCCAATCTTTCAATATATGCTTTTCATAACCAGACTATACACACAGTACCATTTTTATGAGGATATCTTCATCTTTTCTACAGCTGGCAGAGCATCCTCACCCTCTTCATCATAATCTCCCTTGCCAGCCAAGCCTCTCTCCCATAATTGCCTGCCCGTGAGCTTCTTCTCCTCCCGAGCTGCTGGTTTCCTGCCCTTCTTGTCCTCTGCCTCCTTCTCCTCGCGTTGCCTCTGCTCTTTCTCCGCCATCTCCTTCCTAAACTGCTCGTGCCATTCCAAAAACGACTGGATCGTAACAGCTGAGCCTTGGAACTTGCGGTTCTCCTCTTCTTCTGCCTTGGCAGCTTCCATCTCTTTTAGCGCCTGAGCAGCATTCGACCGCTCCGACATAAGAAGTTCCGCGCTCTCCTTCAATGCACTGACCAGAGTGAAAACCATCGCCATGCCCATGTTCTCTTCGACAGTTGGCGCCAGCGCTTCAAGGAGTCGGTCCCGGTCTTCTTGGACGTCCAGTCGGGGGTGTTTCGGCGCATTATGCGGAGCTGAGATCTCTAGCTCCGGGGCAACGTCGGGATAATCTGCTGGGTAGGAAATTTGCAGAAGCAAGACGGGTTGTTCTGCGTCTTCGATGGTATCATTTTCGGGTGTCTCCAGCGTTACGGATATCCGGTATGAGGTCTCAGAGAGGTCTGGATGTCAGATCGTAGAGATTAGTGACAGGATGGTAGCGGTGCCGGTTAGCAGTTCTTCTAACCTGTGATTTCTTCTGGAAAAATAGAGTCGAGCACCTCGCGCTCCTCGATTTGTTCCTCACGGCCCATTTTATGTTCGATTCTGCCGCCCAGCGGATTGGAGGGGTATTGTTGCAAATGGACTTTGAAGGGTGGAAAGAGAAACCAAGATAACAAATTATCCGGAGAATAATACACGGAATATTTTTCAGTAGATATGGGACAATCAATGCTCCCTTTGCTTCTTCAAAGTCGAAGTGCTACTGCTTCGATGCTGAGCGATGCAATATTCAGTCCCACATGCAAACCAAGCAAACAGGGAAAGAAACCCAAAATAATTTTCCGTCGAGTCGCAGCTCCAAGCTTTTTTCTAAAGATCCAAAAATATATATGCAATACCATATTTGAGAATTCCTTATCGATTTGATTCTCCTTTTTCAGAATACAGAGTACGTGACTAAATAATCTACGAGTCGAGAAACCATGGGGAAACCCAGACCTCACAAGAAGAAAGCATCCAAGTCAAAGTCCGCTCTCCGCGCCCGCAATTCCAAAATGAACGAGGACCCTACGAAACTCCTGGAGCAAGCGACACTCCTTCTCCAGACAGGCCAAGCAGATGAAGCGCTCTCGGTAGCTCAGCGGGCGCTCGAACTTGCGTCCAACTCCCCCCTCTCGGCCTTGAACACTGTCGCCGAAGTCTACATTGAACTCGGAGAAATCGATGTCGCGAGAGAACACTTTTTGCGCGCGGTGGAATTGGATCCAAATGGCACAATACCGGAATCGCAGGGTGGTGGTGCTGAGAAGTTCCTGTGGTTGTCGCAATTAAGTGAGCAGGGAGGTCAGGATAGTGTGAAGTGGTTTGAGAAAGGTGTCTCGTCCCTTAGGCATACTATCCAGCAACTGGAGGGGACTAATGACCCGGAAAACCTCGCTACTTTGGAAGAGAAGAAGAGAAAGATGGCAAACGCCTTGTGCGGTGTTGCTGAAATTTATATGACGGATCTTTCGTAAGTATCGCATTCCTCGAGCATCAGTTTGCGCAACTAAACTAACAGCAACTAGGTGGGAAGAGGATGCGGAGAGTCGCTGCGAAGCCCTCATCACGGAGGCGCTTCATGTCAACCCCAATGCGCCTGAAGTGTTGCAGACCTTGGCGTCCGTCCGAATCTCACAACTCCGGACAGATGAAGCCCGGTCAGCGCTTTCACGGAGTATGGAACTGTGGAAAGACTTGCCGCCAGAAGACCAAACGGTTCCAGAATTCGCGATCAGAATCAGTCTGTCGCGTCTATTAATGGAGGTTGGCATGGAGCTGGAGGCGCTTGAAGTGCTGGAGCGTTTGATCCTCGAAGACGACCAAAGTGTCGAGGCATGGTACCTTGGAGGATGGTGTTTGAATCTGCTGGCAGAAAAGCAACAGGCTCCTAAGGATGAAGAGCCCGAACAAGAGACGCCAGAATCGAATCGACTTGCTTCGCTGGTTGCTAGCCGGGAATGGCTCAAACAGAGCTTGACACTCTATGACATGGTCCAGTATGAGGACGAGAGGCTCAAGGAGCACGCTCTCGAACTTGTTGCAAACATGAACAAGGAACTTCCTGAAGATATCGACGACGAAGACGACAAAGAAGGCGAAGGCGAGGAAGGCGACTGGGTGGATGAAATTGAAGCCGAGTCGGACGAAGAGATGGCGGATTCCTAAAAGTTACTGTTATATGCCGGTTACTCCGTACATAGATTCATGTCTCACGAGATGCAAGTTTTGTCATGATACCAATAGAAAGTGTTACGATTCTACAAATGACTCGCCTTTTCCATTCTCTCTAGGAATAACTACCTTATACCTGAATGATTGCCACTTCCACTTTCGGCACTTAGTCGCTCGATACTCGGTCACCGGATAAACTGCGTCTCCGACCGCTTTTTTCCCCAGATACATAGTAATTTTCGCCCCGAAAACTTTCAGCGTGGCGATAAAGCTCAATGTGAGTGAAATCAAGCATTGTCGTCATTGAGGCTGCTGGAAAGCGCGTCCGATCTTTTGTCCTTTGCGTGGGATGGACCTGGCACCAGCGCCCAGCGGGGAGAGTTCGTCGTTGAAGGAACCGGTGATTGAGGTGCAAGCCGTCGATATGACTTCTACGGAAACTGAAGAGACAACGAACCCGGTGACGGCGGAGCAGGAAGAGGAACTGGCAAAGAAAGAGGATGAGGAAGATCAGAAGTTGCTGTCCGAATATGAAACGGATAGTGAGGCGGGAAGCGATGAATGGGAGACCCAATCTCTATATGAAGATGCGCTTCAGTTCGTCCGCGATGATCAGCTTCGGGATGGAGGTAATTCTTATGGGATCCTGTAAAACCCAAAGTGAATGTCTACTGATGTGCGAATTTTGTCAAATATAGTGCCTGGGGCTTGCACGTTAGATGAAGCCGTTGCTTATCGACAACGTCTGCATGATATTGGCAAGGCTGCCTTCGTGGAGGAGACAATTGTCCGGGAGATCGTCAGCGCAAAGAAACTATGCACTGCGTTCGGGATACTTCCTCCACCGTTTCTTGAAGGTGCCCCGGATGAGGCGTACCATCCTCTTCTGGCCATGGGGATATCGCGCGAATTCTCCCGGCGCCAGAAACTCCCGCAATACAACACCCTTGATGATGCGGTCAAATTGCTCAAGGATTCTAAAAATATCATCGTGTTAACAGGCGCAGGGGTAAGATTTTTTGGGGTCTCTTTTTTATTTATTTTTTTTGCTAAACTTGCATGCTGATTTCATACTTTTAGATCTCTACTAGTCTTGGTATACCTGATTTTCGATCCAAGGACACCGGTCTTTATGCTCAGCTAGAGCATCTAGGATTAAGTGATCCTCAGGAGGTCTTTGATATCCATGTCTTTCGGGAGGACCCTCGCATCTTCTTCTCGGTTGCGAAGGACATCCTACCTACCGAGAACAAGTTTTCTCCGACTCATGGGTTCATCCGCTTACTTCAGGATAAGAATAAACTTTTGACCAACTATACTCAGAACATTGACAACATCGAGGCCAATGCAGGTGTTTTTCCTGATAAAATCGTGCAATGTCACGGCTCGTTTGCTACGGCCACTTGTTTCAAGTGCCAACACAAGGTTCCAGGAGACACGATCATGGAAGACATCAAGAAAGGTGTCATTCCTGAATGTGTTGAATGCAAGAAGAGGCTCGATGGTGATCTGTTGAAACCGCAAGGGATGAAACGCAAGCGGAGCTCCAATGGCACTCAGAAAGACCGTAAAGATCAGGACAGTTCTGATGATGAGGACGATTACGAACTTCCGACTCCCGGGATCATGAAGGTCAGTCTGTTTTTGATATGGAGGCATTATCTATATGCTGATTTGTTTTTCAGCCTGATATCACATTTTTTGGAGAAGATCTTCCTGATGAGTTCGGTCGCCGTCTTGTTCATCATGACCGTGAACGAGCAGACCTGGTCATTGTCATTGGCACTTCGCTGAAAGTGGCTCCTGTGGCAGAAGTGCCCGGAGTGCTACCTCGCACTGTTCCTCAAATCTACATCTCTCGTACTGTAAGTTCCAAGTCCACCCTGGGTTAAGATAACTACCGATATTAATCAAATACCCTAGCCTGTTTCGCATACTGGCTTTGATATCGACTTATTAGGTGACTGCGACGTAGTAGTCTCCGAGCTCTGTCGTCGGGCAGGTTGGGATCTGAAGCACGAGATGATTCCCCCAGACGAGAAAGTTGAGGTGAAGCAGGTGGAAGGATACGAGTCACGACATGAGTTCAAGGTCGTCGGCGCATAAATGATCGGTGTTGTTTGGATTGGCGTAACTAGTTTTATATGGCTTGCTTCTCTTTGCGTCTTCTTATCTTATTTCTTGCAAGGATTCCCCGATGGTTTGGCTGGGTTCAGACTGGTTGTTTTCTTTTGTCGGGCTTTGGGTTAATGGAGGAGATTGGGGTTATTTGCATAGATACGCTTTTGAATTATCGTTTATATCAATGTACAGTTGATCATCGGTTCTTTTCACTTAAATCTCCTGCCAGGGGTATACTTGTAGGAACTGTCAGTGGCAGTTGCGCGTAGTACATATTCCCAAACCTCGCTTCTGGTTTTCTCCCGTCGGAAGAAAAAAATCATCTCCCAATTAAACAATTGAAATTTTTCGCCAAACCCCACGAAATGAATTAGACCGAATACAATAATTCCAGTCGAACCTGAAGATAATTATAAGACGTTTCGCGATGGAGTTTCTCATTCGCTTCGCCCAGGCGCACGAGACCTTTCGACAGCCGGAGATCGAAGCTCTGGCATCGCTGGCCGGATATGAAGTCAAATTTCTTTATTACGATAAATTTGTACGTTATGTCTTTTTGCGCTTTAATAGATCAGCTCTGTCACTCTCCGTCTGTTCTGTGGCTTCTGCCATATCGCATTGCCCCTCCTCACAGATTTCCTTCGCCCCTCCTCACGTGCCCAGATAGTACATCCCACTAACAACTACAAACAGTCACCCTATGCCGTTGTAAAACTACCAGATGAAGCAGCAGCGCGCGCTGTCATCTCCCGCAGCATCCTAGCAAAAGACATCTTCGTACTCTGGGGCCAGGCTACCAACTATGACGACCTACACGCCGACGTCCGTAGGCGGACGTCGCACCTCTGGGAAGACCTGAAGCATGTATCATTCCGCTTCACGGTCGATGCATTCGCGGGGAAACACACCGCTGAGGAAAAGCGCAATATAATCCAGAGCTTCGCGTATGTCGGCTTCGAGGGTCCTATCCGGATGAAGGACCCCGACGAGCAATTTTGGGTGTTTGAGGAGTATATCTCTGATGTTGAGGTGCCGCGTTTGTCGAGGAGTGCGGAACCGATGCCGGAATTGTTGCGTCCCAAGAGAATTTTCCTTGGACGGTGGCTGGCTCAGGGTAGTCGGGATATCATGGCGAAGTATGATCTGAAGAAACGGAAGTTTATCAGTACGACTTCTATGGATGCGGAACTGACTCTAATCACGGCGAATATGGCCCACGCTGCCCCTGGTAAACTATTCTACGATCCTTTCGTGGGGACGGGGAGCTTCTGCGTGGCGATGGCGCATTTCGGGGCGCTGAATATTGGCTCTGATATTGATGCGAGGAGTTTCAAGGGGAAAGATCCGGCGACGGTGGGAAACAACAAACAAGTCCGTGATGTCAGAACAGGTCGCTCCATTGGACTGTTGTCAAACCTCGAGCAGTATGGGATTGCGAGCAAGTATGTGGATGCGTTTACGTCGGATCTGACCAACACGCCCATCCGTCTCGGGCAATTCCTCGATGGTATTGTCTGTGATCCTCCTTATGGTGTTCGTGAGGGACTACGGGTTTTGGGAACGCGTGATGGCCGTGGTACAGAAGAGGTTCTCATCGATGGAGTTCCTGCTCATTAGTAGGTCACGAGCCCTCTCCCGGTTTCGCATTTGACCTAATGATGATAGTCTACCCGGTTACATTGCGCCAAAGAAACCATATGGATTCGAAGCAATGCAAAACGATATCCTCACTTTTGCCTCTCGAACGCTAGTCACAGGCGGGCGCCTATGCATGTGGATGCCCACATCCAACGACGAGGTGGAATTAGTGATCCCCATGCATCCGAACCTGGAAATTGTCAGTGTGTCTGTACAGCCATTCAACAACTGTATGTTTTCTCTTTCTCCTAAGAGTTGTAAACTATTTCGCTGACTTCGTCAGGGTCCCGTCGGCTTATTACGTACCGCCGTTTGCCAGAAGGACAAGTCTCAGATGTCTCGTTGGGACGACAAAAAGATGACGCCCAGGGTATGTATGCTGACGAATTGAATGAATTCAGAAGAAAAGTAAGTAAACCGCTTGGATCGTTGCAATCAACATCTAATCACTCCCAGTACTTTACCAAAAACGAAAAGAAGCTCGCCAAAGAGCAATAAAAGCCTCACAACAAAAGCATTCAGCAAAATTAGATACCAAGATAGAAAGTTCATAATTTCCCACCCCCTCTCCTCTTTCTCTCGTCACCCCCTATATCCCCCTCCAAATCCACCCCCTCCACATCCCTAACACGCTGAACTTCCCTCGCCAGCTCTTCTCGAATCTCACCGGCCAATTTCTCCCCTTCTTCCTCGTCCAGCTCGTCCCTTTGCCCGCGACCAAACATTACATAGCTCGTTTTCTTTGAGCTGGGCGGTTGATCCAGTGGCGGTCTGGGGACGATGTGGAAGTGGACGTGAGGGACTACTTGCGCGGCTCTGATGCCTGTATGAATAGCTTAGCTTTTTATCAAAGGATAGGATAAATCTGAATGGATGAAACGTACCATTATTTTGAACCACATTCCAATGCGCCTCAGAATCCCCGAAAAGCGCCCTCATTACAGCCCGTGAGATTATAGGTATCCATTGTCCAAGCTACATCCTTTATCAGTAACTCTTCTCCGGAGTAAATTACAAGAAGTGCATACCTCCCTCCCAGCTGTAACTCCGACATCCCCTACTGTTCCATAGTGCTCCCTTGGAACCACCAAAACATGGCCCCTCGTCAACGGCATAATATCCAGAAACGCCAGAACAGATTTTGTCGAAAGAATCAAGTACGCATGCGATGACTCTGCCTCTAACTCCGGTTCTGACCCAGATCCTGACGCCGGTCCTGACTCTGGGCGTGTCTCTTCTGTTTCGGCACGGAGACGCGATAGTACGGAGTCCGGAGTTGTGATGGTGGCATTGTTGGAATTAGAGTTGAAAAGTGATGGTAAAATGTGAGGATATCTTGCTGCGATGTTGCAGAAGGGGCAGCGTGCTGAAGTCATGATTCGTAGATGTAGTATTACTCTGGATATATATACCAAGATCGTTTGTAATTGAAGTATATATTTCATGCCTATTCATCAGTTAACGATATACCTAGTCAGGAGAATCAATTACCCACGCCAAGATGGAAATCTAATGAATTTGAGATTTTTATTCAGATGGTTGTTGAGAAGAGAGTCGCTCATTACCGGCCAACTTCACTGAACCTCGGCATCTCCGGCGCAGCCCAGACGCATACAAACTGCGATCTTTGAATTTTCACTTTGGAACATCCTTATTTTCAATAACAATAGAATTAAACGCATATTTACAAAAGAGATTAAGTAAAATGAGTGTAGGGAACCGAAGTGCATCCCAAACAACACGTGAAAGTGGTGTATCCAGAAAGACCGAATGATGTCAGAACCATATTAAACTCCCTAAGACACATATTACTCGATCGGATCCTCTTCATCCATCTGCCCCTTCTATCAATCTACCGCGCTCTTCCAGACTTATGAAAAAGAACGGATGTTGTAATCGGAGTCTCATTGAGTCCCTTTCTTCGGTATCGTGATACCGGCAGTCAGAGCAAAAAACTGCACATGGTTGGTCGATTGTTGCGGGAAGCTGGGTCATTATCATATGAGGCGCATGAAAACAAGAAACGGAAAATCAAAAGTAGCCTGCTTGAAGAACCAAAAAAGAATTGCAAATATATTTCCGACTCTTGTAGCATCCGACGCCTGTAATCACGAAAGAGGTAAGAACGAAAGGTATCCGAACAAACAAGAACACCGACACTTGCCAAAAATCAATAAGTGAAGAATAACATGAACAGAAGTCAAGAGCGCCGGACCCCCATCGAAACAAGTAATGCAAGCATAACGCAAAGTGAAACACAAGAAAGCCCATCATAAACATATGCAAGAGGTGTTTATACCATCAGAGAAAATGCCACATAAAACGAGCTCGATCTCCCGTGGTCATTCAAACCCGGAAGACATGCGGCATTTCGTTATCGTAATCTGTCTCGTAGCTAGGAACTGTTCTTAAAGAGAGCTGTACGACTGTGCGAGCGAGCTTTTGATGTAGTAGTGGTGATATTTTTTGGCCCACTGTCTCGTAATGATGGAGGCTACATAAGTGTTAGATAGGGTCGACATAATGTTCATACGGTGTTCTTGACACTTACCCTTGAGGAATTTCTTGCTAGCGTATTTCTTGAAGAAGGCTTCGTGGCACACTGGACGATGAAGATAGTCGACCATCAAGCGGAAGACAGGGTCAATTTCGTCCTCAGTGTATCCGGCATAGTGGGCGAGGGTAGCATCCTAAGACCAGTTAGCATATTTACGCGTCTAAGTGAAGAGAAGAGCATACCCAAGGTCCTTGATCCAGGATGACGCGGGCAAGGTACATGGCTGCTGCGGCCACATGACTCTGCTGGTAGACCAGGAACCGGTGGTCCAAAAGACTGATTTCTATGAGGTACTTCGCCAGAGTGCGCGTCTGGATATCGTAGTTGTCGGCCTTGGAGATACGACGAAGGAAGTTCATGGGGTTGGGGTAGCTCATGTTGTACTCGAGGGTGGCCAGGATGTGACGCTCAGCATCGAGAATTTCCTTGTCCGAGAAAGTTTCATCGGCAACGTGGCTGAAGTTGGCGACGTGAGGCGAGAGGATCTCTTCGTACTTCGAGGCGATGAACATGGCAGTGACTCCAACCAGTTGAAGGCGGTCCAGCGCAACGACTTCGGCAGATAGGAAACGGTCAATGATGTTGACAGCCAAGAAGAGAGTCTCGGGAAGCAAGCGGAAACGAGTGTGAACTTCGATCAACCAGTCGACAAGGATGCCACGCATCTTCCATTCTAGATCGGGTTGGTGCTCGATGTACTCGGGGTTGGGTTGCGTTTCAATTTCAAGGTCCCTCAGATAGTCGAAAATCTCTACCACGTATTCAGCCACCATCAGGGGGTCGTCCAAGTCCTCAGTGTCCAGGTCGACAACAGCATCCTCAAAAGCCTGTTTAGCGTTGTCCGCGACAGGCACCTCAAGTTCTTCCTTGACCGTGGAGACCTTCTCCACAGGCGGCTGCTTCTCAGCAGCCTTCTTCTCAACCTCAACCTTCTTGCGCGGCGGTTCCTCAGCCTGCAGCGTCTTTTCTTGTACTGACTTCTGGCTGGAGGTCCGCTTCACCTGTGCCGATCCCACGCGCTTCGTTTCGCTCGAGGGTTTCTTTGCGGTCGCAGTGGCAGTGGTGCCAGTGCGAGACGTGTTGGTGCGACTGAGCTTCTGAACACCACCGGTCTGCGATGTCGCCTTCGATGTCAGGCCAATCTTGCTTGTAGCCGGCTTCTTGCCTTCCTTGGTCTCGGTGTTCTCAGACTTGGTGACGTTGCTAACGTCCCCAAGGGCGGCACGCCGTCGGGGAGCTCCATTGTTCGCGGTGCTCGTAGCCACCTTCTTTGTCTGCAGGGGTTTCTTCGCGGGAACATTGGCGGCCTGACCCTCGGTGGACAGAGCAGCAGCCTTGGCTCGGGTCACGCGCGTCGACGGGCCGTTCTCGTCGTTTTCGTTCATCGCGCCTCGTGTGCGAAGGCTTCGGACTTGCTTCAGCGATTGTTAGCGTGAATTCGAATACAAGCCAAGTGAGGACACATCAATCTTGACAAAAGGTCAACCCGCAGATGTAGTCCAGACGCGTGTATGTATAAAGCACTCAGGGGAGAGGGAAAAGGGCTTACAGGAGGCATGGTCCTGAAGAAGGGAAGGAGTGTGCAGAAAGAGGAATGGACGCTAGAATATAATTGCTGGTTGTCCTGTGGTTACCGTCTTGTCAGCATTCCAACAAAGACTATCCCGGTGGAGTTTAAATACCTATCTGTAGGTACGCACCACGCGTGGATATGTAACCTATCACAAGCGACCTTGAAAATGGAAGCAAGGTTCTTTTCGATGAATTCTTTGGCGGTAGATTAGCAGAGAATCGGTCGTGAACTGTTTCGATGCTAGATTCTATAGGATAAAGGCGCTTAAATGACCCTGTTCACGTAGCTTCCACGGCGCGCGTCACGGTGCCCAACAGGGGGTTCGATCGTAGAAATTGTGGGATAAACTGCAAAATAAGAAGATCAAGAGCAAGTTATGCAAGTAATTCAATGCTCTCTGTCGTGTTTCCTGGTCGTAATGGGATGGGAGCGTTGGAATTCCCAAGGGTTGCAGCCTTTGAGGGGTTGGGAGAGAGTCGAAGAAGAGGTGAGGTTGACAGGGCACAGGCGATGTTTGGCCCTACTCTTAGCGTGGAAATAAGTACTGATGCCCCACACCACACTGCGTCGCGTGCAATTGCGGGTTATTCACGGCGGTAAGTATTGTTTACCTGTAGGATCAATTGATAAATCAGGAATATTTGCAGAGAGCAAAACTGTACAATCCTTGGAGCAACAGAAGAGAAAAAAGCACAAAAACATCACTCGAGAAGATCCAAACTTGAGGAAAGAGAGAACCACTGGTTGGTAATATACAGTATCGTACAAAGTTACAGTCTATGCTGTTTTGGGAAGGGGCGTGGAAGGAAAGCAGTATCAGTACTGTCAGGAAGGGAATTTTCATCTGCGTTTGACGGGCGAAGAGATCTGGTTGTGACGTATACTGTTACCAATTGGTAATAATGTTTACAGTACCAGACGCCATCGCGAGGTAAGAGCGCGGCTCCCACATAAACAACGCCGTCGTTGCCCGGCAACCATTCCGGCTCTTACTCGTGTCGTGTCGGCGCGCAATCACGTGACTTTACTGAGCCACAGTGATTATATGAGGCGGTGCATACAATGTCACATGACTTTTATCAGCCACAGCTCCGCCGAAACGAGAACATTTTCAGACGGTCGAAGGACCACCGGCTTTTAGCAGCAATTGAGCCCGGGGAGTTTGTCACCGGTTTCTAATTCTTACTCTCTTGATGTTTTTCCTTTCATGAAGTATGCTTGAATGATAAATTATCTTGTGCTTTTTGTTCAGCTCAGCGCCAACCTCGACGTCTCCATAAAAGACTAGGATTTCTCCCCACGATGCTTCAAGCTCGGATGGCCCTGACGGGCCTCCGTCTTCCCTTCCGATGCCTCCCTTCGCTTTCGCTCCCCGCTCGGGCTTATTCGACAACTATCAATCAGACAGAGAAACCCCCGCAGCAGGAGTCAAACCCCTCCAACTTCGACCCCGGCATTGCTTTTGCTCCCCCGCCGACTCGCGAAGACACCGGCGTCCTCCTTCGATCGTATAAACCGCGCACACCTGGTATCCGACACTTGCGGAGACCGATCAATGATCACCTGTGGAAGGGTCGGCCTGTCCAAAAGCTGACGTTCCCCAAACGTGGTCATGCTAAGGGTGGTCGTAACCACACCGGTCGAGTGACTATTCGGCACCGTGGTGGTGGTCACAAGCGCCGTATCCGTACCGTTGACTTTTCCCGAATCGCTCCCGGACCGCACCTAGTGGAACGAATCGAACATGATCCTGGGCGCAGTGCCCATATCGCGCTGGTCCGCAGTCAACAAACTCAAAGGTTGAGCTATATTCTTGCCGCAGAAGGCATGAGGGCTGGTGATGTCGTTCAGAGTTACATGTCCGGTATCCCAGAGGATCTTTGGAAGAGCATGGGTGGAACTGTGGATCCTGGTGTGCTGGCGGCCAGAACAGCTTGGAGAGGCAACTGCCTACCATTGCATATGATTCCCGTTGGTACACTGATTTTCAATGTTGGGTTATACGCAGGCAAAGGTGGTCAGCTGTGCCGCAGCGCTGGTTCTTTCGCTACGGTTATCGCCAAGGGTGGGGATTTCCAAGGAAGGGCAAACGATACCAGCAGAACCCAGACTGGAGGACCGGGAGCAGAAGAGGAGAAGAAGCCTTTGTCGCAGCGCGAGAAACAAAAACTCGAGCGTGCTACTCAGCATGTGACCATCCGTCTTCAGAGCGGTGAAGTGCGACTCATCCACAAAGACTGCTGTGCCACAGTTGGTGTCGCCAGCAACCCCAACCACCAGTACAGCCAGTTGGGTAAGGCTGGACGATCGCGCTGGCTCAACATCCGTCCGACTGTTCGTGGCCTGGCTATGAACGCTGCGGACCATCCTCACGGAGGTGGACGAGGAAAGTCTAAGGGTAACGTTGACCCGAAGAGTCCTTGGGGTATTCCGGTAAGTGTTTCTTTTCTTATTTACCGTGAGAACTGGAGCTAACATACCCTTCTAGACAAAATCAGGATACAAGACTCGTCCCAAGTGGAAGATCAACAAGGCCGTTGTCGTACCCCGGGTTCGCAACCAAGGCAAGCGTCGCAGAGGATACAGCTAAGGATGTTGCCTTATCGTTTCACTTTTTATTTGCTCCTCACGACTGTTCGACTCATACTATTTCTCTCTTTGCAGCTACTCTTGGACCGGGCGCAAAGGATGGATTGTCCGTTTTCCGCTTTCTTGTACTATATCTTCACGCAATACTAAAAAAGGGGCTTTACGTGTACAAGGTTTCCGCTTGTAAATTGCAGAATTCTTACTATTTCTTTCTGGCTCTCCTGTAAAGAGAAGTAGGGTACAGCAGTGGCGCTAGTGACGCTATATTTCCGTTCGCCTTCATCGATCGCGATGTTTTCTTCACAAGGGAACGAGATCATAAAATTTTCTTACTATAAGCCCTCTTGAAAGCATTCATTCGTTGTATGCGATTTTGCCCTGATCAGCGATACGAGCTCGGAGATCCTGATTAGATCACCTCTTGCCGCACGGAGTCGCCGTCAGCGCATGCGATCTTCACTCATCGTAAAGTTAGCGGCATAAACGGTCGACTAACGTCTCCTTAACCATCGTTGTTTTCAAATGTTGAACCGGAAGGTCTTCTGGAACCGTTGATCGAAGCGGCTTGCCAGCATTCTCTATCACGCTGCCATCTCTTATCGTCGATGATTTTTTTCCCCGTCCACGTCGAGTCACGTCCCAACCCCAGGCCATGGCAGATAACGATCCATCGCAATACTCCGCATTCCAGTCTCTACCCCAGTCCCAATCGCAACTTACCGAAATAGACCACGATGCGGCTGCATCGCCCGCCACGGCCGCAGCGAATGGCGGCGGAGACGGAAGCAGCAACTACGTCCCCCGTCCCAAGCGTATCGCATGCGTCGTATGCCGGAGAAGAAAACTGAAGTGTGATGGGAAAAAGCCTAGCTGCGGGACTTGCTCGAGACTGGGACATGCATGCGCTTACGACGAAGCGCGCAAGAAGAGCGGTCCTAAGCGGGGGTATGTCAAGCAGTTGGAAGCGCGATTAGGTAGGACAACGTCAAGCCTTGTGCTCTGTTTATCTGGATTTGAGATACCTGTCTTTGATCTAAGCTTTTCTGGACCCATTCGCTGACATGGATTATCTATGAAGCCCAGGTTGAGGTTTTGCTGAATGGCCAGGAGTCAACAGCATTACCGGCGCCCCAGACACTGCCCCAATCCCAGGAGAACGCGTTTGATGCCCCTATGTCGAATAGTACTCTGCCGTCCGATCTCACGTCGATTCCCGCAATTCCAGACGTAGTTGACCGTTGCATTGTATCGGGGGAAATAGCTACACAAACCCAGCCTGCCCGGGGATACCTACCAGAGCAAGGATTTAACACGACGGGTAATTCCACGTGGGACATGATCAGTTTGGGGTTAGAGGAGTCACTTCCTGACCAGAATGTGATTGATGAATTGTGAGTTGTCATATATAACATGCCTCTACGTTGATGCTCATGGGTTGCAGACATCAAATCTACTTCGAAAAAGTCCATCCCTCGATACCAGTCGTTCACCGTCCAAGATACTTGGCGGCTTCGAATTTGGCCCCGAGCCTACGACCTCCTGTGTACTTGCAATATATCATGTGGTGCCACGCGGCGTCCATCAACGATAAATACCACCAATTGCACGGCCACTTTTACCAGCGAGCGCGCAAATATGCCGAACTGGAGGAGATGAAGGGACTTGGGGAAAACATACTTTCTTTGGCCTACTGTCAAACTTGGCTGTTGATCGCAACATACGAGTCTAAAATGCTGTATTTCCCTCGCGCATGGTTGAGCACTGGAAGATGTGCGAGAATGGCATTAATGATGGGATTGAATCGGCTGGACGGAGCTGGCCTTAACGTCAAGCAATCATTACCACCACCTAAGGATTGGACCGAGCGAGAAGAACGAAGAAGGTTATTTTGGATGATATTCTGCTGTGATCGATACGCCAGCATTGGGACTTCGTGGCCTATGGCAATTGACGAGAGAGATGTTCGTAGCTGCCACTCCCTTTATCATCACAGTCGGATTCTAACTCAGCCAACAGATCATGACAAATCTCCCTGCCACCGAGGATTCGTTTATCAAGAGCAAGCCACAGCGGACATTACGTCTCGCGGACGTATTAACAGGAGAGGGCAATGCAACTTTGTCGCCATTAGCAAGCGTCGTGTTGTTGGCAGCGCTTTTTGGAAGAAACCTCACTCACCTTCATCGCCCTGACCCCCAGGACAACGATTATGACCTCAATGGAGAATTTTGGAAACGCCACCGATCGTACGATAACCTGTTACTCAACATTGCTTTGCAGCTTCCTAGTCATCTCCGATTACCAGCAGGAATGGACGATCCGAACATCATATTCAGCAACATGTGTATACATACGTCCACGATTTGTCTGCACCAAGCGGCGATATTCAAGGCAGAGAAGAACAAAATGCCCAGTCAGATGATCATAGAAAGCAAGCGAAGGTGCATTGTGGCTGCTGATCAGATTGCGAATATTATGAAGCTGATCAGCCATATGGATCTCACTATTGTGAGTATGAAGCATTCATTTACCACGAGAAATCTAAACTGACTAGCTATAGATGAACCCATTCTTATCGTTCTGCGTGTACGTCGCCGCGCGTATCTTCGTGCAGTATCTTAAGTCGCGGCCAGATGATTCTTTGGTTCAATCTTCATTGCAATTTGTCATGTCTGCTCTCAGAGCTCTGAAGAGCAAAAATCCCCTGACGGAGACATTTCTCGTTCAATTGGACGTTGACACGGAGGGGACAGCCTTTCAGGGCGTTCAAACTCAAAAAAATCGAGACGGTCATGGCAATCATTGTGCTCCAGGATTGGTAGGCGCCTTATTTGATTATAATACATTATGACATCGAATCTCTGACTCATATTCACGGCATCTAGGAAGTCTGCGCCCCTGAAAATATTGCAGATTGTCCAGCTTTTCTCGGTCTTCCCGACTCCCACTCCGGAGATGCGTCTGAGAATGCTCCCCAGAGTAGAGCCAGCGATCCCAGCCTCAATCACAACTCAATTCCAAACCAATATAATCACGATGGAACGCAGCCCAACCTGAACGCAGGTTTCATCAGACCATCTCATAATTTCGACCCGGAAATTGATACGACGGCAAGAGCAATCATCGACATGGACGCTGCGCCAAACCTCATATTGAATGACGACAGCAACACACCATCAAATCACCAGTCCCCATCAACGTTAAACTCAATGTCCAGGACAGAAGACCCCCCGCCACAAAAACTATCTCCCCCTAATACCGACCATAGTACACAAATTCCGATGAACCCATTAAACATGCCATCATCTGTTGGTGGCGGTACGGACCCCAGTCAATTCAGTAACCCTTCGTCGCTTGCCAGGCACTTAAATCAGGACACCGCGCCATTCTACTCCACTAGGCCTGGGACGTCGTTCTCCATACCATCGCCCTCAGCGTGGGACTTCGCAAATTCGCAGGCCGGTGTTTCTAGCCCAGGGAATGTTACTTCGGGGCCAACGGATTCTTACGCTGAAGCACAATTTGCGCAGTTCATATTGGACACGACGTGGCGAGGTTGAGGTGAGGACGTGCCAATATTATTTATGTGAATCCCCCCCGCTCTTCTAATTATACAAACGATGTCATGACGTGATGCCTATTCATATTTCTCTCATATCTCTCCTATCTGAATTGTTTATCCTAAGACGTCGGTGTTTCGAACGATATGGGACAGGAGTTTTGAAATTGGTTGATGAAGTGAGTAATGTATAGGAGTTCATACAGCAGATTCAAGATCGAGTATATAATTTGTAAAGTAAACCCTGGAAATGTCAAAACATCAGAGTCATGAGAAGATAATCCACGATCCCACAACAAACCACAAACAAAGTCATGTCAAAAACGAACAAAAAAACCTTGCGCCCAATAACCTTACAGTATGCACAAACGTCTACAAACTTCCACCCGCAGCACCTACGATCTTCAAACCCCCAGCACCACCACTACCCGGCCCATCATTTGTGGTCGAGTACGCCAGCCAATACCGCGACGGATGCCACGCGACAGCCGGAATACCGGTATTACTACTCCCCCCAACAGGAACAGTATACACACTCTCCCCCGTTTCAGCGTGGAAGATCTCAATGCCATTTCCACCGCAGCCAGCCTCGTCGCACGCACCACAGAGGAAGCGCCCGTCGAAGCTCCAGCTCACCCCGCGCACCGCTCCGCCGTTATTACTCGACACCGTGCGTTTGCAGATCCAATCTGTTGTGTCCCAGAGGGAGATAAGCGCGTCGCTGCCGCCGATGGCGAGGTAGCGGCCTGTCGGGGCGAGGGCAATGGAGAGGCATGCTGAGGTGTGGGCGTGGAGGGTGTGGAGGATATCGAATGACGGGTAGGACATGATTTTGACAGTGCCTTCGCCAGTCGTTGCGAAGAGGTGGAGGTCCGAGGCGGTGGGTGTGGGAATGTGGTGGGAGAAGGTCGTAGCGTTCGTTTGGATTGGCTGTGGATGCGATTCGAGAGCTGTATAGGTTGTCTTGCCGTCTCGTGGGAAGCCGTTCGAGGTAACGCCGTCTATGAGCATAGTCGGGCTCGATGGCGATTCGACGGAAACGGGAATCAGGGTATCATCCTGACAAACAGATACGCGTTAATAACATTTTGGAAAGAAGAAACAGAGTATCATCTCTCCTCACCTTCCGTCCAACCATCAGCACGCTACCATCTGCCGACCAAGACAGCGTAAATGCCTCGCCGCCCACATCCAAACGGCTCACGCAGGTTTTTGAGCGCACGTCCCAGAAGCGCACCGTGCCATCAGTCGAGCAACTTGCCAGCTCTGACTCTCGAACGGGATGAAATAGCACCTTCTCAACGCCAGCGGAGTGGCCGCGGAGGTCGGTCGAATATCTAACTGCCGGGCGCTCGGGGTTCCAGATACGTAGGGTGCGGTCAGCAGACCCTGTCGCGATTAATTGACCGGTAGGGTTCCATGCTAGCGTGCGGATTCTATAGAAAGGAAAGAATCAGCTGGTGATCGTCCGGATTAGAGCATCGCGCCGATGGTTCATCTGAAAGAGTAAACGCACGTGTGGGATCCTGGTGCTTTCGACGCGGGATCGTAATAATTCTGAGTTTTGAGAGTCTCAAAGGCGAACGCGAAACGGTCCTTCGAGAGAAGGTTGCGACGAGGAGGCGCCATTACTGTCCGCTGTCGGTAATGGTGCTGTTTTGTGCTGCCGGCGGACAAACGATTGCAGTTCTGGAAGCTCACATGCGCACCCCGTCAGGCCGTGAATCGGCGATGGAGAGGAATATTAGATCCTTACAAGCGAAGAAAGCCGATTGATTGTCCTAGAAGGACGTTCGATCGCGTTGAAATCTGGAACTTGAGGCGAACTAGGACCGAATCGCGAGATTCTCGGGCGATGGACGTTGGCGGAGGTTTGATGCCTCAGGCATGAATACCATAATGGAGGAGATACTCTGTACCGACTCTCGATCTGTGACTCGTATCCATAGGACAAGTAACAGACATATAAATTCCTTGATACTGTACAGCTTCTGCAATTGCCTTGCTTTCACTCTCTATCCATCTTTCGGTAGCTGTCTGACATGGCGTCTTGACTCTAGATAGTAACAAATGGCCCAAATTAGTTTGGAATGATCTGGAGCCAGTAATAATGCAGAAGAGTTATTTCAAAGAGCTAGACATCATATTTAATCATATCTCTAAGTGTATTGCGTACGGTAATTCCGGTGATGCTGTTCCCAGCCCTTTTTTTTTTTTTTTGGGAAGCGCGCTAGTAAAGTAACGCTACGCGACTAAAACTCTCTTCAGTAATGTTGGATTCTCGTTCGATACTTTCATTATGGTCCATATGTGTAGCTGTGTAAGATATGCATGTCGCTGCCACTGATCGGAGCCATAGGGCTGGAAAAGTGGTCCCAGCGGCGGAGCTTAATCCGACCTCAACCCTCCCATCGAGATTTTTCTGCTCGTCGCTGCCAGGAACCCACCAGATATTTGAATTTTACTGAACAGATCACCACGCAAGTGGGCACATTCATCTTCCCTAGCTCATCTGGGAGACAAACAGCCATGCTCGATTTGGGGGACGACGCGTCCCGACGCGAAAAGTGCTACACTACGATAACCCAGCTGCCGGCTTATGTTGACCCTAAGCAACCTCCAACGAAAAAGTCACCATTCTCTGCGATTTTGTCTCTTCCATATATACATACGGTGCGTGAAAACTGCTTTCTATGTGTGTGTGTGTGTCAGTCATCTAACAGGTCCCAAACAGGTAGAGACTATCTTACCAGAAGCACTCTATTCGAGCATTGGAGAGTCTTTAAATGCCAAATTGCAGAAACCGCAATATGCTAGGGTACTTATGCCGCTGGCTTCATTATTAGAGGGAGAATTTTTCAATGCGTATATCAAGATCGGTGCGTGAAACCTCATACAGAACGTTTCAACTTGGCACCTTTGTGTACTAATTGCGTTGACAGGCAAGATTCTCATGATATCTGAAGGCCGTTCAGGGACGGACAATGTGTTTTCGCTTAGAGATGGTGAGTATCTCGGAGTCTCCTGTCCACCAATCCAATTAGTCTTAACTCATGGATTTTGGTGGCTAGGGATATTGAGATTGGAACTTGGGAAGGAGATATTTGAGCGTACAGGCCTTGCCGGAAAGCCAATTAGGGGCGGCGGGAGGAAGCATGCAAAGGAAAGATACCGTATGTAATTCGCTGATTTGCTTGGAACATTACCTGCTAATTTAAACAGTCGTGGAACTTAATTTGCGATTACCATCCATGCTTCATGGCAAGAAAGGATTTGAACGAATCGTCTGGGCATTTCGGAACGTACTCACAGAGTCGGTCGCTTGGCTTTTTTGCGACCTGGCATCGGAATCGAATGACCTGCCAAAAGGTTCGATATTCAAGCGTCATGAAGCTTTTTACGATTCTGACACAATAAAAGACATAGGAAACACACCACTACAGAAACACCAACCTCAAATCATTGAATGTGATATGGCTCGCATTTTGCACTGTGAGGTACTGGTCCCACCTTCCCAAATGGACATCACGGAGTCCACACCGAGTGAAGATGTGCAAGAGCATTGCAACGCACTTTCCGAATGGCTCGCCATGGTTTCTCTTGAGTCCCCGCGAGTAACTGCAAACGACACAATTGACCCTTATCTGAGCCGTTATTCTGTACCAGATGCAGATGATGCCAATCCTACGAATCTCATCAGTTTGAAGTGGCATGGTTTTATTAATTCGCGATGGATCACACAACTATTGACTGCTTTACTGTAATTGATGCTCATTCCTGCTTATTATCATTGACCATGCTAATTACTCGCCCCATTGCGGGCAATCGCGATCTAGTGTCGAGACTTCCTCACAAACTGCCGGAGCCCAGTCGTGGTTCGCTCTTTCGTCAAATGCTTTGGGCAGAGAGGCAGTGGATGGAAAGGATGGGTACACAATTCTCTCCCAGTTACCCAATAGCCACTCTTCCAATCCTTCCCGAAGACAATGTATCTGCTGGGAATTTGTAGGGACATCTAACACTCTCGTTATGAAATAAGAAGCGATCTTCTCTGCTTTCTCTCTTCTTGTTTCCTACTCTCACAACTCCCTGTTTCCTACCAGTCGCTTCTAACGTTTCTGCATTTCTATTTCCATATTGAGAAGCCCGTTTATCTCTACTATAAACGCATCTTTTCTGCTCCCGGAGGGTAAACTCTCTTTTTATCTGCTCGAAAATCATGCTTTCCATTAAGAGTCTCGTGACCGACACCATGGACACCAGGAACGGCGGTGCCCACTATAGCATCAGTCGTGATGGCAATACCACCATTGCAGACGAGAGCGAGGATGCCACTGCTACTGCACCAGTCACTCAGCTTCCTACTCCGCCCGCTACTTCGCCCGTTCATACTGAGTCCACTCGCCGTTATACCCCAAAGCTGCCTCGTCACAACCGTGTCGCCTCTGCTGGCCTTCGTATCACCATTCCTAACGACAGCGATTATTACGCTTATGCTCTTTGTCGCCCACTTCCAGAGTCCAAGGATCCTATGGCCTACATGACTCCTGTTGGCTATGGTTACACTGTTTTCGCGTCCACGGGTCAGATGTTATACCTGTTCATCCCGGGACCTAAGCTCCCACACCAAGTTTCTCGGTACTCTGTTCCTCCTGATGGCTCTATTCGTCCAATCGTCGCCCCTATGGACTCAGTGTCCCCTCTTTCTCTACCGGGACCTATGCTTCCACACTCAGGTTCTCATGCCGGTTCTATGCTTCCCGTTGGATCTACGCTTTGTACAAGAGAGAACACGTCATTTATACCCGTGTCAACCATTTCACAGGGTATCGTGCAGGGCTCCGCACTATTGATGGCGATGTCGAACTTCCCGCAAGCTCCATTTGGCGCTTCGAACGTTTTCATTTTTGCGCAATACGAGGCGGCTCCTCCGGCTCAGCGTCCTTCGTCTTCTTCTCAACGGCAACCGAACGAACACCACACCCCCCTCAAACAGCGAGCATTTGAAACCCAACGAACTGCTCTAAAGCGAAAATTCGGCTTTGCTGAGCATATAGTACCGCCGAGCTTTATGACAAACTCCGATAAAAATGGCAGATGGGACATTGATTATTACAGCAGGTGGTATCCCTTGATCGCGTCGAAAAACAAAAGACCGTGTCTTCGATAGCAGGTTTCGTCAGGTTGGAGTGCGCACGGAGGTTGATTTACTTTCATATTCGGCACAGATTTCTATTGCATTGGATTTTTGGAAGGGTTTGGGATTGAATTTCTTCTGACTTCGGTTCGTTTTGGGTGTTTGTTACTGTACAAGGTATTCTAAGAATTGCGAAGATGCTGATTGTCCTGGGGTTGTGGCGGCATTGGTTCTGGTGTTTTGCGTTTTCCGTTTAAAAGAGGAAAGAAATTAGACATTAAATAGAATCAGATAGCTTAGATAGGTCACTATCACCGAAGCAGGGCTTATGGTCAATTCAGAGGCATCTTGCATAAAATCCAGGGCCATCCGTAGCTAAGTCTGTTGGCATTGGGGGGTTCACCCAGCCATGCGAGCGTGAATAGCGATTTCCGAATCAGAAAGGAAGGGTTGGGGGATAGTAAAGGAGTGAAATGAAACTGGAGAATGTTTTAAGACCGGATAGGCTATTGGAGGCAAGGCAATCAATGTATTGTGGAGGAATTGATATGTATTATTGCTATCCTTCATGAGTTATCAGCGTTTCATCAAGTATCCAAAATGCGCTATGCCATGCACCAAAATAAACAGATAAACTAGCGCTGCTGTAAGTCAAGGTATAACAGTGTAATGCAAAAGCCGTAAGTCATAAATAAAAAGGCATAGTACAAAAACATCAACCAACAAAAACATCAACCAACAAAGTCGTTCACCACGTCCTGCAGAATAGGTCGATTTCCAATGACCCTATTACCGTTCAGTATTTTGGCACCCTTCTTGGCCGGCTGTTTGGCGCCATTCGGGCCTTGTCCATCCTGTACTGGACTGAGAGGATTCCGGGCAGCCTTAGTCTGAGAGGGTCTTTTCTTCGGAGTGAAAGATGGTTTGCTCTGTGAAGCACGAGGAGGTTGTGTTTGTGTGGCGCTCAAGCTATCGTGCTGGAAGACATGATTCTCAATCGCGCCTTCTGGTAGATCATACACCCATCCGCGGTTTTCCACCAGGTTCATGTATTTACCAAGAAGTTCGTTGCCATCCCGCAACGTGTTCTTGCTGCCAACCACGAGGAGTTTGGTCCGGGCTCGTGTAAATGCGACATTGACTCGTCTCCAATCGCTAAGCAGATCACCGACATAGTTCTCTGCATTGCTTCGCACGCAGCTCAGGATCACAACTTCTTTGTCTCGTCCTTGGAACTTGTCTGCAGTGTGCATTTCAAGTTCTGGCAAGTAGTGTCGAAGATCTTGCTTTAATACTGAGAGTTGGCTGCGGTAGAAAGTAATAACGCCAATGTTGCGCGCTGATATGCCGCAGGAAATAAATGCTTCAACGAGTTGAGCACAAAGCGTTGACTCGGTTGTGTTCACAATCCTCGAGCCCACTGCCACCTCCAAAGCCGTCGTTACAAGCGTGTCCGTATTCACAAAACGGGTCTTAACTGAGGGATCAACGAGATCCCGAAGCCAACAACGACCTTGACTCGTACCTAGACAGCGCTGTCGCATAGTCGGGGTTTGCGGAAATTGGTCGATATGATGTTGCTCAAGCCCAGCAATATTGGGGATCTCTAGCGAGCGTGATGCGACCTCGGGCGTGCCACATTTCAGATGTCCCGAATAGATAAGGTTGTTCGAAAGAAGCATGATATCCTCCGCCATTCGATACTGATGTTCCAGGTTCACCACAGAATCTGGATGAGCAGCAGACAACAATTTAAAAAGACTGACGTCGAGGCCACCCTCTTGGGCCTCTTTGTTCTGTACAAGCGGAGGCAACTGGAAATGATCACCAACAAGAATGAAGGTTCTTGCCATCCGAATAGGCCCTAAACAAACGGGAAGAGTAATCTGCGATGCCTCATCGACAATACAATAGTCGAATATGCGTCGGCTGAATATACTATGATTGACACCCAGGCAGGTAGTTGCAACAATTTGCGGATTCTCGTATCTTGCCTGTACCTCTTCGACGGAGTTTCTAGGGGTTGCGGCTAAGTCCACAAACTGCTGGACTTCAGGATGGACCTTAGCAGTAGCCCCAATGCGCAGAATCCGAACGTTCTCGCCACGGATCTTGAGCAGAATGTTATCAACTGCGGTATGAGTATAGGAAGTCAAGAGGACGCTTTTCCCTTGGGACACCAATGCTCGGATAATATGTGCGATCGTGGTTGTCTTTCCCGTCCCAGGCATCCCAAGAACCAGTGCATAGTCCTTGGCGCTCATGACCTTGTCAATGGCCCGTTTCTGATCAATGTTCAGATTTGACATGCCAGCCTCTGACATCTTGTGGGATGACGTGGGCTTAAACACAGGAGGCTCGTTATCCACGATTAGCCTTCTCAGTTGTTTAGCCTGGAATAAATCCCTCTCCATCATGGCGACGATGTTATTCCGAACAATTGCCATTCCATTGCTGAACTCATCCTTGTCGAGCCGATATACCATCTCTTCTTCAGAGTCATCCGCCTGAGCAGTAGTCGCAGAGGCGCCGTTGTCAAGAATCTCCATGACACCCTTGAATGATTGGTTCCACTTGGAATCAAAACCTGGAGTCTTAGTCCTGGCATTGTGCAGCCTCCGGTCCACAGCAACCGTGATACGCTTGGGGCTGACTTGAACCACGTATCCGTTTGCGAGGGCGAAATGGCCTTTTTCATCAGATACCACAATTGGCTCTCCTAAAGTGAGCTGAGACTCGGTAAACGAGAATGACGGAGACGCTTGCTTTTTGATGAATGTGTACCGGTACCGATTTATCTTGACATTATCATTGTCATCTGAAGACGATCCAGGTTCAATAACGACGTTGCCGAAACAGCGCCCAAGAGCTTCTCTTTCGGTACTCAGCAGAGTCCAGAGCTCGCGTCGGAATTTCATCATATCTTGCTCCTCCTTCGTCAGAAGCTGGTCCCATTTCTTGAAGAATGCCTGGTGCTGGGGAGTCAAATGGTCAGTGTCCTTGTCGAAGTCATCACCCAGTCCACTGGAATCGCCATTTCCATCATCCGCCAACTTGTGATAGATCAAGCAAGGTGTCTTCGCATAGCACTTATTACACATTCCTGGCCTTTTCACCATTGGCGGCAGTTGGAGTCTTTGGCGCACATATCCAGCTAGGCGATTGCGTTCCTGGATCATTTGCAGCAGCTCATGTCGAATACCACGTATACGAAAGATCTTCGATATCTCGAGGTAGTAAAGTAGCCCAAAGTTCACGTCCACATCTGAGGATTCACTATTAGCAAAGCGGCCTTCCCCTGTGGATACGACACAGCTGTACTCACCATATCGATCCGAGAGCAGCAAAGTATAAAGGGCAGTCTGAGCCCTATGAGCGTGATTTGTATCCCGGTTTCCTGTCTTGAGTTCAAGTGGAATGACAAGGTTTTTGTCACCTTCCCCATCGTTACAGGCAATTTGTACCGTCGCGTCGACATTGCCTTTGAGCCCGTACATTGGAGACCATATATGCTCCTCAACTTCGAGGAGTTTGTTGATACTCAACCGCATTTTAGAACTATTCCGATCTTCGACAACGGATTCGTTCTAACTTAACATTAGAAAAAGTAGAACGAAGAGTTTCAGGGCACCTACCGTAGGTTTGACTCTGAGAAAGGTTTCTGCCCAAGACCTCAAAGCTGGGATTCTCCCCATCACATATTCAACTGCTTGGGCCATAGTCATTTGGATTATATAGAGGTCTTCGACGTGTTTGCTCAGGACGTTGGTAGCCAAGCTCTTTAACGAGCTCAAGTCCCACCTGTTTTTCTTCATAGCCTCTTGGAAAATTTCATGAAAAACGTTTCCAAAAACTTGTGCCTTTCCAATGTCGCCAGAATATTTGATGCGCTCCTGAAGTACGGCTCGGCGTTGGCAGCTGGTAGAGTCCGAGACAACAGTTGCTGAGATTAAGTGGTCTGGATGGAGAATGATCATGTTTTGAGAATCATCCACGATACAATGTCCTTGTGCGTCGAACTCGCCGATTAAGTGGATATACGAATCCTTGCTGCAGGGACTATCGAACCAGGATTCACGCAGAATGATCACTTTTCTAAGTTTGGATTTTTCATCCTGGACTAAAAGTATCTGTATGTAAAGTCAGCGAGGGGCAATTGTTACTAGAGGGTGCGCAACACAGACCTGCTCTGGCTGAGCGCGTCCTTTCGGCGTGGTATACGTATCCTCCGCAGTATCCGCGATCAAATAGCGTTTGATAGCCTGTCGACTTCTAATGTTCTATTTTTATATACTTAGCGAACTTCTAAAAAACAAATCCACTAAGAGTGACAAACATGACTTCGTCCATTATCACCTGGGTGCCTCATTGACTGTTCGATGGCCTCGAAATCGAAATCTTCGTCGTCAAATTCATCACCAGAGGATGAATCTGGTTTCTCGATCTCTTTGGATGAATTTGTCGAAACAGCGTGCTTAGGAGTCGGTGAGGATTCTGGCTTGGCGGCAACAGGCGCTTTATCACATCCATCTAGAACCATGCGTATATTTTCTGGTAGTTCGTCATCATCATCATCGAATTCGTCAATGTCGTTGGCAGCATTTCTGATGTTCATGCCCACATTGGTACTATGAGGCATTGCCTCCATGCTGTGGTCGTACATGTGCTGTTCTTTTGAAACAGGCCTATTTGTCGGTACAGGTTTCACCGAATGCACAGTACTGCGTGATTGCGTTGGCTCTGTGAATGAGTCCAAGGTGGTATCCGCAAATTCAAGGAGATCCATATCCAAGTCGTCATCTTCGAATTCAGATGAAGATCCTTGGGGAGTTGTCTCTTGCAACTCCCGAGAATTTGGTCCAAGAGTGTTTGTCGTATCTTTGCTGCCCGCCATTCCAGAAACTTTCAGGGCCGTTTTATCTTCAATCGGGGGTATCGATCGGTTCCGTTGTTGTACATTTGCGCGCACAGGCACAGATGATGAGCCGGGTGGATCAGCAGGAGCAGCAGGGGCTTTGTGAAGACTTTCCATCTTTTCGACGAGAGACCTGAGGCTTGTAGTCTTCGCATTTCCCGAATCGACAACGTTGCTTCTAGATCGAGAAAATATGTTGCGGCCGGTTCTTGAGCCATCTCCGTCCATTCTCCGCCGCTTTGCTTTTGACGTTGGCCAATCGACATTACAGCTGATGGCACGTCTCAAGCCTGATGAATCTCGGCCTTTCTTGGCCGATGCCGGAGTTTGAGGAGATGATGACAGGAGGTTTTGCAGGCGAGGTGGAGGGAGGTCACCGTTGCCGTTCAGTACACCTTTTCCGACGTAATTGTTCCATAAATCAGTGGCCAAATCGTTTTGTGGCGTTTTGAGCAACGCTTGGGCGGATTGCATGTCGAGGGGTTCTTGATTCGCGTAATTCGAATTGTCTGCTAGAGGAGAACTGCTCGGAGTTGCACTGTGACGACGCTTCTTGCCTCGTGCGGATCGAGACACCGAGCCTGAATTGGAACTCGTAGGGACATGCTGCCAAATAACATGATCTTCCGGGGTAAGCTCTTGTCCTGGAGCCCGGCTGATGGCATCTTCCGCATTTCCAATTAAATCTGCCAAAGGGAGCCTGTTCATGGGAGTCTGTGGGCACTCTTTGATTTGCTTGGTTTCTGTCGTTTGGCTCGAAAGTGGTTCTTTGCCGGGCCGCGGCTCCTCTTGTTCCACCACTCCATTTAGCCATGACGCTTGGTTCTCCTTGGTTGCATGGTTTGATTTCGACGATGACTTGGCTGGCGACTTCTCAGTACTTTTCTCGGCATCGTCGTCATATCGGAAGGCGTGCAATTTCGTGCGGGACTTCGAAGAAATCGGGTACGAATTGAGGGGTTTCGACATGATTCTTTTAATATGCAGGGCTCAATTGCATTCGTGGAGGCAATGGCAAAGCATGTCGATAGCGAGTCTTCGTAGGCTGTAGCAGGGGTACTCTGTCCTCCATAGTTAGTATCGGAATGCACCAGCCGATTGAAAAAGGCGTACCGTTAAGATCATAACGAGGCTGGGAGGCAACCAAACAGAGGAGCTTCGTCCATTGGATTCTGCAATTATCGATCAGAGCACGGAAATTTCTCCGTACGTTCCTCTGGTGCCCTTGCTGGTCTGTGTTCAAAGATGAACTGCAGGAACGGAGAGCGATAAGACGCGTCGCGCGTCAATTGTTCTCGCCTCAGGCATTATTTATGTCTTACGAGTAAGGCATAATTGTGGCATGGGATTATGGCCTGTTTAGGATTAGCGCCCAACTCCTGGCTTGGCACCCGTGACTCCGGGCTTTTGCGGCTTCTGAACATCACCGCTAACCACACCAATCACCCCTCCGTGCATCGCGGCTCCCACGATAGCTACGCAGACTTGAGACGATTCAACCGAAGACAATCGTTTTCGCTGGTCGAAAGGGCATCTAATTATTGTCTTTCTGTCCTAACGGTTCCTGTCCTATTCCGACCGACAGGGGTCCTATAACCGCCAATACCTTCCGAACGTCAGACCCCAAAGTCTTACCGAAACCTCCATATTCCACAATGTCCGCCCGTCTTTTCTCGAATCGCCTCCGCTCTTCCCTCCTCGCTCGGAGGCCGCAAAACGTCCAGGGATTCTCCACCCGGAGCAACCTCCGTGCCGCTGACCACGGTGACCACTACGATCCTCCTACCGGATACCTTTTCGGTGTTAAGCCGGGTCAGAAATATGTGAAGGAAGGCTGGGAGAACCTTTGGTACTACGGATTCATTGGAAGCTTGCTCGTTGCCGGTGTCGCATATATCTTCAAGCCGGACTCTTCGTACGTGTTCCCCAGCTGAGCTATGCCATCATACTTTTCATGTCACAGTACGGGCATACCATGAATGGACTAAGAGCTGACTTATTAGCAGGATACAAACATGGGCTCTGGAAGAGGCACGGCGACGACTGGAAGCTGAGGGCATCCTGGAGGACCCAGACAAGGCTCAAAGGAAGTAGAGCTCATCATATATTCCGGGGATTATTCTGTACTTTGTACATAGAGGGATCGGGCTTGTATGACAATCTGGGTTGATGCTTGCACCCACGACGACGATTACGGTGTGCCGGTCCACTTTTACTTTAGACAGGTCGTTTCATTGCATTTCTCTTTGTCTGTTCTTTCTGCCTTCTTGCGTGTACTATGTCACTTAATTCCCTGAAATGTTATAATTAGTTCGTTCCGGGGATGTTTAAAAAGGACCACTTGCTCACTACAACATCAATACTGTGTCTATCTTGCGTCTCATTACAGTGAAAAGCCCTGTCATCTACTATGTAGGACGCGATAACTAGGTACACAACGGTAGGATGGACCCGCTTCATAACTTTGACCATCATACTTCAGTATATATATCTGTCCTCCTGAGCAACGGCATCTCTTTACGGATTTTGGCCAAAAGATCCAAATCGATTTCTGCAGTCGCAATTTGCGGTTCTCTGTATTCATCACCAAGTTTTGCCACGACTTCTCCCCATGGGTTAACAATCACCGAGTGGCCATAGCTCCTTCGTTTCTCATTATGAGGACCGGCTTGTGCTGCCGCTATCACATATGACTGTGTTTCTATAGCCCTCGCGCGGAGCAGGGCCTCCCAGTGTGCATTCCCTGTTGGGACTGTGAATGCTGAAGGGTACGTGATTATTTCTGCATTCTGGCGCTTCAACGCCAGGCTGATCTCGGGGAAGCGTAGCTGTACCCATAGTGTGAGATTGATCCATCCTGTTGACATATAGAAGGATAATGCATCTTGACTTACATCGAAGCATATAGAGAGGCCAACCCGTCCCACTGGAGTTGCAAATGGAGACAAGATTTCCATACCTTTCTCAACACTCCTCCAGACGAAGTCAGTACACTATGACATGCTTTCGCTTGCTTGCCCCTCAAAGACTACCACTTACGCACTCTCCTTCAGTACCGGCCCCCCTTTGATATCGACATCGAAAAGGTGGACTTTCTGATATCGCTGTGTAATATCTCCCTTCTCATTGATCCATACAAGAGTATTCTTCACTTTGCCACCCTGCGCAGGCTCATGTATTCCAACATTGATGTGAAGGTTTGCCTGCTCAGCCTCTTTTTGGAGACCTAAGACGAATTCACTATCATTTACCGAACGTGCCAATGATATTGTCTCTGCTGCCGAGGAGCCAATGTAGTCCGAGGCTTCCGGTAGAAACAGTGCCTAGAGGTATGTCAGATAAAGACATAAATGAACGATTCTCAAACCCACCTTAGCACCAGCAGCAACTGCCTTTCGTACCAATGTTTGACACTGAGCGAGGTTTGCAGTCATGCTCGCAGTCGAGCATATTTGCCCCACGGCCTGAACTCATACATCAATAACTTGTTGCAGGCATGGAAATGGTGTTCTTATAACCGTACTGCAATGGCCATTGTTATAAGGCTTAAGAGTCCCGACCAAATATGGAAATATACCGAAGAGATCCAAGGTCCAGTGCTGTAATGATAGATGATGTGCTTCATTTGGATATCGCTGATGTGTCGGCAGACTTGCCTAATTCGGCACTGATATCGCTCGACCTGCAATTCCGCGCGGAGCCCGAACGTCACGGTGTCGGACTCTTTTCTCTTCAACTCTACGACAACAAGAAATCAAACCTCAATAGAACACTCATTGATCTGCTGCTAAGCCGGAGACGGCCAGCGCAGCAAGCCAGTTGAGATTCAAAATGAAAAGTTTGCGAAGAGATTTCTCTTCGAACCCGCAAGCCGCAAATGTTAGCAGCAAAATCTTTGTGAGGTCCACGAAAAGTGGTAAGGTGCAAAAGATCGTTCGTGAGCTTTACCTGAGACAGGATATTCCTTGCTCATCCAAGCTATGCTTGACATGCCCGTCGGTCGCACCTGCAGATGCAAATGGGAACAGTAAGAAAAAGAGAACTTATCTCGCGATGATAGACCAACCCAGCTAACGCGCAATAGTTGCACCTTTCGTTCTCTCAGATAAACCCGCCGGCACGGCCGCCTTTCCTCAAGGACATTACCTTGTCCCCGATACGAATGCGCTGTTGAATGGGATGGATCTATTTGAGCACACCGGGGCGTTCTACGATGTGATTATTCTGCAAACCGTTCTCGAAGAGTTGAAAAACCAGTCGTTACCGCTCTACAACCGCCTGTTGTCATTGATTAAGACCGACGAGAAGCGCTTTTATCTTTTCTTCAACGAATTTAGATTGGAGACGCACGTTCGGAGAGGCCCTGAGGAATCGATCAACGATAGAAATGACCGAGCCGTGCGAACCGTGGCTAAGTGGTATTCAGAACACCTTCGCCTTGCAGCTAAGAGAAAGAAGGAGAAGGCTTTTCCGGTTATTGTTATGATAACGGACGACAAGGGGAGTTTACAAAAAGCGAAGCAGGAGGATGTGACGGCATTGTCGCTCGCAGATTATGTGTCGGGCTTGGAGGATTCTGACAGGTTACTGGACATGATTAATGAGGCTAGAGAGGCAAGGGATACCAAAGATGCTCGCGGCCAGCTGTTTTACCCAGAGTATTACTCTATGTCGAAGCTGATGACAGGTCTGAGGGCTGGTACATTACATCAGGGTGTCTTCAGTGTATCGCCGTACAATTATCTGGAGGGGACCGTCAACGTCGCGGCATTTGATAAGCCTCTACTTATTCTGGGTCGGGATAACAGCAACAGAGCTATCGCCGGTGATGTCGTTGTGATCGAAGTCCTTCCAAAGGACCAATGGAAGTCTCCATCAACGAAGATTGTCGACGAAGAAGCGGTCACTAGAAATGATAACCCAGACACTGAGGATACAGAACCTGTGGTGACGGATAGGGAGCGTAAGGCATTGCAAGAGGAGGCCCGAAAAGCCCATGGCAAGTACTCTGAAGGTCAACCACAGCCCACAGCTCGAGTCGTTGGGGTTATCAAGCGGAATTGGAGGCAATACGTTGGACATGTCGACTCAGGCTCGACAGGCGTGCAAACTAGTTCTGGCCGGCGACAGCAGAATGTCTTCGTGCTACCTATGGATAAGAAGGTCCCGAAGATCAGGGTCCGAACTCGCCAAGCAGGTGATTTGTTGGGTCAGCGGATTTTGGTCACGATTGACGCCTGGGATCGGGATTCTCGGTATCCCACTGGACACTTTATACGCTCTTTGGGTGAACTGGAGACGAAGGGCGCGGAGACGGAAGCTCTGCTTCTTGAATATGACGTCCAGTACAAGCCCTTTCCCAAAGTGGTTCTCGATTGTCTCCCACCTCAAGGTCACGACTGGAAGGTCCCTGCGAGCAAGGAAGATATCGGTTGGAAGGGACGGAGAGATCTTAGAGATCTCCTCATTTGCAGTATTGACCCTCCTGGCTGTCAAGATATTGATGACGCCCTTCACGCACGGCTTCTGCCGAACGGCAACTTCGAGGTGGGTGTCCACATTGCCGATGTGTCTCACTTTGTCAAGCCAAACAATGCAATGGACCTTGAGGCAAGCCTTCGTGGAACCACTGTGTATCTGGTCGACAAGCGTATTGATATGCTTCCGCATCTGCTTGGTACAGACCTTTGCTCCCTCAAGCCATACGTGGAACGCTATGCTTTCTCGGTCCTGTGGGAGATGACACCAAACGCTGAAGTCGTTTCGGCAGACTTTACCAAGTCCGTGATTCGGTCACGTGAAGCCTTCAGTTACGAGCAAGCACAGCTGCGCATCGATGATAAGTCCCAGAATGACGAACTGACGCAAGGCATGCGAACCTTGCTCCATATGTCCAAGATCCTTCGTCAGAAGCGTATGGATGCGGGTGCGCTGAACCTCGCTTCTCCAGAAGTTCGGATTGAGACGGACAACGACGAAGTCGGAGATCCCTTGACAGATGTCAAGACCAAAGCGATGCTGGAAACCAATAGTCTGGTTGAGGAATTCATGCTTCATGCCAACATTACGGTTGCCGCCAAAATCTACAGCGCCTTCTCCCAAACAGCCTTATTACGACGACACGCCACTCCTCCACCGCAGAATTTTGAAGAACTCATCAACCAGCTTGCCAAGAAGCGGAACATGGAACTTGATGTATCCAGCTCCAGGGCACTCGCCGAGTCCTTAGATCGCTGTGTGGACGCGAAGAATCCGTTTTTCAACACACTTGTCCGTATCCTGGCGACTCGTTGCATGACCTCCGCAGAGTATTTCTCCGCTGGCGCTCATGCTGAATCTGAATTCCGCCACTATGGTCTGGCATCGCCAATCTACACGCACTTTACCTCGCCCATCCGACGATATGCGGATCTGATGGTTCACCGACAACTTGCGTCCGCCATCGGTTACGAGGGTGAAGACGGCCGAGCCACTCTCGAGGGTATCACCACCCGCAACCGGCTCGAAGATATCTGTCGGAACATTAACTACCGTCATCGCAATGGTCAATTCGCCGGACGTGCTAGCATTGAGTACTACGTCGGACAGGCCCTGAAGGCCCGTGGTGAGAAGCTCGCGGCCAATGGCATTGACACTGGTATTGATGAGGAAGGATACGTCATGCGAGTATTCGAGAACGGCGTGGTGGTCTTTGTGCCCCGATTTGGTATCGAGGGTGTCGTTCGTCTGGAAGACTTTGTGCTCCCCGGTGAGTCGGCAGTGAGGGCAGTCGAAGACCGACGCGAATTGGCCATTCGTAGGGAGACGGAGTTCGACCGGGAGGAGTATACCTTGCAGGTCTCAGAAAAGGGCCATCCGGAGAATGAACGGGGGGTGACAATTGAGCTCTTCCAGAAGGTGCAGGTGAATGTCAGCTCGATCAAGGAGGAAGGTCGGGGTGCTGGGAAGAGACGAGTGCGGATTTTGGTGACGGGGGCAGGAAAATAAAAGTATTTTATGTATTTGTTTAGGATGATAGGATTACATGATTAATATCCAGTCTATTCGGAAATATGAACCTGCATTATGCACACGGTTAACGTAACCGGTAAGCGAGTCGGCCACCTCTGTATTGCATATAAAATGGCACCTTTTCAGACCTCAATATTTCGACAACAACATATCGAAAGGGCCTGAAATATGGAACATAGCTTCATGTACTCGTTTATATACAGATGCTAGGCTTTGAACCTTCTAATATAATTAGGTCTTGATATTACAGAGGGAAGGGTTTTGTTACAGCTGTATTTAACGTGAAATTGTATTATAAGCCATAGAAATTGAGAAAAGAAATTCCGAATAAAATGTCTGGTGTCATAGACTAGATTCAATAGGTAGAATTCAGTTCTAATAGTATATTTGTAATATTGGTTGAGATGCTGAGGTCTGGAAAAGTGCCATTTTATATGCAATACAGAGGTGGCCGACTCGCTTACCGGTTACGTTAGTTAACTTATGTGCATGCACAAGGGCGCTGATTCAGCCAACTACCCCGCGTTGCCCGTGACAGCGTTTGTTTGTTTTGCAAAAGGGACAAAGGAAGCAAACACTGCAAACATGGACCCGGTGTCGCAGCAACCGTGGTTGATATAAAGAACCCCCAGGGGAAATAATCTCCTCGGATGCTAATTAAAGATGAAGCAAGTTTTAGTGAAAGGAATGATCTCCAGCTAAGAAAAAGACCGAGCGGCATTCGTTTCAGGCTAATATCTAAGCGGTCGATCTAGCAATCACAATTGACCTCTCAGATGCATAAAAAGAAGCGTCTAGGCGTATCTGTACTGTGACTTCATCGTCCTGCCAAGTCATTATCTCCACGCTGTCTGTCGGTAACCTTCTCTCTATCTATCTTCCACCCCCTGCATCCTCTCTTACTTCTATACATATTCTGTACCTCTTTTCTCAGCCCCGGATGAAATATCTTCAATCTACCCAGACATGATGATCCAGAAACATCATCACCATCATTCTCTCCGAGATGGCCAGCGGAAGGTCTCTCCTCCCGGTCCGTCGTACATGTCCGATAACCAGATCGGTAAGATGCTAGTCGGAATTCGCTGAGTCATTCACATTCCTGTGTCGCTGAGAGCGTTGGCAGAGTGACACCGTTGTTGTTCTATTCTTTTCTTTTCTGTTTCATGTTGAAAGCTTCGTTGCTGATTGAGGTCTCGTTGATTCCTTTCCAGCCAACTACTTGAAAGATCTCCGGACAAATCGACCGCTTCGTCCTAGCGGTTCCAGACCGCTTCCATCCAAACCACCAGGCTCCACCGCTCAGCACGTTAAGGGGAGTTCACCACCACGAGCATCTTCCGCCATGTCGTCGTATGCTCTTGCCAGTGGACAGTCTGTCGAGTCTGCTGTTGAGGGAAGTTCGCCACCGCGGGCTTCACCACCACGAGCTGCCAGCGCCATGTCTCACTACCGTTCGAGCCCCTCACGGATGTCCTACGGAAGCTCTGCGGGCCGGCCCTTAGTTCAGGAACCAAACACTACTGAACCAAGAACTATTCCCATTCGGAAGAATATCTCCCCCCCTCAAATATTTTCTCGTCCCATTTCGGTCTCGCCCAATGCGGCCTATAAAGAAAGTGACCAGCGGCGGATGGAGAAGGAAGAGGCACGGTCTCTGAGGGATGCGCTGGAAGAGATGGATCTCCATGACGATATCCATCTTCATCAAGCGGCCCAGGATGAAGCCACAGAGCTTGTCTGGATGCACCAGAATCCCGGTGTACCTTACAAAAACCCTGGCGCCCCGTACCGAAACCCCGATATGGAGAAGCGCAGTCAAAGTCCAGATAAGAACAACCGCTCCCCGAGCCAGTATCGTGGATTTCGAAAGAATTTCATGTCTTCCCCGAGACGGAATAGTCGTCAATCAGCATCAGATACTTCCTCTGACGGGCTCCATGGTCTTGGCCTGGAGGACTCACCCGGCAAACAAAGCCAGACGGATTCAAACGGGGAGGGTTCTAGCCCCAAGAGGAACAGCCTATTCCGCAAGAACCTCAAGGTGAATTTTGCGTTGCCATCTGAGGAGAGTTCGTCTACGCCTGCAGTTGACACCAGCGGGCCCAACAAGACCACGTTCAGCAGCGAAACGTCAAAAGGGATTTTCCGCAATCCGAATGATCAGATTTACGAGGAGCCAGAAGAACAACAGTCCAATTCCACCAATGATCGGTCAGAATTTTCAAGGTCCGATTCGTCCGCTTTGAGAAACAGACCACGGAATATTTTTCCCCGAGGCTCTCGACCACTTCCTAGTCGTTTCGGCAATCTTCCTTTTGTGGACAAACTCGCCAAGTTTGACCTTCACAAAAACTCACAGACCCAGTCGCGAAATCCAGAATACACGGTGAACGAGCCCATCATCCAGCCTGGTGTTGGGGCAAAGGCTGCAGAAGAGGAGACTGTCCCGACAAAAGATGGGCTTGAGATTAGAAGCGACGACATTCGTGCAGCGACAAGCAAGAAACGCACAGATCGGAGTTCCAATCTTCCTATGCCAACTGCGGTCAGTGACCGGACTGGTAGGCCGATCGTGAGCTTTGATCCCACCTGGAAGCCGACTGAGGCAGCATCACCTGGTCGTAGTCGCGATAGTCCGATAAACCGTGGATCTTCTTCCCCAACACCACCGCCAGCAGCCCCTACGATTCAAGTATCTGATGCTCCTACGATTCAAGTATCGGAAGCGCCCTCAATCCAAGTGTCTGAAGCAGCTTCGATCCCGGTGATTAACCTACCTGACAGTAAGGAGCCAACAATCTCGGAGATAGACGCTAGCTCAAGGCCTATACCAGAGCCGACAAGAGGCAACAGTCGACACCCGATCTCCCCCACGAAGCAGCCGGCGGCACCGCAGAATCGGTGGTACACCCCATACACCCGCGCTGGTGTTCCAACCGCAAGATGTGAATCGTGCACCCTCCCTATTGCAGGAAAAATCGTTACAGCAGCTGGATCCCGATTCCATCCTGAATGCTTCGTGTGTTCCCATTGCCAGACTCCTCTTGAATGTATTGGGTTCTACCAAGAGCCTGAGACCAAGCGGAATGAACGATTAGTGCAAACACCAGTTGAAGATGAAGAAGCACGTGCCATCCGATTCTACTGCCACCTGGACTTCCACGAACTGTTCAGCCCAAGATGCAAGAGCTGCAAAACACCCATCGAAGGAGAAGTGGTTGTGGCCTGTGGAGCCGAATGGCATGTCGGCCATTTCTTCTGCGCTGAGTGTGGTGATGTAAGCACCTTTCCTATCTAAACTGATCACAAGCCCAGTCACTAACTGTCACAGCCATTCGATTCACAGACACCATTTGTCGAAAAGGACGGATTCGCATGGTGTCTCCAATGCTACTCTCGCCGTACAGCTCCCAAATGCATGGGCTGCAAGAAGCCTGTGCAGGAGGATGTGGTTATCTCTGCCATTGGCGGACAATGGCATGATGAGTGCTTCAACTGCCACGAGTGTGGTCATGGCTTCGGTCCCAATGGTCGTTTCTTCGTCCGGGAAGGCGAACCCAAGCGGACCGCCAAAGGTCGTATCATCGGAGGTCCAGTCCAATTGGCCATTTGCGAGGGCTGCGAGTCCATTCGGCTCAAGTCGTCTTCGCCCAGGCGCTGATTGCAGCGGCTGACTTCAACCTGGACAATCATTGGCATTTTGAGGAGACATAGTTTTGCATTTACGGGTCGAATTGCATTGCAGGTGACAGCAAGCGGGAGTCATCTTCTGAATTTCTTATCGATATAACATTGCATGTATTTTAGCAGCCAGCGTTAGACTCCGTTGTTTGGAATTTGTTAGTTTAGATGAATAGCAGAATGCTTGTAGACTGTTGGCTTTTCTATAACAGGGGGATTCCTCATTGTTTCCATATGCATTTCTTGTCCTTTACACTTCCTTCTTATCACTTCTCAAACTTTTCATTCCTGCGTATTGGTATCATGGCATCTCATGGTCTAATGCCGACCGGTCCGTTTGACTGTTTGATGATTGTTTCACATCTATCAGACGAGAACTTCGACCCTTGACCTTCTTCTTGACTCATACAATTAAATATCCCGTCATTTGAATCCAGGTGGGCAGGACGGTTTTAACCCTGCATAAGGCACACATGCAACCATCGCATTTGGAGATAGATACCCCTGGTAGAAAACTGTTGATATGAATGTTATGCCAAAGTGCTAGTTACATATTTACAATTAAACAAGACTAAGCAGGCCACTGCGGGTCCGCCTTTCGGCGAAAGACAGCCACAAACTTATGGCCCTTATTCCTCGTGACCTTCCTCCCTTCCTCCGTTGCTTCTTTCATGACCTGCACGCAGGGATCACTCTCTAATTCCTCCTCAGACACCCGTTCGAAAAGATCTGTAACATCACCAGCAGTACCAGCCGCAGTCTCACCCGCAGCACCACCATCCTCCTGCGCTACCGACTTCTCCTGCCGAAAATGCCTAAGAATCCAGTGATGGTACTCCTCCACATCAGTGATAGTGTACATCAAACCACCGGGCCGCAACACATAGGCATATTCGGCATTGAGAGTCTCAGAAATGATACGGGCTTTGTGTTTGCGCATTTTGAAGTGCGGGTCTGGGAAACAAATGAAGATCTTGGATAGCTGGCTTCTGGCAAAGAAGTTGGGAAGAAATTTCATCGTGTTGCTGCGGATTGCGGAGATGTTCTCGTAGTTGCCAGGCAAGATGGTGGCAGGAGTATCGTCCGATGTGGCCGAGGGCTCGGGTTCGGGTTGTTGTTCGGACGGAGTGGGTTCTTGGGGTTGAGAGGTTGATGAGACGGAGGAGTTCTTAAGTTGGCTCTGTTGGTACCGGAGGGCTCGGACACGGGTTCGTACATAGTCGAGGACTTGGGTACGGATTTCCATTCCTTGTGCTGTGTTAGCTATAATCGTCTACCTATGGTCCTTCGGGGAACCAACCAAGCAGCAGAGTATCCGGCATCAACGGCGCAAGACCAACGAGTAACCCGCCAAATCCACACCCGATGTCGACAACCTCAACATCCTTCAGTAGCTTCCGCGCACCTCTCAGGTTTATCTTGGACGGATCTGGATCCACGAACGCCGGGTAATGAGGTGACCAATCCATGTGCGCTGGGCTTAGAGGACTGGGCTCAGTTAGCAGCGCATCCTCTCAAATTGATCAATAGACATACTAATCAAGTCGATGATCCGAAAATGGATTCGCATGCGCACGTTGCCGATAGAATTTCTTCTTGGGCATCTTAATCTCCCCATTGTTGTTTTCTTTCTTTTCCTCGCTCAATTGCGTCGCGGCCGCATCTTCCGCGATGCGCTTTTGGCGCTTCGAGGGGGGTGGTGTCATGGTGTAGCAGTGACCTCGTCGGGAAGGAGGGGAGAGACTATCGATATTCAAAAAGAAAGTCTTGCTCGGTGGAGGATAAATGGCATGCAATTTCGCAAAGGCGATGGTTTACATGCGGAGAATTTTGTCAGGGCGGAGAAATTTACTGCCGGTGGAGCTATCTATGTACATAGATATGCTCTACAGAGTAGTTTAACAATTCCTCGCCATCCTCTCACATCTGCTTATTGACTCTGGCGGAGATGAGACTACGTTAGGATACCCAATCCTTGAAATCTCGCACTAAAACGTAAAGCTCTCTGTTGACAAATGCACTCAATATGTAGCCCTAGCCTCAACGGGCAACGGCACGTCACCGCCTACAAGGCGGTGATCAATGCGATGATACTATTTTGCCTGGTTAATGTTCTATCGCATCGATTTATCACTATATTCAGTGACTCGGATTCCATGATACGTTTCGAGTGATCATCGATCGGCCTGCTCCTAGGTTTCACCTGAAATATACTTAACCAACCATAACTATTCTGTCAGCCTGCTTCTGACCCAATAAGAACTCGATTATCGACACATGTACACCCCTCCCCCGCATTCATCAGTATGAACTCTCGATCCCTTCCTTCTAAGTACCATACTTAACAGACATACTAGTTCCATGAGAGTCCGACCAGAATGGCCACTTCATCCATAACAACCCCCTTTCAATTCCCACCAACCTACTCCTTCCCACCTTTCTTCACACCCCAACCAAACACGTCGACCCGCCTCTCGCAACTCCAGAAATGGTCATCCCTGATACAGTCTTACTGCCGCCATCATCGCATCTATCGCCTTTCCCTCATCGAAGCCGTCGAGAGCCCATTATTCCATAACGCCGCGCTCCGGAAACGTCTTGGTCTTAGTGAGGCAAGGGCTGTGTTGGAGTGGATGGCCAAGGCGGAGGAAGAAGGAGGTGGGGGGAGGAGAGCAGAGTGGATTGATGGGGGCAGTAAGACGGTTGTGTGGGTTTGGTGGAAAAGGCCGGAGGAATGGGCGGGCATATTGGCAGATTGGGTTGAGGCAACTGGGCAGAAGAATACGGTGCTTACCGTCTATGAGTTAATTGAGGGTGAAGGGACCGCTTCACAAGGTGTGTTCGCTCTATATTTGCTGGTTCACGCAGTTGCTGATTTCCTTAGAATGGCACGGAATGGAACTGGAGGCCATGTTCAAATCTCTCAATGTCCTGGTCAAGCGCGGCAAGGCTCAGGTCTTTGGCAGTGAAGGCCAAGAAGGCGTCAAATTCTTCTAGAAGGGAACATTCTGCTCGCAACAAATGCAGGTGTGCAGGTCGCTTAGGTCTCATGATTTCGTCGAACAAAGGCACAAAAGCGGACAAGAAATGTACAAGAAATGGCCACGGCGATATTCAGAACACGGTATATACAGGTAGGTTTCCACATCCAAATAGATCAACAATTGTTAACATCATCACCAGAGAAAACTAGTTCTTCTCGATCGTCTCTTCGTCCAATTCGTAAGTGTCTGCTACATGCAGCTCCTGCGACATAGCTATATCCAGCAGCCAATCCACACGCACAATCCGTGGTGTCTTGCCAATCTCTTCCACCATCTGGCGGAACCGTGGCCATAGCTTTTGGTGCTCAGGAGCCACGCTGCTGAGCAGATAAACTTCCCTCTCACTTGGCTCCTCATCGCTGCTCTCATCATCACTGTCCGGCTGCTGTACCTTGTGCGAAACACGTCCCCGGAACAGAAGGCAGTTACCGCCGTTCGCATCAACAATGGACTTGAACGCATCAAATCCTCCGCGGATGCTCTCGACACAATAAATATTGTAGCCTTGCAGAAGCTTGTTTTTGTTTTGCTTCGCCTTGATGGCTGCTTCCTTGAGCGAAAAGGAGAACCGCTCTTCAGCAGCTTTATCTACTAATTCGAAGTCTCTGGGGTCCAGGAGCTCGTTCTTCTTCAGGCACTGAGTGATGTACTCAATGTTGACAATGACCGGTGCGTAAGCTAGAGCATTGACAAATTTGGGGGTTCGAAGAATAGACGGGGCGGCGAGATGGCTGCATTTTCGTGCATCTTGGACAACCAAGATCCCAAGGTCTCGAAGTTGTCGCTGTTCATGGTCAGCAAGTGTCGTGTCTATTGAATAATGCAAGAGAACAAACCTTATCCGCATCCTCTTTCCTCAAGTTTCCTACCCACTTCTGATACCCAGTAATCAACAGATGCATGGCAACAGGAGGCTTCGACTTCTTTTGCCTTTTGGCATCCATAGCGTCCTCTGTATCGCTTTCCTCTTGAGGGTCCACTGATCTGCGCTTCTTGCGATTGTCCAGCTGTACTCTGTCCTCGTCCGTCTTCTTGCGACCGCCGTAAATTACACCGCCGACACGTTTCATCTCCTTTTCGTACAAGGCAATATCAGGTGCATATCCATGCAACTTGGCAGTAGCGGCGTCCTTGGACTTCCGGCTGCTCGTCGACGACGGCGTTTCGTTTTCCTTACCCTCCGAGGTAAGTCGTGCGCTGGCGGGTGTCTGTAGCTTTTTATTGCTGTTCTCCAAGTTCTTCCGTGACGTGGTTGTTCGAGGCGTAGCGATTGCTGGCTCCGGGGGATCAATGTCCATCTCCGATGACTCTTCGGGAGCAGAGGTCGTTGTGGTATTCTGATTCTCATTCTGCATAGCCCGTCGTGGACTCGATGTCTGTTCCTGAGGGTGTTCCGAAGATGGGAAGAAGAGACTCTCGGCAACTGATCGATCTACCCTCGTCTGACCAACTACCTCGCCCAGGTTGGTCCTTCTGGGGAAATGCGTATAGCGGGGTTCCGAGGTCGGTAGTAACTTCCACTTCGCATAACTCTCCTCCAACCATAGGTGGTTGATCACATGTAAACCCCATTCTCTTGCTGCCGTGCATTTCTCACTGTGGCCGTGGGCAGTAATGAGATGGGTATTTTCTTGCTTCAGTGTCTTTGTGCATTCCGCACCCGTCGCAACAATGAGATTCTCCAAGTAGACTCGTGCTTCGCCGATGTAGTTGGACAAGCTGATCTTCAATCCCTTGAATCCGGGAATACCAGTACGATTGATGGGGTAGTGCAACAGTCGGCGCATTGGTGAGGTCCAGGTGTTGTACGTCATAAGATGATAGAGCCAGGCCAGATTTCCGACTTCCTTGTTCAACCTCGACGCAACGCGATATTCGACCCCTTCTCTGTAGCGACAGATGAACATGTCCGCTTCATAAACGTCCGATGTTATGTAACCCCCGCCTTCCGTGATGATCTCCTCAATCGTCTCGCGAAGATGCGAGCCAATACCAAGGTCCTTCGAGAACATGATGTTTTTACCCCCAAACAAGTCAAGATGCAGTCGCGTGTCTGGGGACGCGACAGGGGTAGGCAAGGTTGAAGGGGCAGGTGTTGATGCGCCAATGATGTCTCTGTTCTCTGATGAGCGAATTGGCGCATTGGGGGCAGCACGTAGGATTTCCGGATCGGGGAGAGTATACGGACGTTCGTCGATACGTCTTCCGAGCTTTAAGCAGTCATCGAACCTGCAATACGATTAGTTGAAGTGTCAATGACCAAGACAGGGGCGACACCAACCAATGCGGCAACACAACTTTCACGTTCGGCCTCTTGCCCAAGACAATCCGAGCCTTATCAGAGTCCGCCGTCAAGTCCACTAAATGCGTAACCGTATTCGTCACCTTGGAGCTGTAGATTCCACCTTTCGCCAGCACCCCGCCGATAATAGCATCCTTATCGCCCTCCGGAATATCACCACAGGTAACAACCACATCGTTCAAGAAGAGGCGCGGGTCGGGGCTGTATTGGCGGGGATTGGCCACCTTCTTCTTTTCCAAAGACGCGCGTAGCCACTGGGGTTTTACCACGGGTTTCAGGGCATCGGCGGCGGCATCAAAAGCGGGAAAGTCGATAGTAAAGCTGATAAAGTGGGAGAATTCCTCCAAAGGTGGGAATGGAGATGGAGGTTCCCAGATGACCGATTCTCCGCCATTTTCTTCGAGCATGGATGCGAGCTGCAACGTATGGGGTTAGTCGATGTTCATACAAAAAAGTAATAATCCTATAAGTAAACGTACCTGCTGTGCCGTATCCTGAGAAAGATCCTTTGAACAGATGATGCAGACTTTACAGTTGCTGAAAAGCTGCTCCCCCTCTTCGTCCGCCATGGCTGGGTAGTAATATTCTTTCTCTCAGCTGGCCTAGATTCAAAATGAAACGGTAAAATGTGGTGATTACATAGATTAGACGGAAAGTTGCACTGAGAATAGAAAAGTTTGACTGTATGTTCCAGAACAAACTGGATGATCTCGAAATGCGACGCGACGCGAAAGAGCGACGCCTAGTCACGTGAGATGGCACGCTTTACTCAGATTGGGTAAGATGGCAAACAATTTTGAATGTATGTGTGAAGTGTCCACAGATCACGCCACCTCAAAAACGTGGACGCGTGACACTTATGACCGCCAAGACCATTAATCAGCGAGGACGTGACACGCGATTTATTCAAATACAATACCCATTACTCTGAATTTCAATTTCAATTTTCTTCTTATGTTACAGTTGTATGTGATTTCAAAGTATACGTTGATCTTCTCATTACTATGGATCCTCAGCCTGAAATCTTCAATTTAGAAGATTTTACTTCATCAAGTCCAGAGACTGATCCCAATGTCGAGGTATTTATTTTAATTGAGTATTTGTTAACTGATTGCTAACGGCTCAATGCGGAAATAGGGCATTCCTGTACAACTCACAAATTCAAAAAGCCATTCTCTCCAGACATCAAAAATTGAATATATTGATGACTTACCAGAGTATCCGACAAGTCATATTCATGGATATTCATATGTTGTTGCATCTAGAGGGCGATCACAGAATGAAATGGAGCAGCTTGTTCATGAGGTACTGTTGAGTACTTTCTAATTGCTTTTAAAGTGCTTGCTAATCAGTTACAGATTCAATACTCACGGCGTCAACAACATGGACCAAGGAGACCAGTCAAATGCCCATTTTTCAACTGTTTAGTTAAAAGATGGACTTGGAAATGCTCTGGTATCTACGCATGTGAATTTTTGAATCCATTTCTTCAATCCTATCATCATACATTTGTTGATGAGGATTGTTGGGATGTGATTCGAAATACTCAGAGGAATATCCAAATCCTGGAGGCAAATATTGGAAAACGAAATGCATACAGGTATTTAAACATCTCCTAAACAGCTTTGAAGCAATTACTAAGTACTTCTAGCTATTATCGGTCAAAAAATGAATTTTTCAATAAGGGTTATGCATGCATTGACCAGCTTCCAACTTGCAAGCCAGTTTTTAAGCGGCATACCCAAATGGTTGGTTAAATCTTTTTACAATGCTCCAAGTGATTTCTAACTAGTCATAGAATGTCCATGGTGAATTTCCACCATATATTGGCTGTAGTAATGGATCCAATGAGTTTTTAACAAAACATCATCGAGGATCTATTCAAGGCCATACATCAATTGATCTACAGTTCCTTGAGGACCTTTTTAATCATGATATTATGCCACCAACTGAAGAATGTGGTGTTTTTGAATCATTAGCATCCCGACGAAAGTATTGCGGTAAGTGTTTTTTAAGTGATTGTCAATCACCTATTAACTGGTTAAAGATCGAGATCACCTTCAGGGGCCAGGCAGACTACAGCATACTTCCTGTGGTGTTATTTTTACTGCTTTAGTGCCAGTTGATATCAATGAATGTCCATATATCCTCTTTACATCCCATGGAATTCACCAGCATCCACCTCCACCACCAAGCAAGGCACCAGAACGAATTTTACAAGGGGTTAAAAGGATTATCCAACAAATACAAGACCCGAGTTTGACCACAGGTAAGTGGTTGGTTCTCAAGTGATTGAATAATACATACTAACTAGTGTTAGCACAATTTCTTCGAAGTCCACAACTAGAGGCATTTTGTCAGCAGTATGGTGCTTCTACATTAGCAGAGATCCACTCTAGCTTCTGTAATAAAGACCGAATTGCAACAATTATCCAGAAACAACGACTTCTTTCATACCCTAATGGACAGGATATTAATGGGTTGCTATTCCTACAGAACCGGGATTCGCTAATCAATGTAAGTGGTTCTAATCATCCATTGCCTCATTGAATGACTATTAGAATGCTAATGAAGTGCCTAGGAATACATTCAAGAGAAATATCATGATTCTCAAGGTACAATGGTATTTTGTGCCTTCAAGGATCAGATTGACTTATTATCAACTTTATCTTCATTTGAAATTGATATGTCTTTCAAGCGAATTCGATCCAAAGAGATGAATGAGGTTCTTTTTGCAACATTCATGCCAGATCAATGCAAAAGTTAGTATCTGCATAACTGCTTGAGAGCTACTTGCTAACCACTTGGCAACTAGTCATAACTTTACTTCGAGTCTTTACCAGTGAGGATTCTACTGAAGGTTACTATTTACTTTTCAAGCGAGCATTCCATCTTATTGAGAAGGTTTCTGGACGACCAGTTCTATTTGATCCAATTCATGGATCTGGGATTCATGGTATTATTGTTGATATGGACACAAAACAGTACACAGGTAAGCACTCCTGAAGTACTTTTGATGCAGTTACTAAGTAATCAGGGCTTGGGCAATATCTTTCTGAAATTGATCCTCAACACCAAGATCCTACATGGCAGTTACAGCATATTATCATATTCTGTCGTGTTCATTTTCAACGCTCAATTTTAAAGGCAATTGGGACTAAAAATAAAGGATCAGGCCTTTGGAGTCGCATGATGAGTCTCCTAGATTGCCAGTCAGAGGCTGAGTATGATGAGTTGATTAAACTACTGATACGTTAGTATTGAAGTGGTAATAAACCACTCAATAAGTACTTGCTAACTATCGAATAGAATATGAATCGCCAGCAGTCCAGACCTGGGCCATACAAAAAAAGAGTGCAGTTATTAAGGCAGGTCTAAATGAATCATGCTCAAAAATTCAGCCACATTATTTTAATATTCTACGAAACCATACAAATGCTGTTGAGCAATCACACCAAAAATCATATGCTTCAGGGAAATATTTGACTTTGGCTGAAGCAGCTCGGAAGTACTTACCAACTACTCATCAACTGCTTGATACAACACTAACTATCTTAGTTCTGCAAAACTTGACAAAGATGATATTCTTCAATATCATAATTTTCAGCAGTTCAATATTCATCATTCATATCGAGCTTCTACAATGGAGGCAAACTATCTGCGACACATGAGTCGGGAAAGTAAGTTATATAAGTACTTCTTAAGTAATTGACAAGTACTTAATTTAATATAGGAAGAGGCCATAAACGTCAGCGATTATCTTCAACAGCTGAATCAGAGAGGCAAGCAAGCAGTCAAAATTTTGAAATCTCACATGAAAATTCAAGAGGTTCTTCTTCTCAGGTTGCTGATAATGAGTAAGTATACTTTCATGTCAAGTGCTTCTTGAGCAGTTACTGACTAGTTGATAACTACTTAGATCTACAACCTCATCACGGAATCTTCGCCGAGTGGCTTCAACAAACATACTGACAATTGAACAACGCCGTCAAGAATTAGAATTACGAGACCTGGAGGCAGAAGTCAAAAGGAAAGAAGAAGAAGTTCGCTTGAAACAGCTTCAAAATGAGCAATTAGAGCTGGAACTTATTGTAATGGGCCGAAGCCTTGCTATCTAATATATAGATATGTACAAAAGAACTCGTTGGGGAAAGGAAAGAAAGAAAGAAAGAAAGACACGCTGGCGGTGGATTTATATACTCGTGATCAGGTGATCTACGATCACCTGACTTCGGCACGCTCTTGTGAATAGCTTCAATCGAGAACCATTTATGGTTCGAGGTGCCTTTCGGGCCTAGCCCGTTACATTACCCCCTTCCTCGTCGCCTCCGCGATCGCCCCCGGCGTGGGGTGGCTCATTTGGTATACTCAAGGCCGATTGGACAACAATCCCATTCATCGTTTTGTAGGTTTCCCAGTCATCCAATGCTATGGTATCCTCCATGTTCCTCGCATCGTTCCATTCCGGTTCCTGCCAGCCAATGTATTTGACTAAAAACTCATGTCTTTCGCCTCGTCCCCACCGTCGAAAACGCTCATCTAGTATTCGTTCGACCATATATTCTTCATTCCCATTGATCATTTCTGCAGGAGGTTGGTAGTCATCTTTCCGTTGGCTAGGGAAGGGATCCATTGCCGCTGGGCGGAGGAGCGCTGTATGAAACACGTTGTGGATTGTGCCTGGTGTGTTGAGGCGGTAGGTGTGGGATCCAATCTTTTCCAACACAGTAAATTTTGCCTGCCTGCTTCCCAGTTTCTTGCTAGGGCGTTCTGTTTGTATATTGCGCAGGTCAAGCCAGACTTTCTGCCCAACCTGGTATTCAGGGGCGACATCTCTTTGACGATTGGCATAGTCTTCTTGTTTCTGTTGGGCGACAGCCAGTTCTGTTGTGGCGATGTCAAGAGCTCCCCTTAGCTTGGCTGCAATTCGTTCACCTCGTTCACGCATGGTGCCCAGGTCTGGTGCTGAAAGGTTGATTTCAACATCCTCTTCTAACTGAAAGGGATCGACGTGGTAGCCGTGGTCAAGGAAGAATGGACTGACACCTGTGGAGGCAGCATCCCGGCTGCATATTGCAAGCTGTGCCATTGGTAGCAATGACGCCCAGTTCGATTGTGTGTGATCACAGAATGAGCGCAAGAATAGTTCAATAGTAGCATTCATTCGCTCAGTTTGGCCATCGGTTTCAGCGTGGTAGGCAGTTGATAATTGTCGTTTGATCCCCAGTAGCTCACAAAAACGCTTCCACATCTCATTGGTGAATTGTCTTCCTCTGTCTGATACAATACTGGCTGGAATGCCATGATAGCCAATGAAACTCTGAATAAGCTTCTGTGCTACTGTGTAGGTGTCGATCTTCTCACAGGGTATGGGGATGACACCTTTTCCAAGGCGATCGACAATAACCATGATGTTTTCATAACCATTTGAGATTGGTAACTTCTCGATGAAGTCAATTGCAATATATCTCCATTTTCGGTCTGGAATTGGTAGAGGCTTCAGTAGGCCTTGTCGGCGGTCTCTCCATACATTGTTGGCACTGCATTTGTCACAGTTCCGTACAAATCGTCTGACATCCTCAGAGATTGCAGGCCAGTAGACCCTTCGTGCCAGGATAGCATACATTGCGCTCCTCCCTGGATGGCCTGTAAGTACTGAGTCATGTGTTTCTTGTAGCAACCTTGTCCTCAGAGATTCAATGTCAGGGACCCATCGCCGGCCTCGGTAGCACAAGCGGTTGTTCGGTTCAATAGAGCATTCTGAGATTGAGGCTTTGATCCCCAGTTCACGTGGGAATTGATGTGCTCCTACTTGCACTGCTTCTCGTATACGACCATACTTTTCATCTAGTGGCTCTACCCGAGCCCAATGTTCATCAAGAGTCATATCCAGTAGCTCTTCCAACGATGGTCGCTCACTATTGAGATTGGTAGGTTCGTTCGCCTGTTCATATCCTTGAGGTGCGCTTGGCTCACTGTTATAGGGCTCCATGCCGACTGGTGCTAGAAGGATCCGGGACACATTAATAGGATGGGGTTCTTCAACTAGTCCTCTTTTGCTGCTTCCTTCCACTGGTCCGTCCTTGAGGATCTCAGGATCGAATAGTCGTTGTTCGCGATGCTTTAGCCGTTCATCACCCAATACAGGAACATCCTGCTCTCGTCGAGACAGTGCATCAGGGCGCCCTGCAAGCTTCCCTGGTCGGTAATGAAGTGTGAAGTTGTATCGGCTCAATAGATCTGCCCATCTCATCTGTCTCTCATTCAGTCGTCTCATGGTAGTAAAATAACGGAGATTGCGATGGTCTGTCAGTATCTGGAAATTTACCACTGATATGAGCTCTGATTCCCACTCTTTCAATGCATTGATGATCGCCAAAAGTTCCTTGTCATGAATCTGGTAGTTGCACTCTGCAGGAGTGTTTTTCTTGGAAAAGTACGCGCAAGGTCGTAATACACCATCATCATCATACTGTGAAAGTACGCCACCAGTGGCCCACCCTGATGAGTCAGTCTCGACGACAGTCTCGCGGTCTGGATCAAATTGCATGAGGATTGGTGCCGTTGTAAACATCCTTTTTAACTGTTGGAAGCTTTCCTTGCATTTATCATCCCACACAAAGGGTTTATCTTTTTGAGTCAACGCTGTTAGTGGAGTTGTAAGTTCAGAATAGTTTCGGATGAAACGTCTGTAGAAGTTCGCGAATCCCAAAAATGACCTGACACCTTTCACAGTGGTAGGGGCAGCCCAGTTCATGATTGCTTCAACCTTTGCTGGATCCATGCTGACACCTTTTCCTGCCTCAATAATGAATCCTAAATATTTTGTTGACTTCACTTCAAATTCGCATTTATCAATATCAATCTGTAAGCCAGCCTCTTGGAGACGGCCTAATACTTTGCAGACATGCTCTTGATGCTCTGACAATGTTCCATCCGTAAATATCAAGATGTCGTCAAGGTAAGCAGAAGCAAATTCATCTAGGAAATCTCGTAGGACCCAATTAACATAGCGTTGGAAGGTGCTCGGTGCATTGGCTAGTCCAAATGGTGTTACAAGCCATTCAAACAGCCCAAATCGAGTTCGGAATGCGGTCAACCATTCATCGCCGGCAGCGACACGAATCTTGTGAAAAGCAGCAATAACATCCAACTTGGTGAACCATTTTGCTTTCCCAATTCTTTCCAATGTTTCATTAATTAGTGGTAGGGGGTAGCGGTCCTTCTTTGTAATGGCGTTCAGTGCTCGGTAGTCAACACAAAATCGCAAGCCTCCACCAGGTTTCTTGACAAGCAATACAGGTGCTGCAGCAGGCGAATTGCTAACACGTATGAAGTTCTTTTCCAACAACTCTGTCAATGTCTTCCGTAGCACAAGCAGTTCATCCCTTGACATATTATAAAGGGGGCCCCATGGAGGTTCAGGGGTCGTTCCATCAGCGTTCTTATTGAGTTCAATCTTATGGTCGATATTTGGTCCTCGATATGGTGGTTGCTTGTCAGCTTCCTTCCGGTCAAATACTGATAGGAATTTATGGTAATGAGGTGGTAGTTTGGTGCGGGGGTCTGTCAGCAATTTGGGTCGTAATGCTTTCTCAATGTCCTTTAAACTTGCGGCGAAAATCTGTACGCTGCTGTCCTTTTTCTTTTGTCGGTTCCATAGTGCAAAAGCGTTCGCCCCGATGGGCTGGATATCCATTTGTGGTTGATCTTCCATGCTACTAACAACAATGCCATTTGTGAAGCGCAATTTCGGACCATTCGGGTCGATAAACACTTGTTGGTCGTCTATCCATGCAAGGCCTAAAATCATGTCGAGTCCCCTACCCAGTTTAGGAACAACATACAGCCATGCAGTGTTTTGGTGGTTTCCCCCACGTTCAATGAGATTTTCGCTACCTCCCTTATACAATCATCCGTTGGGCCCTTGTAGTCGTCGATAGTTCGTGGTTTGATGGTTACACGCTCCAGTTGATGTTTTCGGGTAAAATTCTCAGAAACCATACCATATGTAGTACAACCGGTGTCCACTAACGTTCTGCTGACCTGTTCTCCATTGACTAATGCGGATACTCTGAATTCAGGTCTGTCAAACTTGACTCTTTTTCGGAAGTCGTTCCACTCCTTCTGAAGGTCTATCTGAGCTGCTGGGGCCGGTCGCCATGTAGGTAGATCCATCAACTGCTGGTGGTGCTCCTGCAAGAGACTTTTTGCAGGAGCTATTCTTTTCCCAGCTTGGGTTGTTCCCTCAACTGCTCTTCTTCATCTTCGAGTTCCGGCCCATGAATGTGTGAGCGAGCCATGCGGGTACTGTTCCTAGGACTGTCGTAGGGGCAATGGGAGATAAAATGCGTGGAGTCACCACAACGAAGGCAACGTCGTTCTTGTCTGCGGCGTTCCATTTCTTCTCGTGATACATGCTTAGCCACGCGTCGAGGTTGGCTGCGTGCAGAAGTTGTTGTTGTGGGTTCCCAGTCCATATCTTGGGGTGGAGAGGAAGCACGGGTGGTATTCACAGGGTGAGCTGGAGAAGTTGAGGTGGTATGCTTATTGTTCCGTGAGTACCGCAATTGGTTCTTCTCCATCCGGTCCGCAATCTGCTGTAGCTGGCGGCAATAGTCTTCAAATCCATTTTTCTTTTCAACAGTTTCAAGGCGTGTGTTCATCTCACGGTTTAATGCATTGTCTAGGTAGGACCTTTTTGTGTTTTCAGGCCAGTTATGGCCATCAGCTTCCATGAGTAGTCGGTTGAACTCAGTGAGAAAGACTGTGAAGGGCTTGTTGTTCTGTTTCAAGCTTGCAAGGTCTCGTACAGCCTTCTCCTCCAGATTCCGGTCCAGAAAGATGAAGTCCATTTGATCAAGCATTCCGTCCAGCTGGCTCTCAGTAGCTCCTTTCTTAGCAAACCGCTCCATCCAGGGCAGCACCTGCATAGCAGCCCCATCTGTTAGACGGCCAAAAGCATACCACATACGATCATAGGCATTGCCCAAGGCTTCTTTATCGACCTCAAGTTTAGCGCGCAGCTTGCTTCGAAACGGACGGTAGAGACTTCGGTTTCGACCATCAAAGACTTCTGGGTCTGTCAGCTTGGGTCGAGGTCTCCTAACAGGGTCCGCCATTGGTTGGGGGGCTATCTCTTCAATAGTCGGTTGTGGCAAGGGCTCTCTGGGTGGGCTCGTCAACTCTTCTTTGAGACGACGAAGATCTTCAATCCGCCGTTCTTCCATTTGTTGCAGTTGTCGTTGAAGTCCTGCAATAACTGCGACAAGATCTTGTGGGACAGGAGTGGTGGTCCCTCCTGAGTGTATATTGTCTCCCATGTTGCCGTCGGTTTGGTCGTTTGACTCGTGGTCGCTGATTTCCGCTGAAAATGTGGTCATATGACTGACTTGACTATTGATTTGTTTGTAAATAGCTCAACTATCCGTGAATTTCGATGTCTGATATCCGATGTCCAATGTATCCAGTTATCCGGTATGTCCAATCGTTCAATGTGTCCAGTGTGTCCAGTGTTTCCAGTGTGTCCAGTGTGTCCAGTGTGTCCAGTGTGCGATGTACGATCCGTTGCGCGTTCAATCCGATGCGTAATCCGTTGTTCAATAAATAAGTAGATAGATGAGGGCGAACGAGTTCTAATGTAATGGGCCGAAGCCTTGCTATCTAATATATAGATATGTACAAAAGAACTCGTTGGGGAAAGGAAAGAAAGAAAGAAAGAAAGACACGCTGGCGGTGGATTTATATACTCGTGATCAGGTGATCTACGATCACCTGACTTCGGCACGCTCTTGTGAATAGCTTCAATCGAGAACCATTTATGGTTCGAGGTGCCTTTCGGGCCTAGCCCGTTACACTTATGAGGCAGCGGATTCAAATTCAGGAACAGCAGCAAACTGATTAGCAAGTACTCAACAAGCATCCAGAAACTGTTTATATAGTAATGTTGAGCCTTCATCATCTCACTGCCTTTTATTTTTCCATTGTATCTTTTTATCAGTAGCCAGCAAGTGCTGAAGAACAATCTATATGTGAGATTTGTGACCCTAATTTATTCCGCAACAAATATATATATTTTTGCCGGCAAACAACTTCAGGTAGCTATTGGCTGTCTCATACAGGTACCAAATATAGCACCTCTGAATCAATTGATTAGAATCTATATTCCAATCGCATGTACATTGGTTTTTATTAAATCCATAGACGTTTCGATGGATAGGGAAGTCATGTAAGGTAGTTGAAATTAGTGACGCGGACTGAAACTTTACACAGGCCGTTTCCGTCTGTATTTTAGTCACATGACCGCCAAGGCCATTAATCAGCAGGAACGTGACACGCGACCCAAAAAACGAGGCCTCGTCATCTGCAACCACATGTGTGAAGTAGCAATTGTATTGATGGCAATTGATTAGTATCGTCCATCAATGTCCATGTTTACAACTTTTCTTTCTTTTTGTGTCGCAATGTCTTGTAGCATGTCTTAATCACTGTGTACAAGTAGTAACATAATGATCACCAACCACGAGGAGCCGCAACTCTAAATCTCTGAACAAATAGCGATCACAATGATGGTTTTCATACGAATAGGCAGTTCATATCTTAGGTAAAGTCGATGTGCAGCCATAAAATCGACCATCCGCGGCTGTCTCTGTTTCTCCGTGCCTCGGCTCGTCGGAAGCCAGAGATCAGCGACGGCCCGTGGGGAAATACCCCCGTACTAAGTGTTCTGGACGGCAGATACCATGCACAGCGCGCTGAATACAAGTATATATTTCCCGGGATACCCTCCCCCTACATTCCATTCACAGCTTAATTGATACCATATTTCCGGAATCATGGCTACGTCCGGCCCCTTTCGCATCGTCGAACATGTTGTCCCTGGCGAGCATATCCGAGAGTACCCAGCAGCAACGGCGAACGAACAGGAAGAGATGCTATATCTGGCCGTGAAGCAATATATTCCACTAGATAATCCGAATCCACAGCTGGGGGATGTCACTATTATCGGAGCGCATGCTAATGGGTTTCCCAAGGTGAGATCAAGTCTTATCCCGAATGAAGGAGGGGAAGCTGAGAAGCTGACACGGTAATTTGGCGAAAAGGAACTCTACGAGCCTCTTTGGGAGGAGATATACAAACGCTCGAAAGCAAATGGATTTCGCATCCGGAGTATCTGGATGGCCGATGTAGCGCATCAAGGCCGGAGCAGCGTCATCAACGAGGACCGTCTGGGGAATGACCGTACGTCCATCGCGTTGGGATGGCAAGGATTCCATGCATCTAACAATGAACAGCTAGCTGGTTCGATCACCCGCGTGATCTCCTTCATCTTATCAACATGAAGCGCGATGAAATGCCCCGACCTCTTATTGGGATCGGACATAGCATGGGCGGTGCGCATATGTAAGTTCCCTGCATTCACGAAGCGCCTCTAGATGACATCGACTAACTCTTGAACTTCATCCTACAGCGCACAACTCTCCCTAATCCATCCCCGTCTCTTCCACACCATCATCCTTCTAGACCCCGTCATCCAACGCCAATCTAGCACACACGAATCCCAAAGCTCCCAGCCTACCAGCCTAATCGCCAAAACTGTACAACTCTCCACCTATCGCCGAGATATCTGGCCTTCGCGCAAAGCCGCCGCAGAATCATATGAAAAGAGCCCATTTTACCAAGCCTGGGATCCTCGCGTTCTAGAGCGCTGGGTGCAATACGGTCTCCGTGATTTGCCAACAGCGATCCACCCACTCGAGGAGTCGCAGCTAAAAGGGAAAGACGCCAAGGACAGATACGCGAACCACCCCGTCACGTTAACCAGTACCCTCCACCAGGAAGTCTTTACATACTCGCGACCCAACTACGACAGGCCACCTGGAACGGATACCCCCGTGAACAAAATGACGCATCCCGATCTAGACCCGAGCTCGCTAGACACATACCCGTTCTACCGGCCAGAAACGTCGCGGATCTTTGCGCAGCTGCCGCATCTCAGACCTAGTGTTCTATATATTTTCGGTTCTAAATCGGATATCTCTCTCCCGGAGGTTAATGCGGAGAAAATGGCCACAACGGGGGCTGGTGTCGGCGGGAGCGGCGGTGCTCAAACTGGGCGAGTGCGCGACGTCACCCTCGATAAGATAGGGCATCTCGTGGCACAAGAAGCGCCCGCTCAATGCGCTGAAGCTGGTAGTAGCTGGCTGGGTCAGGAGCTGCAGCGGTGGCGGGACGAAGATCAGGCTTTCAGGGCTGAGTGGAGTAAGAAGTCCAAGATTCAGAAGGTGACCGTTGATGCGAGATGGAAAGAACATATTCCTCCCATGAGGAAACCCAAGAAGACACCGTCCAAGCTGTGAACATTCTGCCCGTCATACACGTCATACACATTACGCTAAGGTATAGATGTTGCATCGTGCGTTAGGACTTGTTTTGTTGGTATTATTCTGCATATATAGACCAGGTATATAAGCTAATAGATTGGCAATTCAAATGCCAATGTTCCGGCAAAGTCCAATGGATGCGCTTAGTGAGGCATTAAAGACTTCTTCTGGAGCTCCTGGCTCCAACAACGTTAGAGAGAATCATTTTTAATAAAAAATCAGACAAGATCACTCCCAAGAAAATACCCTTTAGTTCGACTTTTTCACCGATCCGCTTTCGTGCTGGCTGTCATTGATACAGATCACTTCAGGAATGTTCCAAGTATGAGGCCACCATAAGTAGTATTCCTCCTGACGGCCGTTCAAGCAATGGCGCAGCCAAATTCCCCAAATAATATATAAGTACGCACCGACACCGGTCATGATGTGCCTGTTGACATTATCAGTTTGTAGTCAAGGATTAGAAAGATAAGTAACATACCACCAGCCATGACCCTCGAGGAAAATTCCCCAGGGGAGACCCACTGTCTTTCGCCATTGCCTAATCTGGCTGCAGAAGATGTTGTCCAGGTTCCAGATAGCAAACCCACCAAGGAACATGCTCAATCCGTAGCCGACCATATACCACATAGTCTTGAGAATCTTCATATCACGAACGTTCTCGTAGTGCTGCTGCTCCCTAGTAAGAACGGGAAAGCCCCGCTTTTCGCGTGTAAGGCGATCCTCCTCGCGGGTACCCCGCCATTTCGGACGGAGCGTCTTTTCCATGGTATACATACTCCGCAAGATCACAACGGCGGTCAAAATCGCATACGCATTCTGGTGGAACACGGGATCTTGCAGGTAATGGTAGTAAAGGGTGATGAAAACGGCGAGCGAGGTCAGAGAGATTGCCAGAGCAAGACGGACGCCTGTTGGCCTCGAGTAGGAAAAGGACGCATAGGCCATGAAACATGTGGTGTAAATCATAGAGAGCTCATCGACAAGCTGCATGGGATCTTAATATCACAACGCGGTCAGCATGGATTGTTTTTCCCGCGCACCAGTATTACATACTCCGAAGGATCCGGGACACTTACATTTGAGGGTCGAATGGAACAGGAAGCTCCCGGTGCCAACGACAAGATAACCGCAGTAGGCGATAAGGAAAATCTGGTCATGCTTATGCCTGCGACAGCTCAAAATTCCCTTGACGCCGAGCCACATAAACAACAAGTTGGTCAAGGTATTGATGATCTCGGCGGCGTAGATGGTCGCATAGTAGTCCTGTCAATGCCAAAAACCAATCCATTAGCAAAATGAGTACACAAAGCCTAGAGACATGCGTTCCATACCTCTTCGCACCAGTTCAGGGTCGATGTAACAGGACTCCAGTACCCGTCCTTGGAAGGCGGGTACGGATAGAACGGCAGGGAGGGCCACTGCATTATGGAGGGATGGTCGCTGTCTCTCTCAGTCTCTCCAGGAAGGATTGTCTACCTCTGTTGAAATAGCAGGGCGGAGAGATGAGAGGAAGATAACCCGGGGAAGACAAAGGGTAGGCAGAAGAAAACGAGAGGGTGAGAATGGTTTCCGTTTCTGGGTTGGTAACTTGCAGCAGAACATGTGACGTCGTTTAGTGACACTGGGAGACTTTCGGGACGTTGATTGGTCAGCCCGGAACTGCGCGGATTGCCGGTGGTTGGTGTACTTACATTCTTGGTATGCTAAGAGGCACACTTTATTGAGGGGAATTAATTGTATGGAGAACCATGCAGAGTATTCTGTAGAGTCAGAGAAAGCATTGATGGTTTCAAACTGAGATATCTCATACTGACAGTGGTAGAAGATGGAGGACTATTCCGCATAGTTGCACATACAATACTATAAGATTCTCTCCTAAGCCACATACAGCAATTGATATTCTCTTCATTAACCTGGACTTTTGTGATTATAATCAAGCATTACTATTTGTGCATAAACACTAGTACAATGTTACAGCCCTGTATCCTGTATAGATCCATTGGCCAATCACAGGCCGCCTGCCCCATGACCTCAACTTCTCTTATGACATCCACCGCAGTTTCAACATTTCAAGAACTACAAGCATTACAATTTGAGATGTGCTCTTTGTTCTATACATGATTGGTCGATCTTTTCAACATTAAATATTTGATTTCCATAACCCTTGTTGCTCTGTGATGGAACACCATTGAACCCCTCACACTTCCACTCATCCCACCTCCATCCAAACCTCGCAGGTTCCCAGGACAAACCTGCGGAGCTTTCCAAGAAATGTCAAATAATGCTGCATATGCCGTATCGCCGCAGGTGAAGAAACCCTCTACATGTACGTCGCTTTCCCCTTCCCTCCTCATGTGCCGCTCAACTAACCCCGCCGTCTCCGGATAGCATCAAAATCCACCTTCCACTTCGCTGCCGGCCTTTGTTCCGGCCTTACATCTTCCATTCTCCTTCAACCAGCCGACCTTCTCAAAACCCGCGTCCAGCAATCTCATCAAACCGCCGCCCTCCTCCCAACCCTCAAAGCCATCCTTTCCTCCTCGAATCCGATCCGCGGATTATGGCGTGGTACTCTCCCCTCCGCACTCCGCACTGGCTTCGGGTCAGCCCTGTATTTCACGAGTCTTAATGCCCTACGACAAGGATTAGCCCAGAATGGCTCTTCGATTCTCGTTGCCAAAAACAATGGTGGTAATATCTCTGCTCTCCCGAAACTCTCCAACTCGGGGAACCTAGCCACAGGGGCCGCGGCTCGGGTAGCCGCGGGGTTCATCATGATGCCGGTCACTGTGATCAAGGTGCGCTACGAGTCTGATTACTACGCATACCGCAGTTTGTACGGGGCGGGACGGGATATCGTCCGTACAGAGGGGATGCGAGGTCTATTCTCAGGGTTCGGGGCAACCGCCGCGCGTGATGCACCATATGCTGGCCTCTACGTTCTGCTTTATGAGCAGTTGAAGCGCCGTTTCGCTTCAATCTCTGCCCCTAACGGGGATGTACCCACGACGTCCTCCTCGTCGATTAACTTCGTCTCGGGTGGGTTGGCCGCTGGTTTGGCTACGACTATCACGAACCCGTTTGATGCCGTCAAGACCCGGCTGCAGCTTATGCCGGGAAAGTATGGGAATATGCTTCGTGCAGTTAGCTTGATGACCCGTGAAGACGGTGTGCGCAGTCTGTTTGGTGGACTCGGACTGCGTATTGGAAGGAAGGCATTAAGTTCGGCCCTTGCTTGGACGGTGTATGAGGAGCTTATCCTTCGCGCTGAGAATCACTGGGCTGCTCAAAATCAGATCCATCTGTGATGGTCTACGTTGGTTATATACGATTGAGTTTTGGTTATGCCAGCACGTCTTTGGGCTGTTCGCCGCTTTGTTTTGCATGGGATCTACGGAGTAACGGTCTGTTTCGGTCTATCTTGGTCATTTGCAATGTGCATGATATGCAATGAACAAAGTGTAACATTTCATTTCAATCATGCTGTATCATATCATCATTTACTTGCTCTCATCAAAAAATCCCAACTCAAGGAAGGAAACGGATATCACAAAAAAAAAATCCAAACAAAAGAAATCAACATATATATTTATCAAAAAGTGCACCGCAAATTTATATACCTCAACAATCATGTGAAGATCCACGAACGACGGCCAGGGCTCTTCTTCCGCACAAGATACATCTTGTCCTTATGCCGGTCGTTGACTTTCAACTCCGTCAGCGAGCTGGAATCCTGCGCGACCAGTCTACCGTCGCGCAGACGTCTGGTGTGTGCGAAGAGCTCATCTTGGAAGTCCTCGGAGATATATTGCTTGATAATGATGTAGTTCGGGTCAATCTGCGATTGTCAGTATGAAATCGTGTAGAAGGTTTGGGTGGAGAAGAGCTTACCTCGTCCCAGTCCCATGGCAGGCGATAGGCTATCAGCGTGTCCGGGAGGAGATGCTTGCGGTGAACCTAGTATAACATTGAGACGTAGTTCTGACAATGAGGTATGGAAATGCTCGTACCTTAATCCATGTTGGGCGGTGGTGATGCTCCTTCTCCTCTTTCTTTTCCTCCTCGGCCGGCGGAGCTGGAGGCGGAGGCTGCTCTGGCGTCTTGCTCTTGGTAATGAGTTCTTGGATTGCTCCTTCATCGTAGCCAAATTCCATTCTCAGCCTCTCTTTGAACTCCTGATCCCTGAGCTCCTGGGCCTTGCGCTCAGCCGCAATCCGCCGTTCTTCTTCGGCCTTCCACTCTGCGACAGCAGCCTCCTTCATCGCGGCCTCCTGCGCCGCACGTTCCTGCTCCTGGAGGAGCTTCCTGGCCTCCTCCTCGCGGATCTCCTGCTTGATGCGCTCCTTTTCTTCATCTTCTTCCATCTTGCGCTTAAGTTCCTGGAGCTTCTCCTCCTGGATCTTGGCTTGGATGCGCTCGCGCTCTTTCTCCTCTGCGATTCGAAGCTGGAGCTCTTTCATCTTTTCTTCGTGAATTTTGGCCTGTACCTCTTCCTGCTCCGCCGCTTGGCGCTCTGCTTCTTCGAAGCGCTTCATCTTGAGGTTGTATTCAGCCCGGGAGCGCTCTTCTTCCATTCGCTCCTTCTTCTCAAATCGTTCGAGTCGCCTCATTCGCTCACTGATCTCATCTTCGTACCACAAGTCTTCCTCGCGGACGAGACGGTGCTCGTGGCGATGATCCAGACGCTCATCGTTGTGGGCTTCCTGCTCCTCGCGACGGCGTGCGAGGTCCCGTTCCAACCGTTCAATCTCCGCCTGTTGCTTCATAAGCTGCATGTCCTGTCGAGCATCATTCCGCTGCAGCAGTCGCTGGTCGACAAGCATGTCGTAGTCTCGCTGTGGGTGCTCGTGCTCCCGACCCCACGGCGAGTAGCCTCGTGGGGTTGGGGCCTGGGCCTGAGGTGGAGCCTGAGCAGGGACCGGGGTTGGGGCCGCGACAGGGACAGGGGCGACAGGCGCGGCGGGCGGGTGCGGGACATAAGCATACTGGTACTCCCGTGGATACGGGTGCTCCCGGTAATACTCATGAGGATGCTCCCGCTCCCGCGAGACGCCAGGGCTGGGTCTCCTTGAGGTAGGTTTCACCCGTCGGTGATTCCGCAGCATGGACTCATCCTCAGACTCGTCTGAGTCGCTTGTCTCGAGCTGGGGCTGCGAACGCCGGCCCTTGTGGGGCCCGCGATGGGTGTTGTTATTGATATCTACCACGATCGCAGGAGGCTCCCGCTCTCGCGCCCATTCCCGATGATGGTCGCGGTTGGCCAGGTTGGGTCGACGACCACCCGTCGAGGCGGACCTCTGTAGACCACCAATGTCCTGGACGACCGGGCTCAGGTAGGCGTTGCTAAAGTCGGGCTGGCGCTGGCGGGACACAGAGCGTCTTCTGAATGACGTACGTCGGCGCGGGGAACGGGCTTCGATGGAGATATCTGTGTCGGAGTAGTCTGTCTCGCTCTCGGAGACGATGGACATAGCAGGGTAGCGAGGCATTTTGATATCTTGTATTGTCTTCGAGCTGGATATATTTTGAAATGAAGAGAAGAAAATAGAGATAAGTGATGGCCTTGATAGACTCGGTGGCGGGTTATCGGTCAGGCGGGGTGACTGAGTCAGGTATGCAGTGCACAAGGACAAACAATGGTTAAAACAGGAAATAAGATGGGATGAAAGAAAGCTCGGTTAAGGGATATATAGCATAAAAAGAAAATAAAAAAGGACAAACACGCTGGAAAACAGATGACCAGCACAACTCGACTGAAGGGGAGTCGTGCCAATGATGAAACACAGAAAGGTGAGAGAAGGAAGAGAAAGAAACCGAAGGGGAGGCTGGAGGGTTTTAAAGCCGGGTTCTTCTATTTTATCTTATTTTAATTCTCTTTTGTTTTTTTTTTCTATGGCCAGTCAAAGCCAAACGAACAACAGGAAAAATGGACCGGTACAGAGTAACCAGTCAGCCTTGCGATCAGCGACTGGCAGAAAGCTGTGGCTGTACTGCTGCTGGCTGCCTATACACTGTAGTATTGCTGGCGGTTATCTCTAGGTGCCTGGATATTCCATTATGACTCTTCTCTGTACAGTCATTGCTCAATTCTATCCTATCAAACTAGACGGAATTGATCCTTTCCGTCCGAAAGTGTGGCTTTACTGTGTAGCCGCTGAGGGACGATGATGTGGTGGCCCGTGATTTGCGGGGCATTGATATTACCGGGAATGCCTTTTTTTTTTGTACGGCGCATACAGAGTACAAGTAGACAGATATGTTTTTCTCCAATGTTGATGTTGTTGTATATACTTGTAGATATGCTATTTAGACCCAGGGAATGATTCAGGCCCATCCATGGATCGATGCGGAACAACTGACCACCCAGAGTGACTTGGATCTCATCTGCCACAGCCACATGACGCCGCATACAGATCATGTTTGCACCGGATCGCAAGTATGATGCAGTGAAAAATGCTGCATTGTCATTCGTGATTATGATTATATCTATGTTTGGCTAATTCACTCCAGTAAATATTAGCAGTCTTTCTGGGCGGACAATACTATCCAGCCAAAATCAGACGCCGTACATGTTCTTGCATATGCGCCGGCCATGTGCATAAAGCGAATCGCGGGTATCTGAGCGGCTTTCTAACAGCTCGGTTCTCTGGTCAATCCCAGAAAACGCGTAAAGTGACAAAGCCAACGACATGCGTGGCTGTCAGGAGGCTTTACGTTGCCTCAATTTCCGTCTCCCCTTCATATGTTCTTTCCTTTCCCCTATCCATCAGATACTCGTAATGCATATATTTTAGATCAAGTATCCCTTAACCAGCCCGAACAGTCGGACTTGTCTCCGCAAAACCACCGGTTATCTACTTGCGCGGCTTCAGGATTGCCTCCAGGTTCTCGCGGGCCTTCGTATGTGTCGTCTCAAAATAGTTCAGTTTCTTCTCCAAGCCAGAAACGTCGTTCTTCAACGTGGTATTCTCAGAGGACAGGCGCTTGTCGACAGCTTGCATCGGGACACCGATGAACCTGTTGTAGAACCTGTCAGCAACTTGCCACTTGAGAAAAAGGATACGCTAGAACAGTAAACATACATCTTGCCCACACCTTCATACACCTTGGTCTCCTTCGGCAGCGAGCTAAGCTCTTTCGATGTCAATTCGAGGAGACGGGCATTCTTCTGCTTGGCTGTGATCTGCGCCTTGGTGATGTTCAGTTGCTGCTGCGAGGTGATGGCCTGGGCCTCGATTTCTTGCAATAGCTATAACCAATGCATATCAGCTCCAAAATCTTGTCATAATAAGTATTAGTGTTTACCTTCTGCAAAGCTTCGTTGGGAATCGACATTGTGAAGGTGGGTTAACGTGTCGAGCAAGGAGAATGGAATGGATGATTGCAGCGGTATTGAGAGGTTATTAAAGTCGAAAGATAACCGGTCTTGGAAGGTAGCCAGGCCAGATTTTCCAGTGATAATCTAAACCAAAATGATTAGAATAAAGGGTTGTTTTGCCCAGGTGTTCTTTGACCCCAGATAGGAGATGAACGCATTCTGCGGGATGTCCGGGCGGTGAGGTGGATGCTTTCTATATTGGGACCATGGCTAGGGCTTAGGGTATTCAGCTACCTACTCCTGCTCCATCTCTACCCACCCAGATTGACAAACATTGTCATTCAACATTATATAAATAACATGTCGCTAATTAATACAACGTCGCCATCCGCATTAAGTGATAGGCAGCCACGGTAGTCGGCTCATACTTGGCTGGCTCCTTTTCACTCATGCACGACGGAATGCACTCGATGAGAGCATCCGTATCACCACATACAAAGGGTTTTAAAAGCGCTGGCGAGTCATTTGATTCTCGTCATCAAAAAGATTGAGAGATGCCGCAACGTCACGCGATGTTTGGTGGATTTGAGCTTATCTGTGTCGAAGTCAGCCAGTTCCCGGTACAAACCAGACATGACATGGCACGTACCGTTACTCCATATCTGCAAGACGTCTCCTGCATTAACGACAACTGCATTCTTGATAGGCTCAGCTGGAATAAAAGTGCCTGGGTTGGAAACATCTCCTACCTCAAGCCTACCGCAATCGTCTTGAAAGAGCAGGGTGAGCGTGCTCCAGTCGGTATGGGCCATACAGCGAGAGACATGTTCCTTCTCTAAGTCCTCTGCGCGAATTGGCAGGTAATGCAGCAACCGTTGGTGATGATTTTCGCATGAGTGCTTCTTGGCTAGATAAGCTTCGTCTTCCAGGTCGAGTCCAATGGCAATTGCACGCAGAATTTCATCTGCGACTCAGCTGCATTCCTAGTAGAACTGGTTCATGAAATCTCGAAAGCCCGGAAGTGTATCTTTGGTGAGCCATTGATTTGGTTGGTAGGGATTGGACTCACATCCTCACAGGGTGGAATCGATCCGTTTCCGGTCTACAGCTTTTGCCAGCGGATTGGTCTCACTGCCCATGTCGTATATTTCCTTAAATGGGTCAGGGGTACGTTATCAATCGCACTATTTGTTGCTCACCTTGACAGCAGAAACCTGCTTCATCTGTTTCAACAACTCGTCATTGTTTCCCGCACTGACATGTGAGATTTCCACACTGCCCATCCTTGGGGATGAGGGTGCCTTCATTTTGTCTTCCTCGGGCAGGGAAAAGAAGCGCTTGGTCCAATCAAACGCTACATCGAGTACAGGTTTTGGCAGGGAATGGTTGACGAGGTACAAAGCCCACGTTCTTGGAAGCATCGACGATCTCTTGAGCCACCTGCAGACGGCCAATTCTGTCTTGAGGGTCTTTCCAAAGCGAGATGTTGACGACGAGGATGTTGATCGCAGAGGTGATCTTGGAAGGCATACTGAATTATGGCTTTACCACAGGTAATTGCCGTATGACAGTCTCCTGTCAGGTGCTCCATTGGGGGATATAAGTATCTATAGGAGGACAAGTGAGGGGGTCTATATCAGGCATGTTCGCTTGGCATTATCGAATGCCCATCAGCGAGATCAAAGAGAGACAAAGAGAGCGACTCCAAATCGATTGATCCTCAACTACACACACACACAAACAAACAAACAAAAACTGATCGCCGAACCATATCCATCGATGAGATGTAGATAGCCACCTAGAGGAGCAATCGCGGCAATACTCTCTAAGTCTGTCATGTCGAGCGTTGTCTGAACGTGCCATCGACTAAGCTTTCTTTATGCGTGTATTTCTTTGTACTCCCAGGACGAGCTATTGACCTCACCAAAAATGTACCGTATGTCTTCCCCTTTCGAGGTTAATGAATATGGCTTCTTTTTCACATTGTGCTTGTGTCATCGCCCCCCCCCCTTCTCTTGTCTGTCTTCCATTCTTCGTACCTTTTCCATTCTTCTTTCATCCTCACCTTATTTTTCTGCCTCCATTATTCTTTGCGATCTCGTTTGCGTATTCCAATCAAGTCGTTATCGTGGTTAGGTAATGCGGTAATGCTTTGTTATACAGTATAGTATCCTGGCTGCAGACCTAGACTTATATCAATGTACTCCATACACTATAAATCGTCTCTAAAGTTGACAGAAGTACATGGTAATACGAAGAGATTTTTACATATTCAGATTGCATCTAATCTTCAGGTCCTATGTACAATCCGAGCGTGCATCAATTGGACCCTGAAACCCCACAATCCAGTAAAATCTCCGATGTTATACCGTGGATCTATATCCCGTACTTCATACCGTGGTCTTACACATCACCCCTCTACTTCTATTCATACGATTCACCTAAAGCCTCTTTTCATCATAATTAACAGTAAGCATTTTCGGTGAAACTCGCAGTTGGGCACCGCCGACGGTGCTCCGTTGCTGTGGCAGGGATTTCCGCAGTGGAGCCGGCTGTTTTAGAACCGCCTGAAAAAGAAGATGGCTGGGCACCATGCCAGCAGCTTTGATTCCAGTGAAGAATTGATTTGGAAAGAAGAAAATTGTCTTCTGGCTATTTCTAACATTTGATTTTATCATTACTTTTGTTATACTACTGAAATTTGCTTGAGTGGTAGCGTTAATCGTCGACAATCTACTTCTACGCTCTAATCGCATGCGATAGCAATCATTGAACGACAAGACGAGATCCCAAGCTTTCCCTACGAGAAAAACGACAAAATGAAGGCCTCGTGGCTTCTTCCAGCCCTTTCCTCCATCTCAACCGCCCTTTCAGCCGATACAATCCCCTTCCACGAACCCGTCACCGCCGCCTCAGAACAAAAACGAGCCTTTGAAGTCCTCCAAGTCCTGAACAAGCGAGTCGCCAACAATTGTCCCGGAGGCTACAACCCCTGCTCGAACCTCAATAACCTCAACGTCTGCTGTCGTACCGACGCCCACTGCGCCCGCGATGCAGCTGACAACATTGCCTGCTGTCCGAACGGAGCCAGCTGCACAGGCAGCCTCGCCGCAGCAACAGGGACCACGAGCAGCTTCATGTTCCCGCAGACTGCGACCGCGACGGCAACGGGCGATGCGACTTCCACGACGAATGAGATTTCAATTACGGGATCGACTATGAACGGTGCTTATCCGTTCGTCTACGTGCCGACAAGTTTTGTGGATGCAGCCACCTGTTCGGCTTATTACTCGAGATGTCAGAGTGACTACACCCAGTGTACCTCGAGCTTGGGGAGTAACGGACAATATGCGGTTACTGTGGCTGGGGATAATGGAGCTGGTGTTACGGTTTCGGGAGGAGAAGCGACACCAGTGGTGTCTGCTTGCTCGAATTTGAGGCTGCAGGCGTGCCACGGGCTGAATCTGGGATACTGTGATGATGCTTACGGCTCGGGAAGTGGTAATGAAAATGCGGCGGCGTCGTTCCGGGGGGCGACAAGTCTAGCGGACCTTATGTTCGGGATGGTTGTTGGTGTTGCTGGGATGTTCATTTGATGGTGATGATGGCCATGGCTATGTTTATGATGACTACGATGATGCTATATTGAAAATGTGTGCTATGAGAATTACTAGATTGAGCAGCTCTTGTTTACCCTTTACTGTCCATAATACATAACTATCATAAAATAATATTCATACAAGACTCACCGCTGAATGCCCATACGTCTTTGCTGGCAGAGCAATCACAAAATACACTGTTCTCTTGACAAATGCATTGTGGAATGACCGCCTGACACGTAGGTTTAGACATGCAGAAACGACCGCCGTCCGGGCAAATCACGTTAAATTCGGCCTCCGGCAAACTGCATCAATCCCCTTTTTTCCAAAGTGATGCTGTCAGGGACTGACTACCTAATGTCAATATTATGTATGCCGTATGTACTCCGGGGCTCTGGTAGATACAGGTACAGATACCGAGATAGGTACAGTTACGTACGGTGTAGGAAAGTTTTAACCGGGACGCACGGGCAAAAATAGGGTAGACAGGGACTAGACTTGGTATATCACCACAAACACCCACTATCATTGGACGTAGTTACCAACCACCCGATTATTTTGTCGAGGATAAACTCAGATAGACTCCATTCCTATATATATCTATATAAAAAAAATGAATCAATTGGCTCAGTCGCTGTCACAAGAAATAGGGTGGTTGGGTAACTATTCATAGTACCACCAAGTTGGTGTATACAAAACAATTGCTAAAACAAGAGGCTGGGAGACCTTGCTCACCGCGATACACTCCCACAACTCCCTCTTCCATTCTTCGTACCCTTTCCATTCTTCTTTCCTCACTTTATTTTTCTGCCTATTCAGTATTCTTTGCGATCTCGTTTTGCGCATTTCATCAAATCGTTATCGTGGTTATCGCATTTAGATAACCCTCACGACCATCGCTCAGCAGCCTGCAAGGCGGTTGACCACACGTTGCTGTGGTTCGGAAATTTCTTCAGACTGGGGCTTTATAAGAACAGACCAGTCGATAAAAGAATTTAAAAAAAAAAAAACACTCGGTTGCCTACGTCGAGCCCTGGTTTGATCTGAACGACCACCGCCATGCGGGCCTTCCAATTAATACCGGCGGTCGTCTCGTCGCTGGTACTACTATCGCAACATGCTGCTGCGAGTCCTTTGGATATGGAAGGAGGCGATCTCGATAGGCGAGGATGCTCTAATCCATGCGGCTTTTACAGTCAGCTCTGCTGCACATCGAGTCAGACCTGCGTCACCAGCGGTGGTCAAGCAGTCTGCTCTGACTCGGGCAGCGGTAGCGACGGCAATTACGACTACCACACCACCACCTGGACGGAGACTGATACCAAAACTTATACCTCGACATGGAGCAGTCAGCGTGCAGGTCAAACTGCGGTTGGTGGAGGTGGCTCAGGCTCGAGTTCTGGAAGCTGCGATTCCTCCATCGGCGAAGAACAATGCGGAAGTACCTGCTGCGGTGCTGCATATGTTTGCAGTAATGGTCAATGCATCATCGGAAGCTCCTCCATCTGGGCCACTGCCACGGCCACGCCTCCGGTGCGAGGCACTAGCAGCGGCTTGTCGACTGTAACTGAGACCGGAAATCCGACAACCACGCAGGCTTTTGATACGCCTGTGAACACAGATGGTTCGCCCGCGATTGGTGTGAAAGCTCCGGATGATGATGGGCTTAGCGGTGGTGCCATCGCCGGTATTGTCATCGGTACCATCGCAGGTGTTGCCCTCCTCCTGCTGGTGTGCGCTTGCTTGTGTTGCCGCGGAGCTTTGGCCGGTTTGGCAGCATGCTTGGGTATTGGACGGAAGCGAAACAATGACGAGCATTACTCGCAAGGCGGGAAGCCTGAGGGACGTACTTGGTTTGGGGCTAAACCACCTGCTCAGAGCGAGGCCGGCGGTGAAAAGAAATCCAGATGGGGCGGTCTGGCGACCATCGGAATCGTGCTCGGTGCGCTTGCGTTGTGTCTGGGATTGAAGAGACACAGGGACAGGGAGCATGACGAGAAGAGCAGTTACTCTTACCCAAGCTCATACTACTATTATTCCGACTATTACACCAATTCGAGTATGTCCTGCACTTCCCACCTTCCCCTGACATCTGGTACTAACTGGTTTATAGGCAGCGCAAGCTCGGATAGGCGGACGAGAGATACGAGACGAACAAGAGACACACGAGGCACGAGAGACACGAGAGGCACGAGAGACACGCGGCGGACTAGAAGATCTCGCGCGCGTTCGGGTCGGTCATGACGAACGATAATCAACGGCCTTTTCGATCTTAAAATCATATTTCCCTCCTATCGACCCAAATATTTCGAATCGATTACGGATACGCATAGAATAGTACCGCCTCCGATATTACGTGTACCATGATTATTATTTTCTGATGTTATGTTTGATGGATTTCGATGGTTTCCTTTATCTGGACGAAATTGACGGTGTACATATGACGGGAATGGGGGAAACTGATGATAGATAATCCTTTATGACAATTTGTATGTTAATATGAATCTATGACAGCAAAGAAAGCAAATTAATGATATTCACTGCACTGTAAAGAGGCTTCCAACCTGATCTGTAATCCAATCCCTCTGTTGAAACAAGGCATTGACCGTCTCGTGCCTGTAAATTCCGCTCCTGCGAGTCCAGTGCAACCTGCATGCACTGTGTCAGTCAGTAGAGGAATGGCATAATCACCACCTGATGCCCCTGAGGGCCGTCAGCCGAATCACCCGTCTGGTGGTATGTAGCAATCAAAAGACCATATTGTGAGGTCTATCCTCAATAACGGCAGCGGTAATAGTGGAGTGCGGACACAAGGCAGAGTCGAAGACCGGCAGAATAGCGGAGCACATGACTTGCTGCCTCCCCGCCTCCCGAACCTTCGTTCTCCTCGACACAACCCGAACTGCACTCACTCCGACCAACTCGCCTCTACTGCTAAAGAAAACCAAATTCGTCCATGATTCTCTCGTTGGTATTTGATTCTTGACATTTTACAAATATCCTATACAGCATTGCCGTCCTTCGTCACCCATTGGTCGTTGTCGATTCTCGCAGTTATCCCTCTGAGTACTAGCAAGACCGAACACCTCGACCCCCGTCATGCTCCAAACGCAGACTCATCACGTCTTTTCCCATCAACATCAGTATCCGCAAGCTGATCCGTCGTGGCTGCACCAACAGCAACAGCAGCAGCATCACCAAGCCGCCCAGCAACACCCGCACCAACAGCAGCATTCGCTGGTAGCCCAGCAGCATGCCCAGGTCCAGGCTGCAGCGGCCGCGGCGGCAGCTGCTCAACAGCAGCACTATAGTCGAATTGCGATGGCCGGAGCTGCCGGTGCTGCGAATCCAGCGCAAGGTGCCGGCGCTGGAGGAATGGGTGGAGATGCAGGCTTGTCCGGTGCGATTTCGGTGATCGACGGTGGAATCAGTGAGGAGAATCGCAAGGTTTTCATCTGGGTGGCGGAGCTGCTGGATCCCAATCGTCGAGAGGCAGCGCTTATGGAACTCAGCAAGAAGCGGGAGCAGGTGCCTGAACTTGCGCTGGTTATCTGGCATTCTTTTGGTACGAATTTCCTTCCCCTCCTATGCCGTGATCGCTGCAAAGTTGCTAACTGTTTGAGCTTCTAGGCGTTATGACCGCCCTTCTGCAGGAGATAATCTCTGTTTACCCATTGTTGAATCCCTCCCAGTTGACCGCAGCTGCGTCGAATCGTGTCTGTAATGCACTAGCTCTGCTCCAGTGTGTTGCGTCTCACAACGAGACCCGTACTTTATTTCTTAATGGTATGTGAAGGGAAAACGCCTTTTGTAACCCTCCTTGGATAAGCCTCGCTAACCCTTTTTTTTTTTTTCAAATAGCTCATATTCCTCTGTTTCTCTATCCTTTTCTCAACACCACCTCCAAGTCGCGCCCCTTTGAATATCTTCGTCTTACCTCCTTGGGTGTTATTGGCGCTCTGGTGAAGAATGATTCCTCCGATGTCATCAACTTCCTCCTTACCACGGAGATCATTCCCCTCTGCCTCCGCATCATGGAGACCGGCTCGGAATTGAGCAAGACCGTCGCCATCTTCATTGTACAGAAAATTCTACTTGACGATATCGGCCTTGCATACATTTGTGCTACTTATGAGAGATTTTATGCCGTCGGAACGGTTTTGAGCAACATGGTCACACAGCTTGTCGAGCAACAGACAGTGAGGTTACTGAAGCACGTTGTGCGCTGCTTCCTTCGGTAAGTGCGATGACTATACCCATCTCTCGTGGTGGGCATCCATTCTAACTGTTTCCAGCTTGAGTGACAACAGCAGAGCCCGGGAGGCCTTGCGTCAATGTCTTCCCGAACCACTCCGGGATGCCACCTTCTCCTCCGTCCTCCGCGATGACGCAGCCACGAAGCGCTGCCTTGCACAACTTCTCATTAATCTCTCTGACAACGTGTCCGACGGCGCTCCGGGTATTGCGATGTAAATCACGAGGCACAAAAAAAGCATCACTTCGTTTTCCTTCCTTTCGTTCTAATCTACTTTGATATATTCGACACCTTTTTTTTTTTTTTTTACACGAATGCATGGGTCGGGCTAAGGCGAACAACGGTTGATCAGGCGCATATAATGTGAAACGGCACAAAAAAGAAAAGAAACGGCCATGGAATATTGAAAAGAGAGAAAAAGGACTGCTTCTCTTTTGGTTTGTCTGTTGTACTGAATTTTATACCGGAAAATTTTGGGATCTTGGGGATTTTCACGTCTACTGTGTACTAAAACTGTGCTTTCCTGCTTTTTACTTCCTGGCTTTGTTCTGTTTTCTTCCTTTCTCTTGTTACCCTATTCTTTCATACTTATCCCCCCTTGTCGTTTCTGCGCGTGTCATCATCATGGTATAGGCTTTGTGGAGGGGCGTGGATATGGTTGGCGCAGTCTTTTTTTTATGCATTTCCCCTATCCTTTATGTTTCCTTTCCTATTCCTCCATATGAGATAGACCTTCTTTGAGCGAGAGATACCAAGATCTAGGTTTTTGTTATTATCTGCTGGTCCTAATGATTCCTCCTAGTTGATCAATGTCCAGCAAAGTGACTTTCGATCTACTGCTTGATCTTTCGGGCTTTGGCAATATGTCATTTCACTATGTGAGGATGGTTGGCGATATATATCTCCGTCGGGCTGGTCTGTTTCCGTACAAATCGCGCTCAGTTTGCATACTCTGTACTAATAAGTTGCTTCAATTATATCCAATTTACAAAAAAAAAAAAATACAATAGCACTTGTTTCATAACAATATCATTATGTGCTGGTGAAGCGAAACGACAATAACCTTATCGCAGGTCACCTGACGGGGCGGTCTCGACGCGCCGCCTTCTCTGAGCTCATCGCCAACTCGCCTCCTCGCCCTGCAAAAGAGACTCGGCGCGCCGCCCGAACATTTGATCGGTTTCTCAAATCAATTCAGTTGTTCAAGGCCTATCAATTCATGAATTCTAATTAATTTTATTTCGTCCGAATAAGAACAAGCACGGCAAGAAAGATCCAGCAGCGTTCCTCCCTTCTACGACGAAGCCTGCCCTCTTGCGCCGCGGCGACCTGAAACCGCCGCAATGGTATCGCGAAAGCGCAACCACTCGGAGGCGGGCGTTGCGCCGAAGCAGCCGCCGGAGGAGCCTGGATTGCTCCATCGCCTGCGGAATAGCTGGGAGTTTGCCAATTTGATGCAATATATTTCCATGTTCGGGAAGCTTATGAAGATTGACGAGAATTTCGGGATTGAGGTATGTCCAGCCTTGTGTTATTGCGGGTTTGCGCAGGTGAATATCCAGACAGTTAATACTAATACTTTGACCTTGTGAATGATAGGACTTGGAGACCGAATGTCTGAAACCTACCCCATCGGAGAAATTGCTGGAGATTGGCCTTTGTCTTCTCAAATGGATATCGTCGCATCGAGGTCTTACGTACGTTCTCCTGCACCGGTTTGGAATTAGGAGAGGAGACTAATTGGATATCTGGAAAATAGATTCGACAATTTCGACGAGTATACGCGACGCCAGTATAATGCCAAAGCCCCTCACCTACCGAACCCCTTTGGGCACGATGAAGTGCCCAATCGATTTCTGGACTTCGATGTCTTCTTGAAACTCCGTGTTCTACACCAGCTGTCCGTCTGGACGTTTTGGAACCCCGACCGTATCCGAGAGAAGATGCCGGAGCAAAGGGAGACCGATCAGACTATTTGGGTGAGTCGTTGTTTCTAGACAGCCTGTGTAAGGTACTGACATGCTGCAAGCGTATCGAAGAACTAGGCTACGATAGTGAAGACCGTTATTATTATGTTCTGGATGATAACCGGCTTTACCGTCTTACCTTTCCGCCGATCCCTCCTCCGAAGTCGCAACCAAAGTCCAGAAGCAGAAACGCACGAGCCATGAGAGTCTCCAAACGAAGACGGGTTTCCGAAGCCGCTGGTGAAGATTCGGATGAAGCGAATACAAATGCCAGTGGCGATCTGGCGAAAGATCCGATGCACGGGATGAAATGGGAATGCATCGCTGTGACGTTGGCAGAGTACCAGGGGTTCCTAGACACGATCCAAAAGACGAGGGACCCCAACGAGAAAGTTCTCAGGGACCGTCTTAATGAACAAGTTATGCCCATCATCGAAAAGGAGGAAGAGGCCCAGCAACGGCAGATTGCCAAGCGCGAAAAAGAGCTTCTCAACATGGAATTACTTGCCGGTGCAAAGAGGTCCAGCCGTCTCGCTGGAAAGATGGAGAAAGAGCGACAAGAACGTGAAGCAGAGGAAGAGGCTTTACGGCGGCAGGCAGAACTAGCAGCGGCCCGCAAAGAAGAAGCCAAACAAAGAAAAATGGAACAAGAAAGGGAGTCGCGGGTCAACCAACGGGAACAGCGCATTAAAGAACGGGAGCGAAAACGCATTGAGCATGAAGAAGAATTGGAAAGGATCACTGCAGAGCAGGAGAAACTTGAACGTGGTGAGAGCAGAATGTCGGAAAGAAACCTCAAGGCGGAACTGGAAAGACGACGAAAGAATTTGGAGGACATCTCGCAAGACGACCAATGGATCTTCGATTGCTCAGGCTGCGGTGTCCATGGAGAGAATTTGGATGACGGTTCGCATAGTGTCGCATGCGAGAGATGCAACGTGTGGCAGCACAGCAAATGTCTTGGTATCGGGCAAGATGAAGCGGAACAAGAAGACTTCCATTTTATCTGTCGAGAATGCAAGCGTCAGGAGGAGGAAGTGAAACTACCAAAGCTTCCACTTCTGAAGTTCCGTGTCGATTCTGCTTCGAATTCTCCATCAGCGGAAGCGCAACACCAGCACCAGCCCCAGGAGCAAGATCTGCCCTTTTCTAAGAAGCCCCAAGGTCCTGGCTTTACTAATATTCGAAATGGCTCTCCCGCCAAACTGTCTGCAGTGCCACCATCACTATCAGCAATCACGGCTCAGCTTTCATCACCGGAGCGTCGTCGATCGCAGCCAGTGCCTCGGTTTTCTCCATCGAAAAGTGCAAATGGCTTTGGTGTGTTCTCGAAAAATCCGGTACCAACGAAACCCTCTGGCCAACCTCCGTTGCCGCCAGTCCAGCAGTCTCTCTCTCGGCGACCGTCAACGTCAAACTCCGTGCAAAACCCATTTTCATCACCCGTCCAGAACCGACCGTCCATGTCTCCAACTCAGGGAAATCGCGACGTAGGCCCTCTGGCAGGGTTTCCGGCCGGCGCTCCTCCGAATGATGCACCTTGGACTCCTTATGGACAGCATCAGGCACCGCGCTCGGACGGTCCCACACGTGGAGCATCCTCTTCATTTCAAAGTAACCCCCCATCCTTTTCCGCAGCAACGCCTAGCAACCCTCAATCTTCCCCTCCACAAAGCTCTCACGGTGGCATGTCCCTGTCAGGAATCAGCCCGACGAAAAACTCGCCGCGACCGATGACATCGGGGAGTATAACAGGGGCGCCGATTCTCCCACCAATCCAGAAGCTAGAACCGAGTCCAAAATTGATGGGGCGAAGCTCACCTGATGCCCCAATTCCCGCCCCTGTGAAGTGTATGACGCCAGAGCAGGAGGAGCGGCGACAACAGGAGAATTCTCTGATGATGCGCGGGCGGAATCCTTCTCAGAGCCAGGGCCAGGGCCAGGGACCCTCGCTGATGTCGTCCCCGTCGCTCAATCGGATCCCTCCCCTGGGACCGTCGGCTGTGGCACCTAAGTCTACAGCTGAATCGATGAAGCAGCAGAGTCCCACGAAGTAATATTTCTTGTTTTCTTTTTTTTCAAGGTTTGCGTTCAGATATCATGTTTTAGTAGACTTATTACTATGGAGTTATTGGTTTTTTTTTTTTTTAAAAAAAAAAAGAAAATATTATCGGGTGGTTCCTTCCTGTCGGGAGCTAAGTCAGGGACGGATATGATGAAGCTGGAAATAATATCCCCTACGAATGATGGCAGCACGATGAGAAGACCCAGTTTATCGGTTTTAAGCATGTGGATACCACGAGCTTGATCGAACGTCGTGAAAAAAGACTGTTTCTTGACTTTGATACTCTATTCTATGTTTTCTGGGATGAACTGGAATTTTTTTTGACTTGGTTGCCGGATAATAGAAGAGGCGTTGGAGGTTCAAGGTCACCATTTTCTTTTCCCTCAATTCCTACTAATTGCTTATTGCATTTGGACTGCAGGCAGAGGAATAAACAATCAATCAGGATTCCTTGTGATTATTTGATAACAATTAACAAACACTTTCCGATCTATTGTATTGCGATCCGAACCGCGTCAGCTGTAGCCGGGATATAATACTGTACAGCAACGTAGCGAAAGAAGCAAAACAATGCGTTGGCTGCATCTACTTGTAATACAAATCGACCATTATTGACCCTCATAACGTCCGGTTTATAATCGGACGGTTCCTTGCCTCTGCATATCCGCTGCTGCATGATGGGTGGTGCGTGCTTGTATACGGGAGGTATACGGGTAGGGATGATTGTATGTATGCACGTATGTCTACGGCAGGAGATACATACAGAAGGCAGCTGTTTGGTTTTTTGCATTCTGCGGCTTTGCAAGCTGCAGTCTGCAACTTCTGCAGAAGCCGAACATGCACCTGTCTCAGACATAAAGGGGCGCTTGTACGTGTATACAAAGCAAACAAGCCAGTGACAGATATGATGTATCTCCTGTTGATTGCTTAAGGTATGGGTGTAGGAAGACACTCCGATATAATTAGTGTAGCACGGGGCAGTTATAGGACCGGGAAGAATGAGATACATATCATTTTCTGCTGGAAGGGCTCGAGAATGAAACGCCAGAGCACGGCTAAATAGCAAAGGGATGCAAATATGGAATGCTATAGACTGGTTACTCGGGCAAACTGGCAGAATGTTTTTTGTACATGCAAGCACAGGTACATGTACAGATAGGAATACATCGAGCCGCTGCTGACCTCACGAAAGCACCAATACCAGCCATGTATTTGGAATTATGTCGGCTGCGGCAGTCTCCGTACAAATGCTCCAGCTGTCATGTACATACTTTCGACAAGGATACGACATAGTGTGCATAAACTATTGGGAGCAGGTAATCTGTCAGGTGAGTTACGCGCAATCTCAATCCATTGACCACTTGCAGTGGTGATAGTAATAGTGGTAACTACGGAGCGGGTAATATACTACATTGTTAGGGACTGGTAATAGGAGTCCGTGGTAGTTACGGGTTTAGGGATTAGGAATAATACGGTAAACGGGACAATACAAGCACCGATCGCAACGCAATTCGGAGTGGCTAACCGAACCAAAGCTGTTATGGATGGATGGTTGGGTATATCTCCACAATATCAGTCTTAACACATACATCAACTGGAGATACGACAGGCAACCTAGAATATCATAGACTACTAAAACAGCGAAATCATTGAGTGACAGGTGACTTCTCCCCCGCAAAGCAATCATTCCTGTCGGAGCCGAAACAGGATTCGAGCCGAAGATTCGCCATATGCACATACTGTACAAGTACATAGCGCGTATTATTTGTTATTACCGTACCGTAACCCCCCTCTCTCGCTCTATCTCGCTAACTGAACTCTGGGTAGATCCACGGGTTCTTGATTTTGACACCACAAAATAGAGCTTAAGCTATGTCAATTCGGTTATAGTATGCGCGGACGGCTCTTTCCGATTGGTCAGAGGGACGTATTCATAAGTCATAAGTACTTGATTTTGCTGTATGGTTGGATATGCTGATTGACTCATGCCTCTGTGCTGCGCTGCGTTGTGGAGTTAATTGACTGGAGATACGCCGATACATTGTGTCTAATTTTGACTTTGTATCTGTCATGATATCTGGCTATCGACTACCCCGTGCTCTATCAACGCTCTAATTTTTCAGTCCCGGGAACCTTGGCGATAGTGAACAGTCTTGGTAGTAATATCTTCTTATGAACTCTTATGAACCTACTCATTAATAATCAGCACAGTTGTGGCAAGTATGCCGTGCCCTACTTACATAGTACCCCTAATAAATAACGATGGACACGGAGCCGTCCCGATTGGGCATCCCGAAGAGAATCTGGCTGGCTTGTCGCGTTTGCTATTGTCCCTCCACACTGTACAGTCCGAATACAGTACCCAGTGTCCTCCATACAGGTGCTACAATGTATCATACTTGTCCACTCACTTGTACGCAGACACACAGACACACAAGGCAGACCCACATGGGACGATCATCTCCAGACTCTACCTTTAGCCAGCCCCAAACTGACACTGACAAGCAAAAGTAAATCAAAAGTACTGACAGCTCTTTATCCCCGAGTCGAGGATGACCTTCGGGAATTTCAGGAAGCAGCTCGTATTCCTCAAAGCACGCTTCGGCTGGGATACCTGTATACAGCAGCCAACTAACCGACGAGCTAGTTATCTTCTCCGGCCGGCGTAATCCAGCCAACTGCGGCAACGGCAATCATGGCAGAATAGGAAAACTTTACTTTGTCCAATCACGAAAAATTAAATGAGGTGATTACTGGTAGGAAGTGGTCTGTTCCTATCAAACCGTTCGTTGGTTCGCTTTTTGACAAGAGATCATGGCGTCTGCGTCCGCGCCGGGGAGATCAACACGGGATCTGTTTCTTTCGAATCCCGAACACCGATGTCACTTTTCCATTTTGAGTAAGGTCCATTGCACTTGTTATGTACGTACCTGCAATACCACGTTGTGATTGATCCCAGGCCAACACGAGGATGACCCAACTACTTAGCTCTGGTACCTGGCTGACTTACCGATACCAAGCAAAAGTCCCAATTCCTGTCATGATGGGGCATCAACTAAGTTTCAACTTTGATCTTTGGAGAAAGGTCGGCTAATTGATCGACACTGTTGAACAGTGATTGCCTGAAGAAGAGCATTTCCTGATACGACCTCACCATACCGTCTCAACACTCAACGACCATCGATCAATTCACCTTACCAGCCAACCAGCAGCAGGTAGACAAGGCAATAGGTAACTAACACATGTGACTGTGATTCTGGAAGCCTTAGTGACTGTTAGCAAAGTTTCAATCCTTGAGAGAAAGCTGTGGCATTTCTAGTCTGGAGCTTGTAGTATGTCAGTGTGATAGAAATGCCTCATGTTCACAGGGACGTTGTGATAACCTGTAGAGGAGACTTGCCCTGGTTTCTTCCAACTCAAGTTCGAGGATCGGGTTCCGATGTACAACCAGGGCACCACATGCAAAAATAGATGAAACACATGGAGTACACAGCATGGACGCAACAGTATATTCTTAGTCTTGCCACACAGATTGTGTCATTATTCTTACATGAAAGATGTTTGTATAGCACGTAGGGCAAGGAATGTGCCAAAAGAGAATGTGTAAAAAGGTTCTTTAAGCTTAACCGAAGACTGACCAAGAGGGTAACTGTTGACTCTGTCTGCAAAGAGACTGAAAGACAAAAGGTGAGAAAAGGGAAGGTGAAGACTGCGTTGTGAGACTAGCGACTGGGAATAAAGCCAGCCTCGTGGCAGGACGCAACTACTCCTATTTTGGGAAGGTAGATGGTCATCCATACCCGGATTAGGATAAGTCCAATTCTTGGCGGAGGCTCGAGGGGGGTTCTAGAAAAATTATCGAACTCGCTTTCTGCGGGATTAGGAGGTAAGGGAAAAGGAAATGGAAGGAATGGATCCCTGTCGGAAATCGTCTGCCCATGGGTCAGTGTTAAAGAAAGAAACGAGAATGGCTTGTGCGTTCATAAAAGTCTATTTCAACAAATGCCCTATCAAGCAGGTGGATACGGCGTGGAGTGTATCAGACAACTCCATGTGGAGGGACTGGAGAAGATTTACTATTATAGATAGTAGTAGAGCTATATGGTATCTTAGTTATATCCCTTCTGCAAGGTGATAAGATGAACCAAGAACTGTTGCAGCAGAACCAAGCACATGGCTGTTGTAACACCTTCTTTATTCATCATCTCCCCCTTTTTTTCTCTTCTCACCCTGTCTATAGAACTCTTTTCAAGACAAAGAACTGGTCAGCGTTCCTGCGTGGCCTTTTTCGTGGCGTTAATATGGAGGCCCTATCGAGGATTGCTCTTACTGCAGATCTCGTCCAGTCTTTCGCCAGGGATATATGTCAGCTTCCGGATTAGGCAAGGCCAGACACGGGAGACATGTGCCATAAGCCAGACGCCCGAGACTCGACGATGTTGCATCGCATATTATCCTTGTCGAGTCTGACTCCTGTATACTGGTAGTATTCGCTCTAGTGCTGTAGTCCTAGTGGTACAAAATGATGCTCATGTCAAAGTGGAGAATGGCAGCGATCGACCAGTTCTTGTGCTACATCAGCCGACGATGATTTGCAACTCGGTAGATCTCTTTTTCCCTCTCCCATGGTTGCCCCACCCTTACCGAGATCAAGATTCCATTGGTCTGTGTGCCAGATGTCGCCAGTCTTGGCATGTTTTTACTGGTCCGATAAGCTCACACGTGACTGTAACGGAACCAATGGCTGATTCATGCCTCAGGCTAGTTGCTAGGTTGCTAGTAAAGCCCCAACTTGATCTGATGTTTATATCGTAATGTAATTACCGCGCTAACCCGATGCGCGTTAAGATCGCCCCATAACCCACCCCGGGCGCACCGGATACTTCAACCCGCCCAATGGAAGGACCAATCATACAGCCCGTGGCGTATTGCAATGGTCATCGGGGCCCCGGTCGTACCGCTCAAACTGTGCCAACCAGCCTGAGGCTCGACTATTCTTTTTTTTTTTACTTATTTGAATCGAGATGGATATTTGTCATGCCTATCTGTAGATAAATTGGGTTGATATTGGGGTCAGAGTACGCGATACGATGCGTACGTAGACTGCGTGGTTAGGGTATATCCGTACTTTATACCATATCTGGGATTGTACTACCTACATCTACTATGTCGAGATTCTCCCCTGATTCAGCTGATGGCGCCATGTGGATAATAAATAACATGCCAAATAATCACCAGGAAGATGAGGATGTGATTCAAGGATTTTGACCGGGGTATCAAGCAAATAGATGTTTGTGAAAGCGAGAAATCAAAAGCCTGTCCTTGTTCCAAGGAACCACTAGCAGAAGTACTTGCACCGTAATAGGCAGTTCTAGGGTAAAGAATAATAACATCTGCCATTTTTGATAGGTCTATCCATTCCGACGGGAAGGCCCGTGTCGTTGGCAGGTGAAATTATTCTATTTGAAAAATACATAAATAAAAAAAAAAAACCTCATGTCGATCCAGGTAAGGGTAAAAAAAAAAAAAAAGTCCGTTACTAGATAATACCAGTAAAAATACGCACAGCAACTCCCTGCTCAGTCCTCTCACACTCCCAACCATAAGTATGTGTCAGTGGTTCGTCCGGGGTCCATCGCCTTTCTCTTAATCTGCATACCTGAGAAATGACCGGATTGAGTATTTGTAGCTTTTTTGTTTTTTATCTCATTATTATTCTTGTTATTTCCTCAATGCCATATCCAAAACTGGCACAAAGGAGAACATGGTATACTCATGGATCCAGGAGGGGGGAGAAAAAAAAAAGTGGGAGAACGGTTCAGAGTCAAAGGGTCCCGACAGAGTGGAACAAAGACTGCATGTGTATATCCCAATTGAGTCAGGTTCAGTTCAGTCTGTCAGGAATTTTTGATATTTGATTTTATTTTTTATCAAATTATGGAACCTGGGGCCACTTGGAACGGGTGTCATATTCCGCCGGGGCTCCATAGACCTTATCCTTCCTCCAACCGTTACTACATCAGATTCAAATTGCTTTAATTGACGACCCCATCATCTTCTTGTTCTCTCTCTTTTTTTTTTTTTTTTCAATTTCTCTATGCACACCTCTTCTTTCTTTCTATATAACTTCTTAGTCTCCCTTTGACACTCTTCATATCTTGTCCTCTACTTCAATAGTTAATTCTTCCTCTCTAATATCCTCCCTTCTTCTAGCTCTTGCTCCGCTTTGTACTCATTTATCATCTCATACAACGTGTCTGTCTCACTTGTTTCCGTCTTGGGTGTTTGACCTGCTCTCCCATTTGCGTCGTTTGAGATCAATCAATCAACCAAGCATCAATCAGGGGAACCGCAGTTGTTCCTCAAATGCAGCTGATCCCTCTCAATTGTCTCTCCATTTTATTCCACTCTTCTTCTCCTCTTCCTCACTTCGATATCCATCATCTGAGCATCGTCTCAGCGCTCCCATTTCTCTTTCTACTTGCTATCCAGCAATGACGACAGCAAAGTATCTTCGAGGTCAACCTCCTTCTCCTCCTCAGTCTCCCCACAGCGATTCTCTCTCCAATTCCATTGCCATGAGCCACTCCTACGAGCATCCTGACAGCACGGTCAAGATGGCTTACGATAGTGACACTCAGCCTTTGGTAAGTTTGCATCAGTGTCTCTTCGCCACATTGGGGACATTCACTGACCACAGCCAAAAAAAAAAAAAAAACAGGCTTACACCTCAGCCCCCTCTTTTTACGTTCCCAACAGTGATTACTCACGAATGCTGCCTATGCAGTATCCTGTAAGTCTCTTCCTTCAATTCTAACAGCGCAACCAGAACGCAACAATTGAACAGTGCTGATGAAAGCTTCCCAACAGATTGCTGGCCACCCCGGCTTGATCAACACCCCTCCTCCTACCGCTGATGAAAGCGTTGTTCCGGGTAGCCTGGAGTCAACGTCTCGCTGGTCGGTTCCCAAATCCTCCTCTGCGAAGCCACGCGTGTCGAGAGCTCCCCGCATCCAGCGTCGATCCAAGAAGTTGAAAGAACGCTCCAAGCCCAATGTCACTGCTCCCTTGAGCAAATCGACCAAGCATATGACACACATTCCTCTTCGCGACATGGAGAGCTGGGTCCACCGTCCCATCAAGATTCGTATGCAAGAAGTTGCCAAGCGGAACGGTCGTGTTGCTCGTCCTATGAACTCCTTCATGCTCTACCGTTCCGCTTATGCAGAGCGCGCCAAGCAGCTTATCACTGAGACCAACCACCAGAAGGTTTCTGAAGCGGCGGGTGAGAGTTGGAAGATTGAGTCGCGTGAGATCCGGGAGAAGTACGAACTTCTGGCCAGCATCGAGAAGAGCAACCACCTCAAAGCTCATCCTGGTTACAAGTTCTCGCCCTCCAAGAAGGACAAGAACCCAGATGAGTCCCGTTCGGAACCGGATCCTGAACAGGGACCCTCCCCCATGTCCAGCCCTTCTTTTGCCCAGAGCGGTCGCGGTATGAGCTGTGGCGTGGAAAATGGCGGTTGGGACAGCCGTGACTTTACTCCCTTTGACCAAGACCATGGTCTTCCCTCCGCAAGCTATCTGAGCTCATCCTGGCAAACGGGCCACCCTGGCAGGCCTTTTACGGGAATAAACGAGGCGGCCCATCACTACATCCCATCGTCCGTCCCTGCGGGTGTCGTGAACCTGCAGGAATTGCAGTACTCGTCGTCGACGGCCCTGGCTGGACTGCCTGGTGGCACTCACCATGACCTTCTTCAACCTCAAAACTCCATCCCGACCCCGGGTTCGTTCACCGATGGTCAGTTGGACCCCCAGCTGCTAAAGCGTGACACGGCCAGTCCGGCTCAGGTCTACCATCATAATGGTGTCTATCACCCCATGTGGCAGGAAGGACCCGCCTATCTGCCTGCAACGACCTCCATGCCGCCAAATGCAGTGCCCTACTCTGTCGCCGGTTACCAGCCGAGCATGCAAACCTTGTTGGACAACCGGGAATCCTGGGAATCTAGTCAAGAGACCAATGTCGACGGGCCCAATGGTGGCGACTTTGACCATTGGATTAATCCTCATCCTACTGGGTACTGATTGTTCATGAGATTTAATTTTCACCCTCTCATGCCCACTATGATGACGATAATGATGACGACAGTGACGAGCTGGAGAGTTTTTCACCCACGTTATTTACTTCCATCTTCCTTTCGTTTTTCCTTTTGTTTCTTTTGGGTCTATCTTTTTACATTTAGAGAGGCCGGAGTTCTTGCGGCGCAATAGATTTAGGATTGGGTGGTACTTGTTTGATGATCATCAATTATATTCCCTGTGTGCTTGGCTGTTGGACTGAAGAATATCCCTTATCTCTTGTTGGGCGGTGGTCTCTACATTGTGATTATTGTATGTAATAAAGGACATAGACTGGTGGCTTCATTGCATTTACGCTTATCTATATCCAACTTCTTCAGTATCCTGTAACACTCCGTAGTTCAAGTCTATGACATCGGGAGAGATCGGCGGATCGGCAAATCTGACTAAGGCACGAATGCACCCATCGCGATCGCGACAAGACAAAGACCCATCTTCTTCGTGACAAATCAGGCACAAAAAAAAGATTCATCCTTTCTTATAACCATATCATGTACGGCGAACTCGGTAACAAACTGGTATGCCCCATCAATGCCTCGATTCCGCTATCTAATTACTGACTGCCAAAGGTCCAACATGCCAAACGCACCCAATCCCTTGCCCACCTCCCACCCTACCAAACTGAAATGGTTCGCGCCGTAGCCCGCGAAGTACGCGATCTCGACCGCGATGTAACACATCTCCTCACCCCCTTCGAAGGCTCCTTCAACCCCTCCGCCCAACCGGCCGTCGCCTGCGCCCTCCTCGTCGACCACCTCTGCATGCGCCGAAACAAACGCTGTCTGTTAGCCTACCACCGCGTTCGTACAGAAAAGCTAGAAGAATTATGCTGGAAGGGCGTGGATCTGCTAGAACAGCAACTTCCGGAAGATTCATTACAACAACAAGGACAGCAGGAGTCAGGCCTTGGGCAGGTAGGGAATCACAGCTCGCTGAGTCCCGAGGAAGAGGAATATTTCCGGCTATATGGGGATATGTTGGCGGCGTATAAGGGACAATGGACGGATGTGGATTTGACGGGGAGTTTGGAGCCGCCGCAGGATTTGTTCATTGATGTGCGGGTTTTGAAGGATGCGGGGGAGATTCAGACGGAATACGGGTATGTCTTTGTCTTTATCTGTTAATGCTTTGGGACTGTGGATGCTGATGAGACAGGGTAATCAATTTGACCAAGAATAGCCAATTATATGTGCGACAGGGAGATGTGGAACGATTGATTGCGCAGGGATTTTTGGAGCGATTGAATTGATATAACATTACGTTTAACTGTATATAAAGTGTTTACTATGCTACAATTCTAATGATACCCATTCGCGTTGACCGAAGTTGGTTGCGGGAATATCGGAGCGTATCAGCTGTCATGCTGCACGTGTTTAACTTTGAGGGCGTCAGCAAAAGCAATATAGATAGACCGCTCGCTGCATAGATCTATCTATTCTATCATTTTTATGTTTACAAGGTTTACTACAAGAGTGCAGCATACAAATATTCAAAATATTCAAATATTTAACTGATCGATGTCTCTACAGGTCTAGGCAGCGCACGGGCGATAAAATTAGCAGGCAGTGATAAGAGTTTTAGTCACTCTGATAAGCTTGTCTCTGCTCCCACTCCAACGTCTGTCATATCACCTCGTTCTTCCCATTCAAATCCTTCTCTTTTCTCCTTCTTCTCATACAATTTATCGTGCCATTCTTACTCTGTTCATATGGCTGCTTTTTTCGTTCGCTTCTGAGCGATGCCAATTGCTCACCTCTGACCCCGGACTCTTTCTCCACGCCGTTTTCGGTCAATATACGCATTAGAGCAGAGCTCTTATCGACTTCCAGGAACAACCATTTGATTTCAGTGATCATAATAAGATATGGGAGTCCTCCCACCCCGCCGCCGTCGTGACTCTAGACTTCTAGGCATCACCCCTTCCAACACCGAATGGTCTCATGACCTTCTCGCCCATGACTCCGAGTTCCCCGTCGAGCACGCCAATAATGGGAGCAGCCCCCCAGCCCCGGGTGTCTTTGGGATCGAACCCTCTGTGCATGGGGGGTCGAGTTATCGGACGCCAAGTCGGTCGTTTCTACATCGGTCATTTCATAATTCGTTAGGTATGTTATCATTCTTGGCTTCTATTTACGGGACTGAGCAATATTGATAATTCTAGATCCTGCAAACTACTCCTCGAACGGCGTCCGTGAAGAAACGGCTGAATTAGCTTCGTTTGCTCTCTCGTTGAATGGGACTCAGAGTCATTCGCTTCCGTCGGATAGAAACCGGTTTCCGCAAAATTTGGATATTTTTCGTCGCTCGGAGGGACAGTCTGAGGATGCGATATCGTCTGGAAGCCTGCGTGATTTAGCAATTCCGGAAGTTGGGGGCCATGAACCTGTTGGTGTGCCTGCTACTGGGTCGTCTGCGTTGACGCAACTGATCCGTAGTCCGTCTAGCTCTCTTGAGGAACGGATATCCACTGGCAGTAACGGCAATGGCGGCGAAGAAGAGGAACAGTATAATGATGGGGAAGAAGATTCACAACAAGAGGGAGAATCAACTACTGCCGATGAGGGCGAAAACCCTACTACTGAGCGAACGTCTTTGCTGTCCAAGTCTTATCGGGGGTATGGGATTGCAGAGGATGTCGAGAGCCAAGGTGTTCCGAACAAATGTCCGCGCAATACGTTCTCTCAGTTTGCCTCAAAAGTGACCAGATGCTTGCAGATTCTTTCTAACCCTATGTCCTGGAATAGACGTGCTGTTTGGCACAATGGCGTGGTCTATCCGCTTAGCTTACTCCCGTCGGTTTTTCTCGGGTTACTACTTAATATCCTTGACGCTCTATCCTATGGTATGATTCTGTTTCCTCTGGGGGAGGCTGTTTTTGCGGACTTGGGGTCCGACGGAATCTCCATGTTCTATGTGAGTACCATCATCGCGCAGGTGGTCTTCTCCTCCGGAGGTTCGATCTTCACTGGCGGGATAGGCAGTGAGATGATTGAGGTAGTTCCTTTTTTCCACCAGATGGCATTGACCATTCTACAGCGCGTTGGAGAGGACAACCCCAAATCCGTCATCGCAACCACCATTCTCGCATTCTCGGTCAGCTCAGTCTTGACGGGGCTGGTGTTCTTCCTAATGGGAACCTGTCGACTTGGTTCCCTAATTGGATTCTTCCCACGGCATATCCTGATCGGCTGCATCGGGGGCGTGGGCTTCTTCCTGCTACAGACCGGCGTCGAGGTCTCAGCACGACTGTCCGGATCTCTGGAATACAACCTTTCCACATTGCAGAAGCTTTCCCAATTGGATACATTGCCACTTTGGATGATACCCCTGTTCCTTGCCATTGGTCTCCTTATTTTGCAGCGTTTTGTTCGGTCGAATTTCCTAGTTGGCGGTTATTTTATCTTTGTCGGGGTTATCTTCTACATTGTTAAATTCAGTGCTCAAGTGCCTATGGATGTTTTGCGGAATCGCGGATGGGTGTTTGATGCGCCTTCGTCTTCGAATCCGTGGTATCATTTTTATACGCTTTATGGTGAGTTTCCTTTTCCAGTCTCTAGACAGTGTATTTCGCTAAGCGTTCGCCAGATTTCTCTGCTGTGAACTGGTCTGCATTTGCAGATACTATTCCAGCCATGTTTGCTCTTACGTTCTTTGGTGTTCTTCATGTCCCTATTAATGTTCCGGCTTTGGGTATTTCGACTGGTGAGGATAATCTGAATGTGGACCGAGAGCTCATGGCACATGGTGTCACAAATGCTTTGTCTGGGTTTGCGGGTAGTATACAGGTACGTGCTCCTGCAGGGATTGCAGAATCGATGCTAATTACTTAGAACTATTTGGTGTACACCAATAGTCTATTGTTTATCGACAGCGGTGGTAGTTCCCGTTTGGCAGGTCTTATGTTGGCAGCGGCTACGGTTGGGATTCTGATTGTTGGACCGTCGATCGTTGGATTCATTCCGGTTATGGTGGTTGGGGCCCTTATTTTCCTGCTCGGTATTGAATTGATGCAGGAAGCTTTGATCGACACATGGGGGAAGCTACATCGGTTGGAATATTTGACGGTAATCCCTGCCAATATCTTGCTCTGCAAAGAGTTGAAAACTAACTGATGTCAGGTGGTGATTATTGTAGTAACGATGGGCGCATGGGATTTTGTCGCTGGAATTCTTGTTGGAATTATCCTGGCTTGTGTTAGTTATGTGGTACAGACATCACGCAAGTCTGCCATCCGCGCCACGTTTTCAGGCAAGATCACAGGTTCAACGGTTCGTCGTCCACCTGTGCAACAGCGGTATCTGCGCGAAGCCGGTCAGCAGACGCTGATCATGAAGCTGACCGGGTATCTGTTCTTCGGCACGATTGTCAATGTCGAGAATACGATGCGGGGATTGATCGAAGAGGAAGCTTTCAACCGACGTCCCATCCGGTTTTTGATCCTGGACTTTTCGCGAGTGTACGGTTTGGACTTCTCCGCAGCGGAGGCGTTTACGCGCATAAACCGGATTCTGCGCAAACGGAATGTGCAGACAACGATCTCAGGGCTGGACGTCCGGGGCGATGTGGGAAGGAGTCTGCAGAATGTTGGACTATTTGCGCCAGAGAACGGCGTGCAGATATTCGAGGATCTCAATTCGGCGCTAGAGTTTAGTGAAAATGAATACCTCAAGGTGTTCTACAATTACCGAGAGGAGTTGCTGGACAGCAATGCACCGTCACGGATTTCCCTGGAAGTGCCGACAATTACCAGGAGTGCCACCGTGCCTCCACAGTCCGGCCCGGCATCATTGGCGGATGGACTAACCAGCTCCCCTCGCCGTCGATACCTGCAACAAGCCGCGACGGAAACGATCCGCGAGGATGAAACAGCGGTACTGATCCCCGCAGCGTGGACAGCGATGCGCCAACCACTACCCCTCCTCCTGCAGACTTTTCAAGGGCTGACCTCTCAAAACGAGGACTTCTGGTACCCGGTCTGTGCGTACATGACGCGCGAGAACTACACAGCAGGGACAGTGCTGTACCAAGAAGGCGACTATCCGCAGGGGTTCTACCTGTTGGAGTCGGGGATGCTCCGGGCAGAGTACGAGCTGCCGCAGGGGCGGTATTTCGAGCTGATCGTGGCTGGACGGCCGTGTGGCGAGTTACCGTTCTTCAGCGAGACGCGACGAACGGCGACAGTTAGGGCGGAGCAGGACTGTGTGGCATGGTGCTTAGGAGCGGAGCAGTGGAGGGCATTACGGGAGGAGGCGCCGGCGATAGCGCAGGAGCTGTTAGCTGTCAGTTTGAAGTTGACGACGGAGCGGATGGACAGTATTACATCGTAAGCCCCCCTCCCCTAGCCCCTTATCATTCTTCGTTTGGAGTTGCTGGTGCTAACGTTGATAGGTATGTTTTGACGATGGCGGCATGATGAGTTGGCGTGGCGACGGATTTGCAAGAACACTTAAGCATAGCGTTTATTTACGAGTATGTATGAGGTCTATGACAGGCAGATATGAGAGCGATGTGATGCGTTATGATGTGACGAGGTTAAGTGACAGATGACCCCTCAGGATCATCGGAGGGGTACTTTACAGTGTATTTGCATGGCGCGATACACCGGCTGTAGATGTCAAAGCTGTAATTCTGCTGTTATTGCACTCTATAACACACTACTCGGTACTATTTAACTATTACAGTTGTATAACTATCCTGTCTTCTACTAATAACGACTACCAGAAGCCGTATCCAAGTTGTAGAGTCATTTCTAGATTTCTTGGCGCTGGTTCCGTGGTCGGAACGAGACAAGTCCATCGTTTCTGTTTCGGGCTAGTCAAAGTTTATCCTTAGCGTCGAATTTATCATACAGTACCCATACGCTTATATAAAGATAGACCGCACGGGGAGGAAAATGAACATCTTAATCTCTGTCTCGGTGCTCTATCTGTGACTTGCTCCGAGTAGATTAATATTAATGTTACTATTACTATGGAGACTAGCACTTGCATGATTGATTTAGCGGAGGGGGGGGGGGGGGGGGAGACCGGAGGACAAGTAGTCAAAAGGATAGGGGAAATCAAGTAAAAATTTCCGAGATAGACTCGCGAGACTAATAAAAGGGATGCCAAGAAGCAGCGCGAGGGATCGACGGGGCGTTATGTGACCAATTTTATTGAACTTTCCCTAAGCATTGTAGGTACTGTACTTGTCCTCCGTACAAGTAGTGCAGTCCTACACTTGACTCGTGGTTAGAATACATAATAATCGAGACACGACTCAGACAGTTGCTCTCAAGGGTACTTTGACTGTAAAGTAGTCTATAAATAAGACCCATATCAGGTGATGGATCACCTGATTAGGTCAGGTGTAGGGCTGGCCAACCAGACCCCTGTTTCAGACCCCTGTAAAATACGGTACTGGTAAGAACAGCTGTCATGTGAAAAGGGAAGGAGCAAGTCGGATATTGGTCGGTCTGACTAGCAGGTGAACAGTCCCATGGAACAAGGACATCGGGCGGCTCGAGTGTCCACTGAACCATGATTCTAGTCGGCATAGTCAGGACTACAAGTGCATCTTCGGTGAGCACTTACAATGGTCAATAGAGAACAGTCTCCTATTACGGAGATGAATCCTGTAGTGTACGGAGTACATTCTTGTATTGTGTTACAGACCCATAGCCGTTATCTGCAGGACCGCTGATGGGTCGGGTGGCCAATCAGCGGGTGATGAGCTACAGGCTGCTGTCAGGTGGTCGGAGGGATGACTTACTTCCATACAGATGCACTCTGTATAGTATGCGAATACTTGAAAAACTGGGAATATATATTATAGCAATGAAGTATGTAGCTGATGACTCTAAAAGTGTTCTACTACTCTGGTATTGTCCTCTATATAGTATTATTACTCTATTCTGTATCGATCCACAGCTATACTACTACTGACTCCTGAGCCCCTGACCAAATAAAAAAAACCCAACCTTACACGTCGCTCCTTTCCTCTTCGGGTCTAACTACCTTTTTTTTTTCTGTCGCCAGTGCCCGCCCTCGCCTTTTTCCCTCCCTTTTTTTTTTTTTTTTCCCTCTTCCCATCTTTTTCTTTTCTTCACCTTTCTTCCTTCCTGTCGCTAACTTCCAACTTCGCTTCTCCTTCCACTTCGTCGTGATACCCGAGAGTTAACTCTTTCTTTGTTTGTGAAGAAAAGAGTCTCTTTGTTTCATTTCTGTTGAGATACCCCTTAAACGATACCCTTTTACTTTTCCCTTTTTTTCTCGAACGTTTTGATTCGAGATTCTTCCCTATACTATATTTCTCTTTAATCATACCGTTTTATAATAACGCCTAATCTTCACCACCATGTCGGCTGAAGCCCAGAAGACCGTCCAGGAGACCCCCGCGGCTGCTCCTGCCACCGAGACCACGCCTGCGCCCGCTGAGTCGACTCCCGCTACCGAGACCCCTGCGCAGCCCGAAGCTCCCAAGGAGGAAACTCCTCAGGAAAACACCGAGGCTGCTGCTGCTCCGGCCGCTGACAACGCCGACAAGCCTGCTGAGGAGCCCAAGGACGAGAACAAGAAGGATGAGGTGACTCCTGCCACCGAGGGCCAGCTCGGCTACAAGGCCCCGGGTCTCGTTAAGTGAGTTTCTAGGATTCCCAGATTCCCAGAACTTGAAGAACAAGAACTAACAAAGAACAGGGGTCTCCGTTTCTCCAAGCGCTTCTTCTACTTCCAAGATGACGCTGTTGAGGCTAAACAGCTCACTGTCTTCCAGCAGCACGAGAAGCCCGCTGTTGCTAACCCCATCGCCGCCTGGGCTAGCCAGACCGGTAAGGGTCTGCTGTTCCTCACCAAGCGCGCTGAGGACAAGGCCACCCCCGCTGGTATCTTCAGCTTGGTATGCACTCCACATGAATATTGTTTCGTTGAATGAAATTAACAAGAACAGGCCGATGCCACTGACCTGACCAAGGAGGGTTCCACCGAGTTCCTCTTCAAGGTTAACGGTACCAAGCACACTTTCCAGGCCGCCAACGCCGTTGAGCGTGACAGCTGGGTCGCCGCTCTTGCGGCCAAGATCGCCGACGCCAAGTCGGAGAAGGAGGCTATTACCAGCAGCGAGGGTTACAAGGCTGAACTTGAGAAGCTGAGTAAGTGTCAATTTCTGGGCCCTAAGTGATTCGAAGCTAACAACTTCCAGCCAAGCCTGCTGGCGCTGAAGCCGCTAAGAAACCCACTGAGAACAAGGAGGAGGCTAAGAAGGAGGAGGCCAAGCCGGAAGAGGCCGCTGCTGCTGAGGAGACACCTGAAAACAAAGAGAACAAGGAGAACAAGGACAAGTCCGCCAAGAGCCGCTCTCAGTCTCGCAAGCGCGCCAGCCTGTTCGGTTCTCTCCTTGGCAAGAAGGAAGAGACTGAGGAGAAGAAGGAAGAGAAGCCTGAGGAGGCCAAGGCTGAGGCTAACACCGAGGCTCCCGCTGAATCTGCTCAGGCTACTGAGACTCCTGCTGAGGGTGAGTACTCCGTACTAAAAACCACGAACCATCATGAAGCTAACTGGTTATAGCTGCTCCTGCTGCCGAGACTGTTGAGAACAAGGAGGAGAACAAGGCTGAGCAGAAGGAAGAGCCCAAGGAAGAAAAGAAGGAAGAGCCCAAGGAGGAGAAGAAGGACGACAAAGAAGAGAAGAAGGATAAGAAGGCTGAGAAGTCCAAGCGCGCTTCCTTGTTCGGCAACTTCTTCCAGAAGGTTAGCAGCCCCTCTCAGGAGAAGACTGAGAAGGAGGCCGCTGCCCCCGCTGAGACCTCGGTCGCCAGCACCGCTCCCCAGCTCGACAACCCTGTCGAGGGTGCTGCTGGCAGGCCCATCGAACCTGAGAGCGTGACCGCTCCCGCTGACGGTGAGGCCGCCAAGGACGCCTCTGCCGCCCAGTCTCCCGTCGAGACACCCAAGGACAAGCGCCGCACCTCTTTCTTCGGCAACTTCGGCAAGAAGAAGGCTGAGTCCTCCGACACTGAGGATGCTGAGGGCAAGAAGGGCAACAAGCTCGGTGGTCTCTTTCGCAAGCCCAGCAAGGCCGTGAAGTTGGACAACCAGAAGGAGGAGACTCCTGCTGACTCCGAGACCAGGGCTGAGGAGAAGCCCGAGCCTGTCTCCAAGGATGCTCCCGTTGAGGAGAAGCCCGCTCAGGAGGAGGCTAAGCCCGCTGAGGCTCCCGCTGAGGAGTCCAAGACCAACAACGTCACCTCTTCCACCCCCGTCCAGGCTGCCGCATGAACTGCCAATCGTCCGAGGCGCGTCGTGGAATTCGAGCGATGGTGGGATCAACCCTACTTGCCCCTTAGTGCCTCGACCGTGAGTTGAAGTTTGCATTCTACGAAGCTGTTTTGCATAATTTCGAAAACGATCAAGAGTGAGAACGAGAGAAAAGCACAAAATCAGAAAAAAAAAAAAAGGGTTCATGTTTGTTTTATTGGATTTTCGCACTGGCGCATGTTCTCTCTGGATATACCCTCACCATGGAGCGCAGCGTCAATGATACCCAATGCTGCTTTGACATCTCTTTTCTGTTTGTCGAAGCCAGTTTTTTCCATTCCTTTATGATATCCCCTCGCAACGATACTCGGACACGGCCTCTTCGGTGTGTGCTCCCGTTGTGCGCAGACTAGATTGATACCATGTGACGCGTTGTTGGCTGCTTGTTGTTTTGTTAATTCTTCTCTTGTTGCTATTGGATTGCTTTTTGCGTTGATACCCTATGGAGGGGGGGAAGAAGCGGGTGCAGTCGTGTTTGGATGTCTCCTTTCAGATTGACCGCGATTATCGTTAGTACCGCTGTTAATGTTGGGCTGGCCTTGGTCCGTCCATGTATAATCTCCAGTAGGTAATAATTAATAGAGTATTCTTATTCTTGTTCTACCTGTGTTCTACTCAATTCATGAATACGGAGTACTGCAGTAAGCGAAAGAGCCGCATTGCCAGTGTGGTCGATCGGGATCACCAAACTTCAAGTCATGTGAACATCAGCGAGAATAGCCGAGGGGAACTGGTGATAACACCATGACGCCGGACACCCGCGGGATTTGCAGCGGTCGGGGCTAACTCGATCGGGAGTCCGACGAAGTAGTACAAGTGTTAACGTGTCAACGGAGTACGCCCTTTTGACGACATGGACTGTTGAAAATTCTAAAAGAAAAAAGGGTTCAGCCGCGGCGAGGCTCAAGCGGGGAATGAATTAGGAAAGGATCGTGGACTAGATGCATGACGGGAGGCTTAGCCGGTGGCTGCCTTGTGTGTTGACGTAGAATGCGCCGTACGAACTGTCGCTGTGATGCCTAGTTTTTTTTCTATTCTTTTTGCTTCTGATAGGTCAATGGCTTCGATTCCATTACTATGGCCTTATTGACCCGTGCAGACTGATACTTTCGATACTTGGTGCGCAACGCAATTTCCCGCGTAAGTACCTCGTATGTACAACTTAGGGGAAGTGCGGAATTGGCCAATTACAAGGCGCAAAAGGTGTGAGTCACAGTTGGTGTCGCTGAGCACGTACCAGACTAGTCCAGATCTGGACTAGCCCGAATAGCCGGGGCAGTGCAGCCTCTAATTGGCCAAAGTGGAGCACGGGCGCACGGGACACGGGCAGTTTAAGAATGCCTGATTTCCCCCTCTCGCTGCCTGGTCGCTTTTTTTTTTCTTCGTTTTTCTCCTCGCTTCAATTCTCACACAATTCTTCTCTACACTATCAACTACCACCTTCTTATATTGATTTTTTCTCTTCAACTTCACCATTCATAATCTAGAGCTTCCACTGTCTGACTTTGATTACCGTCAAAATGAACTCCTACTAAGCTCTTCAATTTCTGAGAGCCCGTCTTTCTCCTTCGAGACAGACACCATTAATCCTTCACGGACTTCGTCGATTCAGCCTCGTGCCTCTTCTATTCCTACCTCAGAGTCTCCTGTCCCAGGGCCTCTGAACTTTAGCCTCGATTCGAGTAGCTCAAGTTCTTCCAACAACAGCACCTCTACGTTCGACTTTACGTCGTTCATCACGGATACCAACCAGCAACCATGGCTTCCCTCACCCCATTCCCCGCAGCCTCAGGCTCCCAAACTAGAATCCAACGACAACAACAACAACAACAACAACAACAACAACAACTCCCTTCAGGAGGACTTTGTGCTCTTTCCAGCAACACCCGCGCCCGTGCCAACGACAACGCCTTCGCGCGCGTCTGGTCCAGCAATTACAACCCATAAACCCTCAGCCTTGGAACCTTTCCTGGCCCAGTCCCAGCAGAATCGTCTTCGTCAGCTTCAGCAGCAGCCCCGTCAATCAGTGACCAGGCCCCTTCCGCAGTCAACTGGGTTTCCTCAGTCTTCATTGTCTTCATCGTTTAATCGCTCCAATCCTTCCTTTCAGAAGTACGCTTCGCGTTATCACGCCGCTTCTGTGCCTTTTAATTTGCCTCGCCCTTCCATTCCACATTTCAACGGTTCCGGTCGTTATTCCGCTTGGAACTACCAGTACCAGAAACAGCTACAGCGAAAACAGCTACAGCTCCATAACTACCAGCGTCGTCGTCTCATGTCGCAGCCTAATCTCGCCCAAGGCCTGAAAATGTCTGACTTCTTTAATGATATCCCGTCGCATCCCTTCGGGGACGACTTAGACACCACTATGCTTTCTCAGCAATTCTCTACTGCGGGTTTAGGGTCGATTCCCGACTCGACAGCGAGTGCTCCCTTGGGCACTATCTCGCCCAAGGATCTGATGATGGATGCTTCGGCCCCACCGTCGGCTACTTTCACGGATTTGAGCACACCGCCTTCCTTCGAGTCGCCCGGATACTTCAGCCAAGACACCTCTCCCATGTTCACAGAGTTGGAATTCCCGGCAGGCCACGAGCAGTGGGATCCCCTTTTCCCAACCAATGACACAGATGCCTTCTCAGCTGCGTTTGACTCTACTGCCATGGAGGTCGCCACGGCCATGCCTCCCCCCAAGGCTTCGCTTCCCCCCATTCCTCCATCTCCTGTGGTCAAGGCTCCCTCGTCGCCGGCACCTCAAGCTGCTCCTTCCCCTTCTCCTTCGCGCGCGTCTTCTGCCAAGCCTTCGTCTGTCGCTGGTGTCAATGCTCGTCAACGCAAGCCTTTGCCTGTCATCAAGTATGACTCGAATGACCCAGTTGCAGTGAAGCGTGCCCGAAATACCGAAGCCGCTCGTAAGTCTCGTGCTCGCAAGTTGCAGCGACAGGACGAGTTGGAGCGCCGAATTGCCGAGCTTGAGAAATCTCTTGAGGAGTCGCAGAAGCGTGAGGCATACTGGAAGACCCTTGCGCAGAACAACGCATGAATTGGTTTTGTTGCTTTTTAGTCCTATATCTCCGCTGTATTAGCATGCTGTTTTCTTTTCGGTCTGTTGATTATGTGGTTTTTAGCGGTGAGCGGAGCCTTGAGCCCTGGGTCACTGTACGTCAGACATAATTGTTAGTTCTGGCGGTTAAAAGTTTCTTATCGAGTTTTGTTTTTTTTTTTTTGTTTCGTTCTATATTGTTTGCGTGTTGGCCGATCGGTTCTGACGTCTCCTACAACTATTTTGCGGTTGTAGTACGATTGACTCGTGGTCGTGCTTAATATTTTTTGCTCGTTATTGCTACCAGATTGTCAAATTGAACCATTCGCTACTTTCTATTTGCTACATCCATAAAACTCATACAAGTAGATGATGGCCCACAGTAGTTTATTCCTTGCATTCTAGTCAATGTAGAGTACGGAGGACACTATCTGACACTACCAGCTCAGACTTGCCTTTTCGCCCGTCATAGACCAACCCCCTTCTCTTCCGTAATGCACCATTCACCATCCATTCCCTGACTAACAACCGAATCCATACCTCTCCTTCTAACAACCAAAAATTGCAGCGTGAAAGAGGCCAATGAACGAAGCCGAAGGCAGCAAGAACCAATGATAAACAATGTGGAAGATGGGACAGAGAGCAGGTTTCGGAAGTATCTGATTCGTTGTCATCATCGCTGGTTCGTACGTTACATTTGCATCGTACTGGTTGTAAATAAGGTAGAGAAAGCTGAAGAGAAAGGATCTATCCAAGGGGCCAGCGCATTCTGCTGGGGTTTACCGCTTTCTACTTTCGATTAATGGGTCTTGGGTGGCCCTAATCGGAGGACCTCCTTCCTTCACTTCATTTTCAGTGCTCTTGACAACGTTAACTCTGCTCTTCGCATCGCTTACTCACCTTTAGCGAACTTGTCAAACTCGAGCTATAACTACTAAATCATATCCTTCTCCTCTAACAATGCATTATACATGCGCAAGACTAGACTTTTATTCAACGGCAAGCAACATGGACAAGTCCATTGAATTTGAAAAGCGATCCCAAGATTATTTAAAAACAGACAGAATTCATCCAAAAGTAGCAATGAGTCTCTATACTGGTACTCAACTGCAAAATGGTGTCAATTCAGCTATCAGCCGACAGCATGATCTGCACGCCCAGGACTCATTTGTGAGGAAAGGTGGCGAACTCAGAAAGTCGGGGGTTGGGAAGGGGGGTCACCCTACATATTGGAGAAAAGGCAATTGCGAGAATAGGCCGGGGTTTTGCGAGGACGTGCGTGCCGAAGTGGATTCACACTGCGAGCTTCTAGAGGCGAACATGCCTTCTTCTGGTGAAGAGGAAAGTTGTGGCGCTGGCAACGAGATGGGTTTACAGACGAGTTTCGGAAAGAATGAATGGTAAAATCGCTAAGCAAATGTTTATTCTTGGTGTCTGCATTTACGTCTACATTTAAGTTTATGCATTTATCATTTCGTTAATTGTAGCAGTTCAGTCATAAGAGCACAAGGTACCTTCCGCGGTGTCGCAATTGCCTCGTTTGGCAACTATCTGTTTTATTTAATTCCAAGTACAACACTATTTTTCCTTTGATACATCACAGTCAGCGATAGCATTGATCAAATACAGCTAGCTGTCTTGAAAACGCGAATCGGCCGAAACACAGGTGCCTCATTACCTATTTTCATTATAAGCAAGCCGAGAACAGAGAATGGATCGACTGGAGTCTTAACATGGGCGACACCTGTCCCCTGCCAAACTATTCTGGATGGTCTTTATTATAAGGAGCTATCAAAGTTATTCTGGAGAATATGAAATTCGAAGTCTGTGTTCATATGCAAGGCCTTGGAACCATTGTTGCTGAGGTTGCTTTGAAGGCTCTCCTTAAGTTGTTCCAACCAGCTGCTCTTCTAGATATGCGACTGAATAATGAGTTGTTTCGGATTCTGTTGCTCGTAAAACTCATTCGTAGGGCCCGAATGTTGGTTATAAGGATGAAAGCCTCGGCTTGATATCAGGGGTTTTGATCCCATAAAAAGGCCCATATCGAACGAACCTCGCCTGCAGAGCCTCTTTTCCTCTCTCCAACTACCTAAAGCAAGCTTTTATTAACACACAATCAATATATTCAATATGAATAAGGGCTAGCTTAGCGCATCCGTCCCCTTTGTACGGCCATTCTCCATCTTAGCCGTCCTAGACCCGAACTGGATAGCCCGCTTTTTCTCCCGCGAGACCTTCTCCATACCAAGCTTAAGAGCAAGCAACCGGAGTGCCTTCTTCTCCGCATCAAGTCCCTTCTCTGATTCCGGAATCTCAGAATCCGCCATCCCAAACCCGCATTTCTCCCATATCGGAGTTTGCAAAACCCACGACACAAACACCTCATCCAGAAATGGATACCGTGCTTCGCGGCCCCAAGTGCATAGGATTCGATCGTCGCGCCCGAGATTCCGTTTTCCAAGACGGCTGACGTCTAGATAGACTTCGTCGATCAAGCCTTGATAGCTGTCGCGGTTGAACGCGACCCCGTGTCTGCCGTATCCGGCGAATAGTTCGTCTGCGCCGAGTCCTGAGAGTAAAACACGCGCTGGTGTTGTGTAGGAGAATGATGTTTCGCCTTCGTAAACCGTTCCTTGTCCCCTGGACGCAAAGTATAATGCACAAGCGATTGAAAGGTCCATTTCAGTATTGTGTGGTCTCATGAGGAGTTTTATGCGGTCTCGATGAGAGATGGTCTCTGTGTAGGGTACGTCAACTGCAACAAGTCGCCATTTACGACCTGGACAGACTTTTTGTAATTCTGCGAATGCTGATCGGCCAGTCATGCGGTCCGGACAGCTCTCGTAGACTGATTCCGTAGAGGCTTCTTTGCTTCTTGCGGCTGCTGCTACAACGCGGGGATTTTCGAAGGCGACGTTGAGGAGGTCGATCGTTTCATTGCTTGGTAGAATCTCGTGCGAGAGTCTGGCGAGGAGTGTGCAGTCGAGGCCGCCGGAGAATAGTACGGCCACTTTTGTTGCTTCTGGACCTTGGCCTTGATCTGGAACGTGTTTTATCCTGAACTCGAGGGATTGGTGGAGTTGTTGCTCAAGTTCGTTGACGACGTTTGATTCTATGGTTAAGCTGGGATTGCCGTTGGGGATGGATTTATTCATTTGTGGGATTGGGTTTTTCTACACTCTGTCAGTACTACTTCCCACCAGTACTAGAGAAATCACGTACAAGATGGTTTGCTGGTGAATCTTTATCATTCGACCAAGGTAGGATTTGGATGTTATACGTCGTAGTCGTAACAGGAGCTGCAAGATCAAGCATGTACACCCCATTTGTATCAACTTCTTCGAAAACAGTTGAAGACGTGCTATCGCACAGACTGCAAACCTTTAAGCTTCCATTCTCATCGGTACCATGTAAGAGTGATCGCCTCCCTAGACAATCCCTGCTAAAGAACAACTTGGAGTTGATGGCATCGTAAAACACGAATGAGAAAGGGCCTGATATGCTACTGATCAGATCCGCAAGCCGTTGTACGGCATCCCCAGTTGCAGACGATGGCTTAGCAGCCTGCAAAAACAGCTGAAAGATCAATTCAGTATCATTGCCCTGAATAGGTTCTCCGGCTATTTTCCACGCCTCCCCGTTCCAGCAAAGCACGGACTGGCTTTCTTTACCAACCAGGGGTTGAGCGTGGACATGGTCGCCCCTTAAAGACAAGACAGTCGAAACGAATGTCAAACAAGCAGGAACGGTTTTCAAGATTTGGTCATCATCTTTGAAGTCATTGATTCGGACATCCCGTTGGACAATGTGGACTCGGAAACTGTCTGGTCCTCGTTGCCGTAACAAGTCGCCTGTCTCCTCAGTTGGAAGCACGGGTCCCGACGTGCTTAAGGAGAAGAAAATCCCACACATTGACACTGACGTATTTGAGTACAGGAATTATATCTTTCGGGGCAACCGTAGTGTTCTATCGGCTTTATCCGGGATAATGATGATCCCAGTCCCGTACGAAGTGGGTCCCCCGTGATGCCCGCCGCGGCGTTTCGTCGATTATTCTCGAGGACGAAATGAACAACAACAACTCTTTCCTCTGTCTGGCATTTGCAGCAGAGCTTACTGATCGACTTTGAATTACAACTCATGATGCTCCAAGTCCCCGTTTGAACCGCGCTCCTCATTCACTGATTTACCGTTGAGAATCGCATGCAGATAGCTTATGTCTACCACCCAACCGCCAGCTTCCCCGAGTCTCACTGGACAGGGGGATGCTCACCCGACTCCTCCCAATGAAGGGACTGAAGGACCGCAGCAGGTGACTGAACCGACCGGTCAGGAACCTGCGACGGAGACCACGGCTGCAGAAAAGGAGAACGTACAGGAGACCAGAATGAAGTCAGCAGCTCTGCACGAGCCAGAAACGGCTGCTGCACCTACCATGAAGGCTCCGCCCGCTACACCGTCACGTAATGAATCGCTGCCGGAGAAATTGAAGGGGTTGTCAGTGTCGACTGATATACCCGAAGATCGGCCATCGTCGTCCAGCGATGCTCCTCCTCCGCCACCGGCTAAGGACGAAGTTTACCTCAACCCGGCCAGTTCCAGCAGACCCACGCATCCCCCGCAGTCACCAATCGACCCATCTTTGGAATGGAATGAAAAGGAGCTACCGGATGTTCCTGGGGGACAGATAGTTGATAACAAGGGAACACCAAGTGCCGAATATAGCCGGGAACACGACTCCTCCCAGCCCGAAATCCAGAGCATTATGGGTCAGTTTCAGGGTGGCCAGGAGCAGTTGATGTCGCCACGGTTGGAACTTGCTGAACAGTTTTTTGGTACTTATCCACCCCGGCAGTCGAGCTTGGACCACAAGAAGAAAGTCGAAGTCGCTGCCACCCCTGACCCGGCTGGAATGGCATCCTCTTCGTCCGAGAAGCAGCCCGCACGCGCCCCCAGCAACCCGCATATACATGATGACGATATGTTGAGCCGGCGGTCCTCGAGTTCTACAGCGCCTCCGCCACCCGAGCCTGAAAAAAGATTCGACTTTCATCGATTCCTGGAGCAATTACGCCATCGTACTGCAGACCCTGTTGCCAAGTTCCTGCGCTCATTCCTCCACGAGTTTGGAAAGAGGCAATGGATGGTCCATGAGCAGGTTAAGATAATCAGCGACTTTTTGACATTTATCACGAACAAGATGGCCATGTGTGAGGTTTGGCGAGACGTTTCGGATAATGAATTTGATAACGCCAAGGAAGGAATGGAGAAGCTTGTGATGAATCGATTATACTCGCAAACTTTCTCCCCGGCTATCCCGCAGCCGCCGTCGATTCCGCGAAGCGCCAGTAGAAGTAAGCGGAGAGAACTTGAACGGCTTCATGGACCGTGGAGACGAGGTCAGCACCAGGAAGATATCGAGCGGGATGACGTCCTTGCACAAAAGATGAAGATCTATAGTTGGGTACGGGAAGAGCATCTAGATATTGCGCCAGTGAATAACCATGGCCGTCGATTCCTCAATTTAGCGCAGCAAGGTGAGTATACTTTTTGCAGACTGCGGTATGTATATCTAACATAGAGCAGAGCTCTTGAAGATCAACGGGTACCGGGCGCCGCGCGATAAAGTAATTTGCATTTTGAATTGCTGCAAGGTTATTTTTGGTAAGTGGAAAGGGCTCTGGATTATGATTGCACACCAGACTGATATGGATTTTAGGTCTACTAAGAAATTCCAAAAAAGGGGATACTTCGGCTGATTCTTTTGTGCCGCTGCTGATTTTCGTGGTGTTACGAGCCAATCCTGAGCATTTGGTTTCTAACATCCAGTACATTCTTCGTTTCCGCAACCAAGAAAAACTTGGGGGAGAAGCGGGCTACTATTTGTCTTCATTGTCTGGAGCCATTCAGTTCATTGAAACACTTGATCGGACGAGTTTGACAGTGAGCGACGAAGATTTTGAGCAGAATGTCGAAGCTGCCGTGTCCGCCATTGCTGAACAGAACCGTCAAACTGAGACCATGGAGCAGAAAGCAGCAGAGCGTTCGGGCAGTCCCCAAGGATCAGCGCGGAGTTCTGGTGAAGGCCAGCGGAACACGTGGCGAAGAGAACAGTCCAGCGATGAAGACACGGCGCCGGTCGCCGGGTTGCTGCGAACCATCCAGAAGCCATTATCAACAATCGGAAGAATGTTCTCAGATGAGCCGGATTCGCCGCAAGATCGACACTCGCCGTCTGGCGCATCACCTTTGTCTCCGGCACCTCCGCGACTTTCTCCTAACGTGTACCAACCTCCTCGTCACAGTACTGAGGAACGATGGTCAGGTGAGGGACCACGGGAACAGCAGCAGCTTGAACGAGTATTAGATGCACAGGATGCGGCAGCGCGTCAAGCCAGTGCAGAAGATGCACAAGCGCGGCAGATACAGCGTGTAGAGCACAATGATGTAGTAGAAACACTGTCGAACATGTTCCCTAATCTTGACCGGGAAGTCATTGATGATGTGGTGAAGATAAAGCAGGGGAGGTAAGTAGATCCGTTAATAGTCAACCAGATAGGGTAAGCAGCTGACGGTATACAGGGTTGGTTTGGCTGTCGATGCATGCCTTGCTTTGAGCGCTGAGTAGATATTGCTAATTTAGGTGTACTTTTTTTACTTTCGAGTATATACTGTGTTTTAAGGCTCATGGTAGCTAGCGTAGCTCTAGTACAGGACATCGAATGCTTCCGCTTTTAGTAACAGACAAACACTGCAAACGCTTTACATTCTGAATGAGCAAGGGGGTCACTATACAACCAATCATATTCCGCAGCTAGGTCTCGCTAAGTACTAGCGCGGTTCCCCTTCCCCCGCCTCTTCCTATATAAAGTCTCTTCCCCGTCCACCCTTTTGAAATTTTCCTTCTTTTCTTTTCTTCATACTTACCTTGTTTGGGTGGCTGCGCTCAAGTAGGCGGCTTACCACGGATTGGGCCCTGCATTGCACAGCGCGGCGGAACAATCCGTTCAACGGCCTTCGGGTCATTGACAGGCGTATTCTTTGGCACCGTTCCTCTTCGAGGACATCTATCTTCATTTCCCTTTTCATCAGTTCTTGAGCTACATGCTCGAGAGTGGAGAAGAGGTTTCCGTAGCATTCGTATGGAGTAGACAATGAATAGAGACCGTTGCTGTCTAATAGAAAATGGATGTGTTATCATTATTCGACCAAGCATGTAAGTCCAAATTTGCTGGAATGGACGATGACAACTCGCTACCGTAAAGGGCAGTCATTACGCCACAGCACAGCCACAACAGCCACAGGATCTTATCTAGCCATGACGTCCTGCTCTTAGTTATCGCCACAGCTGAGTCAATATAAAATACTCCCATTGTACTTCATACATTGCTATTTCGTCCTTCCATCCCCAGAACAATACAATTGTCACTCGAACACGCACAAACACCAAACCTTCACATATTTACTCCCACTGAACGAAGACAAAACAACCTAAAATGCCAATTCCCACCTACGACCAGACCAAATCCTCCAACGAAACCCGCCCATCCGGCTCCGCAGGTTACGCCTCCCTCGAAGCCCTCTCGGGCATGGAAAACAACAGCAGCGGTCGCCTGGTGGGCACTGGCTCCGGCGGCGTGGTGACGGCCCCGGGATACATTGCGGCTGAGAACTCGGATCTTTTGGAGAATGCGGGGAGTGATCGGGCCTTGAGTAAGGAAGAGGCGGATCAGTTGTATGAGGAGAGGATGGAGGAGGAGTATGCGAAGAGGGAGGGGGGTGCTTGAACGCTTGACGCGTCGTGATGGGATATGATTGTATATTTGATATGAAAGCTTGTATGTTGTAATGAATGAGGCTGCCTCGTATTGCATTGGAATAAGCCGCTATTGGCAAATGATAATATAGTTACACTTCTCCACATAATGGTGTTTTTAGTCGAGATAACTCGTACGGTAAGAAAATATCATATCTATATGATTCGTTTTCAATAATGGAATTCTTTTTTCGTCCAACTTGTGGCACGTGATGGCTGCTCTTCTCTATCCACCCTCCGTTTCACCATTGAACAACCAGTTTCTCATCTGCCATTCATCTCCTACCTGAATCGTCAACGTATCACACTGATGTTTGCTTCGTCTCACCAATGTCTTCTTCCGCTGGTCCATTCCACCTACTCCCACAAGATTGCTGGAAAGAAATCCTCGAATACCTCCCAGTAGATGACCGATCCAGAGTTTCAAAGACCTGCAGGGCCTTACGAGTTTCTGCTGAGCCTTACCTATACCGAAAAATCACCATAAACTGGGATACACCTCGCCTCCGTACACCACTCCAACTCTTGCGTACCTTCTTTGCAAGGCCGGAATTAGCAAATTTCGTACATCATGTGGCGTCCTTTCGGCAGTATTATGCAGATCCTGAATGGTTCGGCTGGCCGAGTCCATGGCATTTGCGGGATTGGCCCCGAGAACAGACAGCGTTTATCGATGTGGTGGATAAAACAATCGACATCATCCAGCGGGCTCGGTTTCCTAATACAGATGAGTGGATTCAGGCGGTCTACGAGGGGGATTTCCATGTCTTCTGGACGGTTTGTATCTCCAAGCTCCACAATTTGAGGACGCTTCGCTTGGATTACTCCTTCGTTTGGCAAGGTGGGTATCCTGGTCGAATGGTGAGGCATGCGCTTTTAGGCTCAAATAACATACTGCCGCGGTTTGAGGCGCTTGAGCTGGTTGATTATGGTGGGAATGTGCCGCTTCCAGAGCCGTATGGTCACCTACCAGAGGAGCTGGAGGAGACAGAAGGATTTCCGTCCGTCTACAATAAGGAACAATTCACAGGGTGGTTTTATTTACCAGCGCTTCAACATCTGGCTATCTGGCTGAGGGAGATCACGGGGCTAAAAGAAGCAAAGTTCAAGTGTAACCTTGGAAACCTACGCACCCTGGTATTGGCCCGGTCGACCATTACAGAAGAAGATGCCCTGTTTCTCCTAAGCCAGACAAAGACTCTCAGGAACCTCCACCTGGGTCTAGCATATTCATGGCCCGACAAGAGTGTCCTTCAAAAAGGCGAACTCCTCGTCCAAGCACTAGGTTCAGTCAGCGAAACCGTAGAGAAACTGTCTGTTGGCCTTGACTGCTACCCCCGCGTCTATGAAGAATACGTCACTTTCGAGGATTGCAAAGCGCTATGCGTCCCATTCAACGGTTTCTTAAAGAACTTCCCTCGTCTGCAAAGTGCCGAGCTCCCGATCATCATGCTTCTGGGGTTCGATCCAGGAGATCAAATTGACTTACGCTCCGTTCTGCCGGCGACGCTGCTCGAACTTGGGTTAAGAGATGATCTGGCTTTATGTATGGGTCGCTGGCACCAGTTAACCATTTACGAGCGTGTGCAGCATTTGCATCCTACCTATAAAGAAGCGACGCCGTTTCTGTCGCGTATTTATCATCGTCTATGGAGCGGCATCGATTTCGAAGAGAAGGAGTTACAGACTACCCGTACAGGGACTGAGATTCGTGTGGACATTGTGGCTGATGAACTTGGCCCTGGTTTTGGGCCATATTCGTACTTTAAGTTGTAGGGGATAGGGAAGAAAAAAAAATGTAGGTCGCAGCCTACCGGTTTCGAACGCACCTCCACCGTAGCCTACAATTCCCAATCAGGAAAAAATCATGAATTTTGCCCTGTAACAAAAAAAAAAAAAAAACTGGTAGCTTCTCTTTGATTGAGCGTGTCATCCTTAGTGCAGGGGCCATGCTAATCTTCTCTGTATCGTTTCAAATTGACCAAATGCCCGAAGGCACTGTGTTTACTTTGAAGTGGTTTATATGGCGAACCAGGCGGGGTTCTCTCTCCTCTAATTGGTTGAGCTAAGCGATGGGGCCGGGACCACCGGAAGAACACCAAAATCAGCCCCATCACACAATCACCCCCGCGATCAGTGTTAGTCTGCCTTGTTGAGCGGCACAGGACACGATACGGTGAAGAGCGACATAAGGCTAGACAGGGCTAGGCGCAGAGATTGGGATCGCTATTGAATTGACCGTAGATTTATTAATCGCGCAATGTGGCTAACCCGCGGAAATGACTCGAGTATTGCGGCGTAGTGTTCTTGTGGGGGACAAAGAATGTGAGAGCGAGTGTTTGAGAATGAGAGAGGGAATGGCAGTGGGAAATTAAGCGCCAAGGAGGACCTCGCTTTACCCTTACGGGGTAGCTTGTAGCCTTGTTCGGGAGTGGACGGATTACTCCGGAGTACTGTAACTAGGTATTCTGTCTACAGAATAAGCAGTGTTAGTACAGTAATATTATCACTTCTTTATGTTGGCTTACTCCTGCATTCTGCCTTTGTCTACGGAGTACAAGTTCTCTATACAGGTACTGCTCAATAAGGCTCAGTAATGAACATCATCCTGCCTGAATACGAGGCAGAGCCGCATTGCCCGGTGATCGGCGCCGACAGCGCATCCGCACGGACAGCCTCCGGTTGGCGCAGTCAAACACTACAGATGCTAGTATGGCGACGAGAGTTGGGGGCCGAATGAGGAAGGCTCGTGCCCGACGCTACTAGCCCAGACACTGCCTGCTTGTGTTGGCGCCATGATGGACCCTGATTCGGTTATTCTTTGTCTGCGTCCCGACAAGGCTTTCTTGCGTGTCTCTGGGCGAATCCCACGGCCGGTGGATGGGAGGATGTAAATATTTAAAGGGCTCGTTGCTTCCACTGAGGTTGGTTATTTAGATACAGATTTATCACTATTCCTCTCTTGCATAATAATTCCTCAGTCTTTCTTGATACCCCAAGTCTTTTTGTTAGAAGCAAAAGTACCTACCTACCGTCACAATGCAGTACAAGACACTTTCTCTGCTCCTCCTCTCGGCCACCGCCATGGCTGCTCCCCAGGATGGCAACAACTACTCCGACCTCATCGGTGACCTGGGCTCTCTGTAAGTTCTTTGACCAATTGAAGAGAGAAAGAGACCAAGACTAACAAACCACAGTGCCTCCCAAACCGGCATCCTCTCATCCATCCCCACCAACCTCGACATCCCTGGCGTCCCCAGCTCTGTGGTCGAGGTCCTCGCTACCGCTGTCCCCAGCACTTGGCTCCAGAACATCCTGACCAACTCCGCTGCCCAGACCTCTGTCCTCAACGACCTCGAGAGCAGCAAGTACCCCGACTGGTGGTCGAGCGTCCCCACCGGTGTCCAGAGCTACCTGTGGGACGTCCAGAGCAGCCTCGACGCCTCTGTCACTCCCACCTCCGGCTCGAGCGGCACCACCACCGGTGGTAGCGCTACTGCCACCTCTACCTCGGACTCTGATGGCGACAACTCCGACGACTCTTCGTCGTCCTCGTCCTCGTCGAGCTCTGGTGCCGCTGCCAGCGACACCTCGGAGGGTGCTGCTCCCGCTCAGACCGCTATGGCTGCCACCGTCGCTGGTGCCGCTGGTATCCTTGGTCTCGCTCTTGCTCTGTAAGAGTGTTAAGGGAGGAATATTTGTCTGTTAATAATCAAGCATTCGAGTCGCTATGACTTGGGAGTTTTCTTTGGTTTTCTGTACAGGTTCATTCTGGTTAGGTTATAGTAAATGATACCTCGATTTTCTACTTTTTTTGTGACTGAGAGTACCTTTTGTAGGCAGTAGCCATAGGGCTGATGAGGATAATAACTCCGCTCCGCCCACACCAATAATGACTTCCGTCCTTTCCATAGCAGATCAACGAATGAGGAAGAGCAAAAGAAAAAGAACAATCATAGAAAAGAACATCAGAAAAATCGAGACAGCCACTCACATCCCCTTGATTAGCAGCCATTACGAATCCATTGGCCACTGCTGGTTTCGGTGATAGAAAAATATGGAAGAGATCTCCGTCGCTGACTTTTGGCTGAGCTCTGATTGGCTGGGAGAGTCAGTTCGTCTGTTACCAAACGGCAAGTGTTGCAATTTTGTCGCATTGGGAGGCGAGAAGATATAAAATGGAAGGAGTAGGGCTCTTCATTTCTCAAGCTATTCAGGCTGATTGATCTCTTCTTATTATGGTACTGTGGTATTGTTCTACTCCGTACAGAATCGCTGTCCAACTGTCAAAAAAGTCTAGACTTTACCGTGACGTCAGAGCTCAACCTTTCCTGTCGTTCTTTCCGGAGAATCTTCAAATACTTTTTAAGGAAAGATGGCGCTTTTATTCATCAAGCAAAAGTTCTTTCCGAGTCAGGCCAACAACGGCAAGTCCAAAGATAGTAGCAGTGAGTACACCTGGAATCACCCCAGCGCTTCAACAGCTTGCTAACCCTATCCCGGTGCAGGAAAGCCTCTCCTCTCCCCTGAAGATTCAGATACTCTCCATGGCTTCTCCGACTCAGACCTCGAATCGCAGCGTTCATACAGCACATTCCACAACCCCTCTGGTCTGGAGAACAACGATTATGACACCGACAGCACTTCCAGTGGCAGCACGCGCGCGCGCATAAATCCGCGCATCGTCTCGGATGCGATCTTGGGTCTTTCAGACGGATTGACGGTTCCGTTTGCGCTGAGTGCGGGTTTGTCTGCGCTGGGAAAGACTAAGGTTGTTGTCCTGGGAGGATTGGCAGAGTTGACTGCTGGTGCGCTTTCGATGGGATTGGGTGGTTATGTTGGCGCGAAGAGTGAAGCGTATGTTTTCCCTTCCCAGACATGAACTGAGATTCAGGTGCTAATTGAAGAAGAGAGTCGTATGAAACCACCGTGCGCGAAACAAAAGAATTGATTCAAACCTCTCCCATTGAAACTGGTGCCATTGTGCACAACATCTTCTCCTCGCATGGTATCCCCTCCGACGTCGTCAGTCAGATAAACGCCTCCCTGCATGCTTCTCATGACCGCCTCCTTGAGTTCCTAATCACCTTCCACCACAAAGAATCGCAACCGGACTGCAACCAAGCATGGATCTCGGCCATTACCTTGGCCATTGGTTATTTCGTTGGAGGATTCATTCCGCTGATCCCCTATTTCATTGCGGATCAGGTCATCGCCGCGCTGTATTATAGTATTGGCGTGATGGCAGTGACATTGCTGGCATTTGGATATATCAAGACCTGCATCGTGCGTGGGTGGAGTGGACGTGAGAATATCATCGCCGGTATTCGGGGAGGAATTGAGATGTGTTTTGTCGGTGGTGTTGCTGCTGGCGCTGCTATTGCTCTGGTCAGGTTGATTGACACTGCCTAGCCCTCTTCTCCTTTCGGTTCACTCTCTTTCGGTTTTTCTTGTTTTCGGCGTTTGGATGTATGATATACCATATAGCACGGCGGGCTTTTTCTTTTTTCGATGTACTATAGAACCAAAATCCACCCAAAAGTATTTAACCACCCAAAGCCTTTTGCACCAGTCCTCTGGCCCTCTCCGACATCTCCTCACTCAACTCAATCGCCATCTCATGCCCCTTGCTGGACATCTTCACCCACGTCTTCCTCAGTATAGTAATCACCTTCTCTTCATCTTTAATACCCTTCTCAAAATCCTCAAACTGATCATCCAGAAACACCAAACAGGCCACATCTTCGAGGACCTGCGTCTCACTCTCCTCTCCAGGATTCCGCTTCAATCCCTCCTTCCTAACTAGCGCACCAACCCTCTCCGCCTCATCCTGTGTATACCCACTCTTCACACAGATCTCAACAACAAGCTCAGCCTGCCGTTTCGCAAGATGATTCCTCCACGAATGGTAACCAATTTTAGTCATCGGATAGCTATCTCTCGGCACCTCCCAGCGGCGAAGATGTTGAGCGCGAATAGCGAGACGGAGGAGTTCGGATGCGTTGGGCTGGCGTTTATCGAGGTATTGGGTCATTTTGGTGGCGTAGTGGAGTTCGTAGGGGATTGTCTCGTTTTGGGTTTCTTGGATTTCATCTTGTTGCTGTTGTAGGGAGGTGGGTTGGGAAGAATTTGGGTAGGGGATTCGACGAGGGTCTTCGGAGTGGGCTTGGTCGACTTGGTGAAGGGCTTTTTCGTAGGGGGTTGTCATCTTGATAGTGTTGGCTTTTGAGTTGCTGATGGTTTGTATGTGTGTAGCTTGGTAAAGTGAAGGGAAATTGACAAGATGAAATACAAAATATTGGATTGGTTCAGCAGACCCCGCCATAGCCCCACGGGATTTGGCCGCGGATACTTGGACTGTATGACAGTACGACTATAACTACTGATATACGGTACGAATACAAGACAGTCCATTTCTCTAGCATAGCTCATGCAGACTATCGGTCTTAACTAAACGACATGATAACGGCTGTAAAACACATGGGAGAAACATTAAATCTGAAGCTTGAAGCCTTCCAACAAAACTGCAAATCCAAAACGGTGCCAACTTAGTGGCAGACAGACAGAATAACAAAGTCAGGTCCGATTAGTTCCATCCAAACGCCGTTCCAATCAAAAGCAATGAAAGCCGGGTATATCCAGCACCATGATGCAAAAATGTACGGAGAAATCAGAAATAGATCGAGGACGGGGGCTTAGAACTGATGCATTGGATCCGTGTTTCAATATTGCTACACGTAAAGTCCGCTGCAGCAAAGCCCTAGCCACAAATCCCAAGCCCAGCCCCCTGTAGAAAACCTCAAATCTGTGCACGAAGGTATAATAAACGAAATAGAAATGAGACCTTTTTTTTGTAGATCCACCGATATTGCGGGACCTTTCAATTATCTGGCACCAATTCCAAACATGCCATTGCCTCGTCGTTCGGAGAAAGGTGTAGTAGATACTTTCGGAACATGATCCTTTTCGAAACCGAAGCCGAAACAAACGACCAACAACATCAGCAATCTTTGCCGGACGAGTAATAAAAAAAAGAAGATACACGGAGACGAAAAAAAAAAGTCCCGTCATACCTTCTTGCGCTTTTTCTTCCCGATTCCTTCGCTGTTCGAATAGAAGGCGCCCTCGTCGTCGTCATCTGCGTAACCTTCGCCGTAACCAACAAAGCTGTTGTCATCGTAACGTCTCTTGTGTCCGCGACTGGGTCGACTTCGCTCCAGCTCTGCGGGAGCGGGTGTGCCGTTTGACTGACTGGGCGCTCGAACACCCCCAGATGGCGCAGCCGCCTTTCTCCCAGCATCACCTGCACCTGCATGTTTCGACGGCTTCTCATGGCCCAGCACGTCCTCCCAGTAATCGTTGTTTGGCACGGTGCCTGGCTCCAATTTCATAGCCTTCATCTGCAACTGTTGCAATGCTGAATCCATGTCCGCAATCTTGATTTGCTTCCCAAAGACCTTTTGGTTCTGCCATTCCTCTTCAGGCCACATGGTGAGATGTCTCAGACTACCAGGCATGCCTGCCTCATTTTTGACAGGCTTGTTTCTGCCCGCCAAACCAAGCCCTTTCAACTTGCCTTCGTATGATTTCCGTAGTCTATTGATCTTTTCTCCCGTGACCGGATCCATCCGTGCTACGGATTTCGCAATCGGACCGAGCCCGTACAACGAGACAAGGTCTAATGATGGGTCTGGACCAGTTGCAACATGGGCTGTAAAGTTCAAAATAGAGCAGTGTTAACAATTTCAATCCCTAAAAGAAATCAAACAGGTGCAGGGTGAACTGCAATGAGGATTGAAATTGGGGAAAAACTCTTACAGCTTTTGCAGAGATGGTAGGCCGAGGTAAATTCCCTTTGAAGGGAATCTAAGCTGAAACCATTATTCTCCGACGAGGCCGCACCCTCGTTGTTGCTGCTACCGCTGTTGTCATTGTTGTCGATCTCCATTGCGTCCATATTCGCAGAATCCCGGACTCTAGTCCCGGGATCGGCCCCACCCATATTCCGGTCATGGTCTGTCTGTGTGTGCTCTGGAGGCGTTTGTGTAGGGACCAGATTTGCATCTGCCGTGACAGTTGACCCAGATTCCTGCATTCCAGTACCAGTCAACTTGTCCGCGTCCACCAAATGACCACTCACACTACTGGCCGGAGTCGGAAACGAAGTCGTCGTACTGCTTAGGGTCGGCTGTTGCGATATCTGGGAAGACATTGGATCCGAAGGGGGCAGTGAGGAGTAGTCTGCGGATTGTGATGTTGCCTGCCTAGGTGACGTTTGCGAGGGTGCGAAGTATGTGGCATGGCTCTGAGCGCTGACCGACATCAACGGAGGCGATGTCGGAGTCTGGGGAAAGTGATCTGACGAAATGTACGGTTGATCGTTCTCTTTCAAGTAACCGACTGAAGGGGATGAAGGTGAAGGAAATCCAACTCGGAAGGTCGCAGATGAGGTGCGATCAGACATGGGTCGGGTCTGGCGAGATGGATAGGGAATTGAGGAGATGAACGACTGGCGACAAAGAACCAAGCCTAGGCGATCCGGTAAGCGGCAATTCAGACTGGAAATCGTCGACACCAAATACTGATCAGGGCGGAGAGGGCGGAGGAGGAAAGTCGAGGGGGCGAGGAGGGAGGAAGGGAAAAGATGCCCGGTCGAGAATCGCTCCAGCGGGCGAGCAGGACGTTGCACGACCGTCTAGAAGTCACACATTCCAATGAGTTTCGACACTAGGAACCACATCAAAGTGTCGAAAAACCGAAGGATCGTTGGTGGTGGAATGGTGATGGGATGCTGATGACAGTGGTGGTGGTGAAGAGGCGCGGCCCTTTCGTTGCTCACCAAACCGGGAGGCGGTTCTGAGGATGTTGGATGACGGCAAAAAGCCTGGGCGGCACGTGACCGCCCTTTTTATTTTTGGTACGGAATTTCAGTACGGAACAATACGGTTGGTATTATCTATACGGTAAGGTTATGGTACCCGATGATACGGTAACAACGACAAAGAGCGCGATGACCATGGATCATGGAGTGATTGTTGAAAAAAAAAATTGAAGATAAAGGACGGTACGACATTTCTTTGTAAATATTTCACATAAACAGTATGCTTCTTTGGATGTCAAGTTCAAATTTTGAAGTCAGCAACACTGTTTGTAATGCAGCCCTACTAATTAGATTTATCAACTTTAAATAATACATGACGAAACATGATCAGTTTCCTCCGCTCCGTACGATTGGAACAATGCCGGAAATGCATGTCAAATGCATGCGCCTGTATGAAACAGCTTCCCACCCTTGTTTTAATGAGGGACCTCAGGTTTGTGTCCATATATGCCCTACTCATTCTACTCCGTAGGGTGTTCCCTTCCCACCCATGTATAAGGAGCTCCAATTTACTTACTGCTACTATGTTCGAAGGACTTTTCACTGTAATGGAGCATGATCAAATACAAAACCCGAGGATGTCCTCAATAATTGTCTATTATCAACAAAAATAATATTACTAGACACAGGTAACCAGACCTGTACATGCAAAGATGTATAAGGCAGAAGAAAACGAAGAAAATAAAAATTTTTTGCAACACCCCAGCGAATAACCATCCCTCATGAAGAAGACTCTTAGGAAGTCATATTTCGTCATTATGAAAGTGAATCATGGTTGATAGAAAGTGTTCGACGCATCGCCCATCAGTTGCGCGGACACATCGGGGATGTTGTCTTCCAAAGATGCCATCAATTCCACCTGCTCCTGGTAGCTAAGTGTTCGCTCACGCCACGATGGAACCGGAAGGGGCGCGTTGAGATACTGCGAGTATTGATCCGCAATGGTGCTTGTCCAATTCATTGGGTCAACTGCTGCTTCGACATAGGCCAGATGGCCGGCTGTTGTGGAGGCAAGGTTGAAGTCAGGATCCCAGCCCTGGAGACCTGGAACCACAGTTGGGAATGCGTTAAATGGGGTGGTTGGGTCGACTTGCAGACCTCCGTATGTGGCTGCCGGTGTAGCATATGACGGTGATGTGAACTGCATTGCGGGGCTGTCGTTGGAGATGGGTATTTGTTGTTGTTGTTGTTGTTGTTGTTGTTGCTGCTGCTGCTGCTGCTGCTGCTGTTGCATCGGTGGAGTCAACATCTGGTATGGCGTTGACTCCGCTACTCCAATGGGTGGTGTAGATGAAATTGATGAATGCGAATAAGGCAAGGTAGGATCTGTTGAATGTGCCCGTGATGCCGTGCTTGTGGATGAGCCATCCGTAATGGAAGGTTTACCGAAGCGGGCATTGTGCGATTGTAATGACGTAGTGATGCTTGAAGGGCTAGACATATCAGGAGGACTCATCGCGTCTTGACACGATCCGGGCGTGGCATGGTTGGATGGATTGGACGGAGAGCGAACGACGAACGACTCTTCAGTATTATATGCCTTCAGACATGCGGCAACCAGACTTCTGTAGAGAAGCAGAGCTGATTCTACCCCAGGCCATCTTTTGGCCGCAAGCATAATGGCTTCCAGCGCTACATCAAGATGGCCTTGCACCTCTTCGATCGGATGATCCTTGCGAATATTAGGATATGAGAGCGACCAAAGAATGGTGTTCAAGGCCATAAATAACGACTGGGTAAAGATCCAAGTCAAATCCACTGAGCCGGTTGCGATCTGTTGTCGTTGCATGCCAACGTTGAAAATCGAGGCCTTGTAGGCTTTTTCAGCCGCGACAGGAGAGGGCTCAGGGACCTGGGGTGATGGTCGATAGAGGAACACGATCATTGTATTCAGCCTGCCGCGGAACCTAGAAAGACAATGTTAGAGCTACACTTATTATGGCAGCAGAAGTCCGCAACTTACCATGTTTCACCCAGCCCGCTACCACCATCGTTCTTAGGGCAAGTGACCACCCAGTGCTCCATCTTTTCCTCCATTTGCCTGAACCATGGATCGTGATCATGGATCGGGTTGTCGCGTCTGTTCAGGTAGAGGGTGCGTCTGATCTCCGCTTGCAAAAGTCGCATTTTCAAAAAGTGTATTGCAATACACTTGGTCAATATCGGTTTTGACCCGGGGAGAATGCCATCCGGTGTGATGTACTGATCATCGACCTGTTCAAAAAACTTGACGTTGACATGATCGTGACTGACCGCGAGACAGCTTGGACGGCCAAGACTATGTGAAAGACCAAATTCCATCGACATAACAATCCAGAATAGTCTCCTCCGCATATCCACTTCCAAGCAATTTAACGTCTCACCAGTCGGTGACTTTGAGATGGTGGACTCTTCGGTCAGTCCTAGATCTTGACTCAATTTGATTGCCAGTCCGACGACCCAATAAGCTGCAGTTCTCGTAGGTGTCAGCATCGAATATTGGGCAATGAGGGCAAGGCATTGTAACGCCCCCAGATCCATTCTTTTCAGGGACGGTTCCAAGTATGGCAGTGCAGCGAGGTAGTAACTATCCGCCAACCCGGCATAATCCGTGCTCAGTTTTTGCATACTGATCGCAATCACTATCCTAAGTTGAAAGTTCTGGCGAGGATCGTCGGAGCCATCAAAAACCTCCTCCACCTCTTGACGGAACGTGGGGTAGTGCAATGTTGGAAGCATTGCTTGCGCTGTAGAGAATAGGTCAGCCAAACGCCATATAGGCGCAAAACAAAGTTAAAAGCATACCCTTGACAGCAAACAGGTCCATGAGTCGATAAGTTAGATTGCGTGGGGGCAGATTGGACTGAGGGATGGAGCTGATCATGGGATAAATTTTAGACGTAGGTTTGTTACTCTCTTCCGAGAAGGTAGATTTAATTTCCTGCGCAGTCAATTCGGGAACAACATCTTTGATACTCTTCGAGTCGGTATGTTGTTTGGCCATCTCCATGACCAGGCGAGTGATGGCAATGCCGCTGGAGGGACCTAGATATCGAGGTTCATCGTTCTCCTTGAACCGGATGCGACCAGCGCCTCGAACCATCAATTCTGCATCTGCAGCATGTTGAATCTCATTTTTGAGTTTCTCAACCTCACTTTCCAACGCCCGCGCCCTTTCGCGCAGCGAGATGATATAGGTTCGTGGCACGGTGGCATTTTTGGCTGAATCGTAATAGACACATTTAGCGTTACTGCGTTCGCATGACGCACATTTTGGGATTCCCACATCGCATCTAGATTTCCGCTATCTCTGAATTAGTCTTTGTCTAAGGGGAAAAAAAAAAGATATCATACCTGTCGACATCGCGCGCAAGCGGTCAATGTATGCGCGATCCTATTGTCAGGCACATCAAACGATTGCTGCGATGCTTTAGATGATGTCTTATTCAAAGAATTTCTCATACGGGATCGCGCATTGGGCGAGACTTGAGGCATCGCCATGATGGGGTATCACGAAGAAGAAAGATTTCCGAAGTCAATAGACCGCGAATAATCTGGTCGTGACACTGAGCGTAAGATTATCCCGTTCAACGGTTATGCCATCACAAAGATCCGTTCTATATCCTTTCGCTCTCAGGAGCGTACGTGCGTGTGTGTACGGTAGTCGTCGAGACGGGTTCAACGTTCGAGGTACATGTGACTGGAAGACCGGCAGAACATTCGGCACAAGGGCAAAGTCGACATGGTCTTCGTTTCCGAGTTAGCGGACTGTCGCACGTAGTCTAATGGGTAATTATGTATTTTACAATACATGCATGACACTGTTCGAATTGACAAGAGAGCATGGTTAGCTTGTCGCTGGAAGTGGCCAAGCATGCGACGGGGAAACTCTTTTGGTAGTGCAAATAGTTACCTCTTAATTGACAATATTCCCTAGGGATTTTTGGATTCCTGCTGGCGGATTTATTATCCGCCCTGACGATCAGAACCCTGGAGCATCACAGTACAGAGGAAGCAACGAGAAAGAGGCAAAATGACAAGTGAAAAGGAAGAGGGGCGGAAGGGGAACAGGACCGAGGCTCTTTTGTCCTAAACGGGGATCGACGGGATCTCAGAACGACCACTGGCGCAGTTCTTTATATAATCCCCAAGCCTGACCAAGCATCCTTATTGAAGGAAACAGAATTCAATTGCTTATTACTTTATACGTAGTAGAAATATAATGAAATCTCTAAGCTTACTCTGTACTATTACTCTTGACAGGGTCCAGCTGAAACTGGCCGGATACCAGGGAACCATTGCCACCAAGTTGCGATCACTGGATGATGACACTATCGAGGCCGATCCAAGCGCGCTGATATTATAATTGATTATGATCAGGAATTAGGAGAGTAGAATAATCATGCCAGATACGTGTCCAGCCTGAGGTGGTATCTATTGTCCCTGCTTGGCGTTGGTTGCTATGTTACTCTGTATTGCGATGGTGGTAGTGTCAGTGATCCTATCAATCAGTAGAGACCAAGTAAGGCAACATCATGCTGGCTGAACCCCGTGACCGGGATTCATCGAGAATCGATAATCTTTCACCCTAAAGGAAGTTGTTCCTTTTTCTTTCTTTCTTTTCATAGTCTTCCTCCTTCTCCGTTCTTTCAATTTCCCCGATCCAGTCTCTTCATTCCTTTGTCTTCATAACATTTTCATACCGCGGGGTGTTATTGGCGGTCGGAGCTAAGACGACGCAACCTCTTTTTGACTCCTCCCCAGTTCTTCCTCTTTCATTCTTGTTCGCTCGTCTCTATTTGCAAGAACAACTTACAGTACCTGAAACCGTAACTCTACAGAGTAATCATTCGAGGAGTCTGCGAAATCCCTGAGATTGTGACTAAGCGGTGCTTTTCTCCTGCATGTCACTCGATAACCTTCGTGATACACTTGGATATCTCTCGGCGACCTCGGAAATCAACGACGTCGCTGCAATTACGATTACCTTCAATTGATCTGGGATGACGCCTGTTTCTTGACTGTCTCTTCTCTGTTCTTCTGAATTAGTTTGCTTTTCTGAGGCCTGTTTGTGCTACTGCGCACACCGTAAAAGTGCGTTTTGCTTGCTTACTACAGCAACTCTGCAGCTGCAGACTTTTCTGCTTCCTTGCTATTTGTCTGCAGGAATTGTACTCGAAGGGATTACAAGGAGAAACGGTTACGGATGCGTCTTCATGTTGGTACCCGAAACTAACTTGTGACGGGCCATCTATCCGGGATCGTGCTGCCAGTTGAAACATATCACCTAACTTTAAATTACGTTCTTCAGGTGAGTAATTTGGCATTTAATAATACTTTTTACTCCTAGAACCTCTCATTAGTTCGCTAACCAGACAAGCAGAACATGTAAACGAAAGATAACAACCAAAACATGTCCTCTTCGTTTTTAGACCATCCAATTCTGAAAGTTAGCCGGCCGGTGGCTGCATGTTCAAGATGCCGCACCGCCAAGATAAAGTGCGACGGCAAACTACCAGCTTGCTCGGCTTGTGAGAAGGCTGGAAAAGCTGGCAGTTGCTCTGGTGCCAGTGATGAATTTGCCAAGGGTAAAGAGAGGAGCTACGTCGCCTCTTTGGAAGGATACTGTGAGAAACTCGAGAAGGAAATTGCAACTCTTCGTCATCGTAAGGAGCATGCGTCCATCAACGACGCCGGGGTTCTACAGGAGAGCTCGATCACGGCTATCTCGTCTACAGGTACCGTGGCTGAGGCGCATCGTCGAGAAGTGTCTGATATTGATGACCTTGTGGGCGACTTCGGTTATCTGTGTGTCCTACCTTCTATGCAACAAGTTCGGTTGAATGAGGGTTGCTAACATGCTCTCAGGTCCGTCAATGCCACTTCACGAGATTTCCGTGGTATCACTTCAACAATGTCGTTTTCCAATCTTCTGCTATCAGTTGCCGTGGTCGACTCACTCCCGAATATATCATCGCCGCCACTGCTTCCGCGTCACGAGGCCACGCCTCTCTTACAGTTCTACTTTGATAACATATACACCCAGCTGCCGTTTTTCGTTGAACGGAGTCTCTGGACTTCCATAGACTCCATCTATGAGCCTGGTGGACGTTTTGCTAAGCCTTTCGATCATTTCCTCGTGCGAATGGTATTAGCGATCGCTTCTGCCACCATGTCGTATCATAGTGATGACAAGAGCCAGCAACGGTCATTGGCTCTCGTAGTTGGAGCACTCGAATATGCCGAGGATGTTCTCCAACCTGGCTCCATTGTCGGAATACAAGCGATCCTGCTGCTGGCTCAGTATTCGCTCGCCAATCCGATGCGTTTTCGCAGTTGGTACCTGGTTGGTATGGCAGTGAGGCTCATCGTCGATTTGGGATTGCATCAGGATCCCCCAGAAGAAGTGGTGTCAAATCGAGACCGGCTGGATCTTTGCCGCAGAGTGTTCCACTGTACTTATTGCTTGGATAGGTATGTTTTAGTTTCTCTGCTCCTAAACATTTGCATACTTCCAATAGGTCAAGATCTTCTGACTTCTTCCCTCTTTCTGAGGGTCAATTTAAAGAGGGATTAGCTCAGCCTTGGGGAGAACCTTTTCGTTCTCAGATGCCTCTATCAATGTCTCCCTCCCGGCTCCCACAACCTCACTAGGCTCATCGTTGACCGAACAGAGCCACCTCTTCCAACGCAGCTCAGAGCCTGGATTATACCTCGTCAAAATCCGTCAGATTATGTCGACTGCCTATCAAGAAATGTACTTTAGCGGACGTGAATCATCTCAGCAACCTTTGCCATTGATATGGGCTCGCTGCTCACAAGCCCAAGAATGGTTTGACCGTGCACCTACAAACGTCCCTCATCACTTCCCCGTTTTGTACAGACTCGAGGCGTTGTATACAACCATCATCATCCTTTCCCCGTCGCATCGATGCCCCATAGTCTGCGATTTCAACAAGGTCATGTTGTTCGATCGCTGTATGGATTACATTAGCCAGCTTCATCAAGCGCTCGAGAATCCCAACATGCTGCCATGTATGACCTTTCTTGACATCCAGCGTGCATATCAAGTTGGCCGACGATTTGTCGACCTTTTGAGCCAGGATTATGATATCGTCTTGAGACCCTCTGCGCCTGCACCTCCGCCGGTGCCACCTGGAAGCGTGGACCCGCCGTTGCTTGGCAATGAAGGACGGACCAACTGCCCTGCACGTGCGATTCGATGCTTGACATACACGCAGAATCTTCTCCGATACAGCGCAAGGAAATGGGCAATGTATGCTTTCTTGCAACAATATGAGCAAGCCGCGGCACCTGTTCGAAAGTGGTTGACGCAGCCCTCCGTAGTCTATCTTCCTCCAGGATCGGGGGCGTTTATGGCTGGACCACCCACAACAGTGACGCCGTCCGCCGGCGGTGTTCACTATCCCGGATTCAATTACGGGCCTTTTTGATTCAGGAGTCCCAACATACGGAATCTGGTGCATATGATAATTGGCATTGCGCCTTTAGCGGGTTGTTTGTTTGTTTGTTTTTTTTTTTAACGGCGACGCATATAACAAGACGCAGATTTGGGGGGTTGATTTGTCCAAATGAGATCGATCCTTGTATTCTTACTCAATGATACCACGTTGTTACTGTAAACCGGGCCAATTTGTACGATAGTGAAAGAACCCCTTTTTCGGACAAGGAGAAAAGGAATCCATTCCATTGCCTTATGATCTTCCAGTTTGCCACGCGGGTCTCGACCGAATGGGCCAGGCATCATCATTTTTAACTGAAATTGACAGCGGCAACCCACACAGAGGACCATCCTTGCTTCCTAGGTCAAATTGGGGCGGACCATGCGAGTGCCAGTTTGACAAAGTGACAACACAGGCATGTACGATGACATGTATAGTGTAGAAGAGGGGGAAATGGTTGGACCAGGTGGCATTGCAACGATTCTCATTGTTTGTCATGACTTTTGTCTATCACCGTACTTTTATGAGATCCAAAGGGCACAAGCATGACTACTGTACGGCTTATGACGAGCAACCTGGCACGGCAATTTTCCACGCGTACGGGACAAGGTTCAATTATCTGACGTCAAACGACCAGAGTTATCGCATGGGTTGTGGTTAGTTGGGATCAGCATCGCATGGCGCTGGCCCAAACAACAATACAGCTGGTCGATGCGATGACGATTGCAGCATCTCTTCGGGAGGCCATGCACGGAAAACGATTGCGATCGGTTCTGGATTTCATACATACAAAATCCCCGGGAGAGAAGGCGAGTGAAGGCGGCAAAAAAGAAAAGAATGCGAAAACAACAGAGAGGGAAAACAGCCAAACTAGTGAGATCGACGAACCACCAGCCACCACCACTATGACTCGGTGGCCCAGACCAAACTAGATCGGCCAACAACCGATCGCGATTGTTCCGCAATCGGGAATTGCGAAGAGAACACACTCCCACTAGCACATTCCGAACGGGGGTATGATGGGTCCTCGTTCTACTCAGAGTAGGGAGCACACATTTCCGAACAGCTTTGGGTGCCTCTGTTAAGTTGCGGCCATATGTGGAAACAGTGGAGACCGTGGCTTATAAGGAAGTGAAGAAGCTCACTTAGGATGATTTAAAATATTGCATCGGGCTAACAGGGAGGGGGGCATCTACGGAGTACGTACTCCATCCAAGCCCACGCCAGATAACCTAAATTGTTATGCCGGAAGCGAACTTTTGCCACAGACATGTTCTGATTAGGATTTCCCAGGAGGGATGATCACTGCTCTTGTGCGGATTCTGCTCCGAAGAAGAAAACAAGGCGATGCATAGGAACATGGAAGAGAGAGAGAGAGAAAAAAAAGGGGGGGGAAGAGATCCGGTCGTTTCTCAATGTTGGTTCATGTACGACAGTTTTACAGAGGGGGGTGTTGAGAGTGAGCGCGACATGAGCTCATAAGATTCTGTGCGATGTGCAACAATAGTACTAGTAGCAGGTGTTAAGCCACACAATAATTGTTCGCCTGAAGTTTAAATGAGGAACTGGGATCCATCTCAGGAACCGGGGATTTAATGCTAAGTGGTTAAGTGGTTCTCTCTCTGTGTGCATTTCCGAACGGAGACGCTCTGATGCGCTGATGATAGCACTGACGTCACGCCATCCGTTCCTGTAAACAAGGGAAACTTGTATGGAGAGAGAGAAACTCGCCTGTACTATGTAACTTCCTCCATGAAGAAGATTCACACAAATGGTGATCATTTAGTCTGGATCGTATTTAAACCGACAAATCCGCTTTTTCTTCTCAATTCTTTGTTTTTTTTTTCCTTTTTTCCTTTTTCTCTCTGGTTGGAATTCCTCTTCTACCACTACCATTTAGTACCTCTCTTTTCCCTTGGGTTTAACCCCCTGTTATTATTATTTGCCCCTTCCCTGTTACTACATACATATTTCATAATATCGAGTTGCCTTATTTCTTTTTTATTCCCCCTCATATTCTTGGGCATCCCTCGATTTGCTTTCTGCCTTCAGGGACTGCTTTCTTCCGTTTGCGTCCTTCATTCCCCAGTGATACCCCAGCGACGCGATCGACCACCCACAACGACACACCTAATCAATCCCTTCTCATTTCATCTCTTTTGTTTCTAATTTTGATTGTTCCGGTGACAATTGTCTTAGCCCGGAATATACTTATCCCTTGACATACCCTCGTACATAATCTCTCTCCGTTCAGACCACCTGAACGGCTTTTTTGCATCATGCCGTCCAAAATGGTTAACAAACCCACTGATAGCAAGCAGAAGGAGCAGGTACGAAGCATCCTCCGGGCGGTCTGTTTCTGTTTAGCCCTTGCTAACCCTCTAATTCCTGCAGAGCATCAACCAGAAGCTCCAACTGTACGGAATCTACCATGGTAAGTTGCATAGCCTGACTTTGTCATCGCATCTCTGGCGCAACAGCTGATTGAAGCTTCTGAACACAGGCTTCAAGCATGGCAAGCTCCCCTCGAACAAGCAATGCGACATCGCCTTGAACAGCGCTCTCCAGTCCAAGATCATCTCGTCTCCCTCCAAGGACTTATCGGAAGAAGGTCAGCAGCTGGTTGGAGACCTTCGTGAGGTCATTGACCAGGCTCGCAAGTTGATTCTCACCAAGAACGATGGCCATCTGCTCCAGGAGTTTATTTGGGAGGCTCAGCGTCTGACCGATGTTGAGACGAAGACGCCTAATGCACCTGTTGACAAGGAGGCTGCCAAGCAGGATGGTGACAACGCTGTGCAGGGTCTGAAGACACTGGGTACGCTTCTTATCACCAATGGGGAGTTCAGAAAGATTCGTAAGTTCCTCCTTTATTGTTGAATTGGGACTTTTTCTAACCAGTACAGTGAGCGATGCGCTGGTCATCATCCGTGACATGGCTAGTGATGCCTCGCAGACCGCTGCCAACAAGCTCCGTCCCTCTGAGGAACAGCTTTCTCAGATTGATCAGCCTGCTGAGGAGAACACCTGGCATGAGAAGCCTGACAAGGAGCAGCTCAAGGCCAAGTTCAAGAGGAACAAGGGCGTAAGTCTTTCCCGTGCGCCTACCAAACCGAATACAGCATACTGATTGATGCAAAGGACCGTGAGAGCATGCTGTCCGATCCCTCGGCCAATGCCGATGGCGAGTCGGAGGTCTCGAAGTCTACACGGCGATCAACCAAGGAACGCGCTCGTGAGTACGCTGACAAGGGCAAGGAATATCTGTCCGAGAAGGTACCCAAGGAGCGTCGCGAGCAGGCTATCTGGCGTCTGAAAAAGATGGTCATGGAAGTCCAAGGTCATGCTGATTGTAAGTCCAACTCCCGTTTCGGGTGTCGAGGGAGTTTGTCACTGACAGCTGCTTTAGACCAAAGAGCCATTGAGACCTTGCTGAACCTTGCGGAGAAGTATGCTCGTCACTCCCAAGACTTGTCTAAGCAAGGAACTGGTACCGTCAAGGACGTCCGCGGCAACGACGGCGTGAGAACAGTCGAGACCAACCTCAGGGTAAGCTCCGTTGGATTCTCCTTGTTTGTCTTCGTGTACTAACATTCCCAGGTCTTGCTTGAGCGCTTCGCCAACAGCACATCCTTGGACGACTTCTTCGACTCCCTCGAGACCGTCTACCGCGACGCTGAGAAGGACCCTGAACTCAAGGGCTGGTTCAAGAATGTCAACACCTTCATCCGCAAGTGTCTGCAGGAGCAGGGCTACGTCATGGAGGAGGACTGCAACCGCGACTGGAACCACCTGTACGACCACGGCCGCTACTTGTTGCGGGACCGTTACAAATCCCACACCACCCGCATCTTGGATGAGGTTAAGTTCTTTGGTGAGCAGTACAATGAGGACTCCCAGAACAAGGCTTTTGGAGACGCTATGAACAAGCTCTTCTTGGACCTTGGTCGCAACTCAGAGGGCAAGATGGCCTTCAAGAAGCATCTCCTGAAGGACATTGGCAACGTGATCCTGCCTGGTATATTTGAGCACGTGCGTTACGTGCCTATTCCTCGTATTGAGGTTTCAGACCCCATGGCCGACGTTGTCGTTGAGAACCTGGTCGTTGAGAGCGACAACCTCATGCCCAACGTCCTGGAGTTCGGTAGCGACAACTACTTCCGCTGGGGTCGCAAGCAGATCAGCAGCAAGCGCGACAACAAGATCATGATCTCCGCTTCTGGTATCCAGGCTGACCTGACTGATGTCAGCTACTACATCAAGAAGAAGAAGGGCTTCCCGTCCATCACCGATAAGGGTGTTATGGACATCCTCCTTGGCGGCGAGGGCTTCGGTTTCAAGATCGCTGCCTCCATTGCCAACAAGGAAGACCGGGAGCACATCGTGAAGGTGGACAAGGTCTCTGTTGACATCCACCACATGGACATCAAGCTGCGCAAGTCCAAGCACAAGGTCCTCTTCAAGACCTTCAAGCCCCTCCTCTTCAAGATCGTCCGCCCAACCCTCGAGAAGGTCCTCGAACAAAAGATCCGCGAGTCCTTCATCTCTGCTGACAACTTCGCCCGCGACGTACACAACGAAGCCAAGAAGTCCGAGGAGCTCGCTAGGAAGAACGACCCCGAGGACAAGACCAGCATCTACGCCCGGTACATGGACGTCTGCCGCCAGAAGCTGTCTGACAAGCGCAAGAAGGCCCAGGAAGAGGCTGCCAAGCGCGACACCAAGGTCCAGACGACCGCCACCCTCCGCGACTCGCAGTTCCCTGAGATCAAACTGCCCGGCAGCGTCACTACCAAGGCCACCGAGTACGCTGAACTTGCGGAGAAGGGCGAGCGCTGGGAGTCGCCTGTCTTCAGCCTTGGCAACGCGTCCGAGTCCACAGACGTCCCCAAGCCGGCGCCTATCACCCGCAAGCCGCACCGTGCTGGTAGCGTTAATGGATCTGAAACCGCTGCTGCTGCCGGTACTGCCGGTGCCGCTAACGGTGCCGCTAACGGTGCGGACGGTGTCACCAAGGCCGATGGATACCCGTCGCGTGGCTTCTCGGATGAGATCAACCAGGCATTCGGTACTGAGGGTGGAAACGTTGGTGCGGGCGCCAACGGCGCCGCGAAGAACGTCGCTGATGGAACTACTGTTCCTGGTGCTCCCGCCGCCTTCAACCCCCAGACGGCTTAACTTAATAAAGATGTCTTAAGTGAACTTACATCACTTAATACTTAATGGATTTCTTATTCTCTTTTCCTCGTTATGTCTTTTTCTTTTTGTTTGTTCGTTCAGATATCATATACGCGAGTCGTTTTAAATTTCTCCTGTGTTCCTTAGTACTAACTGTCTTTGTGATATCTCTTGGGTACTGCGATTATTTGTTTGTGTTGTATGAGTATTGTTTAATAATGGCAGTCCGCCTATATTTAGTGTCTGAAGCTAGATATATATGCAGTAGACCTTCCACTTATATATTGCATGAATCTGTTGTGCCGCCCCTTGTATGTTGTAGTAGTAGTGTTGGTCTATGTACCATTCTTTATAGGGCCCAATCCTCTATACGCATTATCGTACCGTAAATCTTAACCCATTGATTCATCCAAACGTAATTATATCTACATTTAAATATTTTGTCCAAGCTCACGCCCACTTACATAGACTCAAAGTACTTCTCCCACCCAAGCTCTTGCATCCTGACACCCTTCTGCTCCATGTTCTCAGCCCGCGCCTTCTCCGCGTATGCCTCGACCTTGCGCTGGATAGTCGGCTCGAACGAGCCCAGGATGCGCGCTGCCAGAAGAGCAGCGTTGATGCTGTTGTTGATTCCGACGGTTGCGACGGGGACGCCTGTTTACAATTGTTAACTATGGTTTCTGATGTTTAGTGAAGAAGGGATGGAGGATAAAAACGCACCTCTGGGCATTTGGACGATGCTGTACAAGCTGTCAACTCCGTCGAGCGAGCTACCCTTAACCGGGACACCGATCACAGGGAGGGCAGTGTGGGCAGCTGCCATACCCGGCAGGTGAGCGGCACCACCGGCAGCGGCGATGATGACCTTGATACCCCGTGCGGCAGCGTCGGCAGAGTACTCGGCCATGTAAGTCGGGGTGCGGTGGGCAGAGGTGATATCGACAGCAGGTTCGATACCGAAGTAGTCTCGGAGCAGCTTAAGACCCGGCACGAGAGTCTTTAGGTCACTATCCGAGCCCATCATGACAGCAACGGAGGGGGCAGGCTTCGAGGGGCCCGATGGCTGGGCTTTGGTCTTGACGTCGGTGCGCTGCGCGCGGATGTCGTCAACGACGTCGATGAGCGGCTGGATGTGCGTCTCGGCCTCGTGCATCGTGGCAGCGGTCACGGTGATGTGGCCCATCTTGCGGCCCGGTTTTGCAGCGCCCTTGCTGTATAGGTGGATGCTGGCGTTGGGGATGGAGAGTGCATGCTCTGCGGCCTTGAGGTGGGTGTCTGGTTCAGCGCCGCCGATGATGTTAAGCATGATGGAGGGTTGGCGGATTTCGAGGCTTTGAGGGGGGATGGAGAGGTCGAGGATGGCACGAATGTGGGTATCAAATTGGGACAAGGGGCAGCCCTCGATGGTGTAGTGGCCGGAATTGTGGATGCGACTGGCGATTTCGCAGAGAAGGAGGCTGTCGTCTTCGAGCAGGAACATCTCGACACCGAAGACACCCTTGCCCTCGAAGGCGGAGACGGCCTTGCGGGCGAGTTCCTGGGCCTTCTGGTTGATTGCGTTCGAGACGTTTCGTGCGGGGGCGTAGACGAGCTTGCATATCGAGTCTTCTTGAACGGTTTCGACGGTGGGGTACGACAGGACCTCATCCTTGGTCTTCACAACCATGACAGCAAGTTCCTACTCAGAAGAAACCAAATTAGACATTGTCCGCTTCCATAGAATCATTGTAACGAACCATCTTGAAATAAGCCCATTTCTCCGCATACAAAGGTCGGTCCTTGAGTGCTTCCAATGCTTCGGGGATGTCATCTTTCGAGTTCACACGATAGTTCCCTAGTTTATCTCCATGTTAGTCCATGCATTCACAAACCTCAATGCGATGACTCACCACGTCCATCATAGGCCATAGTCTTCGACTTCAACATCAGAGGAAACCCAAGCTGCTCTCCAACCGCCGCAAGTTCCTCCGGAGTGTTCTTGGCCAACTCCCGGTGCTCTGCCATCGGAATGCCATACTTGCGAAGGTGCTCCTTCTGGTTGAACTTGTTCTGAATCGTCCGGATAGCCTCCCAGCTGGGTTCGATCCGGACCTCCGAGGCAATCTCCTCAAGCGCATAGGTATCCACATGCTCAATCTCAGCAGTCACGACATCGCAGCCCTTTGCAAGTTCGCGCACCGCCTCACGCTCCTTGAACGAGCCCGTCACATGGCCGGTGTGAGCGCTAATCTGCTTAGCCGGGGCATTCTCCGCATCTAAGACATTGGCCTGGATGTTCAGTCGGTTGGCGGACTCGACGAGCATACGGCCCAGCTGGCCGCCTCCGAGGATTCCGACTTTACGCGAGTTCCACATCGTAATATCGTTTAGTGACCGGCTTGCGATTGAAGTATGGAGTGGGAAGGAGAGATTTACAAGAGCCCCTCCATCCAAATCTGTGGACCCGCCTGCGTTTAAAAAATTGGCCCGATAACCATCACGTGAGACCCCGATAAGCGGAAGTCCAGCGAGCCAATGGGAAGCTGCAACTACCGCCCCGCCGCGCGCGTTTAACAGACAGTGCCTCGTCGCATTGGTTTTGGTTCATCGTTGCTCGACTCGATTGTCGTCAGGAGCTTATTTGCTTCTTTGTCAAATCTGGGATTCAGTACCCCTGCAGAATGTCGCTAGGTAAGCCCCTGCTGTCTGAAACTAGGAGCTGATTTGGATCGCTTCATCACGCTATTTAGCCTTGTTTATACTGGTGCTCCCACCAGCTAACGTTCCGTCATTAACAGATGAAGAAGCCTTACAAATCGTCGCCAAAGGTGGCCTGATGGAATCGTATGCTTAGGCGTTTATCGGCGGCGTGCTTGAAATCGAATAGCTGACTCTCTCCAGTGGGAAATGGGCTGGCTTGGTTGAACCTTTGGTCGAACGGTTGGAATATGTGCGCAGTTGCCCTAGACAATTAATTGCCATGATAACTGTACTGACAGCTATAGATCGTTTACAATATTTTCCCGATGCCCAAGATGCCTCCCGAAGCCGCACCGTCCTCCGTTCCTCATCAATTACCATCCTCCGCCGATCCCTCCTCGCAAGATTCCTCAATTCCGTCGTCCAGCAATAAAGAGAACAACCTGCCAGATTTACAGACTCCTCCACGACCTGCACCAACTTCCGCCGCACCGGCGACCTCGCCCTTGAGCGAACGGGTGCCAGATTCGCAGTCTCAATCATTCACAGGCCCTACGAACGAATCCCTCCCCGCTCCGCTCGCATTGCTGCTGGACTCCATCAAATCTACTCTGAGATCACTATTCTCTTCGAAACCGCCGCATACGATCCAGAGACTTGCAGAGCTCATCCTACATCCCACTGCGCATTATCGAACCCTCCCTGCCTATCTGCGAGCTGTCGATCGAGTCGTTTCAGTTACGAGTAGCGCAGAAATATTCCCTCTACAAGTACAGGCGAGCACAAGCCAACCAAATGGTGTAACAAACGGCGGAGGAAGCAGTGGCTTGCTGTTTGACCATACCCCTGGAAGCGACGAGTCGTTGGGCGGTGCCCTTCTCACTCCGATTCCATGGTTGAATGCTGCTTCGTTTGAAGAGGAGAATGGGGAACCTGTTGCGAAAGGTATTTCAATCAATCATAACTCCATTGTGCTTCGATTAGTTTGCTGAAACTTCTTATCCAGCAATAACCACCGAGTCGATTTCTATTACTGTACACCGTGCGCAACAAGCGCCACAGGGCGAGCAACAACAGCAACCACAACCCCAAGAAGAAATCGAACCATCTACACTCACACAGGAAACAACATCGCCCACGCACACAACGACATCAGCCATCGAAAACGAAGCACTGGGAAGCTCTGGATCTCCACCACCAGCCGATTCCGAGGAGGTACCACACGCCCGTGGCCCACCGGTGGTAGGAGTAGAAGATATGGGGCTGCAGGATGGAAAGGGTGTAGAAATGCCCCTGTCGAATGTCGACAATGCTGGTGACGCGCCACCGGACGACAATGCTATCAAACAACCGGCGCAAGAGAAGGATGACGAGAAGCCAAAACAAGAATCAGCTTCTGCCTCTGAGGAAGGAAAAAAAGACGGAGATGGAGATATCTCTCTAGATGATGTGAAGGGGAAGAACGAAAACGAGTCGGCAACAGGGTCCTCAGACAAGGAGCAGAAGGAGCAGGCGGAAACAGAGCCTGCTAAGAGTTGACCTATTACTTGGATTTCTTCTATTCATGACTGATGACGAGAATATTTGACTATACATATTTTTTCTCAACCTGTAACGATGAATGTCCCGTGGTTACGAGAATTATCATTTGAAAATATTGTCATGACCCGATACCTTCGCCTTCACAGTAGAACATGTAATTGTCATCATTATTGCCTTATAAACCTAGAGGGAATAGCTCCATTGTAAATCTCAATAAATTGCATGAAAACGAGAGAGGTATCAAGGATATCATCATCAAAATGAACATAACATGCATAATCACTGATTTAACGAGCGTCATTCAAGAGAAGAAAATTAAACCAACATGAGATGAAACATAACGCATAAATATGAAAAATTTACACAGGCTCAACTGTCTGTAGCGGAACGTATCCCTCATCATCGTTGACCCTGGTCCTCTTACCAGTAACAAGTGACCAGACAGCGAACCCCGCATCCTTGACCCGCTGCGAGACGGGTTTCCGACGGGATCCCGTAACAGAGAGAGCAGCCGCCCACCAGCTCTTCTTCTGGGATCCACGGGTCCCGAACTGGCTATGTTCCATTTGGAACTCCTTCTCCAGTTTCTCAGCGTCCATCCACTGAGGCCGTTTCCAGAATTTCAGCAGCAAGCTGCTCACGACGACAGACACGCTCGAGGCAGCCATCGCAGCTCCCGCAGCCATAGGGGGTAGCATGAATCCACCAAAGGGGAGGAAAAGACCCATGGCGAAGGGGAGACCGATGAGGTTGTATAAACAAGCCCACATGAGGTTCATCTTGATGCGATTGAAGACAGACTTGGACAGGGAGAGACTGGCAGGTACTGAGAGGAGGTCATCGGGACGCATTAGGACCACGTCTGCGGCTTCCATGGCGACGTCCGTGCCTGATGCGAGGGCGATTCCAATCGAGGCTGTTGCGAGGGCTGGGGAGTCGTTGATGCCGTCACCAACCATTGCTATGTGCTCTCCAGATTCTTGCAGGGAGCCGATGATGGATTGTTTGTCCGAGGGGGAGACGGAGGCGTGGACGGAGCTGGTTGGGATGCCGACTGCTGTGGCGATTGCGACGGCGGTGGAGTACGTGTCACCGGTGATCAAAGAGGTTGAGAGTCCCATGCGATGGAGAGCTGCAACAGCTGCCACAGCGGTGACCTTGATGTTGTCGCGAAGGGAGATTGTACCGGCATATTGTCCATCAATTGCAACGTGAATTTGCGTGATACCGGCAAGGGAACCAGGCTTGGAGCTTATTGAGGTCCGGTCGACTGAAGGTCGCGAATCCGGATCAGCACACTCAGGAACTGGCACATCTCGGGATCGTAAGAATGGCACATTTCCTAGCAGAACACGGTAGCGTGTGCGTTCACCACTGGAAGTCGGCTCCACAATGGCGGAGATGCCCTTTCCTGTACAGGAATCGAAGTCGCCCACGCTCCCGGGCAGTCCATCTTCTCCTGGGTGACCGGATTCATCTTTGGCGGCAGAGCAAACAGCCTTACCAATAGGATGTTCACTACCCATCTCTGCGAGACCAACAATCAACCACCAGAGCTGACGACGTGATTCGCTCGATTTCCAAATGGCTTCCAGTTGTGCTTCGGTCACGCTCATTTTGCCTGAAGTCAGAGTTCCAGTCTTGTCGAAGACAACGTGGTTAACTTTTGTGGCAGCTTCGAGCACAGCACCGCCCTTGACCAGAATACCATGCTGCGCACCAACTCCGGTGCCGACCATGACTGCAGTAGGGGTACTCAAACCCAGTGCACAGGGGCAAGCGAAAACGATGACCGAAATGCAAAGCTTCAAGCAAACCATCACCTTGCCTCCACCGTCCTCTGCCATGAAGATCTTGGGCGGGTTTGGCAACAGGTGGCTAACCACCATCCAGCCAAAGAACGTAACCAATCCAAGAGTAATGATGCTGGGGACGAAATAACCGGCCACCACGTCGGCCATGCGTTGGATGGGAGCTCGGCTTGTTTGCGCATCCTGGACCAGCTTGACAATCTGGCTCAACTGCGTGTCCTTGCCAGCGCGAATGACTTTAACATCCACAGACCCAGTGCCATTCACAGTTCCAGCATTGACCAGGCTACCCTTCTTTTTGTAAACAGGGAGGGCTTCACCAGTGATCATACTCTCGTCGACATAGCTTTCTCCACGGATGACAATACCGTCAGCGGCAACTTTGTCACCAGGGCGAAGAAGAACAATGTCCCCCACTTCGATAAGTTCTGTGGGAATATACTTGAGCCCTGGCCCGGATGCTTCGTCATTCGTTGAATTTGTTGATTTCGATTCTGACTTGGCGTTGGTGCGATCCCACTCTTCGGCGACCTTCTCAGCTGCAATCGAGTCATCGTAAATGGTAGTCATGGAAGGAGCCAATGACATGAGCCGGGAGAGAGCAGCCGATGTCTGACCCTTGGCCCTGTTCTCCAACCATCGTCCCAAAGTGATGAAGGTGATAAGCATTGTACTGGTGTCGAAGACGGTACTGGGGCGCTTATGAGGGGAGAATAACAGTGCGATTATCATGGTGAAAGCGCTGTAAAAGAAGGCAGCAGACGTGCCCATCATGACGAGAACATCCATGGTAGGCGAGCGATGTTTCAGAGACTTGTAACTTGATATGTAAAACCGCTTGCCTATCCCGAACTGAACAGGAATAGTCAACAGTAGGCAAGCCACGTCTCCCAGGAAGATTCCAGGGAGTAGTGCAAAGTTGCCAAAGTCAAGAGCTGGCAAGTACATTGGCATAAACATGTTGATTACGAAAACAGGGACCGCAAACGATACAGAGGTCAAAAAGGCGCGCTTCCATTCTTGAATCTCTTTGGTTTTCGAAAGAGATTCGAGTTGCGCGTTTGTATCGTCCGAATCGGCCAACAAGGCGTTGTACCCAAAGGCTTCGATCGCTTCTACTACGGAGCGGATCCCAATGACAGTGGAGTCGTACGATAGCGAAATTCGGAAGGTAGCCATGTTCACGGATGCGGACGTGATACCTTGTTTTTGAACGAGAGCATCCTCCAGAGCCATCGCTGAGGATGCATCCCGTGGACCGTGGAGGCTCATGTTGACTTGTTGTATCGTCTTCGAAGTGGAAGCATGCGCCTCTGAAGAAACAATGGAAGCGTCGAAACCTCTATCTTCGATCAGAGAAGTAATGTCGTCCGACGGAAGCGTGTTCGGGTCATGGACAATTATAGCACGCTCAGCAAGCAGACTGATGTTGAACTGGACGAGGCCTTCCACATCCTTAAAGGCATTTTCGACACTCGAGGTACATGCGCCGCATGTCATACCATCGATAGCGACAGTGGTAATCTTCAACCCCGATTTCTGACCCTCGGTCTCTTGTGAACCATCCTGGGGCGACGCTGTCTCCAGCACCGTCGCACCAAAGCCGCGATTTTCGATCGCCTCAGCAATTTCTTCCGGGGTAATGCTGGACGGATCGTATTCCACAACCGCGCGCTCGGAAAGCAGCGAAACGTTGACCGATTTAACGCCGGGCTTCTCATTCACACCTGATTCGACGGCGGACGTACAAGCGCCACACGTCATCCCTTCCACCGCCAGGGTGGTCGTGGAAACCGACAACCCTTCATTATTGTGCCCAGCTTGCTTCGCTGATGAGGTATCGGTAGATAGAACGGCCGCGTCGAATCCGCTGGTTTCGATCGTTTGGGCGACTTTCTCCGGCGGTAATAAAGTAGGATCGTGGTGGACGACGGCCCGGCCCATCATCAAGCTCACTGACACATTTCCAGCACCCTCAACACCTTTAAATGCACCCTCCACGGCAGAAGTGCACGCACCACAGGTCATTCCATCCACCTTGACCGTTGTGGTAGCCATGAGCGCCGAGGGCTGATCCTCAGCGCCGGCGCGTAATAAGGCCGAGGGAGATGGTCCTGCCATCGCGACCAAGCCGGTATGGCGAAAATCAAGCAACACAGAGGAAGCTTTAAAGCGAGGTAAATGGCGTTACTATCGCATCGAAGCGTTTTGGACGTGAGGTGTCGTCGTAGGAATCGAGGACAGGGAGGCAATAAAGGTTCGGCCAAGTAAATTCGGCGGGATACCGGAGGCGGAAGACCCGGATGAGATAAGATGGGATGATCGTCAGCGATTCTTGCTGCTTTTCTTATGGAATCGCCAACATTTAACTAAGTTGTATTCCGTTCCTAAAGGACAAATGGTGAGAAGAGAATATGAACAAAGGAAGGAGTAAGATGACGAATTAAGGCGCGAAAGTCACGGGATCACATGGTATGCTGACAGTAAATGGAGGCTTTGAGAGCTTTAAATAGCCGTAAGCAGGACGGATGCAGTGATGCATTATCTTCGTATTTTTCTGTCTTCTAATCTACCTGCGATGTTGGTCCTGCTGCTGTCATCTAGCTTGGTCGTTCCGAGTTTCAATTAGAATGACCAGAGTTGGCAGCTGTCCTGGGTATAAGAATGCCATAGTTTAGTGGAGATGATTCCAACATTTTAATTAAGCAGCTCGTCTAATCCAATCGAAAACGAAGCGTTTTCTTTCTTCCATTCCTTTGTTTTTCCCTTCTTCTATTTAGGGCTGTGCTCGCGTCAGAATACTAGCTGATATCTGACAGCGGCTTGTGGAATAGAGCAATCGAAGACATTTAACATAATGACTGCGACGATGACCAGAGTTCTTATAGTTTATTATATTTCCAGTACCTTCCCATCCGCAGTAACTCAGTAATAAATCAGTGGAGAATGTTTGAGATGGTCTCAAGCAGTAGACGCTATGGCGGAGTGTTTGCACCAGATGCAAACATCCAGATACAGTATCATCACTATCAGACATCAACAACCTCCAACAATCAGAAGATAGAACTGGAACGTTTCCCTACCTCAGCTTACACTAACAACCTCGAGCACTTTTAGCCACTTATCAACGATCTATCATAGACACTAGATAAGGGATCGCTGCTTCATGGACCATACACACGCCCGGGCCCTGGAGGCTCTCCAACCATTCATTCATCTTGCCAACTCCAACAGTGCCACGTCTCCTCGATTCATCGCCAAAATAATTACAGATGCTACTTCCAGTCCGCAGGCGTACGTCTTTGCTGAGCTGCTCGAATCCCGGACCATCCAGTCTCTCCGGTCAAAGGAGACGCCCGAGGAATACCAAGGGTATCTGACTCTGCTCGAGATCTTTGCCTGGGGAACATGGAAGGATTACCAATGTGAGCTTCCTCTCATTAACGTAGCTTATCATCAAAAAGATTGACTGACTGCGAGATAGCAACACCCAACCTCCCCGAGCTCAATCAAGACCAAACCCTCAAACTCCGTCTCCTCTCCCTCCTCTCTCTCGCCCCAACCATCAAACCCCTCACATATGAAGCTCTCATGGAAGCCCTTTCCATATCCAAAGCCGCCGAACTTGAATCCCTCGTGACAAAAGCCATCTACTCCTCCCTCATCACGGCCCGTCTCTCCCCCGCCTCCGATCCGCCAACGGTGAACATCACCTCCGTCGCTACCCTCCGCGACGTCAAACCGCAGTCCCTACCGAGTATGATCTCTATCCTGACAGAATGGGAGTCCCGCTGCGGAGGCGTGATCAGCGATATCGAAGCTGAGATTGAGAAGATCAAAGCGAATTCCGCCAAGCGTGCCGCTAAGGAAAATGCGCGCGCGGAACTACTGAACAAGGCTATCAACAGCTGGTCGGAGGAAGGTGATGAAGGGCATCCGAAGAGATCGGGGACGCGGAGTGGAGGCCGGAGGTTGGGACCTGGCGGTGGTGGTAGCAAGCGCGAATACAGCGCCGATGACAATGACGACGATGGGTATTTCGAGAATGGGAGTGATGATGCGGAGCCCGTTGGTTCGAGGATGGAGATCGATGAAGGCGTAGGGTCATCTCGGGTCGCCGCAAGACAAGCGAAACGTCTCCTCGGGAAGAAAACGTGATATTAGATTTATGTTTTGCTTCTTTCGGGAATGATACAAATGAAATGATATGACCTGGTTTGATTGACGACCCATTGACATTCTCTATTGAACTAGTTGAGTCCTATTGAGTTAGACTCGAGCATTCCGAAAGCCTTTCGCCTGCATTACAGTCACATTTATAAAAGTCTTATCTACCATAGATTATTCGCTTCACTGCCCAAATCAGAAAAAACTCGATAAAAGTCATCCAACGTACACAAATAGTGCGAGAAATGGGTATTTGAGAAGGTAAAAATGAACAAAAAGAGAAAAGAAATATAGACAAAGATGGTAGAACCGGAGGGAAAATTATGGTAAATAGAAAACGAAAGAAAAGAAAGTAAACAGTCGCACTGCCCGAAATAGGATGCTGGGGTAGGCATCGCACAGTCATTGGACGATTGGGATATCGGGATTGCTCCCTCCCGCAAATGAGGGACTGGGGACGCTTGAGACAATGATTGTCTAGGTGGATAGGCTGCTTCCCAGAAGCAGGCCCTCAAGTCATGTACCGTGCCGAGCCAAGGACATTTGAAATTACCAGGCTGACGTCGCGTAGACACATGGCCACAAAGTTAAAAAGGAAAGAAACAACACGCTAGCTGCAAAAACCGAAGAGCATAAAAGAGCGACAAGATCAGAGCGAGGTACCAGGAACGAAGATGAACAGTACACTCAGGGCAGCAGCGATGAAGGCACCGATAAAGAGCACTGAAGTGGATCGCTTGTTCAAGAGTTTCCGGACGTAGGGCTCGCGGATCGGTGCCCAGTTCATAAAGGTGTATTCGCTGTACCCCAAGAGGGCCATGACCGGGTCGAGCTTGTACTGGTAAGTGATAATGAAGTATACGGCCACGACAAATGGCAAAATTATCTGCCAACCATTAGTTAGACGATCTTGGTAGTCTAGAAGTCTAGAGGGGCTATAACATACCCAGCAACGAATGTGCCGTGGCTTGGGTCTGAGAACCACGTAGAATGCACCCCAGAAGCCACCACCGAAACTGATGAGCGCAAAGGCAAGACGGAAAACGATTGACAATGGTACAAGGTTTCCCAGAGCCTTGGCCTGCAAGAATCCTGGGAAAGCATCGCGTTCCATGGCTTGGAAAACATAGTCCTTGGCGGGGTCAAACACTTCCGGGTCGTCTCTACCATCGTCTTCAACCAGATTGATGATAGTAGAAACCATCTCGTCCGGCAGTACGATTTCTCGCTCTGCGCCAGGTAACAGGTATGTGTATAAAACTTTCTCTGCGCTAGCACGAATGTCGGCGCGCGCTACTGTATGCCCTGGCGAATTTGAAATATCTCGTGTTTCGGAACTTTCACGAGCTTGTTCGTCTGACGCACTTCGTTCGTGGTGGTTTGTCTCGTGGCTGGCTTCGGTGGTGTTCCCATTGGTATTGTGGCCGTCAAGACGCAGAAATGCCGACAGTCTTTGATCTGCATCTTTCTCGTCGGGAAGATCGTTGCGCGTGTTTGAAGGCCCAGCTTCTACCAGTGGAATGTCGCCCATTGTATCCATGTTGTCCAATACTGCTGCTGACGAACCTTTGCTTTCGGCCTTTTCGAGTTCCGGCGTGGCCACCAGAACGGAGCGACGTAATTCTCGGACATAGTGACGGCATAGGGACATGTGTTGCGATACATCGAGCCTAACGAAACTTGTGTTAGAAAAGCAAAGGATTAGTAGCCATCGCGATCGTCTGAGCGTACCAGAAGTCCAAGTAATCAACCGACCGTTGCTGATCGCGCATGTAAATGTAGAACGAGAAGAGATCAACGGGAGCGAGAGTCCGGCGACTTAGAACTTCATAGAGTGTCGGGAGGCGATTGCGCTGCTCCACGTCCAAAAGCGAAGGTGAAGCCATTTTCAACGAGTGTGATCGATTATAGAGATCGAATATCGTCGAATATCACGCGAATACGTCGAGCATAAAAGAGGGGCCCGAATAAAGGGAAAAGGGGGGAGCGAGCGTAATCGTCGGTATTGTCGAAAAAACAGGTGTAAATATCCCACAAATTTCCGTGATGATTAGAAAAAGCCAAATCAATCACAGTTGATTAATAGCACTCCACCGAAGGAGGGCTGGAGGAGTTGGAGAAGTAGTGAAGAGATTGAAGGTTGAGCAACAACAATAACAGTAAGGTGAGGATGATCTCAAACAGGAGTCTCCTCCCCCTGTAAGGGTTTCCCGAATAGTCGAAATCCAAACGGACAGCCACTCCGAAGCAGCCGCGCAGCAACAACGAAGAGATATCAAGAAAATAAAATAATATGCATCTAGCAGGTTAAAATGAAGAAACGAAAACAAGAGTGCCCAGCAGCCTCTCCAGCACAAGCTCCCAACGATGAAGTTTTTTTTTCTTTATTTTTTGGTTGTTATCCAAAAGCTAGCAAGCAGACGGCCCGGTTCAATGTTATGCCGAGATGAAGGTCCACCGGCCCGTCAGGCACCCACACGTGCCGGTCTTCAATACTGTATCGTACGGTACGACCGGTATGGCTGGTTTTGGTTGACAGCGGCACATCAAAGGCAAAAACTCAATATTTTAGGAAGGCTATTGTGAAAATCATGGTATTACATATAATGCAGAATGTTGATTATTGCATACCCTACTATCATTTGGGCTGTATATGCTCAGAATGGTACTCTGTATGGATTCTGTACCTGTACCAGCGTTGGAAATCCCAGCAAGGGACCGCAGTAACCCACAATACACAGTGAAATTGCTAAAAATACCAGTTTCACTCAAAACTCAATATAGAAAGCCGAAACCGAACCTCCAGAACCAAAGCTTCATCAATCACATCTTTGGGTATTGTCCATGGAACCTTATAAATCACAGGAAATGCAAATATAAACGCCAGCCACACGAATAACTCCTACGCTCCAAAGCATGCCAGATAATCTTAATTTCAATGGCCATCAGCCAGATGCTAGAAAACCGCAGTTAGCATATGAACAGTAGACTCGTATATTAAGTTGAGGTTCTTGAGACTGTGGATACTTACCGACCACTCCGGGATGTTCCGGATCTGTTGCCACATGAATTTCTCCAATTTGTTCGCACTCTTGGCGTATGGGGTGCTCTCGTTGTTATACCGCCGGCAGTTGTCGAATATCAACATAGCGTCCTTGATAAAGTCCTGTGGTGTCGGGTACATATCCTTTTCGTGCTTCTCCTCCATGGTTGAGAGGTCCATAGGCTCCTTGATAACCTCGTAGTAATCTGGCACTTCATCGCGATTGACGGGTTGGGTGAAGGGCCATGCAGCGCTGTGATTCTGCATGTCATTAAGAAGGTGCAGCAGCTGGTTATAGTTCGGTCCATGGCGTGGTTGACGAGCCAACTCATCCATATCAGGAGACCACCCAGATTCCTTGATGGCCGGGATGCTCAACGGGTCAATTTGACACGGCCCGTTCTTCCACTCTTTCGGCGGATTGTGGATGATATGTGACCGACTAAACGCGCGAATCTTTGCATGAACCGCTTCCTTTTGCTTCAAGAGCATGCGCCCAATTTCCAGATATCGTATCTTGGGCAACATCGTGCACTGCATAATGGTGCCTCCCTCGTAATCCTTGATGTATCCCATCCATATAGACCTTTCGAGTGTAATTTCTTTCGTGAAGCCCTGCTTTTTGAAATATCCTATAGCATAGTTATCGGCGTATGTCAGGAAGTGCATAATTGGCGATGTAGCTTTGACATAGTCCTGCAACACGTTACTATCCAGTATGTCGCTGTGTTTGTATTCAACCCATACCTTAAGATGTGACATCAAATGCGCTCCGTAGCCCTTTACCTGCTGGTCGGACGAGATGGCACAGAAGACAATTTCGGCGAATTTGCGACTGTTGAATGGCCGGTACGTGATCCCTCTGGGTCCGCATTAGTGGCGAACTACAACCTCTTAGAATCCTGTATACGTACCCAACTACCTCCAACGGATGCTTCACAATCGCGATAGACAGGTGCGACCTATCGTACACCAATCGCGCAATATAATCCTTGGGCATCTTGGGAAGTTGCTTCTGAAAAATACACTTCAACCCGGTGAGGATAACAAAGCTATCCCGCGATCCATCATTATTAACCACCCGGAACTCGATATCTCCTCGACGCTCTTCTAGAACCGCTGGCTATGATAGCGCGACAATCAATATCATCTCCATCAAGGCGATTTCGCATCGGTGAAGCTTACTTTCTCGGGAAAGGGGACGATTCGGAGGGGCTTCCCGGTGTCTTCATCTTCCTCAACCTAGACAGAACCAGCCATTGTTAGACAATCGCGTTGACGTATACAGCAACTCTGACGAAGGACCATGAGCAAACCTTTGGTTCTCGTTCCGGCGAGTCAGTGCGCGCTTTCTTACTCTGTTGTTGCGAATCCGGGGAAGTGATCTCTTCGGAAGCTTTCCGCTTTGCACCTGGATATGGGGTCAGTAACCGATCAGACCAATCGCCCAACGGCAGCCATTAAGGCAGCGACTCACTGTCAATCGCCATGGCGGCCATAGTGCACTGGGTGGGTTATTCTGTTGTTCTCTGCTTCGTCTTGTGAAGCGCCACGGCAGCGTGGAGATCCCGATACGGGGCCTAGCGTCGGCGGAACAATTGTTCCGAGATACCAATCGGGCCAGATCATTCGGAATAGCTTCAGATGCATCTACGTCTATTCATCCTGTGCGGTTTTGTTGGTGGTGAATGTCTTTTCTTTGAATTGAATTATAACAAACGTTTATCCTGATGTCGTTGAACGAAGTCTGGGAGGCAGCCTCCGCATACCCTTTCTCTCCCGTGGTCTCCAAAGACAATCAGTTCTCCGTCGGCTTCAGTTTACTGCTCATTGGTCAGGCCCCATTCACGTCCAGATGATATGCCAGGCGTTTACTGACTTTCCATAGCATTCTTCCTGACTGGACTCTTTGGACTAAGTTAGTTCCCACTGCTTCAATACACGACTGGTTCCTGTTCTTATGCTTAGCAGATCGGTCTTTCCTGAGTATTGCATCTCTCGGCGTGCCAGCCTCATTGGCATTCGGGTATGTCATAGCCATGCAATTATCGTGTTTTATACTCACTAATACTGATTGATCTATTTCCAGTTTCGGGGCTGTGTACATGATCTGTGCCGTCGGGGTCTACGTCTAGAGCGACACTCGTGTTCCGAATTCCTTCATGTACTATAAGCTGAGCTAGACACGCACATTGCATAATCTAGGTTCCGGTGTCCTATTCCATCCTTTCCTTGCTATAAATTCAGACCGGTTGAAACAATGGCGGACGGGGAACCCGTCTTCTCCGCTGTCTCCAGCAACGCTTACCATCTATACACTTTGCTGCAATGCATTGGATTCGCGCCGCAGGCTACTGTGCAGATAACACCAGATGGACTTCGGGTTTCAGTGGAGGAGGGTCGCGTTGCACAAGGTCTCGCATTTCTCGACAAGGCGCTATTCACCAGCTACACGTTCAATCCTTCGACGGAAACAAATAATGGAAACGGAGAATCTGGGGATAACAACGATTCGTCTGAAACCGCATACTATCCACATTTCGTCATTTCGCTCTTAGCCCTCCTAGAAACATTGAAGATATTTGGTATAAGCGACTCGTCCGGCTCCAACAAAGCAGCCGCACCGAATACCGCCGCATCCAACGCCTTTACAACTCCCGCATTGCTCCTCGATCGCTCGTGCACCCTACAATACTTCCAACATGGCTCCCCACTCAGCATCACACTCACCGAATCAGGCGTAAAGACCACCTGCGAATTGACAACCTACGAACCCGATGGTGGTGAAGTCGACATCCCACTACAGCGAGACGCAATCATCATGAAAATCATCATGCGCTCCGCATGGTTACACAACGCTATCACAGAGCTCGCCGCAACCGACCCAACAATCTTGAAGGTCTCCGCCTCCGCAACAAAAGCCCCGTACTTCGCCCTCTCAGCCTCCGGCGGCCCATTCAGCGAGTCGGTCGTGGAATTCTCCATCGACCAACAACAGCAAAACAACCAATTCGGCGCACAACAACCCCAAGCATACCACAAGGTCTTAGCCGATGACGGTACGTCTCGGTCACGCGCGAGAAGGGCCAAACTAGCCCCCACAGTTACGGAGACGTTCCTCGTCAGTCCGCCATCTTCCATGGGTTCTCGTATCGTGCAGCACTACCGGTTCCCGCTCATTCGGAAGGCGGCTCAGGCCATGGCGGTTGCGAATAAAGTGAGTATTCGTGGGGACAGACAGGGTGTTTTGAGTCTTCAGTTTATGATCGAGTTGGATGAGAACGGGTCGAAGAATAGATCGTCTAGAGAGATTGCGAGTACCAGTGGTGGCAATGTGACGTTTGTGGACTTTCGGTTTGTGCCGTTGCTTGATGAGAATAATGAGGGGGAGGTTGAGCCTACAGACGGGGGAGAGGAATTTGATGAATTATAGGTCGCTTTTGGTATCATAGTAAAAAATATCGCATTTTTCTTTTCCACCAACGCCAGAGTATGCTTTTGATCAACCTAATTACAACAAGACATATTGACCTTATAAACAAAACATAGCAAACAGTGCCCCATACTCCAGTATCTACTGTAAGATAGCATCACATAACCTGGAAACAAGTCAGTAAATCCCAATGTGTTTAGAGAACGTAAATGGGTTCAACATACCTCTGCAATTGACTGCCGCTCAATAATCGACTTCTGCTTCTCATTGCGAGACACTCGGTAGTAATAATCACAGAAATCACCACACTGCATATGCCGCAGAAAGTCTTCATCGTGCGTAATCACAATCAACTGGAAATTAGCCTGCTGCTGACGAGCCCGAATAATCTCATGCAGCGACTCAGCCAGAGACCGGATATTATCCCGATCAAGGTTGGTTGTCGGTTCATCGAGCGCAATAAGACCGCAGTTAACACCGAAACACTCCGCCAACGCCAAACGAATGATGATACTGGCGAGGACCTTCTGACCAGCACTGCAACGACCACGCATGTCCATCTCTGCGTCCTGCTTGACCATACAGACGCGGTAGTTGTAGGAGCGGTTTCCTTTGGCATTTTCGTTGTCGGAGCGGATGAGGATGGTGTCGACGTCGGTGCCTCGGTAGGTTCTTTGCCAGAGCTCGCCGATAATGGCGTTGATTTCCTCCATTTTCAGGCTGTGGTATTTCATGATTGCTTTGTCGAGCGCGCCACCGTAGCGAGCTAGATCGTCGACAGCGGCTTTGGTGGTTTCTACTCGGATATGGGCTTCCTTGTACTTGCTTGCTGCGTCCTTGTAGTCCGTGTTCCAGTCTGCGAGAAGCTGCATCAACTGGTCGTCTTTGGACTTCATCTCTCCCATCTTACTCGCCTGCTGGGCAGCAAGAGCGTTATGTTCGCGGGTTCGACGTTCCGATTCCTTCTTGAAACGGCTCCGGTCCACTTCTGCATTTTGTGCTTCGAGCTGCTCAATCTCTGCCGTGACAGCATCGAATGCTCTGGTTGATTGGCGGTAAGTCAGGTTATCAGAGTATTGCCGTTTGGTATTTTCGCTGTCCTTCAGCTGTGCGGATATCTTGTTGATTTCCTTGGTGATATTGGCAAGCTTAGTTTCAAGCTGATTGATTTCGCCTTCAATATGCCGAAGCTCGTTCCTAGCTCTCTCTAGCTGACCTGGACCGTCTCGTTCATTATACGAGTTGATCTCGTCATTTGCCAGATCGAGCTGGTTTACACTGTCTGACAGAGTAGAGATTGCATGCTGCAGTTCCCTCTCACGAGCCTCAGCACGCCGGCTAATGTCATCATACCGTGCTTGGGCTTTCAGGAGCTCAGGTGTGAGCCCTTCAATATCCTGATCAGCCTTCTCAATGGCCTCTCTTTGCTGGGCGTTGAAATTCTTGTACTCTTCCAGCCTGGCAAGGAGATCAGCTTTCTTCTCCAACTGGAACTTGGCATTGTCCAGGCTGCTCTTCGCATCTCTGAGCTGCAGCTCCAAGGTGGTAATTTCAGTACGTGCCTGCTCTTTGTCATGAGTGAGCTTTGTGAGGGTCTTCTTCAAAGCTCTAGACTTTTCGCCAGTCGCAGCGATCTCGTCTTGGATATCTTCGAGTGTGCGCGTAGCGCTGGTACCTTGCCGCTTCGAAGACAGCTCCTTGATCTGAGACTTGATGGATTTGATATCACCATCGTACCTCACAATCGTGTTCACCGTCTTCGAAAGAGACTCAACGTCTCTCTTCTTCTCAACCTTCTCGTCAACCACCTTGTCACGGTTTTCCAGTTCGGTCAGAAGCTCATCCCGCCGAGAATCGTGTTGTTGTTCCTCCTTCTCCAGTTCAGGGATGTCCATTTCTCGCAAGCGGATCCACGAATCATAAGCAGTACCGGCTTCACGCGCAGTATTGAGATCTTCTTCAAGTCGTCGGACATCCTCATCCTCGGCTTGCATTTGCGTCTTCTTGACCAGCTGTTCCAACTTGGCTTTGAAACTCTGGAACTCGCTGTCGTTTCTGAAAGGTCTGGTACACAGTCGACACACCTTGGCTTTATTGGCTGTTTCGAGACAAGTGGTGATATACTCGCCAACGCCTGCATATTGTTCCGCATCCTTTCTAGCGATATCAAGCTGGACCTGCCGTTGCTTGACAATTTCCAGGTATTCTTCAGGCTCGTCATCAACTGCTTCCCGAATCTCCTTAATGCTGTCTTGGAGTTCTTTCTGTCGCTGATCCAGAGTCTTCCTAACGTTTCTCAGCTTGAATTCCACCTGTTCCAGCTCTCTATTGACGCCATTTCGGTCGTTCTCTGCATTGGTCACAAGTCTAGATTCTTCATTCATGACCTGTTGGAACTCCTGTTCCAACGTCTCTGGTCGCCAATCAGAGCTGACGAGTTTTGTAAGACGTTCGTCATGAGCGCCCTTCATGGTTTCAAGGCTGCGCTCTCGATCTTTCAGCTCCTTCTTCAAATGGTCTAGGCGAGCCAAATCACCGGCCATTCTAGTAGCCTCAATGAGCTCCGAATTCAATCGCGAACTGTCATCTTCCAGATTCCGAATAGCTGTGTTGATTTCCTGGATCTCCTTATCCCAAGAAGCCGCTTGCGCACGTCCCTTGGAGGAACTTAGACGGGAATTGATATCCTCAATATTCGACTCGATCGCAGCTTGAACACCTTCGTCGACGTCGATTTCGTTAAGCTTTCTTTGGTATGAGGCGATCTCCTTATCGTTGGAAGCTATTTGCCGTCTGGCTGCGTTCTTGCTTTCCTGCAGCGCAGACTTTCGCTGGCCGATTTCATTCAGAGTTACTTGCACTTCGCGTAGCTCAGTCTGCGCTTCACGCTTCGCACGGTCTAGGGTCTGATTCTGGTCCGTCAGGGATTTTCGAATCTTCCGCATGAACTCGTTCATGTCAGTCTGGTCCAAATCATCATCATACCCGCGGATGTTATGGGTTCGTGCGATTTCCCTGATCAGCTTCTTGCGTCTCTCAAGCTGTCGCTCGTAGTTGGCCTTGTCGTTCTCGAATTTGCCGCACTCTGCTTGTTTGAGACCAAGCCTATGTCGAGCCTGCTCAATTTGCTCCTTGATTTCCATATAGTTCTCTTTCTGAGCCTCCTCATTTTGCTGGTAATGAAGCTGTTTTGATTCGAACTGTTCCAAATTCGACTCTAGCCACTCGTCCGAGTCATCGAGTTCAACAAGGTGTCTTTTCAAGTTGTCAATCGTCGACTGGATGCTGTTTGCTTCGATCCGTTTCCCTTTCAGGGCTCCGAGGATTTGGGAATAACTTTCAGACTCTTTCCATGCTTTATCGGCGAGATCAGCAACCCGTCGCATCTCTTCGGAAAGCTGATGGGCTTCGATTCGTAATGCCTCGATTTCTTCCTGAAGCTTGATAGACCTTTTTTCTGCACGATCGGCCTTCTCCTTATCTTCTTTGGCGTGTTGTTCCATGATCTTGTATTTGGCGAGTTCCTCGTTCTGCTTCTTTCTTAGAACCTTGATATTCTCGATAGCCTTGGTGTACTTCATCGCTTCGAAAATCTCGTCGAATCTCTTCTTCAGCACAGAAGGTTCGCTCATAGGCCACAAACTCTCATCCTGGTGGCAGAAAATGACTGAATCCAAGACGGCCTTGGATACGCCTAGATATTGAGGCATGATCTGGTCCAACTCCGCGACCCGGGAGGAGATAGCTGTTCTTTCCCCATCTTTAACCATCAATAGCTGCCCTTCCAGTGTCTTTTGTTGTCTTGTCGTTTTCTTGACCGTAAGTTGTAGGCTTCGGGTGGCTACCATCTTCGCGCCGGATGTCCCCTTAAACGATAGCTTCACCTGGGCCAGAACCTCTTTCTCCCCACAGAGCTATTACTCCACGCCTCAGTAAGTGTTATAACCGAGCAGACTTGTAGACGTACCTTCGGGTCATGGATGAAAGCTCCACCCTTGCTGTTTGGTGGGAGATCGCCGGTCGTCGCATATTTGAGACACTCGATGATGGTCTGAACCCTTTATCAGCCAACACATTCCTTTATAAACAGCCATATAATCCTACCGTCTTTCCCGATCCATTGTATCCGACGATTAATGTAAGAGGAGTATGGAACTGGATCGTTTCGCTGCGGGTGTTGTCGAATGAGCGGACACTGTAGTATTCCCTCCATCAATGACCCGTCGCTGTGTTCGTAGACGTGGCAAACAAAACATACCCCAAAATCGAGAGCTTGTCTATCTTCGCTGTAGCATCCAGTCAGATAAAGATACCTTCCGTCGTGGATCCGCATCACTTACACCTATAGAGATAGCTATGGTCAGCGAAAGAACCCAAACTAGAGAGGAATAATCAGCGCATCTCACATGGTGATAAACGACGCACTGGTTTTCTATTCCTCGCTCGAATCCAGTGCGTGCTATCCAGACGAAGAGTGATCTCTTTTGCTCTATTCCGTACCTTTGACGCCGTTCTGCGCGTCGGACGCGGGGCGGCAGAGCGCGAGATCACGTGCGCCGCTGGAGAGAAGATGGATCACTTTTGCTGACAGGCGAATGATTAACCAGGGGAATTGCAGTCCACAGCTCAGGTGGCAAATTGCTTGTAGGCGAAACGAGGATGCGTTTCCGTACGGAGAGGAGCTGTCTTGAGGCCCTCCGGCCTAAATCTGTCGACTACGAAGCGCGATGCTTTTATTTTCTGAGTAGGTCACTCTATACTACATCAAATGTGGGCTTCCGATTCGCGCTTCTCGACTTCATTTTTCGCTATTTTCCTTTTCTTTGCTGCGCGCGATTGGGTATCGCATGTGCCGTCTTGATATGCGACTGTCGAGTTCTGAGTGACGACCGGAAGTTACAGTTACTAGATCATGGAGCCTGCTTCTATAAGACATGGCCAGGCATATGGCTTGCAAATCGACGGAGGCAATTCCTATACAATACAAGCTCAGCGCATGCGACAAGCACAGTCCCTCACCGGTGACTTCGAGGCGCAAACCGTGCAACAATCCGGTGCTAGAAGCTGGCCACAACGCGCAATAGCTGAGATGAAGGACATGTTTCTGCTTCTAAGCGCAGATGGCACGATAACATACGCCTCGCCCTCGTGCCAGTCGATTACGGGATACACCACGAAACAATTGGAGGGAAAGCCGCTGTCCTACTTCACACACCAAGACGATCGCGCAATATTTTCCGAGGAACTAGACCAATGTGTTGCGACGGGATGTGCTCTACATCTGCATTTCCGGTTCAGCCGCGTGGGTGATTCGCACTGCATTCTGGAAGCCTCCGGGCATCCCCACATGTCGAATCAGGGCGGGAACAACGCAGATGGAAATAGCAAACCCTACGACGGAGTCTTTATCATATGCCGGCCATATCCGACCAAAAGCGCTCAGTTCATCGACTCCTTCCTCGAACACAAGATCGAGAATATCCGATTGATGCAACAGGTCACACGACTCAAGGAGGAAGAGGAGGAGGAATCAAAAGCGAACAAAGCACCATATGCAAGATCGGACCATTCAAGCAGCAGCAACAAGACATATTTCAACCAACCTCCACGTTTCATCGCATCAAACCCAGCTGGTTTCACCGGTACCATTATCCCCGATTTCATTACATCAGCAGAAGAATATGAATCATCAGATACCCTTGAGCCCGAGCAACCCAAACCATTTGCCGCCGAGAATCTATCTCACATTGAAGGGATCGAAGTCCTAACTGGTTTGCACTACGGAGAAGGAGAGAGATCTCAGGGTATTAGCACTGGTATCCGCCGTGGTCGCCTCATCCAATGCGACACCGATTTTACTAAGATAGACCAGCAGGTCCGCAGTATGGAGGAGAGCGATAGGAGGAAACGTCTGAGAGGAGAATATCGATGTAGCGACTGTGGGACTTCAGACTCGCCCGAGTGGCGAAAGGGTCCTAAGGGACCTAAGACTTTGTGTAATGCTTGTGGATGTAAGTTGGTCACCTTCCAATGGACATTTCGGTTATATGCTAACGTCTCCAGTACGATGGGCCAAAAAGAAGCGCCAGACACCACCAACCTAGGTTTCTGTTCTGGACGCACTGCTCGTCGCTCTTTCTTGACTCCAGTTGTATAGCGAAGATACCCCTATGTTCTGCTATTTCTTGGGTTTGTGCATAAGATCTAGCATTCATCCTATAATCATCTCTTTCCTGAGTTATGCAAATAATGCAATCATTTAACGGGAGATATTGATTACTATTGAGCCTTGTAAACCGATTGTACAAAATAATTCCAGAGGTATAAAGCGGGAAAACAGAACGCAACACAACATGAAAGCGGGTATTTGGCTGACGCTCAATTTGAATCAACAAAAAAAAAACATGGAGTATCGAGTCACTGGCGATACAGCATCCCAGTGACCGTTAACATCATCACAAGATTTCCAAGACATCTCACTTAGTCACTGCCTTGGGAGGAGGCGGGAAGAACTGTGGCCCTGATGTCAGGGTTTCCGCCGATTCCTGGTGCGTCGAAGCGCGCGAACAAGGCTGGTTCCGGAACGGCAGGTCAGACGGTCCGTTGCTCATCGGGGTGAAGACGAAGTTGTGCGGTGTCATGGGCGGTAACCCGCTGGTGTTGGGCCCAGGCGTCATCGGAATCATGACGGGAGACTTGAGGATTTCCTCCTCGTACTCCTTCATGGTTCTCTTTTCCTCTTGACGTTCGCGGCGCTTTTCGATTTCTTCCTTTGTGGGGACGCAGCTATGAAAGCTTAGGACGAGCTCGACGAAGTAGAGGATACTGGCCATGGGTTAGCATCAAGTAGTTGGAGAGGCGAGAAAGTTACCTACATGACAATGATGGTTATCGCAAACAGTGCCTTCGCCTGCTTGCAGTATTGGATATTGTTCGGGTGCGCGGCAACACCGCAGCTTTTCGCGATGTACCATGGTGCGCCATTCTGTGGATGTTTCGAGTCGGACGTGTCACTGCCTGCTTGAAACGAGGCCGAGGCGATATAGACGGCTAACAATCCCGCATGGACGAAAGCTGCCACAGGAGGGTAGAAGAGGCGGAGGAAATGCAAGGGAACTTTGGTGATCAAGAAGAAGGTGCTCAGGACGCCAAGGGCTAGGTTATAGTCGTCCGTACTGCTTTTTGTTAGCTGCAACCATTCAAACTCTCTATAGCGAGATGGTAAGGGTAAACATGAAACACGCACAATGAGCTCCAAACTTTAGGCACTTTGTATGGTCGGTAGTTGGCCATGGCGTATAGGATCTCATCCGGGGCACTGTTGAAGCCGTTGTCTGCGCCATCCTGCCAGAGTCGAGTCCGATATAAATCATGTGATGCAATTCCAGTAAGTGTTAAGATCACAATGGTGAACGGCAGTTCAACGGCCATAAGCCAAAGAAACACTTTATGGTACCGGTGATTTCGCGGGAAATATAAAAGGTTCTGTTTCCAGGACATCTTTTCGGCGGTTTCTCTTTCTCTTTTCAGATATTATAATTCGATTAATTACTCTGTTCGCTGAGGCCAGACCGGCTGGCTAAATTCCGTTCACACGCGCATTCAAAAGCGACCACCAGGAATAAAGCCGTCCAAATCAAGAAGAAAGCAAAGCCTTTCTTCTCATCAACCGGGATGAGCACTTAGATATGTGAAAGACAGAGGAATGAATACCTTCCACAGACGCCGCTGCAGCATGTCCAAAAGAGGGGTCATCACCTAGCAAACCCATGTCTCATCCATGTTTGGGACCATCCCAGAGATGCATCTGGCCAATGCTGGGCCTCGAGCAAGCGCTCTCGCACAGGGCCATCGCCAATGAGACTGGCCGAGCTGGGAACGAGAACGCGCTGGTGTGATGGTCGTCACACGCACTAGAGAATGTGATGGGGAATCGATCTGCGCATTCGAAGCAATCAGACAAGGCCGTTAAAATATCACCATGCTTGGAGCTGCTTTTGTTTCTGTTCAATCAGAATGTGTCTTGTCGGTTTAAGCGCCGCGGTGGAGTATCTGCACGAACGCCCCATAGTCATCCGAATACAAAAGTACGAGTGCCGAGAATGTTCATTCTGTACGTTTTCAAATACCATCTTCGGAAATTCACCACCCATAATGCATGGTGTCTGATAGTACGAAGATGGGGTAGAAAAAAAATAAAACAAAAAAGAGCATGGTTCGAACCCGGGACCGAGGTCATTGCGGAGTTCCGCAAAGATGACTAGATCTTCAATTTTTGCCCGTATAAAAGAGAAAACCAGTAGCTCCTTTTGAGAAGCGTGTCATCCTTGTGCAGGGGCCATACTAATATTCTCTGTATCGTTTCGTTGACCAGCACTGGGCTACTGTTAAAGCGTTTTATATGTCCATCTAGGCTGAGAGCTACGTCATTTACCTTTGCGCGGTCAGCCTGACCTCACAAAATCGCAATCACCACCATCACCAGCAGCACCACCATCACTATACTGTACACAGCTTCAGCTTGAATTGAATAAGAACCATCTATGTACGGAAAGAGTCTTCAGTGGCTGTGTTTTAATCAATTGTTCCGATCACCTCCATCCATTGTAACCAGGACCCTCTATCAAAACCGAAATCAGTATCCATTCTCTCCAAGATACTATCGCCAGATGAGCTCCAAACCCAAGACAGGCGTACCACACCAAGTACGCACAGCAGCAGAACCGCGCCAGAATAGACTATATACAGTGCGATTAACGCATATCGACGAGCTCAACCCGACTGTCCGTCTGCTCCAACTAACAATCCCGCCCAATGTACAGAGTCTCGAAAACGACACTCAAGATGGCGATGTACGTACAGGACAAATCTCAGTGCTCCGCATATAGACTTGACTAACCTATCATAGGAAGACAAGACCCCCCAACCACTAACCTTCCTCCCCGGCCAATGGCTAGACGTCCATATCCCAACCATCCCCAATGCCGGCGGCTTCAGCATCACTTCCACACCAGCAGATGCAAACGTCCTGCCGATTCCCGAGCAACCTCCGAAAGAGCACTTTGATTCTGTCGCGGAACCGGGTCTCCCCCCTGTCGATTCTGCGGGGAGACCACCCTACGTCGAGTTAGCTGTGCAGAAGGCGCTGTCGAATCCGGCAAGCGCATGGCTTTGGAAACCCAAGGATGAGATCTTGGGGGCGGAACTGGGGATCCGTGTTGGAGGGGGTTTCGTCTGGCCGCCGTCGGGGATTGATTTGAATGATGTCCGGAATGTGGGTTTGATTGCCGGGGGTGTAGGCATCAAGTGAGTATATGCCCATGTCTTCATCAAGGAACATAACGACTCATCTAGTCCAGCCCCCTCATCTCCATTCTCTCCCACCTAAATAACAACGAATCCAACACCGTCTTACCCAATCCAACAAACATACAAATCCTCTACTCCACCCGCCTCCCCAAACCCACCCCATCGTCGACCGAAGCAACCCTCGACCAAATCCTTTTCCTCACCCGCCTCCGCCAAATCACCCAGTCGCAATGCCAATCCCATCGTCTGCGCATAGGGCTTGATCTCTTCATTACGGATCTGCCAGAGGACTCGCCGCTAAGGACAGCTCCGCCTGTTGATATTTCTATTCATGCGCGGAGAATCAGTCGTGAGGACCTCAGTGTGGCTGTTAGGGGAGCGGATGCGAGTATCAAGCCGGAGGAAACGGTGTGTTATTTGTGTGGGCCACCGGAGATGACGGATGAGTTCGTTGGTGTGCTTCGAGGGTTGCTTGGAGATGGACAGGAGAGAATTCTCTTCGAGAAGTGGTGGTGATAACCATTGTGATAATTATATAGTACTATAACGGATATGATAATGATAACCCAACAAGGATAACTTTTCAGGATAATTGAGAAGACCCCATATATCAACGAACCAAGTATTGTACAGCAGAAGTAAAATAATAACCATGATATGAACCCGAAACCCCATGCCAACCAAAAGCAACATCAGACTTGAAAAGGAGTATCCTAATTTGCCCCATCAGGCCCTTTCACCGTGCCGCCGTCGACAAGCATCATCTCGTCGATCCGGGACGCGGTCTCGCCCCATTCCAGTCGCTTATATGTCACGACTCGCCCAGCGTTCATGTCAAAGTCAAAGAATCGCACTCGTCGAACATAGTCATTGTATCCTCCGTAGCCACCAAGGCCTGCACCGCCGCCATAGCACATCCACGAAGATGGCTTATCGTTTTTATCCTTGTTGAGCATGCAGTAGTCATTGGCATGGTCACTAGGTTGGGAAGTTAGATACGTCTATCACGAAAGTTGGATAATCCACTTACTGTCCACAGCTAACGAAAAGAACACCCTGCTCTTCCATAGCATCCTTGAAGCCAGTGTTAAACCCAGGCGCCGTAGGGACTTCCGGCCAGCCACCTCGGAAGAAATTGCGGTTATCACGATACTCAGGAAGCGGGATATGAATAAATGCCATGTTCAAGTGCATGTGCGTATAAGCCTGGTGTTTGGTCTTCAGTCCCCGTGCTTCGTTCTGGAACCACCGGATCTGGTTCGGTTTGATCCAATCATAGCCGCGGAATTGTCGCTCGTCGGGGGAATAAGAATGTGTGTCAAGGAGATAGAGAGTCAATGCAGAATGGGCCGATTTCCCGCTACCAAGGACCTCAACAATGTAGTTTCCAACACCATCTATGTCATCGGGACCGGCAGATGATAGGGAGTAAGGTAGGTCTTCGTAAATTTCCATAAGTTCCGATCGGTTGAGGTCACCCTCATCATCATGGTTGCCGAAAATGGCCGCATACGGGATCTTGCGATCCACGAGCAACTTGACGGGTTTGAAGAGCGCGCTTTGGGCATCTTTGGAAGTTTCACCGTTCACCTGGTCTCCACTAAGAATAACCAAGTCAGGCTTCTCTTCATCCAAAAGCCTCTCCACGAAATCCAGGGTTCTAGGATCAGCCTCGCACGGTTGGCCGGGTACAAGTTCGACCGGCACTGGTTCTCGACAAGCACCTAGACCCGTACTCATATGCAAGTCCGCCAGCTGCATAATCTTGAATCGTCCATTATCTTTAATCCTCGGAACGGCCCTCTTGGTCTTTTGTGGATCGCCTCTTCGAACAGTAACGCGAGCCTCCAATTGCTCCGTCCAGCTATTCAGCAGCAACGGAGTATCCTTGACTTCCCAACCAACACGCGGCTCAACTGCATCAGCACCAAAGAGCACATCAACCGAGGTGACGGTGGTCTGCGAGTCGCTCGCATGGCGTTTGGCCGTACGCTTCAGCCAGATGCCTCCCGGTCTTTGTTCCCAGAGTTCCAGATCGCTTTGGGGGGTACCCTCCATTAATTTAGGATTAAGTCGGCCAATCTTCATATCAAGGACCACCTTGTCCGTTGGAAGCAGTTCCTCCTCCTTCTTCCGTTCAAAATGGAGGTATGCGCTCGACGTCCATCCCGTGCGCAGGTAGAGATCCTTATCGACCCGAGTCCACGTGTCCTTGTTGACTTTGCAGTTGGAAAAAATATTGAAGGATGAGCAGGTACTAACGGTTACATCGGTAACGACGAGGCCAGAATAATGTGTAGGTAGGTGACCGTGAATTGAGGCCGGTAGGAGGCGATACCGGTTATCGAGAAATAGGACTAGGAGCAGTGCGAAACCTGCAAATAAAGCGAGCTGTACACCTGCCCGCACCTATATGAAGAGAGTGACATCAGCAAACTTCCTTATCTGTGAATTGCTTGTCAAAGACGGGAAAAGGGGCTCGTACAATTCGGCGTGTCATGTTGGCATCCGATACTCCTGGCAACTATTCAGTAAATAATAAGTCGCCGGGCGCTGGATCATGGTGCAAATTCAGTATCGCAAAAAGAAAATAATTTAGAGGCACTCCAAGATGACCATCAATCGGTCATCTCAAAGAGGCCTTTTGGGAGGATGAGGTTAATTCTACTTTCTTACCCCGACGATTCCCGCTCTGCTGGGGAAGGCGGTCACATGCCGTTCTCACTAAGCCTATTTGGGATGATACACCATGCCATACTATGGAGTTATAGTTATCTATGTTCTTGTACTAATTATTTACATTGTGCCGACAGGGTCCCGTGTGTTTCTATCATCTATCCCCTTTACCTGTCATAGGCATCTGCTCAGGCCTCATCCTTTTGCACTTTCTCCAGGCCTTCTTTGGCTACTTTCTTGACGCTGACCTTGCCGCTTAGGATATCCTTGGAGGTTGCCAGAATCGAACTCCAATCCTCAAAGGTGGTGAACGGCATTCCTTCACGTTCGCAGAAGGTTACCAGATCTGGTCTCGGTTAGCTTGCATTTCCCAACGTTGCAGTAAATTGCATTAAGCGTACCATTTCCCTTCTTTGCGAACAGAAGATCAGTCTCGGCAGCGGCAGAAAGGTCAGAAACACCATCTCCTGCGTACAACAGTGTGGGGCGCTCGTCATGCGGCAGTTGAGCATACGGCTTGATTTCCAACGACTTGTCGTGGCCAAAGTGACTGCAAGTAATTTTGATCAGTATCTTGATACCCTTTCTAGGGCCAGAATACCCTGCTACTTACCTATCGTCGTGGTACTTGATCTGCCAACCACCTGGGTTGTTGATGTGCTTGCCATCGCGGCTTTCGACGTCATTGGCGATGATAACAATGTGGTCAGGTTTGTGGCCCAGCAATTTCTCAAGCAAAGCCCTGATGATAGGGATCATTCCGGATGACAAAACAACAATTGGCACGTTGTTCGCCTTGGCCCATTCATAGAACTCGACGAAATGAGGGTCCAACTTCATTACCTTGCAAAGCGTCTCGACACATTCATTGAAGGGGGTCTTGACACTGCCCAACATCTGCCAAAAAGCGTCTCTATACACAGGAGCGAGAAAAGTTAGCCTATCTCGTGAAACAACGCGAGACTGACCATGCTGTGACATACCGAAAACTGGTTTTCTTCTCGAGAACTTCGATGTTCAACTTGCGACGCTTCGTCTGCCCAAATCCAAGATTGTCCGTCTTTCGAGAATTGTCAGCTTACGCGAACGCTCATTCGGAGATTGTATATCGTACCAAGTAGTCATTGCCTGGAGATTGCCGTCAGCGCCTGCTGCTAAGGGCAGGATCCGAATGACTCACTGTCTTCAAGTGTGATTGTGCCATCGAAGTCCGTGAAGAAGATAATGGACGGGTTCGTCTTCAAGTAAGGAAGGTCCGCAGGTGCCATTGTGATCCAGATACGGCGCTTCGTAGTTTATTGAAGGAGTAAATTTGCTGTGGTGGAAAGAGTTAGCCATTTGCGACAAATGCCATGTTTATAAGAGCCTCTCCAGTCCCCTATCCAAGGATACCCAGGAACTTCAGGCACGGCGAGCGTCAGTTGGTGGGAGCAAACCGGGAGAATGATGTAAGTGATTGACCCACCGAGGTTGATGTGGTTGATCTTGGAAGGTAAAACCACTTAGATAATCCAGAATGGTTCTTTTGGGTGTTCTGGAAAGAGGGGGATCTCTATGGAAAATTGAGAGATGAGGAGAAGAAGAGATGTAGAAGAGGGAGAAGAGGGAGAAGAGGGAGAAGAGGGAGAAGAGGGAGAAGAGGACAGAGAGCGAGACCCTTGGCGGGGGATGAGGGGCCCCGCTAACTAATAACAATACCCAAAATGGATCGGCCGGCATTGACCACCGCCGGAAAGATTCTTGATTTCCGATAAGAGCACTTTTAAATTTTCTAATCGCAAATATATCTCACAATTCCAATCCAGCTCGCTCGGATGGCTCGTCTGTTGCAGTCCCTCCGCCGAGTACTGGGACTGAATACGTCCAAACCAGCGCTCCCGAAATTTTCACGGTCCCTCGACACGGACTTTCATATATTTCGCGGTATGGGTCTCATTGCGGTCTTGGCTGGAAAGCAATTGCTAATCCAATTGGTTTTTCTAGAGGGCGATCGTGTCATCGTTCATGGCAAGAATCCAATTTTAAGCAAACCATTGCGACAAGGTCACAAGACCGATACTCGTCGAGGAACCTTATACCATGACACCATTATCGGCCGGAGGGTGCGCGATCTGTATCCTGCGCACAAGGGTTAGTTGACATGATTGAGCAACAGAGAATGGGCGCGCGAACTAACAGTTCATCCTTAAACGCGTAGGCCCGGAATACCGGCTTTCCCTCCCTAACCTCGACGAATATGTCGCCATGACACCTCGCCTGGTAACGCCGGTATGCATTTGCATTGCTTGCATTGTTCACGTAATGGATAATGGGTCATGAAAAGGCTAATGCCGTCTTAAGTAGATTTATGCGGCCGATGCCAATTTGATCGTCTCCCTCCTTGACATCCACGTTGCTCCTCCCGCAGAAGGCGAACAATCAGCGCCACTGGAGATTCTCGAATCCGGAACTGGACACGGCTCGTTAACATTGCATCTTGCGCGCGCAATTCAAGCGGCCAATTCGAATTCACCCCCGTTACCAGAGAAATCCCAAATCCAATACCTGCCAGACAGGCCACTCAGGCCAGACGAGGACGCACCCAAAACGGTTCGGAAAGAGCAACAATCCGACGGAGATACCGCGGAGGATTCAAGACAGAAGCAATGGGACACATGGCGAGCGTCTCGTGGAGCGGTTATCCACACCGTCGACGTATCTCCCAAATTCTCCGCCCACGCTGAGCAAATTGTCCGCAGCTTTCGACGGGGGATTTATGCAGGGAACGTCGACTTCTACGTAGGCCACGTGGAAAACTGGATCGCAGAGCAGATCAAGCAACGCGCAGCTGCTTTGTCAGCATCAACAGGCTCCCTATCCTCTCTTACGAGCCGCGATAACACTCAGCCCGGCCCCTTCCTCTCCTACGCCATCCTGGACATGCCGTCCGCCCATATACGCATCCCTCACGTCGCCCAAATCTTGAAGCGGGATGGGTTCCTTGCCGTGTTCATGCCCAGCATCACACAAATCGGCGAGTGCATCGACCTCATCCGTCGACAGCGACTCCCGTTCGTCCAGGAGAAGGTCGTTGAGCTTGGTGCCGGTATCAGCGGTGGCCGTCAATGGGATGTCCGCTTTGCTGTGAAGAAGTCGCGAGCTGATCCATCTTCTTGGGCAGAGTCCTCATCATCCACAGAGTTAGGGGAAGGAGCCGTTCAGCAGGACCAGGAGGAGCCAGCGTCATCGTCGAATATCGAAGAAGAGGCACCAAAAGAGGAAGATAGTGTCTTGGTCTGTAGGCCCAAGGTCGGGACGAGGATTGTTGGTGGTGGGTTTGTGGGAATCTGGAGACGGATTGAAGATTCCGCCAGGAAGTAAACCCTGTTCTCCCCCCTCCTATTTGTTTTTGTATTAGAAATATTCCGTTGTACAATAGTTACGCATTGATGTAGATATATGGGTTTGGATGGGCACGTTATAGAACTAGTTACCAACTGTCGGGGTTTTCTTGCGAGGAGCTCTGGATCGTGGCTGTAGTCGAGAGGTCAAAGGTCGAGTTCATATCATTCAAATTAAAGAAACCATGAACTGCGTCAGTGTCTTCCCAATGTATGTGGAGATGGGCGGTTGGACATGTGAACTTACCCCAATAGATAGACGCTCACTGCCCTCAGTAAGAACTCACGAATTAGTTATATATCTAGTTGACTTACTACTTCTTAGTTTCCCTGAGTAAAGAAACCAATCGCCATCAGTTATGAGCAATTACCCCGCATTATCTCAGTAAAATATTGGTGTTTGCTTGCTTTCTGAGCAGATCCAACGGTGTGAATGGCGACTTGTCAGAAGCGAATACGTCTCCCTTCCACATGAACTATAAATAATGGGACTGAGAACCCCACAAGCATCCATTTGTCATTACAACTTTAAGGCATCCTTCCAGATGTAATACTCTCAAAGCCTGTTTTTCTGAGCTTAACGCACCATTCAAGGTAACTAAAGCATCTGCTAATGCCTAACTCCATAGAAACACTAAGTACAATGTCATCTCAAGTCTGCGCCCAGGAGCAATTACGGTATTCCTGCGGACATCCAAGAGATGGCCAGTTTATAAAATACCAGAAACATGCTAGCCAAGAGGATTCGAATGCCCGAGAGCACGGATACAATATAAACAAGTCAAAGTTTCAACCCACAAATGCAGGTGGTGTGTGCGGAGCGCTTGAGAGATAAGGATATCAATGAGTGAGTTCCTAGGCTCCCCTTTACCCGTGAGGGCGCTTTCCTGAACAACCACACAAGGGACCTATTTCTTGCCAATGCCTGATTCATCTTTCAGCCTGGTTTCAAGAGCTTCTATTTCCTCCTGAGCTGCTGCCGAACCCACGTCTTCTTTAGCAACTGAAGCTTCAAAATGGAAAACCTTTGCACCATTTTCAGTCATCAGGAAGTTGTATTTATTGAGGTCCCCATGAATGATTCCAGATGTATGCATTAGGCGAACGGTATCCATGCAATCCCTGAGGTTCTGTATGTCTGGTGGTTCCCCCAAAATGTCTTCCATTAGGAAGCCAACTGTTCGATCTTTCGTTTCCCCGCAGATGTAGCCAATAAATCGTGGAGAAAGCGGAAAGCCAGACAATGTAAGTGTAGACTATACCAGAAGCTCTCGCTACAAATACAGAATTTCATCTCTCAATCGTGCGACCTTCAGTATCCATGTCCCACCATCACACCTGATCCAAAAAAGTGCGATCACTGATTCTAGAGACTGTGGTCAGATCTGAAAGATTGTAAAATATGACAGAAGAAATATTAAGCCGTTCGAGGTCCAATCCGTGTTGCGAGAGTTCGTCTGGGCTACTTTCAATGCCATGGGTGCCATTTCGAATAGTGAGTGTTTTCCATTCTTCTTCCCACCTCAGAACTTTCGACAGCTTTGAAAGAATCCGAAAGCTCTGTCCTGCAGCCAAGCGGAACGATATCTCCAACATATACAATCTGTGTATTTCTCGTTATTTGATAGAGATAGTCATTCTCCTCAACATCTAGGGACAATACTTCCTCCCTTTTTTCTTAGCAGAAGGCTTGCTGAAGAGGGTAAATTCAGAATGACTCGTATCATCAGGTGCAGCGGCAGCAGGCTGACTGAGGAGAGGTAGAAGTGAGCTGACACCCCTAGCGAGGGACGATATGAAGAGGCAGAGAGTAGGCCAAACCTGCCATCGAAGCAGGTGAGAAATGCTGAACATACTGAAAGGCGCCTAAGGTGCGTTTGAAGAAAAGGAGGGTGTTGGGTTGGAGATTTGCCCCTTTGATTGCTTAATCATTCCTGGCGTGTCAAAAATCCGGGGTATATCTTGGCAATCTTCGTTGATGATCGATCCATAGGCTACTCACTGGTTCTCCAATTGCATTTCATGCTTCAGAGCAGTAGTAGTTTCCCAATGTCAAAGCTCCTTTTTTTTTATTCTTTTTTTGTTTGTTTGTTTTGGGGGTTGGGGATGGGCTCCGATTATAATGCAAACATAGTGACAAAGCCAGGCCGACTACTCGGGTCCCGAAATGAAATGCGAGGAGTATGATTTCATATAAAATAGGGACTTTGGTTGATGAACTCGGCAGTGATTAGATTCTGATATGGACGTAAGGGGAAGCCAAAGCCAAGCCACGGGGCCAAGTGTGTGTGTATGTGTGTATGTATAATGCAACCAGTCAGCTCAGTACCTTGCGGACGGGGAAAAGATGCGTTCGTGGATTATATTAGATCTTGGGTTGCTAGCTACCTCTCTCTCTTGACAGAGGCCGGCACCAAGCAACAACACCGTCAACGTCAATTAACAATCAACAGAAGAAAATACTGGTGAGTACATAAAGGAAGCATGCCGTAATGGGGGGGGGGGGGGTTGTCGCTAACTAGTACCATAGGAATGTTTTGTCTGAGAATGAAAACCATTCAACCCTTTCTATTCTGTCACGACAAAGGGACTACTCGGCTGACTATTTCATATCAGAGTTCATTGAGGCCGAGCGCTAGCCTCATGAACCATCGTCCCATCACCGGCAACATCGAGGGCGCGAAGAATGTCTGGGATGAGCTGCACTAGACTCATATCATAATAAAATAATCAAGTTTGATCCCGTGCGTGGCTTGTATATAGACAACGGCTGTCAGGGGTTGTCTTTGCCTCCCCAGCATCATATATTATGGCCTTCAGACCCTTGCAATCAACTCAGCTAATCCATACCCACAACAGGGCAGGCTCTGAGAATGCTCAATAGAGTCGTGGCGTTATGGTCATTTTAGATCTCAGCACGTATGCGTACTTACATATTATATAACATCTCACCACTTCAGAAATCCGTCATTACTACACAGGACCAGTCTACTCAGAAGATATACTTGAAAATTGAGATTAAAACAAATCAGAAAGCACTCAGAAGAGAGGCTTATGATAATTTCCTGAAGAGCGAAAAAAAAGACAACACCAAGCCAAAGACAAAACATTCATATAGCAGAAGAGAACCCCATTCGCCTAAAATGGAGAAAGAGGAAAATGGCAGAGGGGAAAAGGGAAACATTTAGCAAAGTGTTTTCTTTAACTCCTTTTTCATCTGGGCCCATAGTGGCACCAAACGATCAAAAGATCTCTACCAGGTCCCCAGGAAAGTTTCAACCCAAACACCAACTCCCTCCCTAGACGTCGTAAACACCGTGATTGTAGTGGACGTTAGATGAGGTGGGATGAGAAAGATGAAGCAAAGTGATCACGAGTAAGGGAGAACGGAAAGAAGCCCAAGATAGATAGCATCCCAATGGAAGAAAAGAAAACTTGCTGCGCCATTGACTACTTTCCAAGAACATAACAATGTGGGTTCATTTGAAACAAGTGCCCAATGGCGACAGCAACACAATGAAAGAAAGGTAGACAATGAGCACACAAGGTAAAATGCAGAAAGGGAACGCAAGAAAAAAAGCACCGCAAGCAAACAAACCACAAAACCCCCAAAGATTCCGAGATGACAAAAAGAAACTGAGAAGACAACTGATTACGAAAACACCAGTCAATCAATATATCCTTTCCTCCACTCTTAATTTCGCTGCGGCCCGAAATCAGCTTCTACAACCTTGCCCTTCTTCCCTTTAATAGTGAACTCTGCGAAGAGTGCGACATGATCACTAGGGAAATGGTAGTTCGGGAAGCCGGGAACCCGCTTGAGATATTCCTTGTCTACTTCCCCGAGCAATGCCGAGACGTGAAGCGAAGTGGACGAAAACCAAATATAGTCGAGGATATCCTTGAAATCTGGGGTGTAATTTGTGAAGCTCATTTCGCCGATTGTACCATACGCTGATCTCAGCTTGAATGGATGAGTCATACCAACCCGGCTGAGGTTTCCGTAAAGCCGCTTCTCGAGATCCGGGTGTTCTTCCGACAGTCGCCCATTCGCGATCAAGTTATACGCGGCGGATCCAGGCGAAGAGTTGAAGTCACCACACATAAGAAGTGGGATCTGATCGCCACTAGCATACTCCATCGACGGAGCAGGCTCTGAAAGCGGCGCATCGGATTCTTCTTCTGCCTCAGAGAACCGAAACGCTGTCTTGTCAGTACACGCAGGCCATTTGGCGTAAGTATCCGAAAGTTTCGTAATCTCTTCCATCAGAATGGCGGTCTGGATCAGTTTGACATCCTTGAAAGCAGGATCCCAATAGAGATGTGCATTCACGACGATGAACCGCGAGCCAGTTTGCCTGTTCTCCAGGAAAATGACAACCGCGATATGGTCCTTTTGCCAAAGTCGGTTGTAGATATCATCCTGGCCCTTGGCGTCAGGTCGTCGCACAGCCGTCTGGCCGAAGTTGATCATTTGCTTGTCCAGGAGAATGAATTTCTTTTCCTTGAAAAATGTTGCGCAGCCGTCGACATTCTTGGCGTCATCCTCCTGCATGCCCATTGCACGACCTCGTGGCCAATACACTCCCTTGTAGCCGCTATAAGCCAACTGCTCCCGGAAGTATTCGTTGTAACTTCCTTGATCGACTTCCTGGAGGCACACAATATCCGAGTTATGGGACCTAAGCTCATTGAAAATGAGCTCTCGCCGGAATTCCCACGACAGAACACGAGAAGGAGCGTATCCGTAGTGCGATTGGGTTGCAGAGGTGCTGCATAATGTGTTATACGAGATGACAGTAACTTTCTCTGTGGGGTTATTAGTAGAACTGGCGGTTTCATCGAGGATAATCCAGTCTCTATCGGGAGGAGGAAGATGTACTATTGAGAAACGGAGCAATTAGTATCGAGGTACGAACATGGTCTCAAAGGGATAGATGTCAACAAACCTGGTGTTTCCTCCTTGAGGTATCTGATCAATGCCTTTGTGCCATCCTTCATGATTTGTGCTTTCAGGACGTCATTCAACGGGTTACCCTCAATTCCCAGAGTCTCCAGCCTGTAAAGGTATCCCATCTCATAAGGAAGAGTGCGAAGGTTATTGTCAAATAGATAAAGCTTTTTCAGGCTGGACAGCATGCCAATTTCTTCGGGAAGATCGGTCAAGTCGTTGCCGGACAGATCCAAGTGAGTCAATTTCCGCAATTGCCCAATAGCTGGAGGAAGCACCTTCAGCTTATTGTGGTTAAGGTATAATTGTTCCAGGAACGTGTAGTGGAATAAGGATGTGGAAAGAGCACGCAACCCTTGGCCACCGAAATCGAGAGCGTTCCAGCCCTGTCTAGGAGCTGGCTTTGTCTTCACCACACCATTCCGTCCGTCGGTGCTGACCTCTTGAACTTCAATCTGGCTCGGTGCGATCTGGATACCCTTGGCTTGTTGTGCCACACTACGGGCGTGGTAATGCGGGGAGCTGGCCTGTCTCGACTCTGCCGCCAACTGCAGCTGCTGTTGCCAATGCTCATTCATCTCATCGATATCATCGTCAAGATTGGTGTGGATCCCATTCTGCATAGGAGTTGGCGTGAAATGCGGCGTGGTAGTTGCCAATGCTGCTGCGGAGAAGGCATGCTGGGTAAGAGGCTGATTGTGGTGTGCGTGAGGATGGGTTTGCTGCGCATGTGCATGGTGGGTTTGCGTTTGGAATTTGGGGATCTGCATGCCAAAACGTTGGTGGGCCTGGCTGCCATTCATCATGACATGCTGGCCTTGGTGAGCTTGGCTATACATGGCGAAATTGAGGGCGGCTGCTTGCGTGAGGGGCGGAGAACGAGCAGGAGAAGGAGTGTCGTGTGTGTATCTTGACTTTCCCGAGGGAGAGTTCGTACCGTTTCGAAGGAGTTGTCGTTGGTGAGATTGCTGTTGCGGTTGCGTCTGAAAGAAGAACTGCCCGGCCCCAGGCTGCTGGAACCTGTAGGTACCATCTGCCATTTAACGTGGCAGACGAGACCTGAGCTTATCGACTTGAGAAGGAGTGTATGAGGGGACCCGAGCCAAACACGCCGGGTTGAAAGCAGTGAAAGAAAGAAGAGGAGTCGGGGTTCGGATACGATCTCTCCTTCTCTTCCACATGGAGTTCTGGAGCGGAACGACCACCCCGGGCTATTGTGTGTCCAAGATCACCGGTCTGCAGCGACACACAAGAAAAAGAGAGGAAAATCCCAAACAACCTTGTGCCGTTCTCGGAATTAATCTGATAAATATCGGGATCTAATATGGAAAGGTGGAAGAATAAAAGACACGATGGTCGAACGATCGAAACCGGCGTTGGGGGCGAGACGAGTCACAGGACGTCGGAGGGACAAAGATCTGGCGGCAAGCCTGCTTAATACCGGGCGGTTAGAGAAAGAGAAAAAAAAAGACCTTCGCAAGTGAGCCACAAAGAAAGTAAGGAAAAAAAGAAACTAGACGAGGAGGACAAGGCGCACTGTTTAGTGAATCGATGGATGCGGCATGACCTGCGTGTTGGTCGAGATGTTCACTCTTCCGGCGTCTTGAGGCTGCTGCGAAGTGGTTTGCATCGAAGGCGGGAGTCGCTGGGTCACGTGATGCAAACGCCGGGGACGTGATTCGTCCGTCCGGTCCACCGATCTTGCGAACGGTCCTGAGGAGGACAGGGTATCTGCTCTATATCTGGCGATGAACTTCCAGATTCCCGGTCGTAGCCAGTTATGAGAAAGAACTATTGCTTCTACGTTCCGCACTGACTCAAGGGTTCCTTGACTAACGAACAACGGACATGGAAGACCCCGAATCCCGCTGGTCAGCTTGACCCCAGATCAACATATCAAATCCTTTCTACACACTCCAATCACTCAGGGTTCATCCAATCCTGGCAGTATCTAGTCAAGCTTTAGAGAGCTGGTAGAAATCGATAGTAGGTCTTCGTATTGCTTTCGGAAGCAAGGCGTCGATCGAGTTTGGAAACAGGACAAGGTGTCAACACCCATCAAAGTGTCCCTCCCCTCTTGGAGAAGCAAACAAGAGAACAATGCGCTGTCAACTGCGGTCCACAACCCATTCAAAGGCATTACAGTGTCTTATTGGTCTCGGTACAGCAGGAGCGTCAATAACAAATACGTAGCAATTTTTTTTTGGGTGGGGGCATATATCTGGTGAGGGCAAGCTTAGGAAAAATATACAAGTACTACAAATATGACCGGGCTCTTGCATGCAGAAAAAGAGATTATGCAACAGACCTTACTCCATACGGAGTATCGAGGAGCGCTTGTACTACACTCCTGACAGGCTGATGGTAAGTCCGCGCATTTGCATCGCCCTGAGAATGTAGAATTAGCTAGTTCTGGTCAGTTAGCCACTCTTAAAATATTCTGGGAACAACATTCACTGATGGAGGAGAATCCCTCCCGCTGCTGTTTCCGCTCCGCTGACACCAGCGGGTCGATTCCCATTGGCCAAGCACATCTTCAGCCTTCTTTTCATCTCGAGATCGATCGCGGCTACAAGGAGGAAGTAATAGACAAAGTAATGGACATTGGTTGTTAATTTGCGCTTGGGGCTGACTGACTGTTCGTGCTTCATTTCAAGGGAGACCAAAAAAAAAAAAAAAAAACCAACGATTCCCCTTGTAGAAGACAGTAGTTATCATGCAGAGCATAATAATGACTCTGATTCTCAGGAGCGGTAACTCTTTAGATAGCTGTGTTTGCTCCATTCTACAAAATAATGACTAATAGGTTGCTAATAGGCTGCTATGCACGACCTAAATCTGTCCTGATGGTGTTTTAATATTCGAGGCCGAAATAAGTCCACGGCAGGCAAGATGTCTACGACTGGGATCATATAGTCATTGTGGGATCGAATTAACTACGATGTCATGAGATTACCTGAAACGAATGACCTTGGCGACGTCATTGCTATCTTGAAGGGCAAGAAGAAAGTATCGGAGGAAGAAAATTGTTTATCTTGAGGACCACGCTTTATTACCTGTAGGGAAGTTTATCTCTTCCTTCAAACTTCACAGCGATCTATATTCCCCGGGAGCCAGCTTAATCGTGGCCTGGTTTCCTTAACAGAGCTGATAGGAAACTGTATTGTGTTATTGCGCCGTCTGGTCCGTCGTCAGCCATCAACTATTTCAAATAGAAAAGTTCGTTTGTTCATGATTAAGCAATATCGTATCCAGCCGGTCTGATCCTGAGAATTGAAATAACCGAAATAGTGAGGCTTCGCTTAAGCGGCAGGTCGTGACGATCTCCGCGATTCATTCCACTTTTTTATTTCCAGTTCTTTTTCTCGCGGAATATGGGTTGAATACCCCGTACATACTTGTTTGAAGGAAAGAGAGAGACATACCGTACATCTAGGATACATACAGAGGACGTACTTGCATACAGAGGATGTACAAGTACTTGTACTGGCAATTCATAGTACTAAGCCATAAGCTAAGAACTAACTGGGTATAGTTTGGGACCACAATTTCCAATTCAAAGGTCACGCATCTGTCAAGGTTACTCCGGAATAACCCATCGCAACCCCTTTTCTCTTTACTGATGATGATAAACGGAATTTTTTACATTTTTGAGCCTACAAGTCTCTTTACGATGCGTAGTGCATGCAATACTCAGAATACAGAGATAATTTGTACGAGTACGAATGCATTACACAGGGCTCCATCTTCCGGAGATAGTCCAAGGAGGCCCGTTAATAGTTTGTCCGGATACTGCACGGAGCCACCTTCCGGTTTCCGACACTTCGGATGCGCCTTTTCCTTTTTTTTCTTTTTTGACAGTCAACGGCGTCTTGGTCTTGGTCTGTGATCCTGTACCAGAGTACAGTACTCCGTACTCCATACTAGTAGTATATCGTACCATGAATAGAAAGCCGGTATTTATGGAACCCGAGATCTAAGCAAAAGGATTAAATTCCTTGACATCATACACTCGATTCGATTACCGAAACGGGCACGTCTTCGAAGATGGCATGTCTTACCTCTATGGAAGACAATCATCTTCAACAACTGGTAATCAAGCACTGGACCGAGTCATGGTCAAATCTTGGATCTCGGTGTATTGGGCAGAATCTCGCACTGGGCAGGCAAAAAAAGAAAGGAAAAAAAAAAAAAAAACTGGGTTCAATTTCCGGCTTGTGCTGGATCTCGAGTAATACTCCATAGAAAGAAGAAAAAAAAAGCGAAAAATTGAGGGCGCTTGTAACTCCCGTATGTTCCGATATCTTTTCTGCACTGGGTCCTTATGAAACGCCGCTCTGATTTGACAGTGGACAATACACGGGATAGCCGTTCGCTTAGTTCGATCCAGCAGAGAGTTAGATCCAATTAGCCCTGTTTCTGATAAATAAATTTTGCGAGCTCAATCTGGGATTATCTTCAGTGGACTGATGCTCAGGGATGGCACACTGACTTACAGCCAGAGTCGCAGACCTTGAGGTTACAGTATACGAGTTTGACACTTTGGTAACTCAAAACTGATCCAATAGCCTGTCAGAGAATGTGAATCATGGTCCCTCCCTCATTGAAGGATCATCCTCTGCATTGATGCTTTCTGTTTCTGGATTTCTGGAATGTGTCTAGAGTACTTACACTTCTCCATCCATAAAGGGGGAATGTGGAACTGGCTGCCATGTCCACCACCACCACTATGAATTGATACCTTTTTTTTGCCCCCCCTCTTTCTTCCCTACTCTTTTCTCTTGCTCCATTTTCCACTGTTCAATTACATCAATAATAATAATAATACTGAATTATTCTTTTCCTTTTATTTCTCCCTCTCTCTTTCTTCTTTTCTTGATTCCTTTTCTTGCTCAGTGTCACCTATATATACGCGCCTACCTATCCAATCAACTATTTCGACTATCCAACCGGACGATTTTTTCTTTTATTCGCAATTGGTGTATCGCTCGAGAATGCGCCCGGCTAGTGGTCTAATTCGACTCGATTGACGAGACACACGAAGCAGAGAAGGAAAGAAACCTGTGAAATAAAGAGATGGATAGCATGACCTCGAGCACAATTCCCGCGATGACAGCTGCTGCCTCTGGTTCCGACCTGAATTCGACCCTCAGTTCCACTGGCCGCGGCTGGGCAGGGACGTCAACCTCCTCCCTCTCCTCCCTACAAAACGACTACAGTACCTACCCTCTGATTCACCATGGCGACCGAACCTATCTGAGAGACCCTGAAAACCTCTACCCGTTACCATGTGACCTGCCCGAAATCCATCGTCAGTCCCTACGCACCCTTATGCTCATCCGCGTTTTTGGCGGCCCTTTCGGTACTCCGTCGCTTGCTGAAAAACCCCCGAAGCGAGTATTGGAATTGGCATGCGGCTCGGGTCTCTGGTCGAGCCTCTGTCACGATTACTTCGCCCGTCGCGGACACCCCAACATCTCCTTCACCGGTCTTGACATCGTCTCAGTTGCCCCTGATTTGCGGAAAAAGGGTGTGAATTGGCAGTTCAAACGGCATGATTTACGCAAACCCCGTCTGCCCTTTCCCGATGACTACTTCGACTTCGTTTTCATTAAAGATGCAGGAATGTGTCCATCAAGTCCAGCACAACAGGCATCGGGATTGAGTGAGCCATTGCGCGTTCTCAAATCGGGGGGTGTTTTGGAAATTTGGGATTCAGATTGGGTTTTCCGATCGTTAATACCCAACCCTGCCCCTGCTCGTAAATTAGCCTCAAGAGAACAAGAAACTGCCGACACCACCGCGACATACACGTTCTCATCCGCAACTCCATTTACAAGAGCGCAGAATAAGTACCTGCAGGACTACAATTCCTGGCTTGAGACAGCATTTGACCGGCGCAAACTTTCCGCGATGCCATGCGCGACAATTGGCCTGTCTTTCAATGCTGAAGTTGACATTCTGGAAAACGTGGATAGTCGTCGCATTGCGATTCCACTGGGGGAGTTGCGGTGGGAACGAGAAGGGCATGGCAGAGATTCCACCGGCCGTACTCGGAAAACCTTAACCTCAGATCAATTTGCAATACGACGCACGGCTCTCCTCACGGTTATTCAGATGATCGAAGGAATGGAGCCTATGCTCATGGAAGCCAGTGGAAAAAGCCGAGATGAATGGGACAGATGGTGGACTGCCATGACCGCAGATCTGTTCCAGAAAGATGGCCTCACCAGCGGGGAATGTTTGGAAGTGAGTGCCTGGTGGGGTCGAAAGAAATAAAAACACCCTACCGAAATCTTGGTAGACACATCCACAGAAAGGAAAAAGAAAAAAAAAAGGGAAAAGCAAAAAAAGTGATTGGTGTTCTGGTGGTCGGAAAAGTCGTGGCCATTTGCTCACATCATATTGGTGATACCCCGAGTCTACGTTTCTTCTTTCGTTTTATATACGGAGTATATGTCTTGAATATTTTGTTGGAAACTTAATACCAGCCCGGCCGGATTATGGGCTTTAATTGCTTTCATAGCGCTGTTTCATTGCGCGATACCGTCTCAGGTAATATCTGGCGACATGTCAGTATCAGCTTTCTCTTTTTGAGAGTGTTGCATGATGTTATGATAGACGATAAGAATAGCGAATGAATATGTTAATCAGCTCCACAAGTAATATTCTCCCCCCCCCCCCCCACCCCCTCTCCCTGAAGGCGTGATGGGTGTGAAACAACCGTGATGGGCAAATGACATAGGAATAGGTCTTACAATGCCTCAATTTCTAAAATGAAGATTTATCACATTAGCAAAGAGTACCCTCCGCAAGACCAATATCAGAAAAATGAAACGGCATACCTTTCTTCACAAATTCCGCCCTCGCAATGCCCTTCTTAATCTGCTCCTCATCGCTCAAATGCGCCTGACTCGAGAACGCCTTATGCAGTCGATTTCTGAAATGATCGTATCCGAGAGGATACGCCCGGCCGAGATTAAGGAGCTCTTTAGTAGCATACGGTGTCAGTGTCAGTGTCCGGACTGTAGAGCAATAGCTCTTTGAAAGAAAATAATTTCACCTTTGTAGATGTTGATGACTTCCCGGCGCAGTGCTGGGTTTGTCATGTTGTATCCATTAAGCGGACTCTAACGTGCTGGGTGTATATTTCTGGTTGCTGATATGAAATGGTTGAAGACAGATGGTGTATTCTGTATTGAGCTCTGTGAATTGAAATGAGTTACCTTCCTCGGCTTTGAAATATTGGCGGTGACGTCGCCACGGATAAATTGCGGATGCAACTGAACTTGTAAACAAGCGTCCTTTATACAATCAATCAGTGAACCGGTAATTTTATCCATACCTGCATCTTTCTGATATAACCACATACCAATGCCGATTCAGCTTAATCAAATGATCAAACTAAGTGCTCTATGCGGAGCGGAGAGCGGGGTTAACCGAACTCCCGGACTCGGAGGTTCAATAGTGGACAGCAACATCCAATTTCTCCCAACTAACAGCGACATCACACAGATTTGATAACACCGGAATGAGTATATTAGCGCGACAGGTCCTACGGCAGCAGCCACTCGTTGCATCCACCGTCATAAAGCCCTCAATTGCCGCCGGACGCTTCTTTTCAACCTCGCCAGCTCGTGCGGAGACGAAATCGGCATCAGCATCGCCCACACCAACGAAACCTCACTCGATTGACCCGAAATGGCTTACCTTGACAAAGCAGAGGATTGGGAGGTGTATGATGTTTGGATTGAAGCCGCCGCAAATTCAGGAGGCGGGTGATATCTTGCAGCAGATCGCGAAGGATTGGAGGGAGTTGGTTTCGGGCAGTGAGGGCTTTTTGACAAATGAGACTGTTAGGGGGTTGTTCCAGCACAATGTGGCATGGGGAGAGATGGTATGATGGCTTTTGTTTTAACTACATGAATAGTGAGATAGGTTACTGATGAGAGCCATGCTTTGCATTGGCATTAGGATACTATGGTAAGTCTATGGTGATATCCGTTGATTAAAAGTTTATGGCTGACTTGTTTGGAAGGGTATGCATTTCCCTAGGAAACTTCGTTATATCCGCAGCACCTGACTTGGACCAGGACATGTCAACAACGTTATGTATGTCAGATACGCCGAGACGGCGAGAGTGAACTTCATGCGCAACTTCGCGACTCACATGGATCCGGCGAATAAAAAGGCATGGATGAATCTCGTTGGCTCAACTGGGATTGGTCTCATCCTTCGGAGCATCAAGATTGATTACAAATTCGTGCGTCCACACAACATCATTTCTGATTGAGTGATTCCTAGTTTGTTGACGCCATCTAGCCCATGAAATACCCCGACAAGATCAGCGTCTATCACAAGCTAGTACAGGACCCTTCTTCTCAGGTCGATAAGTCGGCGTTTGAGCTTCAAGTCGTGATCCTCTCCGAGACACATCAACGACCTGCTGCACGTTGTCATGAGGACATCGTCACGTATAATTATCGTCAGGCCAAGAAAACACCCATGCCTCCTTTCATGATGGAACAGTTCCAGAAGGCGTGGGCACTGCAAGAGGAAGCGAAGAAGACCTGGCAGCAGAGGATCTTGGAAATTGAGGGTCGTGTACGGACCCTCGAGACCGACAGTTGGGATCATGAGGATGCTGTCGAGGACAAGGGATCTGCGAACAAATAGAAACGAGAAGGGACATTGCGATATCTTGAACACTATGATACATTCCCTGCATCTGCATCTGCATGTTTACTGCATAGTGCATACTTGTACAGCGAACCACTGGGCAGATACAATTAATTAAGCATAATAATTCGCTCACGGCAATCGGCTCTTATCAATTTCGAAAGTTCTAAGTGACAATGTGCTGTCATATTTCAAACGCATCGTGAACAAAACTGAAGCGCCTGGGGATATGGCAATGCTAAACTGTCGCGCACAAAAGAACATCAATATAGCATAGTCAGCTTGGGAACGGAACTACAGAGTACATGGGATAGTTAAGAGTTACCGTCTATCAAGGCACTGCTGATTGATGCCTTAGACCCGCATGTATCGTAATGTATTGTAAATGGCCTTCAAGTGGAAACAAGGCAGTGGCTGGACACTTCCCGGATCCGATAGGTGGATGGCGCAGTTGCTCCAGCGGGCTCCATCCGAGCTTTGCAGAGTTTTCTTAAACTCGAGTCCAGATCTGTCAGGATTTTGTTTTTCCAGCGGGGCGTGCAGCTTCTGGTTGGCTCGGGAGACCATATCCCAAGATAGAAAGAATGGTGAAAATTCATGTGATTTCTAGATTTATCCTGTTCTTAATAGAAGCGCTTCCAAGTATTGAGGATTAATATTCTGCAGGATACACTAGCTGCCGCTGCATAACACACCATCAGCATATTAATACGTTTAGACCGATAACTTGGGTCTGTATCTTCTTTCCAGCTATGGAGCCTCGAACCACGGAACTCAAAAGTCTCAAAATATCCTCCATACAAAAAAAGAAACTCGAGGACGGGGATCATACCGTACCGGGGATCTTGGATAAATTAGGATTTGTCCGACCAGGATCCAACCTCGGCCGTGGGTCGAGTCAATTAGTGAGAGGAGTGGTGATGCAAGTTGATATGTTAGTATTTGGTTCCTTAGTCTTTAATTGCTTTGAGCCGGAATTCTTCCTTTTTCATGCCTGGGAGAATCTATACTGTCGTGTGATAACCATGAGGTAAGGCAGAATCACCTGACAACAAGCCTTATGGCGGGGCACGTGCATCGCAGAACTAATTTAGGTGCGATTCCCATTTTGGGACCCTGGACGGTAGATCCTTGTTGCAGGGTCTGCGCGAATCAGCGCCAAGGACTGGCAGCTGCATACGATTCCTGGTCTTTAGTGCTCATTAACAGTTGACAACTCCGTAACCGAAAGCGTTGACGACTTCGGATTGGAGTACAAATACAGAGCACTAAAGCCCCTGTGAGAATCCTGACCGTTGATCAAAAGCAATGCGGTGGGGATGTTACCGATCTGAAATACCACGTTCTGGTATTGTACAGTACAGATTGGTACTATGCATTAACCATGAAAGTTGTGTTATTGTATCTGCTGCAGCATGTTCTGGGGTCTTGGATGATTGCACACTTTTCGGTATTAACTGCAGGCTTGGGTATATTACTGGGTTTGGTCTCTCACGGTATTCTGTACCTGTTTGTGACTGGCTTCGGAAGCGTACATGAGACTATAAACTGCAAGGAGCCATCTACTGGTACGTATGCTGTTAGAATCATGACTATAATTGAAGATAGACTAAGCATAGCACTATAGCCTGCTGTACCGGTCATATGGCCTTCTTTAGCATCTACTAAATATTCAGTGGTACCTCTTATCTCATCCCAGGTTGGCACCCGTAGCGCATCAGCAAGTAAAACCAGAATTTCCAGACCATGCGTCTACCCCTCATAGGGAATAGACATGAATCAATTAGTTACTGGCTCCCCGTACATAATGCCCAGACTATTGCCAGGATCAGTTACCACACAACGTCGACCCCGCAATAGACAAGAAGAAGATCATCAGATCATCCGGCTTAGCGGCGCTTCTGTTGGACTCGGATCCTGCCAAAACACAGACCGGCCCTGTGCTAGGGTTGAACTAAACCGCGAAAGTGTGCCGACAACTGAAAAAATGCCTGCTTTTGAACGGCGTTGCTGGCCTATCAGACAACAATAATAGCAGTCGCAAGTCATACACGTAGCCAACAGCGATAGAGTTCCCTTTGCCTCTTGCCCCTCAAGATCATCGCCTTGTTATCGGGGCAAATGCGAGAAACCCAGCGGTCAAAACGAGGGGAGGGTCACTGGTAGAGTATTAGACAGATTTGATTATTCGGTACAATGGCTGCGTAAACAAGGAGCGAGGCTTTGCTCACCCACGGCTGCTTCGTTTCAAGCCAGGTTATGGATTTTGACAGCGACTGTGGCTGAGTGACTGCAGTGAGCCTTAGGGATACAGTACGTGTGATCTGTCCTTAATCTCCATTCTCTGAGCATTGGACTGTACATAGACATTCTCACATAACAGCAGCAATGCCTATCAGTAGCGACTGTATCATACTGTATTGTACTGACCATTACAGGGAATTACATGCCTGAGGCATAAAGGACCGATCGACAGCCGCAACAATTCCCGCCTTCTGCTGCTAACTATCCCAATCCATTTTTTCCCTTCCCTTTCCTTAACTTCACCTCTTTTCTTTCCTCCCCGCCACGCTCTCTTCTTCCTCCCTCTCTACCCCCCTCCCCCATTCTTCTCTCTATATTCCCATTCTTCCTCACTATTCTATCATCAGCACTTCATTAACCTGTTCTCTCCTTTTCCCGCCGTTCTTTTTCTCTTTTTCTCGTCTTTTTTAAGCAGTTCTGTCGTTCCCTTTCCGCCGCACATTTTCCCCGTTCCCTTCCTTTTCCGCTACTCATAACGTCCGCCAACTACCACCACCCATTCCTCCAATAACCACCCCTTGTCGATTCCGTCCCTTTTTCAACGCCCGGTTCTGGTCCTTGGCTGCTATTTGCCAAGCTGACTCGGACTTGGGTGTTTGGTTCCCTCGTCCATGCCACGTTCATCAGCCGCGGCTAGGAAGAGTCAAAGCAGTCGGCATGAGAATGGTCCCGTTGGTTCCAGTAAGAAAGTGACCAAGCAAAAATCGAATGGACATTTGAATGGACACGCCAACGGTGGCGCTGGTGGTTTTGCCTCGAGCTCGAGCTCCTCTCAAGTCGATCTGTCCTCGTCTCGCTCTTCCAGTGATCCCGCCATCACCGCCACGGTAGCAACGGCAGCCAAACTGAACGGAACGGCAGATACTTCACCCTCGCCTTCCAAGTCCGATAGCAATGTGCGCGGCCTTCTGAATGGGTATACAAAGAGCAACGCAGACATGTCAAATGGTGTCGGTCCGCCGAACAATGGACTCACCGGTCCGTCCTCGCGTCGCACCGAACAGGCCGCCACGACTACGACGGCCATGGGTCCCAAACGGTCGGGTTCGAATGCCTCCATCAATCCGTTGCAATTGGCTTCGACCATTCTCAAGTCATGCCCGATGTACGACACCATCGCCATCCTCATTTTCCTCCTCCAGTTGCCGCCGATGGTCCTGACTTTGGTACAATTCCTGTTTGCGTCTTTGACCTTTATGCCTCCGAGCGGTGCGTCAGCCGGTTCCTTTACGTCCAATTTCGACATTTTCCAAGGCCCGGCCGGAACGCCGTCGTTGGCGACAATGCTCGCAGCGGACGGGTTTTCTCTACTCGTTTGGGGCCTGTTCATGTGGACCTGGGCGCAAAATTTTGCACTGGATCTAGCGCATGTGCAGGTGGCCATCACGCTAGGTGGTGGAGGGTCGGGGAAAAGCGAAGGGGTCAGTTGGGTGTGTGTTGGTATAGTGCTCGCCCTACATCTGCTTCGCAGTAAAGGTATACAGGATTTTGTTATGGGTTATCTTCTCTCTGCAAAAATTGTCTCTCCAGACCTGTTATCTCAGTATTCCCATTTCTTACCTACTGAGTTTCGTCGTACCGAAACCCAGAGTTCTCCGAGTTGGATACGCAGTTTACTGGCAGTACATATTTTAGCCCAAGCGGGCACGGCCATGTTAAGGCGGTCGATGGCCCAAAATCGTTCGCCCACTCCCCCGCGCCTTGGAAAGCGCGGCGACACCGAGGCTTCCGCGGGCTCCTCGCAAGCGCAGGCGGATTCGGCTTTCGAGTCGGGCACCAGCCTTTCCTCGATACTGGGTACTGATGGCCAAATAGCGCCGTCGTCTTCAGCCCTCAAGGACGGCCGGGATCGACTTGTTTCGGCAAAGAAACGGAGGAGACAGGCAAATCAGGTTCGGAGTCGCCAACCGTTTTGGGCGGCACTTGCAAGCACAAAAGTTACTGTGATGAGAGAGTACGAGCATTCTAGAGCAATGTCAAAAACCACACGAGGTTCTACGATGACAGAGGAGGATTTGCAGGGTGTTTCATTGGATGATGGACTTATTTGGATAACCGATGTGGACGGTTCCTCGATCAGATATGCCGCGGGTGATTTTGCCTCGGCGGACGATCCCGCTGTTTCGGGTGCTGCTTGTGAAGCCGGGCACCTGGGAAACGAGGAAATGGAACCGTTTTACGTATGTGTCAATGGCGCACTGTGGGCCACCGCCACCGTCTACAAAGTCGACGATGCTTCTAACGGTTCAAATGCGGTTCATTGGCGTGGCGAGATCTCCGGTCTTGCTCCTAACTGTGCTTACACTTGTTCTTTTGTACGCAGTGATACTGATGAAGAGATTTGCGTCATGAGTGTCAAGACTCCTGCCACCAATGACGCAGATCAAGGTAAGACCCCAGTATCGTCTTGTCTCACTTATACCTTCTTCATGATTCTAATCGTTTGTCTTGCTTTTCTTTTCAGTATCTTCGGTTTCCACGCCACCGCAACCATCTTATCGACCGTCGTCTCCGACAACCACACTCAAAAACTCCATTGTCAACGCGGAAGCAAAACTCAATGAGAAGCGTGCTCGGCAGAAGAAGACTAGAGCCGACCATACACGTGTTCTTAACAAGATCAAGAGGGACATGGAAAGTTTGTCCAATCGCCTGAACAGTGGAACGGATGAAAACAAGCAGAAGCAACGCTCTCTTCAGTTGGAACGGACCATTCGCCAAACAGAGGAAGCAACTACTGCTCTGGAGGCCCAGCTGAGTACAAAGACACAGATCCCTGAGGAGGAGCTGCAGGAATGGGCGTCCCAGAAAGCCGACTACGAGCGTGAACGGGACCAACTCGCTAATGCCAAAGAAGAACTTGTTGCTACCCGTACTGCCATCGCCCGCGAAGTGTCATCCTTGGAATCTGATTTGAACTCGACGATTCAACGGCGCGAACGCCTTCAAAGTCGTCGTGCCAGAGTCAACGAACAACATGAGAGGATCGTTTCTGCCAATGCTCAGGGTCTCAACGAACGCGAGCGTCGCGCGGCTGAACAGTTTGCTAGGGAGCAGGATCAGGCTAAGCTGGAGGCGAATTACAACGATCAGTTTGCCAGCATTGGCCAGTCCGTTCAAGATTACCACGTTCGCACGAATCAACTCCTGCAGCAAGCTGCGGCAATCGAGCAAGCTATACAACAACAGCAGCTCATTGACCCCGGTCCGTTGACTCCTGGAGCTCCCATTTCTGATGGCATGGCCTTGGGCCCCTTAACCAGCACTGCTTCCAACCACCGATCGCTATTGGGCTTAAGTTTCCCTCCATTGAAATCTAGTCCCCTTCAACATTCGGCAACCCTTACTGGTACGACCTCATCTCATCCGACTAGTCCGGCACCGCAGCCGTCATACCTTCACCAGCACGCCCCGAGTTCCCCGCTTGCCCACACCAATTCGTACTTTGCCACGGATTCTGCTTACCGGGATCGATCCTTTTCCAACCGATCGGGCCGAAGCGGTCAGTTCAACAGCACTGCCGAATTTTTGGACGGCAGCCGCCTGCCGCCTCTTCAGCTCGACCTGTCCGAGCTCGTTACCGATAAGCGAGGAAGCTTTTGTTCTGAGAATAACAATCCTTTGAACTCTAGCATGCGCCCGTCTCCGACTTCGTTCAAGCGGGCAGGTAGCGGAAGTGGTAGCAGTGGCAGCGGCAGCCCAGGCTCTGCGCGCGGTCAAGGCAACTAAATTCGTTGAGGAGTTTGGCATGTTGATCAAGATGGGGTGCTTTTCGTGAGACAGCAGTGTTGACGTTCCTCGTGGCGTATCTCTTTTTCTGCCAATGATGTTTCTCAAAGCAAAGAAAGTGGTGTCAATTGGTGTGTGATTGCACTCGTGGTGTACTCTTCTCATTCGGGGTCTTTGTGCTTGCTCGTTCTCGGCCTCTGGTACTCGGATCAGTCGTGTTCTTTCCGTTCGTTCCTTTTTCTTTGCATCGCCTGTGGACGATTCCTCTTGCGTCTTGCATGGCCTACATGTAGATCTCTTAAGGCACTTTTAGGACAAAGATTTTGGGTCCCATCCAAGTTTCATGGGCTGTACAGCAATTCGATATCCATGGACGTGGAAGGTCTACTTGGAGAATTCTATCATTAGCGGTGCAGCAAAACCAAGAGGTTGTGATGTATATAAAAGGGTACATAGCATGGTACTGGAGTACAATTAAGGGTAGCACCAGTTTGAGCTGGGGCTACTTGGTAAACTTCTCACTTTAGTTGCTTCTGTAGCATTGTATGGATAGACGGCGTAGATGAACTGTATATAAACGTCTATTATTCTGTCTATTGTACAAATGGCATGATCACATCGATCTAAGGCAACGAAGCACCATCCTTTAGAGGCAGTCATATCTCGTCACTTGATTTCATGGCCCATCTCCCAGAACTTGGTATTAGCGTACGTCAAGCACAGTTCGCCAGAGTCTGCCTGGCTTCTGACCTCAGCATCCAACGGACGCTGCAGAATCGTATCCACAACATGACCCAACACAATTGTGTGATCAAACACCTCCATCTGCTGCGGAAGGAGCCTGCATTCAAAAACAAACGGGAAATCCACGATATCCCGGCTACGCAGCCCACTCCTCCGCAGCAGCGGAAGAGGCCTGTCGCTCTCATTCTCATTCACCTTTTGCGCATGCGCAACAAACTCAAAATCTCCCTTCCCGTTCACAATCGACAGATTATGATTCCCCCTCGAGAAATCCCTCGCCAGATCTGCTGTCGGTTTCGCGGGTGCTAGTAGATGCACGAGGAACCGTCCGGAGGAGATTAATGCGTTGAGTGTCTCTGATGGTCGCTTCACGTTGAACGAGACGACTGGTTCGGGGTGTAGGGTTACTGTACTGAAGGAGGAGACGGTCATGCCGCGGTAGGAGTGCTCGATTTGGGTGTCCTTGTGGGTGTGGGTATGCGGGTCTGTGGCTGTAATGATGGCGACGGGGTAGGGGACTCGGCGCATGAGAAGGCGGACTTGATCTGAGAGAGAGGGTTTGGGAGTGTCAACCAGGGTTCTGCGCTGGCATTCTTGAGCAGGTCGATTGAGTCCGAGTCCGGCGGGATGGCGGGCGAGTCTGGTGAGACATTGCGGCACTGTGCGTTCATCAATTAGAATCGTACGAAGAAGAAAGAGCATAAAGTTGGGGGAGATAACCATTTAACTGCGCAATGGCCTGGCCCGTTAAGAGCCCCAATCGAGAGTATGTAAAGAGCTTCATACCGCCGGTGGTAGCGGAGGAGCTCGAAGAAGCTCAGGGAATGGCGGGTGAGTGGATACAATCACTGAAGAAACTGTAGAAGCCCTCCCAAATCATCATGAAGCCTCAGAGAATAGTGGCAGAGAGTGAGCTCGCTCAATTGAGAACCATGGTCGTTATAGACAATAGTAGTATTTGTATGACATCCGAGAGGAAGTGAAGGGAAAAAAGTCGGGATATAGCTTACATAAGCCCCGCATCTTGTCCGCGAAATTTCTCGGTCCAAGACAAACCATACCATCACCATCGATTGAACCACGATTTTCCTCCGCGACTACTCCTCCTAACTTAATTCGAACTACCGGAAGGAGGGAAAAGAAATCATGTCCCTCTCAACCCCCCTCCGCCGCAGCGCGGCCACAACATCCACCATCCGAACACCCACCACTTTTATATGCTCACAATGCCGCCATGCCACCCTCCTCCGACGCCCCAAGCGCCCCTACACCTTCACCCAACTCGTCACGCTCTCCGACGGCAGCACCTACACGCAACGCACAACCTCCCCGGTTCCCGTCTACCGCTCCACGCGCGACACCCGCAACTCGCTGCTATGGAACCCATCCAGCCATAAACTCATGAACGTCGAGGAGGACGAGGCCGGACGATTGGCTGCGTTCCGTGCGAAGTTCGGTCGCAGCTGGGATGCTAATACGCCGACTGAGGAGGAGGTGAAAAAGAAGGAGGAGGATGCGCAGGTTCGGTCTGAGGCAGCAGCAGCGCAGGCGGCCGGGGAGCAGAAGTTGGAGAAGAATAATGAGGCTGCGGAAGCTGAGAAGGCACGGTTACAGGCGGAACAGGCTAAGGCGGATCAGGAGGAAGAGGATAATCTGTTGGATTTGATTAGTTCGTTTGGGCAGGAGGAAGAAGAGGCTGGGAACAAGAAGAAATGAGCGTGAGCGTGGGGAGGTTCAGTGCAAACAGTTGCGAGCAATTGTACGATATTCAAGGTTGCAAACAATTGGCTTTCATACCCTGGTTGGTTTATGAGGTTGGGGATTGTGGTTTTTATTGTCTTGTTTAAATCTGTTCGACTATCATTTACATGTATACGTTCATACCTTGAGGAATTCAACCACATCGCTGAATACATAAGTGTCCAGTTTAGATACGAGTTCTTGATATGTCCATCAAAGCGTTATTCAGTAGTCAGGCCATCATTATCAGTACCCAACATTGAAAACAACAAGCCGTGCACGTAACTGACAATGATTCGCACAATTGAGGTATAAAAACAGAGTTATCAGAGCATGCCATCTTCACATAGGACAATAAAAGACTAAGCTCCCTCGCCAGCTGTAGTCACCTCAGCACTTGCAGCCGTTGCAGCAGCAGGTTCGTTACTAGGAGCTTGCGGTGAGAAGAGGGGGTTTCCCTCCTCGCCCACATCCAGTTGTAGGAGGAAGGTCTCCCAAAGCTCGATTAACTAGGAAAAAAAAAGAGTCAGTTAACTGAAAAACCAATGCATAGCCAAGGATAAGGGGTCTCACCTCTTTTTGTGCCTCAACGGCACTCTCCAAGAACGTCTCAACACCAGACTTGAAATCCTCTACCTTCTCCCTTTCGAATCGTTGCAGTTCGTTGCGCATCAATCTACCCATGTCTTCGAACAGCAGTTTTGCCTGATGCACCTTTCGTTCCGCATCAGCCACATCCGCGCTAACCTGGTTCAAACGGTCTTGCTGCGTCTTCCCTTGCCGAAGAAGCTTTTCCTGGGTATGCCTTCGCTTTTGCATTTCCGACTCAGCTGCGTGCCAACTATGATAGGATTTCTGGCGCTGGTTGAAAGCGGTCTTGACACTTCCAATTAAGCGGATGTATTCGTCAATCGTGATGCCGAGCGTAAGAACGTCCTGCATTGCCTGTCGCTCGTACAATTCCCGGATGCGCAATTGCAAGTCCGACAGCCCATCCAGAGGAGTCGCAAGCGCTGGTGACAGCTCAACTGTTGCCAGAGCATGGAGTGAGGCGGAGAAATCGCCAGCTGCTTCCGCAAGGCCCTTCCGCTGCGCAACTACCGTGTCGATAGCTTTCATTAACGACTTTAACTGGTTCTCCAATGCGTCCAGGTAAATCTTGCGGTCATGGAACCACTGTGCATTAATTGTCAATGGAATGAAAGTCAAATCTCACGACAAAGCAGCAACTTACATCGTCATGCTCGACAAACTTGGTGCCTCCCCCAACACTAATTCCAAATGAGCTGAACATGCCCTTGTTTTGACCAAGGTCCGGTTCCCGGTTCTCCTTGTTCTTAATGTCAATGCTGAAGGTCTCGCTTTCTAGGAAGATCTTGAGGTCGCCATCGTGTTGTAGGATAGGGTGTGCGGCAATCTTATTGAGCATTCGCTCCAGCGCAGCTCTTCTCGACTCGACGAAATTCGTGTCAAATCTACCGACAGCTTGCTTTTCCGGAGGCGGAGGCACAACGACACCGGGGTTATTATTATGCAGGGAATTGTAAAGCCAAAGGAAATCGCGGTATCGACGACTGACGGCAAACTCCGGCTGCCGGTATGCTTTAGAGGTTGTCTGCATACCAGTGTCAGCTCCGCCACCTTTCACAGGTCCACTCGTCCGGTTTCTTTCTCCTTACCTGGGTCCGGACTTGATACACAATGTGACTGCCTGTCAAGTCTCCAACTTTATGCGGATCCCCCACCACAATTTCAAACGTTGGTTTAGCAGCCTCCTCTATGCTGACGCTGGGTTGTGATTGTCTCTTAGTCCCCTCTCCCTCAACCGGAGGCTGCACTGGCGGGGGGTCCCTGAAACCAGCGCCATTCTCTTCCAGGGTTACCGAATCCACCATCCCAGCAAGACTGGATGCTCGCGACGTTGACGATGTAGGGCGGGCATTGCGCGCTGCGAATTCCTTTTGAGGTGGTTCGGGTGCTTGTTCGATGGGCGAAGGACCGCCATCGACGGCCGTATCCCCAAGCGGGCCGAGTGGATCAACTTCATCACCAACGGCTTCTAATTTGGTCGCTTGCGCATTGATTCGTCGGTTGACTCTTGGGTTTCGTCGAGCCGAAGAGCTCGAACCGGTCTGTTGAGTGGGTTGTTCTGTGCCTGGGACGATAAGATGTCAGGTTCTGGAACAGGGTTGGTTGGGCGGGAGAGATGGCCTTTGGACTTGAAAAGAAGGACACGGGAATGGATGAGTTTATGGAACGGACGTACTTGTTTCTTCGATGTCAGGATTCGACGCGCCAAGGTTCGCAGTCGATTGCGAAGGGACGTCTGTCATTCGCGATTGTTAGACAACGGGGAACTAACGGTGGTGCCTCCTAACCACTTACCGCCCCATGGGGAGTCTCCAGCGTCCAGATCCATGTTATCGTAAGCTTCGAGTATAGTAGATTAATAAAGAGGGGTTAATTTAAAGTAGAGAGTAGCACCTGTCAAGTTGAGAGGGCGCTGGTTGCTGTGGTCGAACTGTCCGGAGAAGGAGATGACGGGATCGCACGTCTGGCGTTCGGAGGAGGAGCAGTGGCCGACGGATTAGGTTTCCCCCGCCATTGTAGACTGTGTGCAGAGCACTTGATATACAATGGATTGATGTTGAAATGTATGGCCGGAACAAGTATCAATAAAATCAATACATCAATACGCTGCCATTATACAGAGTACTGAGCAGATTCAAACATAGCCCACACCTGACTCAGTATAACGAACGGTACGAGAGTACCTCGACATCGGTATCTTAATAACCCTAGACTGAAGTCATGCTTATGGATTTTCAGATATACAAGAATCATACTACATTTGATATTGTCTACATCTCTATACAATCATCAACTATCATATGCATCATCATCATGTTCCGCATGGCAGGCTCTCGTCAACGTGGCCATCGCCAGTTCAGCAAGCCCGATTGCCGATTAAGAGTCCTTGACCCATGGGAGACCAAGCTTGTGCATCTCCACGGCCAGCTGGAAGATATAATCCAAGCTTTCGCATTGGGTCTTTGCTTTGGCAACAGTGTCTCCCCAAACATAGCTGAATCACTCATTAGCCTCCTGCATAATCGATGATATAGAATGAATGGTAGCACTTACATTCCATGTCTTCTGACCAGAACCGCGTAGGTGTCCGGGTACCGGTCCATCGCCTTCTCCAAACTTCCCGTGAGATCCTCCTCAAAAGGAGTGTTCTCGATGATCGGAATTCGGAGGGTGTCGTGGAAGCCCAGCATACCCTTACCCCGGCCGCGAGGGATTCCCTTGATCTGTTCAATGTCGCTGATCTCGAAGCAGCCATCGGGACCTTTTTCGCGCTCGACCAGCAGGGTCACCAACACGGCCCACTGCGAATGGGTGTGGATGCTGCAGAGCGCACCGCGTTCAAACGCAGAGAGGAAAAGAGGGGTACAGTCCGACGGCTTCAACGCGAGGGGCTTGCGGATGTACTTGCGCTCGGAGGGAGGATACTTCGGAGTGGGCCATTGTAGGACGAAGATGTTTTGAGGTTGCATCATTTCCTTTTGAACACCAGACGGAGCGATGAAGATGTGGTCATCTTGGCGGATCGAGGTCTAGCATAGACATTCAAGAAGTTAATCGCAACGTCTCTGTCGCAAACCAAGCAAGACGCTCAGGGCCACTTACACCACCACCAGTACCAGTCACCCATCCCCAGTTATAAAATCTGCGACAGAGATCAGGGATTTTGTTGGCTGGGTGTTCAGGGTCATCAGACTGGACCAAATGGTCGTTGTTCTCGACGTTCTGGATGTCGGTCATGGTGGCGGGTCTCTTGGAGGGGAGGCTGGATTATATGACGAATAAGCTGATAATATCAATTTGGCCTCCTATCATTCAGAGAAGACTCAAGGTAGATGATATAACCAGTATGCCAAATGGAGAAAGATGAGGTCAAGATCGACCAAGGGCGATAGAAAAGCACCGGCGGGGAAACATTTTTTGAACGGCGCGCGGAGACGATGGATGATCGCGCAATCTGCAGTGATACTCCGGATTATAGAGAGTATGAAGAAGCCGATTGCCTAAAACATTACAATGGAGGCTTTATAAAGCGAGGTCTACGATTGAAACACTACTGGACCTCAATGTCCCCTTCAACAATTATGCAGGCTGTAGTAAGCAGTGAGCCCAGCCGCAGCCTTTCTTCCGATCGAACACTGAAGAATAACGAACTAACCTGATTGGGCAATTACCGTGGAAGAGGCCACCTTTGACCTTCTGGCTTCAATCGTCGGCTTTTATATCGCGCTCTTTCTTCCACCTTCACCTCTCCTCTCTCTTCCTCCACTTCCGTGAGCTAGATAGCTGGCAATCTATCTTTCTCTATATCTAGATTGTCTCCTTTTCTTTCCTCCTCCAGGAGGGTCAATTGATCTCCGTGACATTGTTGTTTACTTGTTCTTGTAGCTACTAGCTGTCGTCCCATCATGCGTTTTAACTCTGCCTTTACGTCGGCGCTTGTCTCTTCGGCCACTCTCATGGGTTATGCCCATGCTGAGGAGGCTGAGCAGAAGCCCGATTCGTCGTCGGTCGCTGAGAAGCCTACTTTTACGGTATGTTGGGAGCTATATCTCACCCGTCGCTCGTTGCCGAGGCTGGCACCTATAGTACCAAATAGCACCTGCTAACTTTTCTTTTGTAATCACAGCCGACAAACTTGGAAGCGCCGTTCCTCGAACAATTCACCGAAGGCTGGGATTCCAGATGGATCCCTTCCCACGCCAAGAAGGAGGACTCTAAATCGGAGGATGACTGGGCTTATGTCGGTAACTGGGCCGTCGAAGAGCCGTCCATTTTCAAGGGAATTGAAGGCGACAAGGGTCTCGTTGTGAAGGATCCTGCCGCTCACCACGCCATCTCTGCCAAGTTCCCCAAGAAGATTGATAACAAGGGCAAGACGTTGGTGGTTCAGTATGAGGTCAAGCCGCAGAGTAAGTCTGCCCCGTAGCGAGAACACAGAAAGGCAAGCGCTGGGATACTGACGACGTCTTTCTATAGACTCCTTGGTCTGTGGTGGTGCCTACCTGAAGCTCCTCCAGGAGAACAAGAAGCTCCACGCTGAGGAGTTCTCCAACACCTCGCCTTACGTGATCATGTTCGGCCCCGACAAGTGTGGTGCCACCAACAAGGTACGATCTACATACGAATTGCTAGAAAATTGCGACGAAACGTGAGGGCTAAATGCTGACTCTGCCAGGTCCACTTTATTTTCCGCCACAAGAACCCCAAGACCGGCGAGTACGAGGAGAAGCACCTCAAGGCTCCCCCGGCCGCTCGCACCTCCAAGGTCACTTCCGTTTACACCTTGATCGTCCGCCCCGATCAGTCCTTCCAGATCCTCATTGACGGCGAGGCCATCAAGAATGGCACCCTTCTTGAAGACTTCAACCCCCCTGTCAACCCGGCAAAGGAGATCGATGACCCCAAGGACAAGAAGCCGGCTGACTGGGTCGATGAGTCCAAGATCCCTGACCCTGAAGCTAAGAAGCCTGAGGACTGGGATGAGGAGGCGCCCTTCGAGATTGTCGATGAGGATGCCACCATTCCAGATGACTGGTTGGAGGATGAGCCTACCAGCATCCCTGACCCCGAGGCTGAGAAGCCGGAAGACTGGGATGACGAGGAGGATGGTGATTGGATTCCTCCTACGGTCGCCAACCCCAAGTGCAACGAGGTCTCTGGATGTGGTCCCTGGTCGGCCCCTCTGAAGAAGAACCCGGCCTATAAGGGCAAGTGGAGCGCTCCTCTGATTGACAACCCGGCCTACAAGGGTCCTTGGGCTCCTCGCAAGATTGCCAACCCTGCCTACTTCGAGGACAAGACTCCCTCTAACTTTGAGCCCATGGGTGCTGTATGTATTCCCCCCAACTGATTTTTGACAATGTTCAATATGATACTAACCAACGCTCGCAGATTGGTTTCGAAATCTGGACTATGCAAAATGACATCCTGTTCGACAACATCTACATTGGTCACTCCGCCGAGGATGCTGAGAAGCTCCGCAAGGAGACCTTTGATGTCAAGCGCCCTGTGGAAATCGCTGAGGAGGAGGCCGCGAAGCCCAAGCCGGAAGGGAAAGGTGCCACCCCTAGTGTCAGCTTCAAGGAGGACCCCATTCTCTACGTCCGTGAGAAAGTGGACCACTTCGTTGGCTTGGCCAAGCAGGACCCCGTTCATGCCATCAAGCAAGTGCCCGAAGTGGCTGGTGGCCTGGGCGCCCTTCTCGTCACGATGATCCTCATCATCGTTGGAGCCATTGGCGCCAGCAGCCCTGCTCCTTCTGACAGCAAGAAGGGCAAGGAAACCGCTGGTAAGTCCAAGGAAAAAGAGGGCGAAGCTACCTCTTCCTCTGCGGACACTGGCAAGGGCGGTGCTACCAAGCGTCGGTCATAGAGAGCTGAGTTCATCTTATGAAAAGGAAAAAAAAAAAAAAAGGGCCGATATAGCCCCTGTGCAATCAGTGTTATTCTTCTCAATTGCTGTTTACCTGTTTCTGAGCCTTGTTTTTTCTCTTTTTTGATTCTTTATACCTTGACCTCTGGGGGTGGAAAGGTCCAGTACTTATTGAAGATGTTGTCACTTTATTATGAGATATGATATTCTAGCGAGAAAGGAAGGCAATTCCGAAGGATTTCTAAAGAGTAGGTTATTCTATCGCCAGCAAATCCCACTTTTTAATTGAAAGAAATAGGCATGTAGTTCCGGCATCTGCTTGATTGTACCCCGGAGTAGCTTATCGCAGTTCCCGATTCGATATCATTGGCTGTGATCGCCGAATGGAGCACGGTGCTTACTTAGCGCTTGGAGATCCCCAACTTTTGCCCCCCAATCGTGCGGCCCGCAATGCCCGCCGTATACAGACCGAGTATATATAAGAAACTTCTGTTGTACACAGCCCCCCTGCGTGACCTGATACCACCTCTACTCATCAATTCATCCCTCTTTTCTTTCCCCTTTACTCTATATATTCTCTATATATTCCCTCTGCTTCTCATCATGGCCGCCCGCCGGTCTCTCACCCAATCTCTCCCCGCTCTCCGCATTACAGCTTCCTCTGCTCGAGTTGCTTCGGCTTCAGCATCACGTTCGCTGACGAGCTTGTCCAAATCGTCTTCAGCTATGTCGTCTTCTCAAAGAATTCCTTCATGTGTCTCTTCACCCTTGACGGCAACCCGTAGGCTCCATGCCACCGCCGCTCAACTCACCCCCGCAACTACCTCCGCGGCTAGCACCGCTACCGAATACCCGACCACCCATGAGCGGATTGCCAACCCCATTGACACTACAAACTTCCTCGACAATGAATTCGTCTCTTCCAAGGCTACGCAGTGGATCGACTTGCATGATCCCGCCACAAACAACCTCATCACCCGTGTGCCCCAGAGCACTGATGAGGAGCTCCGCGCCGCCGTCGAGTCGGCCGAGGAAGCCTTCCCAGCATGGCGTGCCACCAGCATCATGGCCCGCCAACAGATCCTTTTCAAGTTTGTCGGCTTAATCAAGGCAAACTGGGACCGTCTTGCCGCATCCATTACCCTGGAGCAGGGCAAGACTTTCCCAGATGCTAAGGGCGATGTGCTCCGTGGTCTGCAGGTGGCGGAGACTGCCTGTGGTATCACTACCCAGATTACAGGTGAGGTTTTGGAGGTCGCCAAGGACATGGAGACTAGAAGCTACCGTGAGCCATTGGGTGTTGTTGCAGCAATTTGCCCATTCAGTAAGTTTTGCCTTTTCCCTAGGATAACTCGTACAAACTGACCCGAGGCTAACCGTGTCGATCAGACTTCCCCGCCATGATTCCTCTTTGGTGTCTTCCCGTTGCCACTGTGGCTGGTAACTGTCTTATCATGAAGCCCTCCGAGCGGGACCCTGGAGCGGCAATGATTCTGGCCGAACTAGCCAAGGAAGCTGGCTTCCCTCCAGGTGTGATCAACATCATCCATGGTTCTGCGAAGACGGTGGACTTCATTCTGGACGAGCCTGCCATTAAGGCTATTAGCTTTGTTGGCAGCAACCGGGCTGGTGAGTACATCTACAACCGTGGCTCTGCCAATGGCAAACGTGTCCAGGCAAATCTTGGCGCAAAGAACCATGCTGCTGTCCTCCCCGATGCCAACAAGAACCAGACTCTCAATGCTATCGTGGGAGCTGCATTTGGAGCCGCCGGTCAGCGTTGCATGGCTCTCAGCACCGCCGTCATGGTCGGTGAAACTCAGGACTGGCTGTCTGAGATGGCTGAACGGGCCAAGGTGCTGAATGTCAACGGTGGATTTGAAGAGGGGGCGGATCTCGGCCCTGTCATTAGCCCTGAGAGCCAGAAGCGGGTCGAAGAATTGATTACAAGTGCTGAGCAGGAGGGTGCGACTATTCTCCTGGATGGTCGTGGATACAGACCTGAGAAGTACCCCAACGGCAACTTTGTAAGTGCTTTCCTCGTTTGACAACGGGTCTCTCGATATTTGTTGTTAATATGACATCAGGTTGGTCCTACCATCATCACCAACGTCACCCCCGAAATGCGCTGCTACCGCGAAGAGATCTTCGGCCCCGTCCTCGTCTGCCTCAACGTCGACACTCTCGACGACGCTATTAACCTAATCAACAAGAACGAATACGGTAACGGCGCTGCGATCTTCACCCGCTCTGGCTCGACAGCCTCTCGCTTCCAGAAGGACATCGAAGCCGGTCAAGTCGGTGTCAACGTTCCCATCCCCGTCCCTCTACCCATGTTTTCGTTCACCGGTAACAAGAAGAGTATCGCTGGTGGTGGTGCAAACACCTTCTACGGCAAGCCTGGGTTGCAGTTCTACACGCAGCAGAAGACAGTGACGAGTCTATGGAGGGCTGAGGATGCGGTTAGCACGAAGGCTCAGGTGGTTATGCCAACCAACTCATGATCTTACCTATGATCTAATTCTCGTTTATGAAGCATTATGAATACTTATGAATTTAAATATTCTACATATTAAAATTGTTTTGAAGTCAATCCGTATATATACCTTACGATTTGCGCTATGGCAGGTCAGCATTGCTCATAAAGGATATTTCCAGAGCAGCCGTACCGAAGCGACCAGCAAGAAACGCATGAATGATTTGGTCCCTTTTGGCGTTGAATATCCAATCCATTTTTACTTTATTGGTTGTCCTTAAAGATGCTGGATTTTGAAACTGGATGGCGGAGTGAAGCATTGAGGCCTAGGGCTTCGAAAATATTGCCCATGTTCTCTACCACGAGAACTGAATTCCTAGTTCAATACTGGGCATGTCTCCCTTCTCCACCGAGTTAATTTGCGCCGGTGGCCACCCATTCAACCAACTAACAACTGACGACACGCTTAACCTTCCGCATGACATCTTCATAGAAATCGGGCTAGGCCATCAGCTGATCCTCCGATGATCATCTGCACGAGTCGAGATATGGTGCTCAGGCTCTATCCTCAATGCCATACATTTAGTGATATTTGGCATTGCTGGCTTTCTCAGAACTTACTAGACTCAACCAGACTTTGTTTTTTTTTTTTTTCTGAACATTTGGAGATTTTCCAATTAGTTTCCCGTCTTGATAGTGTGACTTAATCTTGATTATAACTATTTACCAGTACTTCTAATGAATTGGAGAACTGCTGAGTTCTGGTATACTCCTTTTTGGGATAATAATATATTGAACAAGAAACGCTAGTCAAAGTTCTTCAATTCATGACGTTGTCACTGGTCTGTCAAGTCCAGTAATTCCACCGGCCAGTCTCGATCAAAGCCCGAGTCTCTATACTCGCACATGAACAGGCTTAGACATCCCGGTGCTTGAGGAAGGAGTACACGAAGCGGATCATCTGGTATTTGCCATCCTTGGCCACCACGATACGGCGCGTGTAACGACGTTCGCCTTGGACAATTTCAAATCCCCAAACCTGTTGTACACATTAGTCACTGAAGCGTAAAGGAGAACCGAGGGTCAAGCATACCTGCTCTGCAGTCCAGCCATACCCAGCGTCCTTGTTCACGACGAAGTTCTGGATATAGAGACCTTCGCCATCACCGTATTCTTCACCCAGAGTTTCTACCAGGAAGCCCTCAGTCTCCGATCCATCCGCCAGGATCTCACCCCTCAAGAAGCGCCCCACATTGGCATCATCCGCGTCGTTGCCAACCTTGGTGCTGACCTCCAGGTTCGGCCGCACCTTGCCGTCTGCGCCCTTAGCGCCCCGGACAACGCGAGACTGGCCCTCAACGTTACCGAAGATGTGGTCGTTATGAGGACGAGCGGTCCAGTCGGTGATACGCTTCTCGCTGGTGCCCTTGATACCACCGGTGGCTATTTGGTCGATGTCGATGTTGATGACGGTGGGGTTTGCGGAGTCGGGATATTGGTGGACCTTGAGGGTGAGAGTTGCGAGACCAATGGCTTTGCGGGTGAGCCAGCTCATTCCTTGCTATTGGAAGGGAAGAGTGTCAGCGATAGTCGGATGTAGATCATGATGTAGGCGCTTACCAGAGCCAGGACCGGGTCAGCGTCATTGGAGACGGATTTGTCCTATCGAGACAGTTAGTTTAATGCACCGAATATTACAAATACAGGGAGTGGTAATAAGAAGCATACCAGAGTCCATTCTCCGTTGAGGTTCTTGATGGTGATGTCGGCGGGAGCAGCCATGATGTGATGCGGGGTAGTTCTAGGTGTAAGAATGGAGAGGAGTATAAGGATAGAGCGAAGATGTATTAAAATGACGAGAATGTGGAGGAAAGGAAGAAGAAATAGAAGAGAAAGGCGTATTTAAGTAAGCCGGAGTAAATCACGTTCAGCTGTTGTTTTCATGTGCTACATCCCTCCACACTTTCCTAATTGGTCCAAGTCCCGTCCCGAGCCGTGTGACACGTGCTTATGCCAGCCTAGCTGACTCACGATTTAATGCTGACATTATGCTAACTTCCCCTTTCACGTGCCCTCCGCCAGGTGTGTTTTCCCTGGTCAACACCGCTCATAGGACATACATAGTACAGCACTTTGTCTGCTGCAATTTATTGCTGCTATTCCCTGTGGACATGGCGCTCAACAAGAAATATGCCGGCCTGCCAGACCTCGTATGCATCATCTATGCTATGGAATGTGACCGTCATTGCTGACTTGACCGTTTTAGGACCAAGCGCCCGACATCTACGAGACTCCCGACCTGACGGACGAAGCCTCCACTGTTCCGGTGAGCTCACTGCCTCTTCCAATCCTGGTTTATCTCGTCTAATACAGGACAGACACAAACAATCCGCACTGCCTCTGAGGCGGACGAAGATGACACCAACTCCGATATTGACCGACAAGGCGTCAATGCAGACGAAGCACGCGCCCAATTCATGGGGGCTACGGTCGATGCCCGCGATGTGAATTTCTCCGATAGCATAGCAGCGAAGCGAAAGTCATACAAAAGCAAGAACCGCCGCCGACGGATACGGGATGACGGTCTGGAGGAAGTGGGGGATCTGAGTGACAGTGAAGACGAGAGTCTGGAAAGAAAGCTCGCGCGATTGCGGAGGGAGGTCGAGGAATTGAAGGACGAAATGACCGCTCGACAGGAGAAGGTTGATATCGAAACTAAGGAATCATCCGGGGAAGGACAGGAGAAGCTGGACGACGGCGTGCAGGAACTAAGTCGGGCGTTGGATAATCTCTACACTTTATCTCGCAGCGCGGCAGGACCGCACTCCGCGGCCGCGACCCTATCCCGGAAGATCGCGACAGATGCAGCCCCCGACACCACGCCGCCGCGTAGTCCAGCACCAGAGAACAAAACGGACGCCTCGACTTCAGCATCCTCCGGTGTCCTGTCCCACGCCGCCGCCTTCGACGGCCGCCTTGCTCTCGTCGAAGCAGCAATGGGCATCTCCAGCTCCTCGAACCCCTTCGTCGCAGACGGAAACTCCGAACCCTCCCTCCAACCCGTCCTCCCCGCTTTGGACCACCTCACCTCGCGCCTCTCCACCCTTACAACCCTCTTCATCGGGCCCGCACCTGCCTCCGCCGTCCCAACTATGAGCTCCGCCCCTCCCTCCACAACCGTCTCAACACCGAACCTGGAAGCCCTTTCCACACGGGTCCGTAAACTGACCACAGACGCCGAGGCACTGGCATCAGCGCGCAAGCGAGCCCTCGACGCCGCCAAAGCTGCCCAAACGGCAAAGGTCGCTCCCGCCTCCGTTGAACCATCAGATATGTCCGTCTCCTCGTCATCAGCAACAGAAGTTGACCCCGTCGCCACCCAGCGCGACGAACAGGCTACCAAGATTCAAGCCCTCTACGCTACCCTCCCCACTATCCAATCTCTGCATCCCCTCCTCCCGAGCGTGCTGGAGCGGCTTCGATCCCTCCGTGCTATCCATGCGGGATCTGCGCAGGCTGCGGAGTCGCTTGACGAGTTGGAACGCCGCCAAGGGGAGATGAAGAAGGAGATTGAGCAGTGGCGTGAGGGGCTTAGGGTTGTTGAGGAGAGAATGGGACAGGGTGAGGCTGCTATGAAGAGTAATATCGAGCTGGTTGAGCCTTGGGTGAGAGATTTGGAGAAGAGGTTGGATAAATTGAAGGGGAGCGGTGTGTGATGTCTTTCTCTCTTGTTCAATACCCCTTTTGTGATATCCCGTTGGACATAGTTTGACATACGCCATTGATGGATAAATAACCATAAACTACTGTACAAACAATCTACTCAACCCGTCTCATGATCTTAATCCTAGGCTCCATCCTCAACTCAACCCACCACCCCCTCGTAACAACCCTTCTCACCAACTCCCGTCCCTTCTCCCAAGCTCCAATCGCACGCTCACCACCAAGCCTCCTCAGAGCACTCTCCTCAACGGACCCCTTTGCCTTTTCACCAGGACGAAGGACCCTAATCCCAGCGAAACCGTTGATCAATTCAACGTTTTCCCAGCGTGAGACGGCCCACGAGGTCAGTTTACACTCTTCAGGTCCTACAGCCTCGATAAGTGCGTAGTCGAACTGGTTCCAGAAAGTAGAGGAGGATTTAATGGTTTCGTCTTCAGTCTTATCGTATTTCCAGACTGTACTGGGGGTGTTTGATGGAACTTGTAGGAAACGGGTCACGCCTGTTTGGCAGGCGAGGTTACCCAGGTAGACTGAGACTTCGGATTGGGAAGAAGTGTCCGCATGGTTCTCGTGAAGAGCGCGCAGAGCGTGTGCGCCGGGGTAGTTAGCTGCTGACGAAGGGAGGAGAACGAATGTTGAGATGGCGAAGGAGGCTAGTGGTGAAAGGACCATGACAATGGACAATAAGCGGTAGATGATAGACTTCGTCCGATGCGTCCAGATATAGGAAGCGCCCAGAGCAGCCGCAGCTGTGAGTGGTGGGATGACGTATAGGATAAAGCGCCATTCCTTGTGCGGTTGAGAACTAAACAACGCCACGAACGCCAATGAAGGGGTTAGGAGGTAAGCTGTTGCTGCGCGTGTCGAGGACAGACTGAACGCTACCGGGATTCCAATGAGATAAGTGCAAGGATTCAACAAAAGACGAGGGATAGAGTTGGAGAAGTAAAAGTGCCAGGGCTGGGTGCCCCAAGCGGACGCTCCACCCGAAACCACATTAAACTTGAAAGCCGCCAGCTCCGGCCAGAGAGGGAATTGCTGCCAGAAGAACGAGTCCACGAACACTGTGGATACCAGGCCGATAGAGAGCCCCAGGATCCCGGCGGGTATGACATCCCGTAGTAAACTGACACGACCCGTCAGAAGGAGGAAAAGCGTATGCGTCGCTAGGAAAAGAGCCAACTCCGATCGAAAGATGATACCAGCCACGGTCAATAGACATAGGGAAAACCGGCACTGGGCCCTGTGTTTGTGACGGACACCGGGTTCGAAGAGGAGAAACCGCATTGCCAGAGTTGAGATCCCGAACGCGAACATGTTGGACAATGTCCTCGAGGCATAGTAAAGGACATGGAACTGACTAGTCTGGAAGAACAGGTACCAAATGGCCGTAGGCTGCCCAAATGCCCGTTCTATCCCGGACGCATATGACATCAGGGCAGATGCATTGAAGAGGCCCAGAATGGCTCGCGCTACAATATTAGACAATCACTGTCACGTGGTCAGGGACGAGATTACACACCAAAGACCTGCCTGTCAGCATTCTCATTCAACCAGATAAACGGTCTTGACAGTCCCGACAACACCAACGCCCCAATGAATGTCCGGGGCACTGCACCGGGGAACTTGAAGTGGTCATAGTGTTCCTGAAGATAGTTCGTAGCCTCATCAAGCGATGGAATACCATATGTTTCAATATCATGAATAGCCTGGACGTGAAATGACTCCTCGACTTTAGTATAGGGCGCAACCAAAAGATGGAGTAGGACCAGTCCCGGAATGAGGAGAAAAAGGAACAGGAATACTGTATTCATCAGCAAATTATCGAAATAGAAATATATAAGATATATACAAACCAATATCTCTGCCCATTGTGGATCAATCAATATGTGAGATGCATGGAAGGGAGATCATCGTCATCCCAAGGCGGAAATCAAACGCCATCTGGCACTCCGCAAACCTCCCACTTACAACCTCACCCCTTCTTTCCGGTTACACTTAAACACAACAATCATGTTCTTCTTCGGCCTTGGGAAACTCGTCTACGGTAAATATTCACCCCCATTCTTCCACTTAAGCACTCGCTAATAATGATCGCAGTCATCATCCTCATCATCAACGCCATCGCAGTCCTCTCCGAAGACCGCTTCCTCGCTCGGAGTACGTTCCCCTTTCTCGGAAATGATACACTGTGCAAACCGCTAATAATGAACAGTTGGATGGGGCCGTACACAACCAGACGCCTTTGGCGCGTCTTACGATAGCACAAGCGTCAAGGCGAAGACGATTGATTTGATCGCGAGTGTCCGGACGGTGATGCGGAGTACGTTCTTTCCCGGTTTCTTATGACTTTTCGGAGTTGCGCCTGGACTAACATTATATCTTACTGAATAGTACCTCTAATTATAATAAACTCCGTCATTATCGTCGCCAAACTTATCTGGTGAGAACCGGCGACGAGTGATAACGACGACCCCGAATACCTCCCTTCCTCCCGCCCTCTCTCTATCCTTGAGACCTCTTGTATCATAGACACGAATGCGAAAAGTTCGAGAACGTTGGATCTACTTATATCCTTGACCGATCCTATTTCCTCGCTTCCGGTTACGCAGCTTCTTGACTGCACTACGCTGAGTCGACAGAGACACCACGCACCTCACACTGGAGGGTTGTATAGAGGCACCATCTCTGACGTGAATAGGCGGTCAAGGGGAGGATATGATTGCTGCATAAGCATAAGCGAAGTATCAACCAAAACTTCGATCCTAGAATAGCGGACAACGCAGAATAATAATGGCTCTATTCTCTATTTATAATACACCGAGACATAGGATGCACAGATGCAGATAATAATGAAAGCCATGGTTCATGTCCAACAAAACGCTTGTGAATGGGGCAGTAGGAATAGTTACTTTTACCTGTGCTTCCCAGAACATGTGCTGTTAATCCCATTGAAATAAGAAAGAAAAGATAATCCAGTTGCTAATCCAGAAGACCAATTCAGCATACAAAAACACCTAAAATAACAAAGAATCTAGTGAACTCCTTGTGTGCGCCGATGAAATGTGACCCAGACCCAGGCTTGGATATCACAGGATCGATGAGTGGAAACAAACTAATAAAAAGAGAAAAGAAAGGCCCCACATCTACCCAGGAAAGACGACAGGCAGGAAAAAATTGGTAGTATATCGAAGATATGTGCGAGCAAAATCTCGAGGATATGTGCAGTCGAAGAGAATCCGTACGAAAACGGGGTTTTAAAAAAAAAGGCAATGAAAAGAAAAAGGAAAAGAGAATGTCCTAGAGCATCTTCCGAAAACTAAAGCTTCTCCATTTTCCATGTTTGTGTTCTTTGGGAGCGTCAGTCCCAGTTTTGTGGTTCAGCGATGGCCGATCAGGCAGTTCGCTTTTGCGTGGAGGTGAAACACCAGCAGAGGCAATATGTTCATTGATAGGTGTTCGGGGAAGATCCGAAGTCGATGTGCGGGAATCCTTGTCCATGCCAAAGCGGTGGCTGAGACTCTTACTGCTTCGCCTAAAGCGATGGAAGCCGTGGTGATGCATTTTCTTCGGGGAGTCAGTATTGCCGTTATCTGGGACATTGCGTCGATCATCCTCGGGTCTGGATGACTTGCTTGTGTCGACAGGGGGCTTTGGTACACCTTCATGTCGGTGTTCGCGGGCGTTTGAAACTCGCCGTTGCTTTTCACTCTTCTCTCTTTCCTTTTCAGCAATCTTTCGTTCCTTTTCTTCTCGAGCACGGTCTTTCCTGGATTGCACATCGCTCTTCTTCGGGCTCAGGGGCATAGTATGGGCTACAGGTATGGGTGGCACAGGTGGCGGTGTGTGTACGGTTGGGGTCCGTAGAGAGGTAATTTCAGGCTCCGTCCGCTCTATTTGAGTGGAAAGTCGAGGTGCAGTGGGTGGTCGGGAGCCATTGGAACGAATAAATTCGGATGATGGTGACGAGAGCTGCGATGTGCTCTGGAAATGGTTCAAGCTAGGAGATGGCGGGACGCCATTGTGCTGCTTCTCGTTCGGAATCGGGAAATCCATAGAGGCTGCCAAATCCTCCTGCTCTTGCTCCTTGAGAACCGCTTCCATAGTAGTCTCTTGGTAAAATAGAACGTAGGCACAGGCCAAGCCAGGCTTGTCCCCAAAGAAGTTGCGAACATAGTTCTTATCCACCGGTTCCACCATCTCATCGTCAAAGAGCAACCAACCGCGGTCTTCTGTCTTTACGATCGACACGTAATGGCCATGGTAGGGCCCCCCACCGATGTGTACCACCACAGCGTATAACTCGTAGAGACGGTCCGGATCCTCGGCATCGTCTGTCGTATTGAAGAGGCGTAGGTGATACGGGTACACGACACGGTGAAACAATTTCTGCAGCCGTTGGAGATCCTCGGTATACTTGAAGCGCTTGAGATGCAAGGCCAATATTCGAGGCAATCGCTTGATTTTCATCCTCTTCTCCGCCTCTTGGAGCCCTCCACAGTTGTCGCAGTGGAATTTATTCCTCTCGCACAGCATCTCTTCCGCGGAGAACTTCCTCAAACACGAGGTCACGGAAGAGTGCTGCTCGAGATCGACAGACAAGTCCAAGAAGATCTCGTCGCGCTGGGAGACCTTTTCGCAGGTAAGACACTGAGTTTCGGATGTCAGTGTCCCCTCAAATAGTTCGTGTACCCACCGCGTGGTATTCGGTGTTTTGGAGCCTGAGCTGTTGGCCAGGTCAAATGAATCCGCACTCTCTGTAAATGGGAGGCTCTTGGGTGGAGGTGGTTGTTTTAGAGCTTCCGTTTCAACATTCGAGACGACTTCATTGAGTAAAAGATTTAGAAATTCGTGGGCATCTTGATGCATGGCGGTCCGAAACATCTCATGTTCACGCCTAAGAACCTCCAAAAACTGCTGTGGCCGTGTGATCCCTATTCGCGACTTGCTTCCCACCAGTGATTCAAAGATATCCTTCAACGCCGTAAACAATGATTCCGACATGCCATAACTGTTGGAATTGTTCTGGGTCTCTAGGAGCGGCAGGGTCTGTAAAGCGACTTTCTTCTTGTATTCGGGTGATTCCTTGTCTTCTGGCTTCTGAGGTTGGTTTGGTGGTGCGCCAATACGCTGAGGGTTCGCAGCTTTTTCTCTTTGGGCTTGCGCTTCGGCTTCTAAGTAAGCGTTTGGATCTTGAAAACGGAGCGATTTCTCTAGCGCGGCCTCCAGGCTCTCGATCGGTGTTCGCGTGGGATAGTTGAGGACGGCTTCTCGGAAGGGAACGGAAAAGTAGAGGCATTGTAAGATCGAGTTACAGTAACTGTTTCGAGGCAATGTATTAGCCCTTTGTCATGCATTGATTTCCTTTGATTTGGTTGGTTGCCAAGTGTGATGCAGGCACAAATCCGCTTACCAGGTGCTACCGTACTAAGAGCAAGGATCATGTTAGCCAACATAAACGCATGAAACGTGGGAATGTGTAGCACTCACATTTTCCATTCCGAAGAACTTATCGCTACCATCGTTCCGAATGGGACCCATTCCCTGCAGCTTCTTCTCCAGCGGACTCATCGGGGGTGCTTGAGGCTCTTTCTTTGCGGGAGACGCCCCGCTCGAAGACATGGAAGACCCCTATAGAGAGAGTGGCGTTAGCATTAATCTCATGAAATTCGACTGTATTATCTCTTTTTGATCTGCTAGAAACAACTGGGCGGTCAAAACCCACCGCATTGCCCCGGAAGCTCTTAAAAAACGAGCCCATTATGGCACCAGAACTCTTAATCGACAGTAGCTAGCTTCATCTGGCAGCGATAACGGGAATGATAACTAGGACCGGACGTTGACGACAAAAGAGAAGACACGACGCGCAAACAGCTAACGGATGCGATACAAATGGGGCGGCGCAGTTGGGCCAAAAAAGGAAGGGTGCGTGCGCAGAGAGTAACGTAAAGGCTATAAATCGTAGATATCGAGTACAATGACCGACACGGTGGTCCCTAAGTCCGTGGATACACAGCGAGGAAAAAGCGTGGAACGATGGACGGCAGAGGCAAAAGAACGGGAGGTACGGCGGAATCAGGCTGAAATGGAACTAGGAGAGGTAGATGGACGAACAGGAAATTGGTGGAGTCGGAGGTAAACAGGAAGAAAAGAGTGTCGAATAGAAGGGCAAGATTAGAAAATAAAGAGTAGAAAAAGAAAGAAAGAAAAGGAGAAGAGGAAAGAGAAATAAGCTGGGGAAGAGGAGTTGAAGGAGAGAGAGCAGCCAAAGAGGAAAAAAGCGTTCTGTAAGCCGAGCTGCTATGACGGAGAGCGGGTTGCGCGGGCCCGAGCGATTAATATTATTATTATCTGGGGGGTTTTTGCCATTGAATTTGAATAATCAGAGATATTTTATACCATTCATCTTTTGCGAGGAACATCTACCATTTCTCTCGCACTTTTGGTTATCAAATGCCATTGGAAAAGAACGATGTACCGTTTACTCTTACTGTGTCTGTACTGTACCATACAAGGTTGTAAGTGGGCCGTTCTGGATTAGGAACCGGCCACCGCAGTGGGGTGCTTGCTTTTACATACCATTACGTATTAATACCTGAGGAATCAATTATCAATCCCCAGATAATATCTTATTCTGGAAGTCATCGAGACTTGTATATATTTTGTACTCTGAGTAAAGATAAGCTTACTTGGGAGATATTGCCGTTTCAATCAGAGTTGCATTGGCACGGCCGCATCTGGCCGGGTTGGTTACTCACAGGACTATGAGTGATTTAATTAAATCCAGTCGCGGGACGCCGACTGGATATCTTAGTCTGCTGCAAAGAATGGCATGAACAGTTTCTTACGTTCACATCTTAAAGACTAGTCAGGCTAATATGTCGTTATGTTCCCCTATATACTATAGATTGCTCATACCGGAAGACCGATGTGTGCTCCTTTATAAAACCTTCCTACCGGAATATCCCAAAGTCTGGTTATCTGAGGAAGACACAGCCCGCGAGTCATTGGTACTAGCGTCCATACTACTTGCATGCACTAGCTATCGTAAGCGGAGAAGCACTGTCGGACACCGGGAAACGAACCCCAAATTTACGGTCAATTCGGGCATTCCCAGAAGCAACCAGACCGTAGTGGGAACTGCATCAAAGGGAATAGAAGATTCCTACTCGGTCCTTACTTCCTTCGAGGTTCCGGACCAATAACACTTTCAATTTGATGGCGGTGATGACAACACCCATCACACAACTTGTGTTGCCATTTGAAAAGTCGCTCATGATAGATTGGAGGTGTAGTCTAGTCAAATATCTTGTCGAATACCTTCTATGTTGCAATATTCGATGCTTTATGTACGGGTATTAAAACCTCAGGCAACAGTATCACCACCACGTGGACCCCAGGATAAGCAACCAATCGTAGAATTATTAGAGCCCCACAGGAGGCTATTATCGAACGAACTTGTCTCGCAGGCTTCTAGATTAGCAGCTTATGTTACAGAATATGCGTGCGCACTACTCCGTGCATTTCCCAATCCGACCGCTTACATCCTGCATCTCGTCTAGTATTCTATATAAATCTGCTTACTTTTCATTCTGTATTAGAGTCTTACATTGCATACACTGGTCGAGAATAACTGGTCATTGAAAGAAAAAAACAAAGTCCCTTGGAATCACCCCCAACCATACCAGTATGATTGGCCCTGTCAACATTTCAACCACCAATTAGTAACCGCCCCGGCCGTATTGGCGTTAAGGTTCCCCGCCATTTCCCCCACAACTACTTCAAGCGCTGCGGCTGATTGGTTCTTCCGCACCAGAACAGGCCTCCACATACACAGCCACTAGTACGATACTTGTATGCGCTAGTAACCTGTACCTTTAACTGACACTCCCCGTGAAAACAGTGGTTTCCAAGAATAATTAGCTGTTAGCGGTACGTCTGTATTACCGGTACCGTACATACCATCGTCCAAAAACTGGCTCGGGAATTTCGGAGTGTATCTCGCCCGACAGAGTACATTGTGCTAATACACTGCGAGAACATTCTGTTCTGTGGAGGTATTGTTTTTGAGTTCTGACACTGCCGCAGATTCGATTCAGTGCTGTGCTTGGACCTCGCGATCCAACCGTCCCCGGATTTCATCCGCTGTTACATCATCGCTTCTCGTCTACTGTCACAAAGGGTGAGGGGTAACATGACACATTTTAGCCATACTCTTGATTGAGAACTATATGGACTACGAACATGTAATCGACGGCCGGATAGACGTGCAATGATAAGATACTATACATTAGTTGACAGGATGAAGGCAACGTATCTGGACTTTAGAATGAACGACCTCACCATACTCGGTATAGTAAAGAGCTGAGTGTCTACCATATGTCTTTGCTCTGTATCAGCTGCAATTGACACTCGTACTCTGTAGTTTTGAGGGTGTGCACCAGTCGTATAATTTTATTTCAAAAACCACCCGGTGTGCTCATCAAGCATGCATTCAGCGTTGATTGGACTCGATTTTATCTGATCAATTCTCATAAATCGCTATCAACCACACTGTTTTCTAATATCGTGTCCACAATGCTCATAACTCATAGTCTGAGATCGAAGCCAAGGGGGCATAGCCTGTCCATCCGTAGTCCATCCATGGGGGTTAGCATGATATTGACGTTCTTCATCCAGCTCAATGGAGTCCGCCGCAATTCCTAACCATTCCGAACATATCGTGAATAATACTGGAGGCGGATAATGTATAGACGTCTATTTCAAGGCCACTGTCGTTTCTCCAGGGACGGATCCAGCTTTTAGCCAGCCCTGACGGTAGCAGATGTAAATTACTTTGTCCGTTTGATGAAAGTACCCATTCCATCCTTAAAGAAGAATCTACATTGCTCGGATGCTTTTGCAGGAATCTCGAGCGACATTCCATGACTGAAAATCTAGCTCTTCATCCAAGAATTCCAAGTACCTTTTTGCACTTGACGTGCCAGTCAAATTCAAAACTGGCTTCCTCCTGTGAGGTTTTAAATGAGCACACATCTCTTGATGTCTGGTGCTACTAGTCAGAACATTCTCTGATGGCCATATCCTATATCGTAACATATAGTAGAGGTCGCTATCAGCTCACAAGTGCAGAATTGTACGTCTCGGTATTCAGTCGTACGAGATCTACGCTTATTCGAGCAGTGAATGGAGAGGACTGGCTATTTGACCAGATAGAGGAGGTCAATGTAGAAGACGATTTGATGTACAGTAGCTGCGCCACGAGGTGTCACAGCCACATCACCAATTAGCTTAGGGCTGTGGCTAGGCTTGCATTACCTCGGAACGGAGAAACAAACCCGATGTGGCTGCCATAATCAAGAAAAAACAGCAAGGGAGTCATGGCTTGACTCTTGACGATTGTGCGCACCCTATCTAGCTATTCTCCCAATTGCATCCAATCGAGTGGATGAAGACCTCGCTATTCCCTGGTCTTCTGTGCCCTGCTCAACGAGCCGTTTACCGCTGTTCCCCGATTAGAACCAGCCCAGCAGCAACCGTCATCGGCCAGAGAAAGAATATTCACCCCACCAGAACCCCCCACTACAACCACCACCGCCCCTCCTATTATCAATTCCCCTGTCGCTACTACTCCTCCGAGTTTTCGTTAGACACCATGCCGAAGGATAACAAGAACACGTTCAACCTCAAGACCCCGAAGGGTACGAAGGATTGGTCGGGCTCCGACGCTCTCCTCCGCGATCGCATCTTCAACACCATCGCCGATATCTTCAAGCGTCACGGCGGAACAGCCCTCGACACCCCCGTCTTCGAATTGCGCGAGATTCTGGCTGGAAAGTATGGCGAGGATTCGAAACTCATCTACGATCTCCAGGACCAGGGTGGAGAGATCTGCTCACTTCGATATGACTTGACCGTCCCCTTTGCCCGGTGGCTCGCCATGAACCCCGATGTCCGCAGCATCAAGCGTTACCACATTGCCAAGGTCTACCGTCGGGATCAGCCCGCTGTCAGCAAGGGTCGGATGCGTGAATTCTACCAGTGTGATTTCGATATTGCCGGTTCGTTTGATGCCATGGTTCCGGATGCGGAGGTTTTGAAGATCGTCACCGAAGTGTTTGAGGGACTTGGCTGGCAGGGCCGTTACAGCATCAAGACCAACCACCGCAAGATTCTCGACGGAGTTTTTGAAGTTTGTGGAGTACCATCGGAGAAAATCCGCCCTATCTCGAGTGCTGTCGACAAGCTGGACAAGATGCCCTGGGCTGATGTGCGCAAGGAAATGGTCGAGGAGAAGGGCCTCGACAGTGCGGTTGCAGACAAGATTGAGACCTACGTGGCCCGGAGGGGAGGACGGGACTTGCTCAACGATTTGCTCGAGGACGAAGCCCTGACCGCAAACGAGTCCGCCAAGGCCGGTCTGGAGGAAATGACCAATCTGATGGACTACCTCGAGGCCTTTGGTGTCCTCGACCGCATCTCCTTCGACATGTCGCTGGCCCGTGGTCTCGACTACTACACCGGTGTGATCTACGAAGTCGTCACGGAAGGCTCCGCCCCTGCCGTCCAGCAGTCCTCCCTCCCAACATCATCTTCGGAAGCCCCCGAAGCCCAAAAACTGCAAAAGTCCGGCAAGAAGGACAAGTCCAAGTCCGGAAACTTGGAAGACGATGATCGCTCCAACGACCCCACATTGGGTGTCGGTAGTGTTGCTGCCGGTGGCCGCTACGACAACCTGGTCGGCATGTTCCTTCCCAAGGCCAACATTCCCTGTGTCGGTGTGTCGTTTGGTGTTGACCGTATCTTCTCCATCACCAAGGCTCGCATTGAGCGCGAGCAGCGTGCTGAGGCTCTGCGCAGCAGCGAGGTGGATGTTTATGTGATGGCCTTTGGTGGTAAGGGCTTCACCGGTATGCTAAAGGAGCGTATGGACGTCTGCAAGACTCTCTGGAACGCTGGTATCAAGGTATGTCCTTCCTAACCCCCCCAAAAAGACTAGCAGAAAAGACACTAATGGTGACAATACCAGGCCGAATTCTCCTACAAGGTCAAGCCCAAGCTCCCCCAACAATTTAAGGCTGCCGAACAAGGCGGTATCCCCTTCGGCATCATCCTGGGCGAAGACGAACTCGCCAACGGTAAGGTCCGCGTCAAGGAAATGGGTCTCGAGGAAGGACACCCCGAGAAGGAAGGTGTGTTGGTGGACCTCTCCTCGCTGGTCGACGAGGTGAAGGCTCGTCTTGCGCGGAAGAGTCAGTCGAATGTGGATGCTCTTGCACAGCAACTGGAGGGCACTAAGACAGAGGATGCTGGCGTTTAATTGCCTGACAAAAAATGAAGGCATGAGAATACAAGTTTCAATACCCAGTTTAGATTGCATTTAGCTCGGTGAATACGATTGCATGAAGTTACAGTTACATTTGTTTTCCACTATTGTACAGTAATATATCAACCCTCTGCATTGCGCATCAGGAATGCCTTGACGAATGGCAACCGCTCGATGGCCTCTACTCCGAGGCTGCGAGCCCAGGTCACAGGTCCCTGACCGGGCACGTTATACAACTTATGCAGCATATCACAAACACCCCCGATCTTAGCATTAACACCGTACCGCTCCGCGCTATACCTTTCCAGCGTGAGCAGATCACCCACATCCATACCGTGGGTAACCGCATACTCAATGGTATTCGACAAAGACGCCACATCTCCAAGACCAAGGTTGAGACCCTGGCCGGCCAACGGGTGGACGACGTGTGCTGCATCACCGACTAGCGCAACTCGGGGCGAGATGTAGGTGGAGGCGTGGCGGAAGCGGAGCGGGAAGGATGCGACGCTGCCTTCTTGGACGCCTGTGACCATTGGTGGGACGTGGGATGGGAGAGGCGTGTGTTGGAGACGCCAGACGAGTTCGTTCTCGTGGAGGTTTTCTGTGTCTGCGACGGAGGTGGATGATGGGCGCTCCATGCCCATCATGTATTTCAGGTCTGCCATTCCGAGACGGAAGGCGGCGTTGACCATGGCGATGAAGGCCTTGGGGGCCAGGGACTTGAGGTACGCAGTGTTTTCGGGAGTGGTTGACCACACGAGGGTTGCGTGGTTATTAGGCAGCGGTAGGAGAGCAATTGGGCCTCCAAGTGATGGCAGGAAACGCTGGAATGCCGTTCTCGTACCCAGTGGGAATGGCGCAGGGTCTGGATCTGACAGGGCTAGTGTTGCAACCACGCCCTGTCGGCCGTAGTCCCAACCATCCGTGTTGATATCTGCGAATCGACGGACAGGGCTGTTGATGCCATCTGCGCCTACAAGAAGTCTGGCCGCAATTCGTGATGGTTGCTGCTGTTGTTGGGTTGAGGAGATAGAGAGGACAGGCCAAGCCGACATATTGGGTCCATCGGGATAGAAGTTTGTACCGTTTTCAATCGACGAGACGGTCGAATTGGCGAAAATGGACAGGTTCTCATCCCCGGACGCCTCAATCCGCGCCAGTAGTGAACGGACCAGGTTAGAGTTCTCCGCCATTGTCGCAACGGTGCGGAGATCTTCAAACGGCGATGTCTCCATCGACCAATCGAACGATAACCGCGACCCTGTTTCGCCATCCCACACCTTCATTTCCTGATAGTTCTGTGCGCGATTGGCGTCCAAGTAGTCCCATGCACCAATATGCTGCAGGAAAGACACAGACGAAGGCGTCAAACTGCTAACCCGGTTGGAGAACTCGTGCGGTGCGGGATTCCACGCGCGGGCCTTGCGGAGGTCCTGGGTTTCGACGAGGGCTACCCGGAGCTTCGAGGTCGCAGGCAATGCTCCTACATACCACAGTCAGTATCCAAATATTGATGAAGAGACAATCAAGCATACGCAGCGCCGCCAATAGCCCCAGACCTGCGGGGCCTCCTCCGACACAGACGACATCGTAGATCTCGGGAGCTTGGTCGGGTTTCGAAGCGAAGCCCCTTCTCTGTACGGCAAATGCTCCAGGTCGACACGGGGAGCGGACGCACAAATGAAACACTGAACAATTAACGGGACGCATCGCGATGGTACGTTGTTTGCGACGATTCAGAAGGGCTAATCAAAACGTCCAAACCGGCAAAAATCCTACCGCCTTGCTTGAAGGTTTTCGGTTGCCCTTGGTTCGTATAGGTATCATTGTGACTTTGCATACAGAGTACCAACAGAAGTACTATTGTCCCTCGTCCTTTCTTTTCCTTTCATTTCCTTTCTTTCATCCTTACTCTTCCTCCTTTCTGATATTGTGTATCCATGATGCCACTAACATGCAATAACAATGAGTGATTGAGAATCAGCCGATCACATTACAAATTACTGCAACTGCATACCGCTTACCATTATTACTGCTATCTTATGACTAGAGGCCTCATAGTACTTGCTTCTTGCTTCCCCTTCTCAACATCCTGCCTACTAATGTACAACTTGCTTCTATTTTTCGTTCTCTTTCCTATATATTCCTTCAATATTTCCAGCATATTGCAGAATTACACGTCCGTCACCTCTGTCTGCACTGGTCAGTGACAAGCCTAACCTGCTGTAGACGGCCTCCCAACCCCCTGCATCTTTTCATGAGCAAGAGCTAACGTACATCCCACCATTGCAGCAAGTCTCTAGCACTCCGGAAGACAGGCCCTCACTCCGACAGCTCAAATCCTGCTCTGTATTGACGAGTGCTTTGTGCTTTACGCTACATGAACAAGAGTGTAAGACGGTCGAGCTGCATGCAGACATTTTTAGTCGTGACACACGGCGTCAGCCTGACTTGTATTCAATATGTTAAAGGCCTGAAGTTGACATGCTCTCTACAGTGGTCACTGATGCAAAACCAGTCTTCGTTTACAATCGATCACTTTCGAGATGTACGAAGAAAGGCCTGTCAACATTGTTTCCATACACTGACGCTGTGCTCGATTTTGAGACAATGCTCGTGGACGAGGATGACGATTCTCCATCGTCCGCGGATCGGGATTAAACTTCTCGCTTCGCAAACTATCCAGTGTCCAGGACTATCTTAGTGAACAAGTTTGGGTTCTGGATAAAACCCAGTCGGCACAGAATTTGGGTCTTTCCATCAATGTTGAGGGCTTCACTGTGCTATGGGGGCTTTTTTGTGTGTACGAATCTTTTATCGAAACCGAAAGGGGATATCTTGTTCCAGCTGAGCCCAGTGGCGTTCGTACTGGCGAAGAAATCAAGTGCCGGTGGACAAAGCAGCCCTCTCGGTCTGATACTTTACTAGGCGTTTCATTAACATCACAATGTTAATTTGCCGCAGCGAAGATCTAAACCGTCCCTTGAGGAATCGCGGTCGGGCTTCGAGTCTCTGTAAGTTCCTTTTCCAGTAGCTAGCAACTACACATAGAAGAATATTACTGCCTCTACAGCCTATGTTTTTTTATTTTTAACCACCATGACAAATTGCAAGAATCAGGTTATTAATTGGTCCATATCAGTTGTTTTCTCGTGCCGTTGCGGCTTTGCACTTTCTGTGTTAGTGGGGCCCTGACGGCTAAGTATACTCAAATGTCCCACTTTTTATTCATCGGCAAAGACATCGAAGACTTTCTAACGCCTTACAGTCAACGCTTCTGGTTAAAGTAGACGGAATGGCTGTAGTTGCTGAGTAAATATCGGAGACATGATACTCTCCGGATGGTCGATGAACCGCTTTCAACCCTACCATTTACCCGAGTATAACACAATTACGACAAATAACATATATGTATATATGGCTCGTGTCCCCGCATACAGAATTCTATAAATACAGCATACCTTTTTGTTCACTCTAGAGTCTCCCAACATTCTCAACAATATATCTCAAACTGCGACAACGAACCTCTGTCCGCAACCTGGAAGCGTACAGGGAGGATATTCCTAGGCCCAGCAAACACGAAATCCTGGTCAAGGTCATGGTGTCTCTGTCTCGCAATCGCCGCATCGCTATATCTATTTCCTGTCAAGGATAATGTGATTCCGTGTTCGAATGCCGCCGGTGCTGTTGTTGAAGTTGGAGAAGGAGTAGGATTTTGTTGCCGGAGATCATATCATTACTACTCTGGGCTTCAGTAATCTCTCAAACAAGCTGGTTGAATGACTAGGGACGGCCTATTGACAGTGCTCTGCAAGAATACCTCACTGTTCCTGGTATATCTGCCGTTAGAGTCCCTAAGGAGTCTCCTCAAAGTTTTACTAAATGGTCAACCTTGGTCATTACCGGTGTCACTGCTTGGAGTGCGCTGTATGGAAATATTCCACTTAAGTTTGGCCATGTAGCTAACAAATTATTGCAAATGACTGAACAATATTCTAGATTTGCTTTTGGTTGTGATAGAGAAGCATGCGAAGTTGCAAGGCTTCCGCAAGGATACTACACAATAGCATTAACAGCTAACTAAAAAATACTATGTACAAAACGCCCAGCAACCAAAAAAGAAAAATACAACAATACCCCGAAGGCACCAGCCTCCGGGATACCCGTTCTTGGTTTGATTGCTACCAAATTTGGCCCTATATTTATACCCGCATTATGAGAACTCCGCCACAATAACGGGGATCCTTGCAGCAGTAACAATCAACAGGCACACAATAATCTTAAGGAACTGAATTGTGTTTCAGGCTAGACCTGCATACTGGAGCCCGGATACATATTTTGCAGCGTGGCTTTGCTAGCTCGCCTCACCCTGTCCAAATGCAATCAATGTATGTACAGCCTCCATGCCAGACCGGGGTGAATTTCATTTCTCATCTCATCTCAGCCTTGCCAGCGCCATCTGCCAGGTTCGAAAAGGCGAAATAAGGGAATAATGGAGTATGATTGTCTGGTTGCCTGGGGAGTACATAAGTGTGGGATTTTCACGCTGGGACCGATGTGCGCTATTCAGGGTCTTTTCACTTAGAAATTTCGGAACCCCCCTCCCAGGGGTATTGATACATAGCCTCTGGTTATGGCTTCCTCTACCGGTAATTCGTCACCAGCAGCTACGACGGAATTGAAACCTCAATCCAAATCCAAGTCGAAAAAAGAAGACAATGAACCGCCCCTTAGCGCCAACTTCGCCCGATCCTCATCCTCCATGATCGGCTACGACCACGAAGTCTATCTTCAGTTAATAGCTGGAGGGAAATCTTCCACAAAGACGGCTAACCAGGTCTATCGTGAGGTGAGTGTGTTCTATTTTTATATGATGATATGAGAAAATGGTGGTTAATTGGTCAGGAACGGACAAGACATCTCACCACTCGGGCGTTGGACCCGGCCATCCTGGAGCCCCAGGGGGATCCCAGTTCGGTGGATTTTGAATGTGCTGAGTACCAGCGGAAGAAGGACCGGATTCAATAGATTAGCGGACTGTTGGGTTGTTTGCCTGTTCCGATAGGCTGGTGTCATGATGTAGTTCTTTTCCTACGACTAAGATCGTCTAATACGTAGGATGAACAAAAGTTGGTATGTACTGGGTATGGAAATTGTCTGAAATAAACCATAGTATATCGTCATTACAGCCATTGATGTCAAGCAAATCATTTTTCAATCCACCAAAAGCAGTCGTAAATATCAAATTAGCAAAGAAAATGCAACCATCAACCTCTTTCTCAACTACCGTTCTGTATTATCCTCCGTCCTCTCAGGATTCCCCTCCACCTCGCCCTCCATATCAGCAACAAATCGCTCCCACGTGTTGATAACCCCCTGGTAAAAGTCGATATGTTTGGCAGCGAAATCCCCCAGCGTGTCCCGGAACTCAGCCGCCTTGATCCGCTCAAAGTCCGCCACCTCGCGTACGACTTCCTCATCGAACATCTCCGACGTCGTCTTAGCTGAGTCCACCTCGCGCGTGAGCTCGTCAATACGCAGCTCCAGCTTGCGCACCCGTTCCCGCCGGGATTGCTCGTGGTCGACACCGCGCATATCTTCCATCTTGGAGCGGATGAAGGAGGCCGGGGAGGAGGTGAGGGGGTTGGAGGCGTAGTAGGAGGATGGGTTGGCGGCCAGCGAGTCCCGCTCGGCGACCGCTTTGTTGCGGTAGTCGACCAAGGCTTCGAAATCGAGTTGTTTCTGCTCCCGGGTCTTGAGCAGGTTCTTGACAGAGGTGATGTATGATTCCATGTCCCGTAAGGAACCAAGGTAGTTCTGGTCCGTATGGTCTTTGAGCGTCTTGAGCCCGCGCCCTGTCTCCTCTACCGAAGCTGCGAATATCTGCAAGGGAACCTCGACGTTGGGTTCGAGACTGACCAAGCTGCGGAACTGCGTAGCTAACTCGTTATAGTCTGTTTCCAGATCCGACTCGCGACGGGCCACCCGGCCCACGATCTTCTCGACATGGTTGAGATCCTCATCTAACTTGTCCGCCTTCTCCCGAACCTCAATGAACCGACGATCCGGCTTGTGCACCTTTGTGAATGCGTTGACAAAGGTATCTGTAAAGTTATCGAAGATCCCCGCTCCCCCGGCAGTCTCCGATGAACCCTGGGAAGTGCGCGATGAGCGCAGCCGCATATGCGCATTCCAGTCCGGTGATTCCAGGAATATCGTCAATATCGGTGCTCGACGGAAGACAGGATGCAATGTAAGTCGTTTGAGAAATCGATGTAGGGACCAAGCACGACGGGTGGTGAATTCAGGCCCAAACCTGTCTCCCCGCACGTACTCCATCTTGTGCTTATCAGGCAACGGCGGAACCGCGCAGGCAGGATATTCTCGATAAAGCGTCTTGTATAGGAAGTAGAAGTCGGTGAATCGTCTGCGCACGGAAAACTCCGGCTTTTGGAAGGATTTAAAGTCGGTCTGTACACGATCATCTCGTCAGTACTTTCATCCATAATCTCTTTGCTACGCAGGCAACCATCGTGAAGATCACGTAAAGCAGTAACAGCAGTAATATAGAACAGCACCCACATGCGTCGTAACCAAATATGAAACATATGCGTCCTTCGTTCCATCATTCTCCTTCAAAGGCGATGAGACATTGCATTCAAGAACCCCGTCACCGATGCCTGCCAGGTCGATAGCGTCGGCCAACGCCCCGGCCTGCGGTTCATCGTGGGCTGAACTCATCCTTCGCTTGCCATTGACATCGTAGTTGAGTCCACGTTGTTCTTCTGTATCTGTCCCGGAGGTGGTTGGACGAGAGTTGTCACTATCCGGTTCGTTTCTCCACGAAACGCTGTCGAAGTCGTCGTGCTGATTCATCGAGGGGTTTTCGATAGGCGCTGATCTGGCGGTCCAGAGAGGTCTATCGCTTGTTTTCGAGGATAGTCTAAGTAATTAGTGTGCAAGACCTCAAGGACAAGACGTAGATGTAGTATTAGATAGCAGAGAGGGAGATAGCGACGGTGTTGCGGAGGAAAATGGATTGGTGGAGACCGGCGTCATCGCCGGGAATGCCAAGAATTGCCTAAAAAAGCGCCGAAAGGGTGCCTTCTTCTACCTACCGTTTTCAGTTTTCTTAGAGCAGAAGGCTTTCCAGATAGAAATAGAGCACATCAGAAATACAGAAACAGCGTTTTGGAATGGCCTTCGAGGAGTTAATTTCCAAGGCCATCGAGACATTCACTTTAACAAAGATGCCTGCTACTGGCAATGGGTGCTTCTCTGACATATGAAGTTATCAAAGCAGCGCACATTGTACCAAGTCTCTGAAGGGTTATGCTATATTTGATGGCGTAAACCTCTATGATAAGATAAAGCATGGCATCAACACGGGGTCTAGGCCCTTGAGATTGGCAAAAGAAAGCGTACACCTGTGGATGAGACCATCAGAAATACTGTTCACACAAGGATTGGCCATGACCGAAGACCTTATACAGTTGGATGATAGTAAGTTACGTTGATCATGCTTTATTGTGAGCTTTCTAACATGGCTCTACGAACTAGAGGTCGATAATTGGGAATTAACGTTGATATTGGATCTTTTTGAACATTCTACCCTATGGGACATTGTGCCCTGGGCATCGGCTATGCTCACAAAGTCGAATATAACCTTTGCTAGAAATAACGGACAGTCAAAGACTCTCAAGTATCAGCCAGGGTATAGACAAAGCAATAAGTACCTCGAAGAAGGCTTTCGGCACCTGGCAAAGCTAGGAAAGCTGGTTGGTCACCTGCCATGGAACAGGCCTCAGGATAATCAGTACCTTTTTCCTGCATGAATATCTATCTGCAGTTAACAGCTGGCAGATGCCTGCCAAGTACTAGGTGGTAGTTTTCCACAGTGAGCTGTATAGTCTCAAACTGAATGGCCATAAATTGGCCCTGAAGGGACTGATTGCCCTCATCCACTGGTCGAAGTTAGGAAAGGTGAATGTGTCTACGTCAACAAACATAATCAGTAAATCTTTCTTGGTCCCAGGATTCAAGTCGGGCAGATACTGTGAAAGGTGGGGGAAATCAATTACCAAGGTGGCATTGTCTGTTACCCTTAAGGGCGATGAATTTTGAGCTAGCCCCAGTTCCCCCCATCTTAGGATGTCAATCACCCTTCATTCCCAACGAACATCTCGGGGCTTGAGCTGTCACTTTTATGAGGACAATACGTTCGGAGCCACATACAGCCCCCAGGGAAGGAAGACATACGTATCGTGTTATAGCTACGAAAGGCTATCATATCGAGTGCTGGGAAGGACCAAGAGTCACCCATGATTCGAATTTGATTGAGTGTTCTCTTTATGTATATACAAAGTACCGATTATTCCACTCTCGCAAGCAAATTTATACTCAAAAGTAATACCTAAACGCAAGTAAAACCAGAATTCCAACTATTCAAGATTACCTAAGGTGATTTAGGTACTTATATCATTTCTCCGGCTCGTCATAACGCTCTCCGCTACTCGTCTCTCGTGCTTTGTGATCACGGTACGGTCCTTCATCGTCGTCATCACTGAGTAATTCTTCATCGCTTTCCCCGGCAAACGCGTTGTACAGCTCACCACCCCGGCGTTGGGTACGGCTCGAGAATCCAGTCATGGCATGTAACTCATCCTCGTCTTCGACGACTTCAAAGTCGTAGTCATCGCGAGGGTTGTCACGCGCGCGCTTGCGCCGTTGCACGTTGAAGTAGACACCGAGGCCGATGCAGAATACGATGATGGAACCGATGGCTGCGTAAATCCACGCTTGAGTGCGTTTCGAAGCACCGAAGGTAGGGAAGAATGAGGGCAGGAAGCTCTCAGACACAGGGGTGCTGGTGGGGATAGCGGATTGAGTCTCCATGGGAGGCCGGGGCTCCGGAGATGCAATCGTGGTCGTTGCGAGGTCTTGTGTTTCGCTGGGTTTAGCGTTGACAGGGCGGTCGACGGCCTCGTTGGGTTCACCAGGGACCTGGGTCTTGGTTGGTTGGGGCTGGACACTGGTCGTAACCACAGTGGCGTCTTCGATGGTGTGGTCGTCGTCGTGTTCCGTCGGGAGCGGGTGCAAAGGCTGATTGGCTCCATCGATGGCCTCTCCCCAAAGATTCAACCGCCAGTCGATAAACTCTCCAGAGTTTTCGTTGACTTTGGTGTCTTTGACGATCACTGTCCATTTTCCGATTCCTGACTCACCCCTGAAAACTAGTTAGTCTAGAAGAACAGAAATATGGGACGAGAACTGGAGTCCTACCAGTGAGCAACAGTCATGAAGGTCCAGTCAACATAGCCAACTGGTGCATTGTCGGATTTTCTAGCCGTACTCAGATGGCTGACGATGCCCTCAGGACTGCGCAATTCCACACTCAGGTCCCCACGACGGGTGTGGTTCACGTTCATGGTCACGGTGACATGCTCCAACCGATCAATATTGGCCTTCTTCAACATGTCACTAGTCACCTCATACGAGCTAGACAGGCCCTGTTCGCCTTGAGGAATCTCATGAAGAACGCGGAGCCATGGAGAGTTAAACCAAGCCTGCGGTTTCACCAAGTCCCATGTCTTGGCCTTCTGGACCATGGAGTATGCGTCAATCTTGCCGTACCCCCAGTCATGGCTGAACTTTCGTCCAGCTTTCGTGATCTGCCAACTTCCGTCATCCTCGTGAATCGGGATGGCCGAATCGAGCATCAGGTATTGAGTATCGCGCCACGTCAGGTCCGGACGAGCACTGAGAGCGAGGGCCACCACGCCGGCGCCGAGCGGACCCGCTGCGGAGGTTCCTCCGTGGAGCTTGCTGCAAGTGTCAAGACCAACATCGGTGGTATGAATCGCATCGCCGGAGCCACTGCTGTACGCGACCACCAACTGCGCGGAGCAGGACTCGGAATAGCTTGGGTGCTTGCCTGCGCGGTCAATGGCACCCACCGTGATACTGTAGATACTGTTGGTGTACCCGTCGAAGTTGCAGTTATCATCTGATGCTGCACCATTGCCAGCGGCAAAGACGAAGATTGAACCTTTTCCATCCCGACCATTCTGCACGCCGTTCACGATGGCCCGTTTGATCATAATCCCAGGACCTTCCATGGTCTGTCCATCATCGGGAGGCCCCCAAGAGCACGAATAGATGTCATTGTGTTGGTAGTCATAGTTGATGGAGGCCGCCTCGTCCGCATCGTCGATCGGCTTGGACAAGATACGGATGCCAGCAATTCGGCTGTCGTAAGCCACTCCAACACCGCAAACATCGTTTTTAGCCGCCGCGATTTCACCGGAGCAGCGCGTACCGTGCTTATCATCGTAAAGGCGGGGTTTAGGCTCGGGAGTCTTGTCGTTAAAATCGTAGGAACCCTCGGGATAGTAGTTGGGTCGGAGGTCGTTGCTGTACATATCTAGTCCGTCGTCGACAATAGCCGTAATAACACCCTGACCGGTAATCCCCTCCATCCATACACCCGTCACGTTCAGATCATGCCCAACTTGTACCGTGTTGTAAAGATGCCACTGGTCCGCGAAGATCGGGTCCGTGATACCGAGGGCCATCGCAACCTCCTGCTGAGTCTGAACGGCTTGTGCGTCTGTCTTACTGGAGAAGAAGCTCCTCGGCTGATTTATTGGCGGAGGCATTCTTTTCTCCAATCGTTTCCGTAGAGCCAGTTTCTGCGACCAAACGATGCCGTCCAAGCCATCCTCCCTTTTATCTAACGCCGCGCCATTTCCCGACCGCCGCCGTAACTTCCTCCGCAACTGTAGATCCTGCAGCAAAGCATCGATATTCGAGCTCTCTTCTCTTGGAAGGGAGAAGGTATGGTGGCCTGGTAGTTCACCTACTTGGCCTTCGTGGCGGGCGCCCAGCGCCTGGGCGACTTCGGAGGGCAACGTGGACTCATCGAGTTGTAGAGCGAAGAAGTCGTGGGTATCGTAAGAACGGGGTTGAAAGTTTGTCGTAGAAGCTGTACACAGGAAGCCCAAGGCTACTGCTGCGCTGGTGAGAAAACGCATTTTCAGGTTGTAATCCGAGTTGAGATTCGAGGTCTTAGGGAGGGTTGCCTCTCCGAGGCGAGACGAGTTCAGACAAGTAAGAGTACCATGAGCTGCCGGGAACCAGCCAGCAGGGAGAAAGCAGGAACAATTGGTTGGTTAAAATATATAGAAGGTTATTCTCTAAGACTGACAGAGGAAAAAATAAAGAGGGAGAAGAAGGAGAAACGTGGAAGAGGAAAGAGATCAGATGCGACGGGGAATTGGGATCGTTGGATGAACACCGCCAGACGCGGCCGGGACAGTTGTGCTTTTCTATGTCGCTGTACAGAGTAACAGATCAAAATAAGCAGCCACGGAATTCGCCTTGCGCGTCTTAACTGATCTTCCTCTCTCTCTCTTTGTTATGCCTCGAAATGAGCCTCTTTGACCCGATTATTCTACCAGGGGTACGCCTTGTTGGGCTTAGTCATAAGACACGTTTTCATCGAGGCGCAGCATTTGGCTGTTTGCGTGCAATTTTGTACTGTTAGGCTTACCCTGGTTATATATGGTATATGGAACACAATGCCATAGACTATTCCGAAAAACACATAAGAGAACATTGTCTGGTGTATTTCATTCTCATACTTGTACGAAGTAGGGACCTTACCGGAAATGGTATAGTGCAACACTCAATTAGGAAAATGTCATTCTATACAAGATCTCCGACCAAATGCTTCAGGCCTCTTCGTCACAAAGTCATCAAATGGGAATTGAACTTAATATTTAGTCTTCTCGAGAGGATTACCACACATTTCCAGCAGCCTGGCTTTCACTCCCTGCGCCTTTTCCTTGGAATAACGTACATATATGGTGTCCGTATTGATCCGGATACCGCCATCAGGAGTGGTGGCTCATTGCACTGGATATAATGCATCAGTGTGGATCCATCAAACCAGCAGAAGAATCCCTGAGCCAACTCACACGTTTGGTCCATAGACCCTGTGGGCCGTTGAATTCATCAAAAACAACCGTCTCTTCATCAAAGCTCAACAGAGGTCTCGGACCTGTAAGCATCGCGGTATGTTCTTCAATGGCAGGGCTATTCAACATGTGCTCAAGGTCTTCGATTCGACTCTCCTTAGCGGGTTTCGGGGGAAGCACTTCATTCAATTCCTGAAGTATGGATGACGGCTGCTCCAGAACTGGGCCCATCGGCCTGAATAAGACTTGAGAGCTTCGCGGTACTCTATGGAGTTTACACTAACTATACACTGTTTAGTAATTGCGGTCAACCCTTTTATAATTCTTTTACTAAAACGGTAAGAGGTACGACTGGTTTCGCACTATCCAGTGTATCCGCCTTAGTATCTTTCATCGAGTCCCTCGAGTCATTATCATGCGGAACTGACGTAGCCAACGAGAAACGCTGGATGAAGCTGAGATTCAGACCGGAGAACATTGCGCCAGAATATTTTTCAATCTTGGCAGACCATTATCTTGCCGCAAGTCATTTGCTCAGGGTTTCAATACTAATTGGACATTAGACGCTATGTACTAAGCTGCTCCGTACATAAGCATGAGATTTGAACTGACGAATGATTGTCCCTAGCGCTTATTCAATCCAATAGCAACCATGAGTGGCAGTTATTCGGCCCAAGCTAGCCATTCTTCGAGGCTTGCCCCGACCCCGTCCATGAATCGATGGAACACGTTTTTAGTAGGTCTTGCAAGGCGAGAAACTGTGGTGGAACGTCATGCTCGTATTGGGCGACAGCATGCTAGGCTATACCATACAAGTACGACCGAGGTGCTTGTAAGACGTTGTTCAACTCGTCCGCGGTTGGTTCGAGGCGTTCTGGTTGGTGTGTTTGCCTGGCTATATCAGACGTGGAGAGCGCAGAGTGAGCGACAGCTTACCAGATTTGCTCATTGGGTTCATGTTGTCTCGCGAAAGACATTAGACCAAATGATGCTTGTTAGTTGACGAGTAAAGGGTGCCATGATGCCCATGACGACAGCGTTGGGAAGCGCAAACAAGGCTCTATACGGATATATGGAGCAGTGAATGGTTATAAACTCGACAATTCTTTCATTCAGAAACTTGCAGCAGATGTGATATATCCTGATGTCTTCTATGTTACCAGTATAATATACAGATACAGATAAAGCTGCACAATGTGAATAAACCTGCAGCAGTCAAATCGCCGGGCAACAGCATCCCCACCATCGAGTCTTATGCAGTTGATGCGTCCAATGTGATCATTTTAACCAGTTCTTCTAATTGAAAAGATTTTCTCCAATTTTCTTATAATAGAGTACCTTCTACACCGTCTGACTGAGTCCACAAATAAGATTCAGAGCTGAGGGCTGGGGTGACCAGCCACCAGGAATACTATTCTTATCGCTTCCTTGTCGCAAACCGCACCTCTTTCTTCTCTCTTCCTCTTCACGTTCGTCTCATGTTCTCTTTGCGATTTGATATATCTCTCTTTATTTTTTATTTTTTTTTGAATTCTGCCCTTGTTTTTTCTTCTTGAATATATTTCGCCTTTATACACTTTGTTTTTATTGTATATCCAAGTCACAGTATATATCTGTCGCCGATGACCCAGCAGTGGACCTGAAAGAGAACCAATACAGACTACCCGGTTGAAGAGTCGACCCGGAAATAATGTATGCTCTCAATATCTCGCATCTGTTCTATTTGATAATAAATTACTTCAGAGTCAGAAGTGCTGATCGAGCAGCGTTAATCTAGATTCACAAGTTCCTCACGGTGAGATCGCATCCATAAACAATGGCAGCAGCCGCCTCCCGAAGACTTGCAGATGCCACCAACGGACATCCTATGCCATCGCAAGAGACCGAGAACAAAGGAGTGGAACGCATACCATCAAGTAGACGGCAAAATGGCTACGAGAGAGATGTCGCATACCATCCTCGAGCGCCTCAGGCCCAAGTCTCCAGATCCCAGACGGTCTCATACAGGAGATATCCAGCACCAACAGCCCGCGGGCATCATCGTTCATCCAATTCATTTTCCGCGAGATCCAGGAATATGCCTCCAAATTGGGACGATAAACCACTTCCCCCAGAGCCCGAGACTACGGAAGACGAGTCTACAACGCCGAGCAGACGTCCATTGCCGCAGCCCGCTGTACCGCAGGACGAAAGCGCACGGGGAGCCTCACCACAGACGATCCTCAGTACCCAACCGACATCGCCGTTAAGTCGATCAGATACCACCCGTTCGACCAAAGAGCGGCGGCATGACTGGGCTTCGGACCGATCTCCTCTACAGAAGCTGGAAGTGGCCTTGGATGGAATTAGCAAAGAAGAGAAACGTGCTCGAGTTATGGAAGCGGAGATGAAAGTCAAAGAGCGATTGGAGCGGCAAAAGGCTGAGAGCGAAGCTCATGATTCACCAGCACCAGCACCAGCTCCCGCTAAGGAATCTGCTAGCCCTTCTCCTGCTCTTGAGACTCCGAAGCCCAAAGTCGAAACGCCGCAAATGAACTTGGACCGGTCAACTAGGAGTACGACCAGAAGTATCAATTCCTCATTAGGGACAAACACTCCCGATGGGTACCGTGATTCTCCGGAGGAACGTCACATCCAGAGGTCCAATACCACAAGAGAGCCGTCGTCGTTTCGGTACGCCGCAGTGCCTCGTAATGACATGCGTTACGTTAAGCCTTCGGCTGGTCAGCCTGTACCCGCTGGTCAAGCTCCCCGGCGAGCTGTGTCAGTCAGCCATCACCCTGGAAGACCGATGCCGCGGCCATTAGTGAATGGAAAGTCGTCTCAGGAAACTCCGGTAATACACAAGAGGACTGTATCTCAAGCTGACCCGGTATCCGTGCCTCCGAGGAGAGTCATGCTTGACGAGAACCAAGCACCACGGCAGGCATCAATCCCTGTCCCGCACGATCTTCCAGGAAGACCAGCCGAGCAACGGGCACCCTCAGCTGCCATGCCAAATTCTCAGCGGCCATCGGCGGGCGCCTATCTGGCACAGAATGCAATGGTACCTGAGCCTGTTCAACCAGTCACGAAAGATTTGGCCGTTCCGCAGGACCTTCCATCTCACGAGTCGAACGAGTGTACTGCGCCACTGAAGCCAAAACGAAACACGGTCTCTTTCAATGTACCACCGCCCACACCACCTCCATTATTCGAATGGAAGAATGCGCCGGTGGCTAGGCTGAACATTTCCGATTTCGAGTTCCAGAATCTGGATGTTGCTAGAATCAAGGCATGGTGGGGCGAAGGAGCTTCCAATCGTCGACGAAGCAGAGGGCTTCCGAAGAATTACCAGATGCCTTCTCAGAAGCCAAGGTGTAAGCAACTTACCATTCCACTTGAGTCCAACGGGGTATTGACAATTGATGCAGCATACAAAGCCTTCCAACCATCGCTTCATTTGAGAAGCGGTCCTCTGCTTCGGTATACAGGGATGAAACGGGTGCAGATTGATGGGCCCAATGGACCGTTTGAGAAGGTGACATGGAGAGGCAGCATCATGATCGTGACTCAGGACTCCAAGTCCGTATACGAGCCAGCACCAACTTTGAGACTCTTCTCCCAGCCGATGGATCTCTTGCCTCCTCCGCCTGTCGTGGTCAATGGTGATGACGAAGGATCCCAGCTTCCACCCGAGTACGTCGACCCGACCGCTGGGCTAATGAAACTTGGACGCGACGGAAGGCCGCTGTACGTCAAGCCCGTGGAGCATACCGAGGAGGAGTTGGATCTGTCGCATGTGGAAGACGACGATGGGATATATGAGTTATCCGCCAGCATCCTCGATTTTAGCAGTGAAGGAGTCAAGCAGCCAATGCCCGCCAACCGGGTCCACACAGTGGACGGAGAAGTCGCTGGGGCGTACAAAGAGCTAACCGGCATCCGCTTGTACGCGGACCTAGACCGCGATGTCACCTTCTGGCGATTCAATATCGAAGTTGAACTAGGTGAAGCCCAGCAGCGGATCGCATACCGCATCAACCACAGTCCCGCGTTGGGTTTCTGGGTCCCAGCCAAGTCACAGATGATGAACATGACCTTCCACAGCGGCAACGGATTTACTCCTGGGGTTGACACGAACAAGTTCTGCGGACCAGACCCTCTATGGCGCGATATCCTCAACGAGCATCAGACTCGACCGTTCCATGTGGTGATCGGTGGAGGCGACCAGATCTTCAACGACAAGGTCACGGCAGAATCTATACATTTCCAAGATTGGCTCAAGATCAAGGATCTGGGAGATCAATACAACATGCCCTTCGATCCAGAGTTTCGCGCGGAGCTGGAGAGCTTATTCCTGAAAAACTATTTGACGTGGTTCTCTCAGGGATTGTTCTCGTTGGTGGGATCCCAGATTCCTATGGTCAACATGTGGAATGACCACGAAATCCTCGAGGGGTATGGATCGTACCCTGACGAGTTTATGCAGAGTCCGGTGATTTCGGGTCTGGGACGTATTGCGTTCAAATATTACCTGTTGTTCCAGCACCAGACTGCCATTGAGGAGACGGAACATGATGAACCCAGCTGGATTATGGGGGCTGGACCAGGCCCTTATATCAAGGAACGAAGCCGGAGTCTGTTCATCCCGCTTGGTAAGGGTGTGACTTTGCTGGGTCTGGATGAGAGAACCGAGCGGATGAGCCATGAGATTCTCAGTGAACCGACTTGTGATATCATCTGGGATAGATGCCATCGCGAGATGAACCGGGGAGAGGTCAAGCATCTGCTCGTGCTTTCAAGTATTCCCATTGCATATCCCCGAATGGTGAGTTCTTCTATTTCCCAGAAACGGATTCAATGGCTAACATGGTGTAGGCAATGCTCAAGAATATCCTGAACAGCCGCAAGTCTCTAGGCAAAGCAGGACTCTTTGGCGGCCTGGTGAACAAAAACGGTGGCAAGATCGAGATATACGACGACCACTGGACCGCCAAACACCACAAGGCCGAACGGACATTCCTGATCGAAGATCTCCAGGACCTTGCTGCAGACAAGTCCATCCGAATCACCATTCTCAGCGGCGATGTCCACCTGGCCGCCATGGGACAGTTCTATTCGAATCCCAAGCTGGGCCTCCCCAAGGACAAGGATTACCGGTACATGCCGAATATCATCTCATCAGCGATTGCAAATTTCCCGGAAACTGAGATGGTGTCGGATATGCTCAACAGGCGCAACCAGGTGCATCATATGGATTCGAACACGGATGAGGATATGATACCGATCTTTACCCATGATGTTGATGGGAAGCCGCGGAATAACAAGCGATTGATTCCACGACGGAACTGGTGTTCGATTCGGGAGTATCAGCCTGGTATGTTTCTATGATTTTTTTTTTTTTGATTTTGAGCCGTCTAACAATGTATTAGGCTTCACTCCACCAGTGACACCCGATATCGATGATGACGAGGAAGAGCCTCGCCCGGGGAAGCTTAAGCGGACATTGTCATTAACGCGCGGAGACCGACCGGCAGGTGGACTCCTACGACGCCTCTCAGGCCGTGGTCGCCCTCCAACTACGGACATCGACTTCGACAACCTAGGCAACGGAAAAGCCAGTCGCCGCATGAGCATGGACGGCCCCTTTCCACCATCAAGCAATAGTTCGCTCCGACCGCCACGATCAACCGAGTCATTCAACCGACCCGGAACCGGAGCCGGAACTGGACCCGGGTCCTTTTTCCGCCGACCTACGAACCCCAGCCGACGGGGCTCGATTCGGTCGAAGAAATCGACTACGAGCAACACTAACAGCACGACCAACACTACTACAGGGGATGACGACGGAATGGGCGGTCTGGTTAACCTGGAAGGCGGTCTGGCGATTACGTTGAATCTGGAGCTGAACCCGAAAGACCCCGCTGGGATCACGACACCGTATAAACTGCTGGTTCCGATGTTACGGTATGACGGGGTGGAATATGACCCGCCGGCGACGCGGGTGACTAAGGGGTGGAAGAAGTGGCTGGGAGTGAAGAAGGGTGGCCATCTGAGCCAGGAGAATAATAGAAATGGAGAGGAAACCGAAGGGGACGAAGTCGAGTCGGATGGGGAAAACTACGATAACGGAGATCAACATGGACAGGCGGAGGACCACTCGGACAGTGATGCGGATGTGGGAGCGGGACCGGCATCGGAGGAGGGGCGGAAGAGGAAGAAGTGGTTTGGACGTAACCTGTGATTCAATTTTTTCTTCCTTATGATAGTACGGATTATCTTCTTTTATTTGGCGTTGTTGATTAGTATACTCTGCACGTGACATGATTGATGAGATCAGATAATGCAATTATGATGACCGGGATTATCAATCTGGGAATCTGGGAGCATAAAGTCTCGCCCGCACCGCTTGCTAAGCACATCCACGTGACCGGTCTCGCCAGACTTGATTAGAAGCACAATTATTCATTCCAGAAGCTGGAATATGGGCCGTTCTTTTATGTTCTTCTCTCTTTTTTCTCTCTTCTCTCTCTTCTATCTCGTTTATTTTCTATAAAAGGCTGTAATCCGTAATCTGTCAAGTTCTGGCTCCACTGCCCCTCGCCTTAATAATCCATTCTGTCCCCTCTTCCGCTTTTTTCTTTTCTTCCATTTCCGTCTCTCACCACCTCTGATCCTCTTTTAAAACCCCCTCTATCCTCCCCTCCCCAAGAAATCCCTCTGCAAAACCGTCAAGTTGTTTTCCTCCGCCTTTCGTCGTTTTCCTCTCTCCATCCGGTCTTCTTTAGGATTGACCGCGGCTGCTGCCTCTTCTCTACATCAGAAATCTTCTCCGTCTGCCTCTGTTCTCTCTAGTCCGTTTACGGCGCCAACGAGCGTCAATTCGTCTTCCAGAATGGTGCACACCAAGGTTGTTAGTAAGTATCCCTTCACATCCCATTGTACTGTTCTTTCGCAGGTACCTGACCTGATCTCTCCAGTCATCGGCTCCGGCCCCGCCGCACACACTGCCGCCGTCTACCTCTCGCGAGCGGAATTGAAGCCCGTCCTTTATGAGGGTATGCTGGCCAACGGCACCGCGGCCGGTGGTCAGCTCACCACCACCACCGACATCGAGAACTTCCCCGGTTTCCCCGATGGCATTGGCGGCGCCGAACTGATGGAGGCCATGCGTAAACAATCCATCCGCTTCGGCACAGAAGTCATCACAGAGACCATTTCCAAGCTGGACCTGTCGCAGAAGCCCTTCAAGCTCTGGACCGAATACAACGACGGCCCCGACAATGCGCCCGCCCACACCGCCGACGCCGTCATCATCGCCACCGGTGCCAACGCCCGCCGTCTCAATCTCCCCGGGGAGGAGAAGTTCTGGCAGAACGGTATCTCCGCCTGCGCTGTCTGCGACGGTGCCGTGCCCATCTTCCGCAACAAGCCGCTCTTCGTCATTGGTGGTGGTGACTCCGCCGCCGAAGAGGCCATGTTCCTCGCCAAGTACGGCAGCCACGTCACTGTCCTCGTCCGTCGCGACAAGCTACGTGCTTCCAAGACCATGGCCCACCGTCTCCTCTCGCATCCCAAGGTCACCGTTCGCTTCAACTCCGTTGCCACCGAAGTGCTGGGTGAGGACAAGCCCATGGGTCTCATGACCCACCTCCGCGTCAAAGACACCGTCTCCGGCCAGGAGGAAGTCGTCGATGCCAACGGTCTGTTCTACGCTGTTGGTCACGACCCCGCCAACGCCCTGGTCAAGGGTCAGGTCGACCTCGACGAGGATGGCTACATCATTACTAAGGCTGGTACCAGCTACACCAGCCGCGAGGGTGTCTTTGCTTGCGGTGACGTCCAGGACAAGCGGTATAGACAGGCTATCACCAGTGCTGGTATGTTATATACCCTTGCTACAATAATTCTCAGGAAAACACGCTAATACATTGAAACAGGATCTGGCTGCATCGCTGCCCTCGAAGCCGAGAAGTTCATCGCCGAAGCTGAATCTGAGTCTCCCCCTCAGGCTGAGACCCAGGCTACCAACCAGGCCGAGGGCTCGACCATCCAGCCCGCCGCCCAGGAGGTCCCTGGCACCGAGCGCCGGAAAGACTCCCAAGGTGGTACCGCTGAGTACCAGCAGAACCCTCTCCTCTAAGCAGCCTCCTCTATTTCACCTTTTCTCCTCTAAACTCCACCTACCGATTCCCTTGATATCATGATTCCTTCCTAATTGGTTGGTTCTCTGGTTTCTCTATGTAATGATTATTCATATTTTGTCATGATTTGTGTCATCTGTCATCTTGCCATATTAGATTTCGTTCAGCGTGTTTTCTTGTATCGCTGCCACTGTTAATTTCAGTGTTACCTTGGATTTTACCGCCTTTTAAGGGGCTACTTCAGTCGATAGATATAGAATTGTAACTCATAAATTGGGTTTACAGGTTATTCTCTGCACTGCACTGCAGTAGCTGTTTTGACGTCATAAGAAGGGAAATAGAAAACAACAGGTCTCAAGACGGATTAGTCGATGGATTTGAAACCGAAGCATTAGCACCGTTGGCCGTAGAAGACTCAGGCTGCCAGCTCTCAAACGGATTCTCCTTACACCACCGATCCTTAACCTCATACGACCTCCTCTCCCACTCCATCGCTTCTCGCCGCCACCGTTCCGCAGCCTTCTCATTCATCCGCCGATTCACCTCCACCTGCTCAAGATACGGCCGTCGAATCTCCTCCGCCGCTTGTCTCCACATAAGCCCCAGAACCTGACGGACTTCATCGCGCGCGGCTTTCGCATTGCAATTCTTGGACGTGGCACGTTTCTGATCGTCAGCCTGCTCGCGCGCTTGCAGCCAGTAGTCCTTCTGGTAGAAGAGAAAGGGGTTTAGGCCTGTTTTTGCGGGACGGGGTTGTGGATGGCCGATTTCGGCATAGATAGCGTCCCACATGGCTGTGTTGTAGGCGTCGCGGAGGGCTTTTTCGGCGGGGATGAAGGAGTTGTTGGTTCGAGCGGGTGGTTGTCGGTCTGTCGAGGACGGTGTTGGCGCTGCGGGTTCCTTCCGCTTCTGGCCTGTTGTGACGGGGGTGTTGCTGACACTGCCTTTTTCTGGGACGAGTGGCTGTGGGATCTCGATTGGGCCAGTGATGGTGTTGATGACTTCGGATGCGGCGCGCAATCCTGAGAGGTACGCTCCGTGAACAGTCGCAGGGTGCGTGCCGCAGGTGGCTTCACCAGCAAAATGTAGATTCCCAACCGGTGTGGCCATCAAGTCATAATCTCCAGGAAGTGACTGGGGAGGAACAAAAGAGTAACTGCCTCTGGTAAACTTATCCGTGCCCCATCGCGTAACGATCGTCTCCAGCGGGTCAGGAACCGCTACATCCTTGAAGACGTTGCGGAGCTGACTGGTAACTTCAGTCACGATTTCTGCGTCCGGGATACACTCGGCCTGGTGTGCTGCATCTCCAGACATCAGACCAATGAGAACCGGTAAACCCGTTGTCTTCAGACAGTTCCAGAACAAGTAAAACCGTCCTCGATTGGCCGCGTAGTCTTCATGCTTCAAGCTTTCAGGGTTCGTAGGCTCACGTAGAAGTCCAAACATATCCCGCTCTGTATCCCAGAATGGCTGGTTGAATACCAGGATCACCTTGTTCAAGAGGCCAAATCCAAGCCGTTCAATCGCTCCAAGCTTCCAGTCAGGAAGAGGAGGAGAGAATTCAATGTTCTGGCTTTTCAGAATCCCAAGAGAACCGGTGAACACCACCCTGTCTGCTTGGATAACTTCGCCGTCTTCGCATTGGACGACCGTTTTCCCTTGACGAGTGCCGGTTGTGTCATAAAGAATCTTGGAGACATTCTTGTTCGTGCGGATGTCAAGTTTGTAAGGCAAGGAAAATAGCCCATACGGCACCTGCTGATAACCACCGATCACTTGAGAGTGTTCACCATCGAACTCGTTCCCCACATCCTGATCCCAACCAGAAAGACTGAGCTGACCCGCGTTCGCGGCATTTGCGTACTCCAGATTCGCAAAATGCCAGTTGTACAATCTCATGTCCTTAGGGGTAAGCGGAAGCATGCGCTGGTACTGCCTGACACCTTCATCCAGTACAGCACCCAACGTTTGCTGATCTGAAGCCTTTGCGACGGGGTCCAAATCTAGCGTCGTGTTCACGGAAATCCCGGCGTTCAGCTTCCATCCCATAGTTTGACAGGTCAGAGCAGCAGGTTGTTCTTCTGCAGGGCCGAGATCTGCGACGGGAGCAACCTTGGTCTTGATATCTGCCGTCTTGTGACCCACGCCTCGACGGACTCGTTTATTTGGTTTTAATAACCCGACAGTACCTGCAGCCCTGGCTTCCTCGTACTGTCGTACCGTTAGACCGTCGCTTACTGTCAGATCACGGCCTGAATCGATCAATTCTCGATCGCCTTCAGCAGTCCGCGAGATTACGGATTTGTGACGATAGAGCCCAGAACGATCGAATACGTTGTTGTAGAGACTCTCGACCATAGCATCCTGCACTTCATCTGTCGGTGTGCCATCAATGTCGTAGAGCGTCGAGAGATCGCGTAGTAAGTGATACGGAAGAGCCAGTTGACCGCGAATAATTGGATCCATCGGATTGCCATGGTCAAATCCCACGATAATATGTGCGCCCATCTCAGCCTTAGGAACGAGTCCAGATGGTAGGTCAGACGTCTTGAGACTTTGCAGAGGATGTGAATAGATCCGGCCGCCAATCCTACGTCGTCCTTCCAATACCACTACGCGTGGCTCACTGGATATGGTATCGTGGTATTGGTTGAAAAGGCCTTCCAGGTGCCTCGCACAACCTAGTCCTGCCATACCAGCACCGATTACCACGACCACAGGGCCGTCCTTTTTCCGCCCTGGTTTGGCGGGAACGGCAGGAGCTGGAGGTAGGGGAATCTCGACACATCCAAAGTTGATGTAGCCATTCCGAAGCAGCCATTCATATGCAAATGAAGCAAGATTCATCCAACGGTAGTCCTTGGCGCATCCGAGAGCCTCGTCCTTGGAAACGCTGACTAGCGGATTCCGAGTCCAGAGTCGAAGAATCCGATTGCGTATGTTTAGGTACACTGTCACATGCAGATGACACAGATGATCTTGTAAAGCTTCCTGCTCGTTTGGATGCAAAGCATAAGGATTGAGGCGAGAAGCATACGCCGCTGCAACACATTGCTGGCCGTATGCTGCAGCAGACAGGCCCGATGGGATGGACGATTTCGGACGGAACCTGGCAAGATCGTTCTTGCTGTCAATCACATAGGATGGGGACCCGAAGGACGAGGTAGATGGAAACGAATGGACAGGATTCAAAGGCGACGCGGATTTTTTTGGATTGGCGGAGGACAATAAAGAGGCAGAGGTCATAGATTCATTAGGTGTGCTAGTGTTCGTATCCGTCTCAGTGCTCAGTAATCCATCATCTAGTCCACTGTCTGTGACCTTCTTGGATATCCTAAAGTTGATGTATGAACCCTCCTGCGAATCTGAACGTTCCATCCCAGTGTGGCACTCTGCGTCACCGCTCTGGCGTGCGCTCCGCGGATGTTTGGCAGGGGATTCAGGTAACGACTGATGTGAAGGAATCTGCGGTGATTGTGCGTTGCCATTTGATTGGGTCCGTGTAGGTGGCATGTATTGCTTGATTTGCAGGGTCTCGGATGAATAGCCATTCGAGCTGTGTCTCAGAGTCTCCGTGGTTGGCATGTATTGTCTGATGCGTAGAGTCTCAGAGGATTGCCCGTTTAAGCCCTGGGTCTCAACAGAAGCCGTCGTCTCCATGCTTGCTGTGCAAAGGCCAACCCTTAACGTAACCGTATGCAGCCAGTAAGTATAGTAATGATGTATCAGTCTGCCTCAGGAAGCGGCAGTATTGTAGTTTACCATGTAAATGAGCGGATAGCAACGACAGACGTCAGATATACGCCTCCATGCCGGGAACATGGGCCAGTATCAAAATTCGAGTCTTCCGTCCATGGTGGGTCCACTTGCACAACGGAGGTATAGTAGAGGTAGAATGATTATTGTATGAATAGATGAATAGATGGGACCGGGGAGTGTGTTTATCCCTATGGTACAGTTAGAAGAGACACTATTAACGGGAATGCAGCATGTCACGGTGAATGATAGGGTCTGGGATAGGAAGGTCTCTCTGGATCGTGCGAAATGACTTGCCTGTAGAAGTATGTGATCAGATTGATACTCCCTCACTCTTTGCTGACCAACTCAGCAAAGATCAATCGCTGTAAAGTACAATATAGCGGTTGGATGAATGAAGGCGGTATGGTAGTAGACGATGGGCTGATTCTCTAGGAGTGCTCTTTCTTGTTCGGGTCGCCGGCCGAGATGCTCCTGCGTAGTTTCCAGTCCGCGCCGCCGCATTCTGCAGAACTCTACCTTCAAGACTACGGAAGAAAAGAGAATGAATATAGACTATAGAGAAGGACAAGAAGAAAAAGGAAAGAAAGGAAAAGAGGACAATAAGGAATAAGCACGGGATGCTGACAGGGGTCAGGGTATGCTGTGGCGCGTGTGATTTCAAACTGGACTGTGACTTCTTCAGGCTAACCGGTTTAGTGCGCTCCAGTTGCGTCCCCGGAAGAGATGCGTCAATAGTCTTGCCTAATCCCTACCTTAAATACTCGATATTCTTTTGGAATATTGGATCGAGATACTTTCGGATACCAATGGGAAGCATGGGCTCTACGAATCTAGGACAATGGGAAGTCTGGTCGTTGCAGCACGCCCTGGTATTCAGATGCATCCTCCGGACGCGACAGTATATTGCAACACGTAAAGGAAAAGAGAAGGTAAGATAAAAATGAAGGGTACCTGCAAAGATCACCCCTGATTTGACCGGATATGCGTATGCATCCGGTATGTCTCACGCTCAGGCTCATCCCCATCCCTGAATACGTCCGAGTCATTGTCCGTAAACTCATCTCGGTACGGACTCACTGCATTCTTCGCTGGGCTCGAGCTCCCATCATCGCTTTCATCATCAATCACAATGTCCACATTATCGTCATCGAAGTCATGGAATCCAGCACGCTCCTCTTCATCGCGGGCAAGAGTCGTGGCGGCAATGTTGGCGTTCGGATCCTCTGAGAAAGCGCGGTGAGGACGACGAGCAGAGTGGTCGCGGTCTAGCGAATTCCGGATTTCCTCTCGTTCCTTGGCTTCGAGTTCTTTGGCGCGGGCCAGTGTCCTAATAACACCGCGAATTTAGCATAGGAATGCGAAAAGACCGCTTGGGAATCACCGTACCTCTTGTAAATATACCATCCGGTAAAAACTCCAATTCCAACGGTGAAAACAATACTGCAGATATTTATCGCTTTCGATCCTGCACTCATTTTCTCATCCCCGGAAAGAAGGCGTAGTCGACTACCAATGAATGCCGGCACTAGCAGTTTGGGTGATATGATTATCGTTGCCAATCCATACATCAAAGGATGGACAGTTGGGAACGTCGACACCGCGCCGTTGCATATCGAATATGGTAAAGGACAGAGGCGGATCATGCACAGCAATTTGAGTCCATCATACTTCAGGGTCAACGCGAGAGCGGCGAATCTCTTGTCACGTTCCATCAGACGGTTAACGAATCTGGATAGAACTGTCCGCGAGACAACGAAGGAGACCGTCGATCCAAGTATAGTTCCCGAGGCGTAGAGAAGCCACCTGCCAACAAATCCATCAGTCAGTGTCCAAAATAGCGTAGGGAATATAGCGATACCTACCCCTTCCAAACTCCGAAAATGAAACCCGCCATCGTCCCGAACGTCGACCACCCTACCAGGGGCGGAAACGAAACAAAGAAAACACAAAGCCAAAGCACCAAAAAAGCAGTCCACGACCTCTCCCAGTCCTCCACAACCGGCGCCATCCAATGGAATATCTGACTCGTGAAATACAAAAACACCAGCGCCAATGCAATCGAGGCCACCACGGCGGCCACCGCACCCGATCTCTGCCACCAATTCATTTTGCGCCATGTCGAACCGATGCGTCGCCATATCTGCGCTCCTCGCTGGACCACCTTATCACGGAATGTAGCCGTAGCTTCACCTGTAGATGTCGATGTCACTTTGTTTGGCTCGGCGCGTGGGGAGTTCCGCCGGCTCGTGGCTGACCGATGGCCCCATAGCGGGCGGCTGTCTTCGTCAGCAGGGGAGAGAGGTTCTGGCGAGGTCGAAATTGAAAGAGCCCGGGCCGTGGAAGCATAATCCGCGGGCATCTTGTGTGAATGGAGCGGTTATTGATTATGATCTCCCGCGTGTTTGGGTATTTTTGACGATGACAGGGATCGACAAGAAGTGGAGGACTTGCGCAACGGCGAAACGGTCAAGATCCAATAATCGAACAATCGAAATGCGATTTTGATAACAATTGTACTCGGTAACTCAATCAATAAACGAAGTCCGTACAAAATTTCGCTATAAGGAACTGGGGAAAGGAGAAGCCGTCACCGACAACAATTCTCCGACGTCAGCGAGAGCTATCGGGAGGAAACGGATTCGGACGGATGAGTCGATTCCAGTCGACTATAAAAGAGAAAAGATAGGATGGAGAGAAAAGGAGAGTCCATGTAGTTAGGAAGGCATGATGAGAGCGACGTTGTGAAATGATGGTGGTGGTGGTGGTGGTGGTGGTGGTGGTGGTGTTTTGGAGTTAGAGGAGGCGCGGTGAGTTCTGCCAAGTTTATTGGAACAAGCATAAGCTTAACAGCCTTGCAGAATACAGCCGGAATATTGCAGCAGATCAAAGATTTTCAGACTTAATTGTGTTACTTGCCCTATTTCTCATGCAGAAGAAGCTTTATGTCTGTCATAGCAGACATCATCTCAGCAGTATATTTACTAGACTATTGACCGACAAAAATGCTTTATTGAAAGTATGTACATGAGGAATTGAACTATTGATATGCAATTAGTTTTTATAAACATGTATTTAACACTGGAGCCCACACGCTATGTCAGCTCCATGTCGAAAATATTATTCAAAAACGACGGATCACTGCATGTGGGATCAATATACGCCGACAAAAGCCCCTGGGAAAACATGTCCTGCCCGTCTGTATTTGTCGGAGGCATTGCAGGAAGATTCCCACCAACGTTGAGCAATTCAGGACCTTCGACAGAAGATCGTCCACTGACAGGACCGTTCTTCAAAGTAGCAGACGAATTGCTACTGCCATGACTCTGAAACCATCGCAAAGGTCCAGACGAGGCAGCAAATGTCTCTGCCGCCGCTTGTCGGACATGCTGATATGCATGTTGTGCGATAGACCAGTTCCGCTTGAGTACTTTTAGACACCCGAGGACGAGAACGACGCGGTTGCGATGATGCTCTGAACATTCGGGCGAATGGATTCGACTAGTGGCTAGCTGAACTAGACCACACAGGGCGAGGCTGCAGATGATAAACGGGCTATATCTCTGAACGTTGGGACGCATGGAAAGTAGGTTAGACAGCTGCTTTGACGCTTCTGTAGCCTTAATATCGTGCACATGGCGGGTAAACGATGGCGGCAAGCGAGCAGGAGTGATCGGACACGTAACAGTTTCCGCGTCTGGTACAGCTGGTCGAATATTACTCCGAGGAAGGTGCAAAAGCATCGCAGCGTATTGAATGATGGTGTGCGCTTGGAAGAGCATCTCGTCGACAACGCCATATGTATCCACAATATCGACCTTGTTTGGCGGAAGGTGGTTTGTCCAGCTGACAAGTGCATTCTCCACTGCTTGCAGGTGATCTCGATGTGTTTCGCCCAGACTGTTGAGAACGAGTACTCGCGCTAGAATATACGCAGCATCAATGCGATAGCTGTACGACGAATAACGGGACTCAGTAGTATCACCGTCATCGTCTAAGAACATGCGTCGGCTAAAATCAGAAAACGAGGGTGCCGGGGGGATGGTACTGCTGTTTGCATATATTGATTCCTCGCAAGGAAGTCCAACATCGTGGGCGATGCTACCACACCGCAAGGTGATCTTCCTCTGAAAAGAAGCCATGTATATTTCCATAATTGTAAGTTCCCACCATGTCCGCCGTAGGCTCTCTGCTTCGAGTTCCTGGCCGTCACAATACATCGTCGCAAATTCTTTGCGGTGCATTCCAAGCTCCAATGCGCCATCGACTGCTCGTGAGAACCATTCTTGGGCCTCTGTATTCTCTCCACGGGCGTATAGGATTATCGAATAGAGTAGGAGGGCCTTCACCATCGATGGCGATCTCGTGTCATTGGAGCTTAATCGAACAGCCGTGGATTCCCGCAACGATTCACTAGATATTAACAACGAATAATGACTTCCGATAAACCGGACCACCTGCCGCACGCATTCCGGGTACCCACGCCTTTCATATTCATTTGCTGGAACCAGGATAGGATGTGCTGAATGGAAGTTCTCATAGTATTGACGGACGAGTCGTGTGTCAGGATCCAGGTCATTTTGGGCACTTGCCCCCGGTAAAGGACTTTGACCATGTGCTCTGGAAGTAATGGAAGCATTGTCTTTGGTAATATTGCCCATACTCGAAAAAGGGGAGTTGATGATATCCCCCCCCAACGGCCCAGAGTCCCCGGGGCGCGATATCTCGGGGACTAATGTGCTGGACTCAGGCCGGCGACCATCGCGGGCTTTTCGATTTCGACCACGACGCGAAGGGAGATATTTGCAACTAATACCGGTGTCTAAGCAGCGGGAGCAGGAGGGCGTTTTGGCATCGCATTTGACATGGTGTTGGCGGCATTCTATGCACGCTAGTGGCGATGGGCGGGCCATTGTAATCGAACCTTTTCCTTTCTCCGCGGTTCTTTATCCTTGGTAATTAGGGATCTTGAAAAGAAAAGTCTTTTATTCTCGTTTTGAATATTAGAATGTATTGATTCCAAAGGACATTATCCGTTTGTAAAGGTCGCCGTTTAATCTGAAGGATTCAGGTTGAACGGCGATCTCGGGGATCTCAACCCTAGCAGGCATGTCATGTGATGTCATATGGCAGCTGGCTATTATCGGGCATCATTAGAGACAGCGCCACCGACTCATGCAGTATGGTGATAGGAAAACAATAGGCTGTAAAGTACAAAGCTTTTGGTAGCCAAGTCTAAACCAACGTCGGAGACGTCCTCTTATTTTTGAAGACCGGTGGAGATACTACTGTGATACATGTCATTGCAGATCATGATAACCCTAACAAATTTGATTCAAGAACAGCATATCAATCTACGCATCCTTGAAGCTCCGCTCTGCTGCAAGTAGATATAGAAAAGCCATACCGTCAAGAAGCAGCCCATATATAGCAATGTGGGATCCACCGCCAGACTGCTCCTCGCGCGACCGAGATGATGAGATAGCGCCGGTCAGAGAGAACATCGCAACTGAGAGAAGGTTTCTGATAGCAGATGTTCCTCTCTTAGAACAAGGTCGTCCTTGTTTGCTTCTGAGCCATGCGAGGTTATTTACGTCGTCGCAGCGATGTAACTCTTGGTAGAGGGCGTTACGTGCCACCTCATGGGCTCTGGCACATCCCTATATATCTGGAACTTCTGCGAGGTTTGATAAGAGCAGGCGTCTGACGAATTACTGGTATTCCGGACTTATTGTGTGAATATAGCTTTAGCGTCAAATAGCATTTTCCGAGAAACAGTCGCAAAATTCCGATACCATTGTCTGCCCATCGTCAGGCAGCAAGGGGGGTTGTTCCCCATCATTCAGAAAGAGAGACTTGTCCAGATATACTATCGATCTGCAGTATAAAGCAGACCTGAATCGCAATCTAAAGCAGTGATTGCTCTGTATAATAGTCGCGCTTTTTATGAAGTCACGATGACAAGCAGATGTTGAGTGCTTCATTAAATACCTGGATACATATAGCGATAGCAATTCCCGTAACAAGACCCATCAGCTCATTTTCTCCACCCATCTGTACTTCCCAAAGCTTGCGGTCAAATCGCTGCTCGAACAAGGCTTGCATGTCACCAGCGTACATGACTGTCTTTCCGTCGACCTCTGAGGGCTGGTTATCGTTTGTGAAGCGTATATGACAGTCGTGAACTTTGTACGCGCTTGTCTCGTAGTATGCGAGCTTCTGGGCATGTGCTTCATCCTGAACCTGGTACGCATATCCACCAAACGACTTGGTCTTGCTCTCCCTTGATTAAGGCGAAATAATCACCCCATTTGCCCAGAGCGTATCCCATGAGCTGAGCCTTGCGGAGCACAGATTCTTTTGGCAGGCCAATAATCCATTTCAGAGTTGAATGGACTGTCAGTGTGCTGTAGAAGAAGTAGTAGGCCGGGTATTCTGATGGAGAAGCCGGCGCCTTGGCAGGCTCTTGGTCTAGTCTATCTCCAAGTGCCCTTTTGATATCGCCTGCATAAGCGGACTATTACCGACGTCATTTTCCCAACGTCTTGAATCTGGATCTGTACCCCAGCGTAGCAAAAGCTTAACTATGCCGTACCGGCCATTATCCGCCGCTCTCCCTAATGGTGTCAGGTAGTAATTCCAGTTTCTTGATTTATAGCTTTCGCCCATTGCCTCTGGCGGACAACCATTATCAAGTAGCTTTCCCACGACATCTTCCCATCTACATATAGCAGCTACCGCTAGCAGTTGGCGTGGTCTAACGTATTCTCAGATTGGATATCCTCTCCAAATCTGTTAATGCCAGGCGTTCAGCCACCGCATAATGCTTCTTTCCAGCGGCCAGGCTGAGTGAACATAGTAGGATGTCTACCTCGGTATCAACTTCAGACCATATATAGAAGGCCATTCTCAGCGGCATGACAGATTGGATAATCCCTAGTCCCTTTTTCTAACAAGTTCGGATCGACTCCCTTATTAAGGAAGTACTGTGCCGCGCTCATATTTCCACTAGCGGCGGCTGCGGATAATGCATACGGGCCAATATACTGCATCTGCTCAATGTCAAATGCTTTTGTAAGGAGCTTGATGCTATCCAAATCGCCTTCAGACTTCACAGCTAGCCGCAATGGTACTGGATAATGTTCGCTCTTGGGATTGTACTTGTAGACAGGAGCTCCATGTGCCACTAGCAGCTGGACAATAGATCTGTGTCTATTGTTTGCTGCGGAGACTAGAGGCCTTCGTATATAGTCCCAACAATATTCATTACTGAAATCTACCTCCTTAAGAAATAGACGTACAATAGCATCGTGGCCTTCTATTGCGGCCACTTGCATTGGAGTTCTGATAGTGGAGGTGTTTAGGAATGGCGAAGCACCTGCTTTGAGCGCCTTCTGCGCTGTTCTCTCATAACCATGTTGCGCTGCCCATTCCGGAACAGTCATTTGAATGCTTGGTATCATTTTGCTTCTACAGGGCGTGGCTAAACAGGAGGTACGTACTTGCTTGTCTGAGAGAAGAAATTTAATTCGCGTTCGTGCTGCAGGGATGAGACGATGAGCCCCAAGAGCTCATTTGGGAGGTTTAATAAGTGCATAATTCTAAAGCGCGGTGAAAAAAAGAGATTGCAAAAAAAAAAAAAAAAAAGGGGGGGGGGCTCACTGGAAATACTTCGCTATGACTATGACATACATGACCATATCTTCCTACGATATCTAGTTGACAAATACAAAATTGACAATCACTCATCTAAGCACTGCCAAAATACTGCGTGCCAAGCTGGTATCTTTAATGGGTGAATAAACAAAAGCCGAAACCCCAAAATCCATCACTACCACAGCTAGATTACAGTCACGATGCAGAATGAAGATCTACCTAAACCGGTGGCGTCCAGTTCATCTCCGTGATGCTTGAGCGGCCCTTACGATGCTTGGCCCTACCTGCCTTCAGTATTCCAGAAAGTTTGGATATCGACTTTTTATGGGCTTCCGAAGCTAAATGGGACTTGGTCATTGCATCTGCGGAGCCAATATTGCGGGAAAGATTTGCAATTTGTCCAGAGCGATTTTGGCTTCCTTGTCATTGAAACCAGCGGCCGCCATAGACGCAGTCAGGTATTGGGCGGGTCGACGATAGAAGGGGACTTCCTCGACATCAAATATCCGGAAGACCTTTGCATCGATTATCATTCGTAGAAATTTTCTGGTCATATCAGTACCGGTGCCGTCATGGGAATCCCATTGCTCGAAGGGTGACAGCTTATATAGTTTCGAGGCCTTCGTATAATGGCATGCTAGACCATTCAGGACCAGCCAAGAAATGAGTATTGTGCGCAGCTCTGGCCTGCTGTGCCACATCCATCTTGCCTTTCATATAGATCCAGATTCGATCCATCACGAACTTCTATTCATGATGATCTGCACTGCCCTTTTGGGATTGCACGTTCCTCGACGTGAGGTATTTCATATTCTGCTTGCTGCCAATTTCTCTGTGGGCGCTTTCTTACCCCGCTGTCGTATCGGGATAGTCACCATCAACAACATCCGGGTGACTATCGTCGACAAAGCTATCCACAATATCTTCCTGTCCCGCTTTGGGTGCGGATCTGACGTTAGAATCTTTTTGGGCCGATCGTAATTCTGTCTGCGATTGTGGATTCGATATCCCGTTCTTCTCCAGAATTTTTCTTCGCTCGCTTTATCAGAAAAAATCGGAAATTGAAGCTCCCTGGATAACCGATCGGGCAAGCAAGCGATCTGGGCCATTCGATACATTTCCGGGAGGAGCAGTGTTCTGCAGTATCTCCTCTGCAGATGATCTGACCACCATTTTCAGACATCTGAATGTCGCGATGTCTTTTTTCTTTCTCGATATCTGCTTGTAGTAACCTTTTCTCTTTGCATGTTGGAAGAGTATGTGCGTATCGTAATGCTCGTGCCCTTGGTTTCCCAGATTTCCTGGACTATTTTCTGCACCAGCGACACTGGCAAGCCCGACAGTTCTGCTCCATGATGGACTATAGCCTCAGGGGTCATCCTTGGCCCAGTGGTCGATTTGGATATAGTCGGGGTTTGGCGGTAGATGGCAGTGAGATGGACCTTTCAGGCCGTATAATCAAGTTGTCAGAGCTTCTTTTTTTTTTTTTTTTGACTAGGCAGCGCTGGGAAATAATTGGTGTAGTAGGCGTTATTTGCATGTAGCTTTGCATTCGTTTGCTGCCCTACCGTCAGAACTCTACTTCTCACATTGCGATTCTGGTTAAAATTGTAAAGATTTCCTTTATACTACCATACCCTTCACTACTGAATTCTAATCGATGTCATCTCAGAGTCTCGATCGAATTGTACAAAAAAGCTCATCCAGCCCGCCTGATCGAACGCCAATTTCTCATTCGGTATGATGTGCTTCATGAACCCTCCATGCGAGACAACGACAATATCCGGCCGTCCACTATCCAACGCCACAAACTCCTTCTTGAGGAATCTCTGAAAACTTCGTCCCCTTTCAACCAGCGCTTCTCGATCTGGCGCGTACAGTTCTTCTTTGGCAGGAAACACTGGGTCGAAAGCTAGTTCATCCCACGGAAGATGCGGAAATTCGGATTGCAGAATAGCCTGGTCAGAGCCGGTGTCGCACAGGCGAGCTGAATGAGCTTGGATATCGGGTGATAACAAGAGTCTTGCGCCATCAGGCTGTCCGCTTCCTGCTGTCTCGGGATAATATTTTCCGTCGAGTGTTTGCTGGAAGCCGATGAGAGTTGTTTGCAGTGTCCGTTTCAGTGGCGAAGTGATGACAAGACCGACATTATCATTGAAAGGAAATATCTGTGAGAGTCTTTCAGATTGCTGGACGCCTTTTGGCGTCAGAGGAGGGTCCAGGATTGAAATATCATGCTTAGGGTTATGGATGCCCTCGGCATGTCGGACAACGTGGAGACGGAAAGCCATTTTGGGCCGAAACTGGTACTTCTCCGGAGATTATTTCGCCGCATATTAATGACAAGCTGACGAATTCTAGGCCTCTTTATATCAACAATAGAGCACTAGTAAACACCCAGGGCTGAGAGGTACCACTCTTATCTCCGACGCTCTGCACCCAATCAAAGTATACAAGCCCGCTAACACCGAGACTAGCCCCTTTTGGCACGCCACGTCGAATAGCTTCATACAACGACTTTGAAGCCCTGAGAATATCTCCTGTCTATCCTGTCGGACATTAGCAAAGTATGTATAGCCATACGTAAGGCCATACGCAATCCACTCTCTGACCAGAGCTATATATCGCTCTTCATGTCCCCTGTATGAATAACAGGCATTCGTTCTGATATCCTACGCGATACTCTCGTTCAGATGAGGCATATTTTCTCTGCTTTACTTGGACTGGCAGCTCTCGGAGCTGCTAGTGCTACTCTTCATGCTGCTGCCCATCAATCTCCCGTAATCAACACCACCTATGGCGATGTCCGAGGTGCTCCATCTTCTTTCCGTGGGGGAAGCACGGCAACTGTCTACAAAGGCATTCCTTTTGCTGCTCCACCAACGGGATCCAACCGCTGGAAAGCCCCAAAGAAGCCAAGGTCATGGAGTGGCGTGCTCAATGCCACTGAATTTGGTCCTCAATGCGCCCAAACCATCAGCGACGCAGGCATTTTCTCCAGCGGCAAGAATATCACGAGCGAGGACTGTTTGTACTTAAACGTCTGGACGCCAACGTACAACGATACTTCGGAAATTACGACCAAGAATCTTCCCGTGTTCCTCTGGATCTACGGTGGCCGCTTCACAGGCGGTTCCGGAGACGTTATCACCTATGACGGAACGGGTCTAGCGTCAAAGGATATCATCGTCGTGACTATCAATTACCGTCTCGGTCCCTTTGGCTTCTTCGCACATCCAGAGCTTTCCGCTGAGTCTGGACGCAACACCTCCGGGAACTACGGTATCTTGGACCAGCAAGCAGCGCTTCGATGGGTTCATGAGAATATCCGGAACTTCGGTGGAAACCCCGATCAGGTTACTGTTGGTGGTCAGTCAGCTGGCTCTGCAAGTGCTTTGGATGCTATGTGGAGTCCTCTAGTCAAGGGCCTTGCTCATGGCGTCATTGCGGAAAGTGGTGCTCGTGGACCACATGACCCTGTCACGGGCAGCGCAGCGACTAGTTATCGGAGCAAGGAAGCGGCAGAGTCTCATGGAGTGAGGTTCCTCGAGGAACTGAATGTCTCTTCCATCGCGCAGTTGCGGAACGTCTCTATGGAAACTCTGCTCGAGTACGATTCGCTGAGTGACACGATCTTCGAAAACACCCAGTTTGAAAACCTGACATCCGCATTCATGGAACCTCCCATGTGGCGTCCCAACCTCGACGGCTATGTTTTCCCGCACACCTATGGTGAAGCCCTTCGTCTGAATGGCCATTCTGATATCCCAATTCTCACAGGCAACAATAAGGATGAATCCGGTGCCAGTCCCGACACGAGCTACAACGTTTCGACATACCACACGCTTTATCAGGAACTCTTCGGTGATTTCGCAGACGAGTTCTTCCAGCTTTATCCCGCGAACAACAGCACCCAAGCCAGCGAGAACAGTAACGAGTTCTTCCGCGACCTCAGCAGAGTCGGAACCTGGCGCTGGGCAGTCGACTGGGCGGCTGGCGGTGCAAAGAGCAACGTCTATACGTACTATTTCACTCGCGCGCCTGCTGAGAACCGCGATAAAGGGGCATACCATGGCTCTGAGATTTGGTACACGTTCAACAACATCCCGTACTCTGATTACTCGAACGTCACTTGGTATGACTATGACTTTGTTGTTGAGGGTCGGATGTCTGAGTACTGGGCCAACTTTATCCGCAAGGGTGACCCCAATGGTGATGGGCTGCCCAGGTTTGTCAAGACGACAAACCAAACGAAGGAGACGATGTGGTTGGGCAACTCTTGGGGAGCTGGTCCTCTTTCTATTCAGGATAAGCGTATTGACTTTATTGAGCGTTGGTATGCTACTTTGAAGGAATGGTGAGAGTCTTACTCTGGTCAAATCAAACACGCTACTGGATTTTGAGGCTCATAGAAAGTCGATATCTCATAGCGATGGTTACGGAGGACCCCCGTAGATAGAAAAATGTCAATAGAGCCCACTTTGGGTCATGTGACCAACTATCCGCGCCCCTGTTCAAAAGTCGCTAATCTTCAAATAAAAGAAACAACTCAATCCCCCAGTATGCTGTTATTGGACTTGCCAACTGAGCTTTTGTGGCTCATTGGCTCCTTTTTGGAGCGCAAAAGCGATCTGAATTTCCTCTCTCAGGCAAACCGACACCTACACCTACTGTTCAACCGCGTTGTCTATGACCTAGACGTCAAAAACTCTTGGAGCTGTGCTCTAGAATGGGCCGCGCGAAATGGTTGTGAGGCAACTGCACGAAAAGCAATTGATGCAGGCGCCTCTCTAGACAGCGAGGAATACTATGAAAGTAAGCCACTGACGCTGGCTGTGGAAAATGGCGATGATGCCTTCGTGCGTCTGCTCCTTGAGAAGGGCGCGAATCCCAACGACGACTCATACTGGAATTGGGGCCTCAACCCTCTTACCGACGCATCAATGCGCGGGTACGAATCTATTGTCAGGCTTCTGTTGGAACATGGAGCTTCCCAATATCGTCCTGATAGTGCTCCCATGACCTTTCCCGCATTGCAGATTTACAACTTGCCATTGCCGAGCGCAGCAGGAGAAGGACATCTCGAGATTGTTAAACTCCTTACAGGAGCCGACCATGAAAAGCGATTTCGAGATCTTATTGGTCCAATTGCACTTACCCAAGCTGCTGCTGGTGGACATATAAGTGTTGCGCAACATCTAATTGAGGAGGGTGTTGATCCGAATTTGCACGAGTGGCAAGGTGAAGATGATCCCATTTCCTGGGCTTCTCGACAGGGTCGGCTGGAGATGGTCAAGTTTTTACTTGACAAAAAGGCCGAGGTTTTGCCAAAAGAGCAAGACAATCTCCTATATCCGATGACCTTGGCCGCTAGCAGAGGCCATTATGCGGTGGCCGAACTCCTCGTATCAACATACGTTGAGAGAATTACTCAATCTGGGAGTATCGAAGAACGAGGCACGCTATTAGCAGTGGCTGTTATCTGTGGATGGGAAGTTACCGTGCAAAGACTACTTGAGCATGGTTGTCCACCAGATACATTGTCTTTAGGATACAATCGAATGAACTGGGATGCCAGCCTGACACCGCTGGCGAGGGCTGTTGAGAACAATGACTATGAAATGATTCAGATATTGCTTCACCACGGCGCAAATCCGAATGGACAAGGGTGCTCTGAACTCTATGATAGTCCCCTTTTCCTGGCAATAACAAATGGCTATCCGGACATCGTGCAATGCCTCCTCGACCATGGGGCATATCTGAGCTGCCCGGAGGGCCATACATGCGATCATGAAGCGATGGTCCTGTTGGGAGCAATCCCATTCAAGACCATATTCCCGCTCCTCCTTGACCGAGGCGCGAATCCAGAGGCGATAACAGAAGATCACGAATACCCTCTTGCACAGGCACTCCGATCTGGCCATATTGCCAGGGTGCAATTGCTGCTAGATAAGGGAGTCCCGTTACAAACGCCTCCTGAGTTGAAGTACGCCCCAAGCGTGCTGGCTTGTGCAGTGGACGGAGGACAGGCTATGGTGGAATTCGTTCTAGCCCAAGGATTTGTTCCCCAACCTGAGGAAACAGAGCGCGCCTTATATGTAGCTGCCCGACATGGAAACCCGGCTCTATTGGAATTGTTTCTGGACCAGGCGACAGACCAAGGCTGGTGTCCAAACGCAAGCGTTATGATGGAAGCCGCCTTAGAACACAATATAGATGATGCAAAAGCCATGATTGATTTATTACTCGACCGCGGTGTTCACATTGACACACGGGATCGAGATAATACGACTCTCTTATTCAAGGCCGCCGAGCTCTGCCATCATAAAATGGTTCCTTTCTTGTTGGAGCGGGGCGCGGATCCTATATCAAGAAACGGCTCTGGAAGCATTTGTCCATTGGTGGCTTCCGCAGCCAACGTGACAAACACTTCACTCTCGGTAACAACTTGTCTGCTGGAATTTATTGAAGAGCGGGGTATTCCGTTGCAGGACTGGGAAGACCAGCTGAAGGTGATAGAGGAGGCAACATATGAACCCTGGAAGGATCAAGTTACACGACTTCTGCAGCGTTTGTACTGGAGAAATGTATATCCTCCTCCGTCAAATATGCCATCGGATTCAGCAAAAGGGTTGAAACGAAGACGAAACAACAGCAGCGCTGGCGGCAGAGAAGTGAGAGGACGGCAAGATGCCTGACATGTTATTCAGTCAACGAAGGCCGGCCTAGTCATGGAAAGACTATGTACATACTTCTGTCTCGTTTAATAATAATCATCTATACATTATTGTCTGGTAACAACGTCATCCCAGCGGTTATTTGATGTCGGGTTCTGAACGGGAAGGTCAGGTGACTCATGTTCACTAAATGGTTGTCTAGCATTTTCATCTTCTGTTCCTTTCTTACCATAAAGAAGACCCGACTCACCGCCATGCATTTCTTCGACTTGTCAACTGAGCTCTTAGCATTCATCATCTCCTTCGTCGAGCATGAATATGACTTGAATGCCTTTTCCCAGGCAAACAAACACCTATATCAGCTGTTCAATTGCGCTGTTTATACCCTTAGTGTCAACCGCAAATCCTCATGTAGCCCTGCATTAGAATGGACAGCACAGCACGGTAATGATGCCACTGCGCGGAACGCACTTGAAGCAGGCAGCTCACCATATCCCAAGTATAATGAAAGCTGTTACAGTCCCATGGCACTGGCTGCGATAAATGCTAATGAAGACCTCGTGCGCCTATTCCTTGAGAAAGTGGACCCTAAAACTGAATCCTACTGGGAACGGACGGAGGAGCTCGTGCTTCTAGCCGCAGAGCGAAGACATAAGTCGATTGTCCGGATGCTGTTGAGATATGGAGCTGCCGTTTACATTCCTATGTCGGGTCAATCGATACACCGTTGAGATTACATAGTGGTGAAGTGTGGAGATATGGATACCGTCAAACTACTTATGGAAGCCCATGACGATGAGCGATTCAGGAACGATGTTGGCCCGATTGCGTTACTAATAGCCGCTGCTAGCAGGCATGCAAGCGCGGTACTATACCTCCTCGATAGAGGGCTCGACCTTGAAGACCGTTACATTGGTGAGGCTGCTGAGAATGGCCATTTGAAGATACTCAGAATCTTTATTAGCAAAGGTTTTCAGTTTGATCGTACACGATTCGATAGCCTGCTACGTCCGCTCATCCTGGCTGCTTGCAACAAACATTATGCAGTGGCTGAGCTCCTGACATCAGTAGGCTCAGGGATTGTTTTTCAGTCCGGAAATATACCTGCACTGTCTATGCTGCTTGGGATAGCTGCTTTCTGTGGATGAGAGGATACTATGCGAAAGGACCCAGATAATACCGGCCGGGACTATGGCATAGATGGCTGGAATCCCGACCTGACGCCATTGAGAAGGGCCGCTCAAAATGGCCACTATAGTGTAGTTGAGAAGTTACTCGACTATGGAGCTATGGCGTCAATGGGTTACATCGGTAATGCACCTTTTTTGTGCGCGATATCAAGCGGGAATTTACAAATAGTGCAGGCCATGCTTGGCCATTATGCATATCTCGATTGCCCCTGTTGCCAGTCCGAATTTGATGCGTTGGTCTTGAAAAAAGCGATCCCATTCGAGTCCATCTTCCGGTTATTGCTCAATCATGCAAATCCACGGGAGACAACAGATTTCCTCCTTACAGAGGTACTGGAATCTGGAAATATTACAGTTGTTCGGCTCCTACAGGATAAATGGTTCGGCTAAAAAGCCCTGGCATCAGGTCCCGGCCATATATACTAGCTTCTGCAGTGAAGGGTAGCAAGGCTATGGTAGAGTTCGTCTTCAATCATGGGTTCTTCTCTGAAACTAGAGACGAGGAAAAGACACAACAGGAAGCTCTGTGCGCAATGCTCGCAGTTCTCGATAATGAAGACACGGCATTGTTAAAGCTTTTTATAAACATTGATATGTTGGTGACGGATGTTTTCTTCTAACAAAATGCAGATGCACTGCTGGAAAATTCAATATGGGCAAGGAATATCGAGGCCGCAAAGGTTATGATCGATACATCACTGGCTAGCGATGTTGACATAAACACACTTGATGAAGAGAACCAGACGTCCCTACTCAAGGCGATCCTGGCACACGAACATGATCTTGTCCCCTTTCTACTGGAACGAGGCGCAGATCCTATCTTGAGGAACCTGAACAATGTGTCCCCATTGATAATCTCCGCAGTCTCTGACTCAGTTACAACGGTCAAGCATCTGTTGGAAGCCATTGATAAAGGGGGTACCCAATTTGAATGCTGGCGAGACCAGTGGTCTCAGGCAGAAGAGGCAGCATCACGCTATGTATGGGAGCGAAAAACGAAAATCGCCCTGCGGAATTACTACTGGAAATAGTATACCCTCTTCCCTGTGTGGTTGAAGGCTTCCTTCTGTTATATCTTCAATTATCAATTAAATATCATGATATTAACTGCAGCGTATTAAGGTCCAAGAGAAACAGACTAACACTTTGGGTCTTTGTACCTTATAGTATACGCTTCGAAGCATTCGTCACGTTTCCAAGTTTAAAGTTACATTTCTCGTGCTCTTAGGTAGGTGGAATCCTTCCTATCTACACCTTGCTACCATGGAAGGAAGTAATGATATGGTTTCCTTCTTACTTGAGCGGGGCGCGAATCCTCTTTCAGAATTTGAGACAGCACTCTGCGTTATGCAACCACTGCATCTTGCTGTCGAGTGGGGTCATTTTACAAAAACAAAGTATCTGCTGGAGGCTATTGAAAAACGAGGTATCCCTTTGCAAGACTGGCGATATCTAACAAACCAGGAAACGGTCAAAAAGTGGGAACCTAAAATCGAACGGCTTCTCGAGTATTTCTACTGGAAAGGAAGATATACTGCTCCAAACTTGAAGATAAAGGTGTTGGGAAGAAGACAAAACAGCAGCGGGAACATGGCAGGAACCTCGAGATATAATCTTCGGGCAAAAAATTCGGCGAATTGACGCTCTGTCTTCTGAATGTGTCTGGACAGCTACCAATTCATGTGGCCTGTGACATGTCTTTATATCTATTCAATGGCAACGCTACGCTATGTACATAATTAATTCCACGATTCCGGGACCCTGACCGGCATCGATAGAAACACTCTCCGATCCGCATGTAGCGGCAACCTCCCTCCCCGGATATTCACCTGCAACGCCTGATGCAGAAGCCGGGGCTCATTCAGCCCCGAATCTCTTTCTTGCCGCCATCGCACAAAGTCCTCTTTGGGTGTACCGCCCTTAACATGCTTGTTCCCTTCTCGTTGTTCCTTGACAGTCACATACGGCATCGGATCTCGACTCTGGTAGTCACCAGATGATGGAGGATAATCATGTCCAGTATACAGCTTGTACTCGTCTGGTAGTGAGAGAAGTTTCTGCATAGAGCTGTATAAAGCATGTGCATCGCCAGCGGGGAAATCACAGCGTGCACTGCCTACGTCGGGGTTAAACATCGAGTCGCCTGTGAAGACATTCCTCCCAATTAAGTATCCGCTATGGTCGGGTGTATGCCCGGGTAAATGGAGGACTTGCCCTGCTATGTCTCCGATTCGAAATGTTTCATCGTCTTGGGAGAGATGATCGAATGCATTATCGAGCTCATCTTTCGGAACCCCATACCGTCGCGCAAAAGTATTTTGTACCTGTCGAATGCGATATCCGGTGCATATTGGCACGTGTGCGTGGTTCTCCACCTTCAATCTTTGTTTAATGTAGTATGCTGCAGTAAGGTGGTCTGCGTGTGCGTGTGTCTCGAGGAGGCGAGTGATGGTATAATTGTGCGAAGTGGCAAAGTCCAACAATGCATCGGCTGAGGTGGTGCTGATGCTCATCTGAGCCTGATCATAGTCCAGCACGGGATCGATGATGGCTGCTTGGAGGGTTCGAGGACAGGCTACTATATATTGCCATGTCGACGTCTGCTTTTCAAAGATTGGATGGATAATTGGTTCCATTATCGATAATGCGAAGATCATTGGAATTTCTAAATAATGCAGAAATGTCCGTTCGGACATATTTGGGGTATTTATGAAATGTCACCGGGTCTCGGGATTCATTGGATAGGGGAATGTGATATCAGATCGGGGACTAAATACAGTCCAGAGTTGGCATATGCTTAATTCCGGAGCTTCAATTCGTGGTTCAGCGGTCGATCACGATCCCCGAGTACAGGTCGCCGAAAATTACCATAGTACCAAGTCCGTTGCTTATCGTGAACGGTGGAATTTGTTCGCCGTCCATTGTTTGTTTTGGTTGCATACCGCAGAGCCCTAATCGGCGATTCAGATAATAATGCATGCAGCAGGGCTGGAACAACAATTAAACCCTCCCTGCATTCGGCTAATTGCTTGTATATAGCAATGACTCAGTTCTCGACCGAAGGGATTAATTAGTACCTGAGACAATGAAGTATTAGAGGAAGATTACTTTCTTCAGAAGGATTCGTCTCAAGAATTCTCAGGAATGTGATTATGATCCCACGCGATTCTGCTGAAAGACCCCATGGATTCGAATACACAGGACTGGGATAATGGAACGTCCAACAGACCCATATGTAAACATGACAGTGGATGGCGCAATATTATTCGGAACTTCACTCCTGGGTTATTCTTTCACCACGTGCCTCCTTGGCTTCAATGTGCTGACCGGTCGATAGGTGGTTTTCCGTCAATATGGGCACGGGAATTGTCTCGATTCTGCTCAATACACTCCCCTATAATGGGGAATGGCTCTATTGGATTTCTGTAGTAGTCTTCGCACTCAACGTGCTGATTTTTGTGATATTCCTCTGTTTATCAATCCTGAGATATGCCTTCTATCCCGAGATCTTCCCGGTGACGGTCACCCATCCAACCCAGTCGCTAACTCTGGGCTCATTCCCAATGGGATTGGCAACTATCATTAACATGATTTGCTTCGTCTGTGTCCCGTCTTGGGGACCATGGGCGAGTTACCTTGCCTGGGGCTTGTGGATGGCGACCGTTGTCTTCTCCGTCGCGACGTGTTTTGCCTTGATGTTCATCATGTACGTTCTAAAACCGGCTTTATAGCAGGAATAATGCTGATATGAGCAGGACGACTAGTGAAGGGGAGGTTCTGTTATCCTCCGCAAGTGCAGCATGGTTGCTTCCAATTGTCGCGTGCGTTGTCACATCGGCATCCGGCTCGGTTGTTGCTGAGGTTCTCCCGAATCCGCAGTATGCCCTTGGGACCATTGTCGCAAGCTACGTGGTATGGGGCATTGGCGTTCCGATGGCATTGATGATGACGGTGATTTATCTATTACGGTTGATGTTGTATAAGCTGCCGCCCAAAGCAGCTATTGCCAGCACGTTCTTGCCAATAGGGCCTCTCGGGCAGGGGGGTTATGGGTAAGTGCAGATCGTCTGAGTCGTCTGTACCAAGCCACTACTAGGGCCGCTGACAATGAGATAGGATCCAGAGACTCGGACAAGCAGCAAAGATGGCCTTCCCCCAAACTGGGACACTGCAGCCAGGAACGGGCGACGTTTTGTATGACATTGGGTTTCTCGTTGGGCTGATATTCTGGGGCTTCGGGCTCGTATGGCTTTTCTTCGCAATAGCAACTGTCTTCCGAGTGCGCAGGTTCTCCTTTAACCTGGGCTGGTGGTCATTTGTTTTTCCTCTCGGCGTCTATGCGACCTGTACGAATCAGCTGGGTCAGGACATGCCTTCGCGGTTTTTCAAGGTTCTGGGAACGGTATTTCCACTTACCTACTTTCTATTAGTCTGCTCTAACCGGAAATAGATTCTCTCTTTAAGTGTCGTTATATCGTGGATCGTGGTCTCGTACTTCACTGTCAGAGGTGTCTACAAGCAAAACTTGTTTGTGGATCCCTGTCTGACGGCTTTGCATGATAAACAGCAAAGGAAGCTGGAGCATCAACATCGGGAGAGGCATAGTTATCCTTGAATGAAGTCTGTACAATAATGCATAATAATATATAATAATATCAAATCTACACGTGACTTTGATGCCAAGACTGATAGCTGAATCAAGAGCGGACTCCATAGTGACGTTGGATTAGACCTGTCGAATGCTTTAGACATCAGGACACGCTGGGAACAAGCAAAATCTGTACAGAACAACTCTAATATTAAGATTATTATATCTGTCATACTCGTAACTCACTTTCTACTCTGTCCTCGTGTATTGTATATTCCTCGTGCTCTCTATCGATCTCGGGCGGATCGACCGCTCTTTGCTGTTATCGTTGTTATGCCTAGAGTCCAGACCCCCGCATCCCCATACACACAAAGAAATCGTCGTATATAGCACAATTACCGGAGTCACGATATACGTAGTAGAGGGAGTAAAAGAGTCAGAGTTTTAAAAAAAATACATTGAACCATAGCATATATCAGTGTGCAATGCTGTATATATTCCCATAGAATCCCATCGAACAGCTGTTGGAGCCCAATCTCTCAGGCATCATCCAATCCCCCCGTCGCGACAACTCGATTCATCGCTTCACCATTTGTCGGTCTGTCAGCGTCCTGTTTCTCTTCGTTTCTTTTTCTTTTCTCACTGTCTTCTCTTCTTTTTATCTTTTTATTTATATATATATTTCGAGATTCCTCCCACTGCCCGACTCTGCATCTCTGATCGGAGATACGATGTGATCGTTCCTGGCCCGCAACCTGTCCCTTTGGCGTCTGTACTTCACCCCTCCTGGGCCACCCTTCTTCGTCTTGCTAAAGCTCAACCCTCTTCTCCTTTATATATCTATTCATTTTTTTAAGGGGATTATTCGCCAATATAATGAGCTCTAAGCTCTGATTGTCACTCATCCCCCTGTCAACTTACTGCCTGTGCCCCCCAGATCAAGACTACTCCACTACCGCTTGGTGTCTCCTCCCCCTCATTCCCTTGCTGCTGGCTGTATCAGCGCTCGTCAGCCTCGCTCCCCACTCCTCCCCTAAGATTCGTCCGACGTCGTTGATCATCAACCTCACTCGAACATTCGTTTTACAATTCTCAGCATGGTGGCAGAAGACGTCCTTGATAGCTGCCTGCGTCTCCTTCAGGATGCCGCTCTTGATGAAGAGGAGCAGGCGGAGAAGGTGGAGGACTTTCTACGCGAGAAGACATCTTTAACAGGATCTTCATTGGAGAATGCGGTGCTTGACATCCTCTGGCGCCATCGAAATCGTTCCGTGCCAGATTCCTCTCCTCCTCCGCGACACACCATCATCCGCCGATCATCGCCTGCGCCATGGCAGATGGCTCGTTCATCCACTCCCTTATCACCCGCATCCAACCTGGGAACGAGCCCCGGCAGTACATCCTGGTTACACAGCTCCCGCGGGACTTTCTCTCGAGCTCCTCTCTCCGCGACCGTCTCGCCATTTTCCTCCCCGCGTCCGTCCCCCAGACTTGCTTTGGCTCAACCGATTCCCCATTCCCCGAACTTGAACGCATACGAATTCTCTGATCAAACTCAAGCGTCGGATTACTTCTACGGTGACCTTGGTAATGACAGCAACGTGGATTGGCTGGTGGCCGATGATGCCAATAGTACTACTTCCTCCATTGGAGGGCTCAGTGCGTCTGGTTCTCTCAGTGCCACAGCTCCCGAATTTGTACCTGATATGAGCCCTCACGATATTCTCCGGACGGTGCTTGGCGACAAGAGATCAAATGAGGAGATCGAGACGGCGTTGGAAGCAAATAGCTATGACCTGGGTGCGACAATTGCCTCACTCACCCAGAATGACGGGGAATCATTGTCGAATCAGTCAGATGATGGTCGGATTGTGGTGGGGAAATCTATGGCGATAGAACAGCCCCAATTAGTTACCTCTACGGCGCAGAACCGGAGTCCCGTGGTCTGCAAATATTGGCTTTCGACTGGACAATGCCTTCGTGCTGATTGCCGGTTTAGTCATGATTTAACCTCCCATGTTTGCAAGTGAGTATAACCTTTCGTGGATATGCACAAAATACAGCTCCTTTCTAATGTATCAAACTCTCCAGATACTGGGTGATGGGCAATTGCCTGGCCGGGGATGGATGTCCATTTTCGCATGACCCTTCAGCCCTCATTTCCAACATCAGTGTGCAAGACGACAACCAGCAACTCAACGCCGGCTCATCATTTCCCGTTGACAATGCTGCAGACGCGTTCCCTCCCCTGCAGTCACCCGCCCTGGGCGATCCATGGGCGAATCAGTACACGAGCAAATATCCAGCTCATCTTTCGGGAATGGGAGGCAGTAGAGCCGGTTCGCACCTACAAGTCCATGGCGGCAGACGCAACGGAAGCACGGGCAATGTTTCACGCCCTCACTCGCGCCCAACCAGTCGACAACAGCATCGCGAGCTGAATCCGACTGCTCCGTCAGTTGATGATCCCGATGCATTTCCGACTCTTGGTACAGTGACTGCAAAGAACGCAGGGAAGAAGCATGGGAAACGAAATGCACGAGAATACCAGTCTGGCAAGGAAAACCACCCGACTTCCCTCGCAGATGTTGTACGTATGACCCCATCTCCCGCTCCTGGGAAGGGGAAGCCCTCGTCGAGAAACGGTCGGGATGGATTCAAGAGCCGCGAAAACACCGCAGCTGCTCAGTCTATTCCGGCCCCGCAGAATATCCCGTGGCTGGAGACTGGTTCGCGAGCAAACCAGCAATATATCAAGTATCGTACTGAGGCTATTCGTCATGGCACAGTGAGGAACAAGTTTCTGCAGAGGTATGTTTCTCCCCATGTCAATTACTCGAGATAGACACGCTAATAAATGCAGTGCGGCGCAAGCCTGGAATCGAAACGATGCTAGGGCTGCAAAAGCTCTGTCACTTCGGGGTCAAGCAGAGAACGAAGCCATGCGGAAGTGTCATCGTGAGGCAGCACGGCAATTATATGAAGAACGCAACAAACATCTGCTCACGATGGGGCTTGATGACTCTACCGAGGAACTCTACGTCGACCTGCATGGCCTTCACCCAGAGGAGGCTATCGAATACCTAGAGAAAATTCTGCTCAAGCATGCCCGTGAAGGCCGCCGTGTTCTCTATGCCATTACAGGCACCGGTCACCATTCAAAAAATGGAAAGGACAAGATTGGGAAGGCCGTCAAGACATGGCTCAACGAGTGGCGGTATCTGTTTCGCGAGTTTAGCGTCCCCGGTGAACGGGGTGGGTACGTTGGTGGTATTCTGGGCATTGATCCCACCAGCTACGACCGGTCACTTGCAAAGAGCCTTGAAGAAGAAATAAAAGACGACGACAACCGGAATCAACCCACTATATCTATGGGCAAGATTCAGCTTCTTAGACGCGAAGACTTGGAACCGCAGAGCAACTGAGAACTTCGCAACTGCATTCGCATGTTGCTATCGCTTATTTCACGACGATCTACGACTTTCCGACATAGCACTTTTTTGGCTGACCCCTTTGGTACTGTCAAGGGATATTGGTTTAGAGCGGTTTGCTGATAGATGATATTTTGTGAGCTTAGCCCATCAATTTCGTAGATATGGGAAAGGACTTCTTGATTTTCACACTTTTCTCCCCTCGCTCATTATTTCTAGCTTAAATTTCTTTAGCGCCTATCTTATTTTCTTCTTACTGATGCTCTGCAGTCTTGACTGACGTTGTAGAGTTGTATATAGCGAAGATGCATATATATATACGCACATGTGAATAGAATAGCTTGCTATAGAGATGCCTTTTGCTGCTGTTGACATAGTTATAGCAATTACAGACATAGCAGCAACCTGAAAGATTTACTCCGGCTCCTGGTGCTGCCATTTCTCACGCAACTCATGGACATTAAACCCACAAACCTCAGCCTTTTTCACAATTGCCCTTGCCTTCTCAGCCACCGGGACATCAATCATCTTCCCATCCAACGTCCAGGCACCCCAACCAGCAGCAGCAGCCTTCTCATCCGCAATCTTCACACGCACAGCCCACTCGACCTCACTATCCTCAGGTCCAAAGATCCGCTCCACGGTCTCCACCTGCGATGGGTGGATACATTGCTTCCCATTGAATCCCAAATGCTTCCCGCCGCGACATTCTTCCTCCAATGCAGCAGGCGGCCGTCCATCACCAGTTGTAGATTTGTACGCAGTGCAGACCAAATCAATCGTAGAGGGGAGGTTCGCAGCGCGCGCAGCGGTTGCGATCATCGACCGCGCGAAGAGGAATTCAGTGAGCGCCGGTGTACGAGTCAGGCTGAGATCGAGCGCGAAATCCTCTGCGGCGAAGATCAGACCCTGGAGGAGCGGGGAGGCAGAGCAGATCTGGGTGAGATTTGTTAGAGATTTGGCGGATTCGACAAGGGCGAGGAGGGAAATTGTTGGGCGTTGTTGGTGTTGTTGGTGTTCTTGTTGTTCTTGTTGCGAGAGGATATGCGAAATGACATCCGTGACGAAGGTGAGGTCTGAGGCTGAGTTGACTTTGGGGAGGACGATGGTGGAGAGGTTGGGGGATTGGAGCTGTTCATGTTTAGCCACTTTACATAAACCTTTTTGAAGTGAAAATCGATTATACTCACCACCTCAGTCAAATCCCCCAATGCTAACCCACTATCAACTGAATTGATACGAACCGCCCGCTCACGAATTCCATCCGGCGCCGGTTGATCGAGAGCCCTCCGCACCAGCCCGCGAGCCTCGACCTTCTTGTGCGGAGTGACGCTGTCTTCGAGATCATAGGCAACGCAGTCAGCTGATAACGTGCGCGATTTGTCAATGAAGCGCTGGGAGGATCCGGGGACTGCGTCGCGATGGTTAGTTTGTGTTTGCGTTTGTTCGGAGCTTGGAGAAATGCGGAGGGAGCTTGACGTACTGTAGAGGAGGGAGCGGCGGAGGGCGTTTCTGGTTGCCATTGTGATTTGTGACCTGGTTGACTTGGACAAGTTTGTGAGCTTTTCAGGGTATCAAGTTGAATCTCGAACTGTGCGGTATAAGAGTATGCGACAGGAGGGGAGGGAAGATGGAGATGTCTCCATCCTCGGCTGCGGCATCTTGGACGGATAACTGTTTAGATGGCGCAATATGGGTGCTCAACCGCGACGCTTATATCGCTGAATTCAGTTGCTCAATTACATTTCTTGCTCGCTTCTCAGAAGACCTGACAACACTATACCTCTTGCAATTTTCCACTTGTATTGTCTGGCTGGTATGACATATTGAAACGGCTATATAGTCATTCTGCCGCCTGTCACCGCCAGTGCGGCGACCCAGCCAATATCCGAAATGTACTGCTTTGCGTCTGATGTGCAATCCTAACTGCCTGTAGGGGGCAAACTTCTCACATCAAACAGATACCCGCGAGCACGTAGAAAAGAACCGCATTCTGACAGGGAATTACGCGTCACAGCAAGGGCTAACGTTAGTTAAATAACGCCTTTTGTTGCCTCAGGCACTTAATGGTATGACATCTTGGAACGGACTATTCTGCCCCCTGTCACCGCCCGTCCGCGCGTAGAGACACGCAGGCCTCCTTGCCGTCCCGCCAAAGATCACGATCACTGACTGGCTTACTGGAATTCGAGATCGAGAGCCGGTCTTCTCAGAGAGTGCGCGCGCAGACTGTTCAGCTCGCTCTCTTATTCGATATAAGTTCTGATTGCCCGCACCACCATGGAGCAAGTACAACCGCAACAAGGCGACCTTAACTGGCGCCTCAGCGCTCATCCGATTACTCTCATATGCTTTTTGGCGTTTCGCATCGGGGCGCTTCTGATGTATTTATTCGGAGTGCTTTTTATCAAGGACTTGTACGTGCATATCTCGTGGTTTCATGGGGCATGGGAAATTCCCCGTGTGGAGGCAAGCTAGTACTAACTGCGAAACAGTATCCTCGTCTTCATCTTCACGCTCCTCCTCCTCTCCGCCGATTTCTACTACCTCAAAAACATCGCCGGTCGTCGCCTAGTCGGACTCCGTTGGTGGAACGAAGTAAACGTCTCGACCGGTGATTCGCACATGGTCTTCGAATCGTCCGACCCCAACACCCGCACCATTGCTGCCACGGATAAGCGGTTCTTCTGGCTCAGTCTGTATGTGGCGCCTACCCTATGGGTAGGATTGGCAATTCTGGCGATTATCAAGTTGAGCAGTGTCATTTGGCTCAGTCTAGTGGGTAAGTTGGTTGCAGTCCGGACGCTCTATACGCGGTGCTGACATGTTATAGCGATTGCTCTGGTTTTGACGATTACAAACACCGTTGCGTTCTCCCGTTGCGATCGGTTCAGCCAGGCTTCGACGTATGCTACTAGCGCTTTTGGAGGATCGATTGTGAATAATTTGGCCGGGGGTCTGCTGGGCAGACTCTTCAAATAAACGGTCTTTCTTTTCGCTTTTCCACTGTGGTATGGTGGATTGTGGTCATTCTTTACGGCTTCGACGTGTTGCGTTGCGGATGTACTAGTGCTGATGCATGGGCTGGATGGATAGGCTGTATCTTACTATACTAGCAGGGAGTTTTGTATGAAAATGAATGCACTGGATGTATTCAACTGGTTGCCACAGAATATATATTGTTAAATGTGAGTTGTTTCTCTTCAGACATGGGGGCTTCTCTACGTGCAATGATAATACAACAACATTCACAACCGATTCAAGGCTGTTAGATTGCAAATGGTGAAATTCAAATACTATATTATTGAAATTATTCCATGACCAATGCATACCTTGAAAAAGCAAACAGTCCCGTCCTGTCGGTTTTGAGTCTACGAAATTTCTCTCTCTCTCTCTCTCTCTGTCTGTCCGCCTTCTTTTCCATTTCCTACACTCCATCAATTCCATCTCTTTACAAGCTTTTGATCTTCCTTGGCGTGAATTGGTCATTGCAATCTCAAGTTTTCACTTTTTGCCGATCTCCTCGTGGCTTCTCGAGGAACTCGAGGTTAACTGAATTGAAAGGTAACCTATACGCCTATACCGCGTGTTTTCTCATGTAATCCCTCCATCCAGGTCATACGTCGAACTACAACATCATGTCGATCGAACGAAGAAGACGCCTTTCCAGCAGTAGTCGATGGACAGAGGAAGAAAGGAACAAGCTCTGGCGTCTCCGTCAGCAGAATCTGGAGATGAGTTGAGAGGACTTCAGTGACGTGAGTCGTTCGTCCATTGTCGTCCTGTCTCTGTCTGCTGACTACCAAGCTCTTCTTTCCGTTTTGTACTAAGGCGGCTCTCGCGAGGGCTTATTTGGTAGGTTTACTGAACTACGTCTATGGTGATGATGGCTTAATGACTCTTCTAAAGGATATGAAAGTACAACGCAACTCGAACGAAATTTCTCAAAATAACAAATGCAAGAGCCCCGCTTGAGAGATGACGGTGAAAAAGTCAAAAACACTGCTGAGTTCTTTTGTTGTTTCCGATGATGAAGTCGGAGTCTGTTTCATTATCAGAAGAGAGCAATCTTGGAGACAGCGATACCGAAGATTCTGACGCAGGAGATATTCCATACGACGATGGTTTGCCTAGGCAGATAGTAAGTTGGCCCTTTTGCTGCTGTAGCTGGGCCTACGGCTAATGTTGGTTGGCACCCTAGCTCTATAAACCACCACCCTCGAATACCTCAAACCGTAACTCCAGCACTCTCTCGGTCGTGAAGGCTCCCTGACTCACTGCAAAAAGAACAGTTACCAGTCGTCTTTCAGCAGCAAAGGCGACAGACCCCACGATGAGACCCATCAAAGTCCAAAACTCATCCAATGGTGGTATTGCGGCTACCCCATCTGCCACTCGGAATATACGTGATCAGACCCTACCGTGTGAATTCAAAGCCAACTCGTGGCCTTGGATCAAAATCTGCAGCAGGGGCACAACCTCATCTACCAAGAACACGAACCGACCTGCTGCGGACGCTGTACCAGAAGTCACCGACGAATCATACACACTGCTCTCCTGAAGCTTTCACTATGCAGCCAATATATTAGCGCAGTATCCGCAGGTAACAGCTCGAGCACAGAAAGCAGAGAAGGATAGTGCGGATAAAGATAGACTCATCAAAAAGCTGCAGTCGTCCCACGAAGCCAAAGTGTCTGAGTTGCGGGATCGGTTGATCGCTCAGAACAAGATGATGAGTGAGAAGGTAGCTGTGATTGAATTCTTTTCAGAGGCGACTCAAGATCAGTGAGAGCCAAGCAGGCCGTGTTCAACGTCTGGAACTCGAGTTGGCAGAATTGAAAGGGGGCCTTCATTCTCCGAAGCTCAAAATTGAAACCCTCTACAGGGAAGACTAAGGATTAATACGTATTATGTTATGTTTCATCTTGTTTATCGCGATTTACATGTCAGTATATATAATTTGTTTTTAGTTTACATTATTTAATGAAATGTTCAAGTTTGTAATCTCTGATGTCCAAGGTCTACGTGTATTTATATAGACCGCTACGCAAACTAGAATGAGGATGACGACCAAGGAGCTAATAATATGAAATAACCACACGTGGCATGAATACTTCGGTAAATGAGCGTGATTCATTTTCATACATTGCAGAGAGCCCGCTTTGTCTTTCGTTGTTTTCATCACAGTCCGTTTGTCGCGTGTTTGCATGGATCAAATCTGCGTCAACTTTTCATATCCTGATTCTCTATACAAAACCAATGGAATCAACCTACAGGGCAACAGCAACCAGAACCATGTTGATGGGATCAACACTAGCCTAACTAGCAGAAAAAGGTGGAGAATTATAGTACACTTGGCTACGTAGTCTGCGGGGAGCTCAGATAGGGCTGCATCCATACAGCTCAGAAAGCCAAGCAGCTCAACTATCTTATGTATAGAACAGTTCTACACAAACAATAAAGACATGCGTATTCAGGCAAGTTGCAGATAATAATTTTGAATGGCATTGACACCGCAACGCCAACCTCCCTTGGGGAGCAAACGAAGCATTCACTGCTTGACCACCATTCCACTTCTGTGTGTTTATTGATTTCTTTTCTCTTTTTCTTCCTCTCTCCTCCTCCATCTCTCTTCATCTTCCACCTTTTTCCTTTTTTCCCTTCTTCTTCATCCTCCAGGGGATACCTCTCTCTCATTCTCAAAAAGCAGGGCATTTGGTCTCGGCTTGTTACTGGTAAGTAGACTTCTCTTTCGATTCGTTTTGAGCACGAGAGGAATTGGGAATTGAGCTCAGTCTCGTTTCCAACTTGTTTCGAATTCACTCGCGTCCAAAAACACGTCAATTCCTCTGGTTGGTTTTCTCTCTATTTCTACCTTCTTCTCGTATATTTCCCCCTTCTCTACCTCTTTCTCTCCTCCAGTTCTCCAAACTGACACTCTTGCGTCCTGGTACTCAGAAAATCTGAACCTTTATCCTTCTCTCGCTCGTTTCTAAGGAAATACACGTCTCTCTAAGATGCCTGGATGGGAATCCGGCGAGGCAGCTGGTGCCTGGGACTCGGGTGGGTACAAACCTTGGTCATCGAGAGCCGTTTCACACGAAGAATACGCGTGCCTTCTGCGTTTTCTTGGGCATCATCTTACTGACAGTGTCTAGGTGACGGCGGTTTCGGTGGTGAAGACGACTTCAACAGCAACGGCTTCGATGGCGGTGATAGTAGATTTGAGGGCGTTGGTGATGGTGGTGCGGGAGGTGACAACAATTGCCGCAAGTAAGTTACTAAGATCTTCCTCTTCTGTACTCAACTAACAGAATCAAACAGCTGCGGTGGAGGGGGCCACTTTGCCCGCGAATGTCTTGAGCCTCGTAAGATGGGTGCCTGCTTCAACTGCGGTGAAGAAGGGTAAGTAGCCTGCCTGCTTGCTCAAGTCTTCACGGTTACTGAGCAGCATTACAGTCACAGCAAGGTCGACTGTCCTCAGCCTCGCAAGCAGAGTGGAGCTTGCTTCAACTGTGGCGAAGAAGGGTAAGTAAAACCTTGTGTGCTCGTGGCTTCGTAGTTGCTGAACAGCAGAATAGTCATAGCAAGGCCCAATGTACCAAGCCTCGCGTGTTCAAGGGACCCTGCCGTGTTTGCGAGAAGGAAGGACATCCCGCTTCCGAGTGCCCTGAGCGGCCTCCTGATGTGTGCAAGAACTGCAAACAGGAGGGTAAGTATCTGATACGGTGTGGCCTTGAGAGACGAACAGAGACTAACTTGGTACTAAACAGGTCACAGGACTATAGAGTGCACGGAGAACCGCAAGTTCGATTTGAACGGTATTCCGGACAAGCTCCCCGAAGAGGCTTGGGCTGCAATGAAGGCGGCTAGTGACTCTAAGGACTTGGGAGAATATCGGGAAGTAAGTCAAATGTCCTAGCTTTGTTTGTGTCCAGTTCAAGTTCGATTAACCGTAAACAGGCTTTCAAGATCTACTCCAAGGCAGTTCCCCAAGTCACCTTTGTGGACATCGAGAAGAAAATGCGTGAAGAGGATTTCAACATTTACCTCATCGCTATGGTTAGTTGCCAATCATATCCTATTGCGCTCTAAGAAGAATACTGATTCGTGGCACAGGAGAAACCGATTGGCGATATTATGTGCCTGATTAACCTTCAGGGTAAGCTGAACTGCAAGTATGTGGTCGGCTTCTATTACAGCCCGAAGCCACAGCGAGCCGCACTCCGTGAGCGTTGGCCCGCCTCGACCGAGGAGAACCTGGCCCGTCTTGAGGACGCTGGTCTGCCTTACGATCGTCAGATCCCGAAATGTATCAATTGTGGTGGTAAGCAAGCAAGAGTACCCAATGAAGAAAACAAAAACAAAGATGCTGACACGGACGAACAAGAACTGGGTCACGTTTCACGCAGCTGCAAGGAAGAGCGTGCTGAGCGCGAGCGAGTCGAGGTGAAGTGTGTTAACTGTAACGCCGTCGGACACCGTGCCCGTGACTGCCCCGAGCCACGTCGCGATCAGTTCGCTTGCCGTAACTGCGGGTAAGTTAACTATCCTATAGCAGACGCCAGTGCTACACCATGTATGCAGGGTTGCTAATAACGCACAGGTCTCCCGAGCACAAGGCGTCGGAGTGCACTGAACCTCGTACGGCCGAAGGAGTCGAATGCCGACGCTGCAATGAGAGTAAGCCGGAACCTTGACATCTTTCTTTACACCATCAATGGTACTAATAACCTTGTTTAGCCGGACACTTTGCAAAGGATTGTCCTCAGGCCAGTGCGCCCCGGACCTGCCGCAACTGTGGGTAAGTGTCGTGTGTCACCAGTAACGACGAAAGAGCACTCCCTAAGCTGATCGGGCACAGATCGGAGGACCACATGGCTCGAGACTGTGATAAGCCGCGCGACGTTTCCACCGTGACGTGCCGCAACTGCGATGAGGTCGGTCACTTCAGCAATGACTGCCCGAAGCCACGCGATTATTCCAGGGTCAAATGCAACAACTGTGCTGAGAGTAAGTGTTTATTGGCCATGCATTCCGTCAAAGAGGAAAAAGATCAGAGCTGACCATGGAATAATGCAGTGGGCCACACGACGCGCCGGTGCCCCGCCGAGAACTCGGGAGAGCCTGACTTGATGGGCGGCACGGACGACTACAACAACGGAGGCGATGACGTCGGCGCTGGCGGCGGATGGGGTGCTTCCGAAGGAGCGGCCGGTTGGTAAATATCATGACTCGTTTCTACTCCCCGAGACGATTGCCGGAACTTGGAACGGTTTCAACCGTGTGCGGGGGAGAAAGAGGGTCAAGAAAAGCCAGAAGCGAAACGGACGGAGGACTTCCGTTGGCTAGCTCGCTCTTCCCTGCGATATACGGAATAATTCCAAGTATACCTGAATTGGTACTACTACGACTCTGGGGCTTTTTTTTTTTTTTTTTGGCTCTTCGTTGCTTGTTTTGTTTCTTTTGTTGCATTTAGTCGAACTGGGGGAGCCGGCAGCGGAGGAATTTCTCTTTCTCTTTTCCTTACTATGGTATTACTTTTTCTCGGACGGAACTATGATGAACGGTCGGTAACGGGAACCTGATACGGGATTGGGATCCTGTTCAACGACGGTTTGGCCTGTCTATGTGATTGATGGAGGGGGGTGGGGGGAGGAGAACTCCGTTTCGCTAGCTCGTGAAGATTGACCAGCTTGCAATAATAGTTGAATAAAAGTTGTCTAGTATTGTGATGCTATTCGCTGGTATGTACACTGTAGCATGACGGAAAGGGAGTAGTGGAGAGTAGTGACTCGGGAGTCTCCGAATGCGTACGCGAGCCGAGGAAGGAAAAGCACGGGGAAGGAGGGGTCGTATCCACCACCACTTTAGCGATGTCCCTTCGGGGTGGTATACAAGTACAATACCTTGGATACGAGAGCAAGGTCACATCCAATAATGACCAGTCTACAGAGTAATACGTGATAGAGAGATGTCAAGGTGGTAATCAGGAGGATTATGCTTCTAGAAGGCTGTGCAGCGTGAGATTTCGCCGCTGTACGACTCGTGCCTGTCCGGGGGATTCTGACTCTGCCGGAATACCATAACAGGTAAACCGAGAGACATGGATCCTTGGAGAGTTGGATGGTTGGGTCAATTAATTGGTTATGGTATGACTGCTTGGGGTGTGAGAGTGGTTTGAATGTGTACGAGAGATTTCCGTTGGGATTGATATTTTTGTATACTATGTGAGATTAATTGCATTTTAATGCATGCCATGTCCTATACATCTATACAGCTATCCAGGTATTTAGACTGAATATACGGTGTTGAGTCTTACTGTAGTCTCTATCCCCAGATTCTCCAGATCGTCTTCGGCCCACAAAAATGACCGCATTCGCCCACTCCACCCTCTCCGCAAGCACGTGAGTTCCCCGGACGTCATTTGGGAGCGTAGTATCAGCATCCAGAAGTGAGAATTTAAACGAAATAAACAGGTAAAATAGGCAAAAAGAGGCAAAATGTCGGGCGCTCTCCGATCGGCATATCCCAAACAGGACAAGCCAAGGCCCGCTGTCTTCGCTCTGGTCTTCAGCCAATCAACATCGAGGCCATCAAGATGCATACAAAGCTTCATAAAACCAGCGGCGCCTCTGCGTCGCGTATTCGCTTGCTTCTTTTTTCTCCCTCATCTGTTCTCTTCTCTTTCTCCTAACGAGTCTCCCGCTTGTATTCTTATGTCTCTCATGACGCTCAATCCTTTATAGTATACACTTTGATGAATCCTTATATTATCCGGAACTGCAGATTGACTAATTCATCATGGGCGGTGGTCAATACTTGGGTCTGAGGGGCAATGCCCTCCAGATTGCCATTGGTGTCATTGCCGGCATGGATTTCTTGCTTTTTGGATACGATCAGGGTGTGACCGGTGGTTTATTGAATCTGAAGTCGTTTATCAGCGTCTTTCCGACTATCGCAACCACCGGAGCCGAGTATGAGAATCTCAGTCGTCCAGAGCAGAGCGCTCGCTCGACAGAGCAGGGTATGTCTTCAGTTTTTTTTACGAAAGTGCCGCAAACTGTCGCAAACTGTCTGATATCTTTTCTATAGGGATCGTTGTCGCCGCTTATAACCTAGGATGTTTCGCTGGATCAATTCCCACAATCTGGATCGGAAATTGGCTTGGACGGCGCAAGACCATCTTCCTTGGCTCGTTTATTATGGTAATCGGTGCGATTCTACAATGTACCGCCTACCATCTGCCTCAGTTGATCGTTGGTCGCATTGTCACCGGGCTCGGTATGTTGCCAGCTTCCTCGTATCGACTTCCGCAAACAAGGCTAATAATGTAGGAAATGGAATGAATACATCTACCGTGCCTACCTGGCAATCCGAATGCTGCAAGTCCAACCGTCGCGGTCAAATGGTTATGATCGAAGGTGCCATGATCACGCTCGGTATCACCATCAGTTACTGGATTGATTTCGGTCTCCTCTTCACCGACCCGAACCCCGTTTCCTGGCGATTCCCGCTGGCCTTCCAGATCTTCTTTGCTCTCATCATTCTGGCGTTTGTCATGTTTCTTCCCGAGTCGCCTCGCTGGCTCGTGCTTAAGGGTCGCGAACATGATGCTCAGGAGGTGCTTACGGCGTTGTTGGATGATACTCCGGATTCGACTCTGGTCCAGAACGAACTTATTGCCATCAAGGCCACCGTCCTCGAGATGTCGAAGGGCTCTTTCAGCGACATGTTCACCATGACTGAAGACCGTCATTTCCACCGTACCATGCTGGCCTACGTCAACCAGATGTTCCAACAAATCAGTGGAATTAATCTGATTACCTACTATATTCCCAAGCTACTCGAGGACCAAGTCGGCATGGACGCAGTTACATCCCGCTTGATCTCCGCCTGCAACGGTACTGAATACTTCCTCGCCTCCCTTATCGCCATCTTCACCATAGAGATATTCGGACGTCGTACACTTATGCTCTTCGGCGCAGCAGGCATGTCCCTTTCCATGGTCGTCCTCGCCATCACCGCATCCATCGCCAATACCCCAGCGAACATCGTCTGCTGTGTGTTCCTGTTTGTCTTTAACACCTTCTTCGGTATCGGCTGGCTTGGTATGACCTGGCTGTACCCCGCGGAAATCGTACCGCTGAAGATCCGTGCACCGGCCAATGCATTGGCGACTTCGTCTAATTGGATCTTCAATTTCCTTGTTGTCATGATCACTCCAGTTGCTTTTGACAATATTGGCTACCAGACCTATATCATTTTTGCAGTCATGTAAGTCCTTGCCCTTGCTTATCAACTCCATAGCAATACTAATAACCCACCCAGTAACGCCTTCATCTTCCCCGTCACCTACTTCTTCTACCCCGAAACAACCCGCCGCTCCCTCGAAGAAATGGACCGCATCTTCCGCAAGACCACCAGCGTCTTCAACCTGGTCCGCACCGCCCGCGACGAACCACACATGTACGGCAAGAAGGGCGAGCTCCTGCATACCGTTGATGACGTCGAAGATGCCGCCGTGCACGCCGCGCGTCAAGTCAGTATTGCTGACGGGACGCACAAGGAGCATCGCGAGCACATTGAGAATGAGAAGTTTGGGGACGGTAGTTCGGATCGTTCATAGACGGTTGTTTTGCTATGTTTGGATGCTTAATGAGACCCATGTTTGTATTTTTGGGTTGTTTTTTGGTTGATTTTTTGGGACGTATATAGCTTTTGGTGTTTGTTATAAATATACCTATTTGATTCATTGCAGTTGGACTTGAATGTTGCATCGGATGCATAGGCGCTGGTAGAATTCGAGCTATTCACAGCACTATTGACTATTAACTGCTATGCCGAGAAGAGTGAATATTCTGCTACGCAGAAATAGGCCCCAGGGAGCTCCCCATCGTATCCAATCTTCTACCTTCCATATTCCATAAAGCCACTTTCTCCCTAATGGTATTGTGGTGGATTCATCAACCAGATGCCATCAACATTTCACATGCTACATGGCGATTGAATTTGCCATGGGGCCATATATAGGGCTACTCAATTCCTCATGTCGGAGACTTAGGAGCTTTAGCGGACCCCGTTACTTTATCAACAGGTTCCGACATTCCTTTTTCGGCATGATGTCGGCTAAGATTGAACGCAATGGATGGCCTTGAGCACCCAACTGATGCCAGTGATCTTAATCATAATGTCTAGTACAAAGACTAATCCTGTACAAAGACCGCAAGTCAAGTGTGAATACCGCAATTTGTCCTCTACCAGCTTGGCACAAACAACCCGACTATCCATAGCAAAGTATACTACGATTCAATTCACAATGATCAAAAGCACAATCAGCAATGTAGTCCGTTAAGCAGGTTTCCAAGGCCGTCATGGACAAGGCGACTCCGATAATACGTGGCGTGAACGGTCTGGTTTTCTTTCTCTTTAGTTCTTCTGAAGTATCGCGACCACTTCGGATCCTCGCGAGGTGCCTGAATTATGGCATGAGAGTTACGATTTGTTGGTTTTGTCATTGGTCCTGGAATCATTTGCTTCATACTCCCACTTTCTACAGCATGTGGTTTTGACGACCATGCAAACAAATATTCGGTCTCTTCATGACCAGGGTCTTGAGAGAGACAAGGCTCACATGGTATGCTCGATCCCCGAAATGTCAACCACCTGAGCAGTGGCCAAAGATGTTTTGAGTCCGTACTCAGTACTTGTATATTCTCTCCAAGGGAGTCATCTATACTCCGTAAAGCATCCGTCTAATAACAGACCCTCTACACAACCAGAGTCACTGCCTGGAATCCGAGCACTACCGTACCCATATATGTTGCACCTGCTTGGGTGCAACCTCCAAAGGATAGCTGAATATCGAACATATTTTCTAGTTCTCAAAAACAAATTTAAAAAATATGTCAGAAAGAAAAAAATTGGACTCGCGGGGAATCGAACCCCGGACCACCCCCATGCTAAGGGGGTATTATACCACTAAACCACAAGCCCATATATATCCAACCCGATTGAGCATATTGATAAATGAGAAGCAATCATCCTCAAACAGAACCAATATAACTGTATCCGGCATAGTTCCCGAACGCACCCGCGGTAGAAGCAGTTCAATTCAGCTCATTCCATGGTCAATTTTGCGACGCAATCATGGATCAATTCTTTCACATAATGATTATCAAATATCATCCTGTTGCAATGATACAATCACATCCACAATTAAACCCGCCGACATCGGACTCACGGTCTAATACCACACCATGAGTCATTAACTCTAGTCGCTCGGAGAATTGAGCTTTAGCGCGGAAAAATCAACAGTTGAGCCGACGATAGCCAGAGTGGAGTGTTGGGACTGATTGATTGATATGATCTCGGTCACTCCCTTGGTGATAGCCTCAGGAAAAAGAACGACAGCCAAGATGATATGATTCTGGATTTTCGGAAGTTATTCTCCGGAGTCGATTTTGGGAGCCGGTCAGACTAGTCTGTTGGTTTGGGCTGGTTGAGTGCCTGCAGATTTCTGCAGGTTGATTCTCAATTGATATCAACTACCCTCCTGTCGTTGCTAATAGTCATGCTCAGTGGTAGACCTGAGAAAACAAGCAAAATGTCAGACCAACAAGACACCAAAGACATCACCAATGTCACCACACGATGCCCCGAGGATCCCGCGCACGCAGAAACCGGCGATGAGCCGGACGTCGCCAGCATCGAGCGCATCTACCGGTACCTTCACCTCCTCCCTCACAACACATACCAAACGCAGGGCTAACAATGGCAAAGAAAGCTAGACTACCGCATAATTCCTCCCTTCTGGATCCTCTATTTCCTCTGTTCCGCCATCCGCTCCAACGTCGGCCTCGCGCAGACCATGAACGAAGATGCCGGACACGACCTAGGTACTGTGCTGAATGCGACCCCACACCAGATCTCAACTGGTCTCGCGCTGTTCTACGTGTGCTATGTGGTGTTTGATCTGCCGTCGAATCTGATCATGACAAGACTCAGTCCGCATGTCTGGATGAGTCGGATTGTCATTAGTGTGGGTGTTATCGGGGCTTGTATGGCTGCTATGAAGGCGGCTTGGAGTTTATAGTACGTCCCTTCTTCCCCTTGTTCTCAGGTTACGCTTTGGGAAGGTTGTTAATGTGGTGACAAATAGTTTGCTCCGCCTCCTCCTCGGAATCGTCGAAGCAGGCCTCTGGCCCGGCATGTCCTACTACCTAACCCTCTTCTACCCGCCCTCGCGCACCGGAAAGCGAATTGGCCAGTACTACACCGCAGCGCAAATCTCCGCCGCAGTCGTGGGCCTCGTCTCCGCGGGATTCCAAGGAATGGATGGCGACCGCGGCCTAGTAGGCTTCCAATGGATGTTCCTCATCTACGGGCTCGTCACTATCGTGCTTGGCATCGTCCTGCTCTGGTGGCTACCTGATCGGCCAGTCATTCCCGGATCCCCAGAGACCGAGAAGAAGAAATACTTCGGGGTAATTCCCCGCAGTGCACCTGCGCTCTCTGGCGCAAACGCTCTGGCCCACTACCACGACTTGCGCCGTGTGTACCACCGTCCTCGCTGGACACTGCGTGACCTTGCTCGCGTCTTCCTCGACTGGCATCTGTGGCCGCTACTCATAATGTACTTTGGCGTCGTGGGTGTGGGCATCGGAGTGCAGAACTACAGCACCATTATCATCCAAGCCACCAACCCCTCCCTTTCATCAGTTGACTTATCTCTGCTCTCAGCACCGATCTGGTTAATGGACTTACTAGCCATTTTGCTTATCACGCCTATCTCCGATCGCTTCCATCGTCATCGCGCGCTGTTTTTCTCAGGGCCCGTTGTATTGCAGATTCTCGGACTCCTGCTTATGACATATGCTGGGTCCGATGCGAATCCGTGGCCCCGGTATGGTGGATTGTTGATTGTGGGTTTTGGACTTGGCCCTACTGTACCTGTTACTATGACTTGGACGAATGAGCTTTTCCAGCCTAGACATGGGGAGGTTGGTGTTGCTGCGGCTTCGGCTGTAGTGTCTGGATGGGGCAATTTGGGGAGTATCTTGACGACTTATGCGTTGTATACAGGGTGGAAGTCGGATGCCGAGGCCCCGGGGATGGCCAAATATCGCAAAAGTAATTTGGTCATGGTTGGGATTCTGTGTGGCAGCATTCTGGCTGCCTTCTTGATGCAGTTCTTGGTCTGGTTCGTGGACCGAAAGAACCCTGACTCTACAGCTACTGGTCAAAATGACATTGTCGATGGCGCTGCACGCCGCGAGGCTGGCCAGAGAGGACTTCATGGTCTGGGGTCAAATCTTACCAAGATATTACCGAAGAAATAGACTACTTTTGTAATAATGTTGTGTTGATAGCCATATAATCCAGTCGATTATGCCAGACCCAATTATCCCTAAAACGATTGTACAGTACATTTCTACTAAAACAGTATGCCATCCGGCTTTTTGTTTCCCAATTCCCATTTATCAATGCTCCTCCAACCTGATCCTGTGCAAAACGACGGTGTCTCCAATATCACCCCGTAGCACGAATGAAAGATCTATGCTATTGAACGTAACACATAACCCACGAAAACGACAGACAACGGAAAATAATTAATGCATAATGCGGGTCAACGAACGCAGAAGGCAGGCTCTGGCACCCGAGTCGAAAAAGAAAGGAAAAAAAGAACACCGAGAGAAAAACTGCCATGAAAAGTGTTGCCAGACTGCACTCCTGAGTCCCGCTCTGTTGACACCGAAGGGTATACGAGCGCTTAAGACAAAATGCCAACGTTTTTGGAAGGAATTTAGTTGCCACCGCAGAGCTGTTTCAAATTAGTCATGTGGACCTCAATCAAGCCATGAGAGGAAGACTTACAGTCTCAACAATGATACCAGTGATCTGGTAAGGATCAGCATTACTGGCAGGGCGGCGGTCCTCGAAGTAACCCTTGCCATCCTTTGCGCACTGGCGGGGAATACGAATGCTGCCACCACGGTCGGCAACACCGTAGCTGAACTTGTCGATGTTACCGGTCTCGTGACGACCAGTGAGACGCTCTTCGTTACCCTCACCGTAGACGGCAATGTGCTCAACGTGACGGGCCTCGAGCTTCTTCATGGCGGCTTCGATGAACTTCATACCACCGTCGGCACGCATCGAGGCTGTCGAGACATTGGTGTGAAGACCGGCACCGTTCCAGTCACCCTTGACGGGCTTAGGCTCGAAGGAGATCTTGACACCAAACTCTTCAGCGACACGGTGGAGGAAGAAACGGGACATCCAGAGGTGGTCACCCACTGTTTTTTTATTAGCATGGTACAAACTCAATTTAGATGCAGGAGAAACTCACTCTCAATGCCGTTGCAAGGTCCGACCTGGTACTCCCACTGCGAGGGCATGACCTCAGCGTTGATACCGGAGATCTTGATACCGGCGTACAAGCAAGCACGGTAGTGAGCCTCGACGATGTCACGACAGTATACCTTGCCAGTACCAACACCGCAGTAGTAAGGACCCTGAGCACCGGGGAAACCACCCTTGGGCCATCCGTACGGCCAGCCGTCGGTACCGAGGAGGGTGTATTCCTGTTCCAGACCGAACCACCAGTCTTCCTTGGAGTGGGCTTCCATCAGACGGTTGGCTTCGTGGCGGTAATTGAACTTGTTGGGGGTACCATCCGAATCCCAGGTTTCACAGAGGACGAGGATGTTGTCGCCACGACGGAAGGGATCGGGGAAGAAAGCAACGGGGCGGAGGTAGACATCGGAGTTGTCACCACCGGCCTGGCCGGTTGACGAACCATCGAAGTTCCATTCGGGGAGCTCATCGACAGAGGTGACTGGTTTCGAAAGGGTCTAAAGAGACGTGCCAGAACGCGTTAGTACGGGATCACGTGAGCGGATAGCTGCAGGTGGCAACGCATGGGACGTTTAGCTGCATCCGGGACAACCGTGCACAGACGACCGAGATAGCAGATAGCAGTGTAGAGTCCATTTGTTCCACCACAGCATAGGGAAAACTTACCTTGGTTTTGCAACGGCAACCACCAACGGCGTCAATCCAGACGTACTCTGCTTGAACGTGACCCTTCTGGGGGAGGTCCATGTATTTCATGAGCTGTATCCAGCACGAAGCCAGTCAGTATAGGATGTTTTTTTTTTTTGATACTTCCTCGAAAGGAAGTTCTCAGGTAGTCAAACGCACGTTCTCCGTGTTGGAGATGACGGTCGAAGTCTCAGCCTGTGATGCGAGCCAACGAGTCAGTCTGGGATTCAGAATCACCACAGGTCAAAAAGAGAGGAAAGCAACCATACCATGATGACAGGTGATCCCTGGTGATCTCTTGTGAAAGAGTAAAAGTTGGATGTCTCGTAGACAAGCAAAAGAGCTCAGTGACTCGGTAGTGTTCCAGGTGGATGACTCTTCACGAGGAATGAAAAGCGACAGTAAAACTGCGGGAGTAAAGATCCAAAAGATGGAATAGAATTGAACTGGACCTTCAGAAGGCGCGAGACGAAAGAAAGGGAAGATGGAGGATAAAACAGAGAGATGGAGAGGATGGGAGAGGTAATATATGGAGAGAGGATGAAGAAATAAAAGTAACGGAAGGTGAGGTTGAGTGGAGGAGGGCGAGGGATTAAATTAATATTTTTTTTTCGCGCAGGGAAAGAGACAAAAGAATTCTGGGAGGGGCGAATTCTTCGGCTGTGGGTGGTAAATTACGGTACCGTACCGTAACCACCGATCGTGATTTCCGCGCTCTCTTGTTCGGATACGGTCCACGATTCCGCCGTTATCATGATGACTCGTTTCTACTGCTCCGTCGTATCTACTCTAAACAACAAGAATAGAATCTTTTCTCTAGTTTGTCTGCATTTTTAGATATCTATAATTATGCACCAATGTAGCATACACTGCGGTTGTACTCTGTAATAAAACACAGATATCCCTCATACTGTATGTACCCAGTGCGAGACAGTTAGTTGCCCAATAACAGGACGCCTTCCGAATCGGGTAAAATCTGTGCAAAAAATGACTCCCCCTTTCTGCATCTAAGGGCATGGTACAGTAGTATGTGCAGATGTATTCGTAGAGCATGCACAGTAGAGCATGGAAATGCATGGTCTGGATCGATTTTGACAATCAATAATAAACAAATAGTAGCCAATGCGCATCCAGAGCGAGAAAACTATGGCCGATGGATTGTGGAATGCAGCCACACATGTCAACATTTAATTCTCCGTGATATGAGGCATCTTGTGACCTCTTCTCAGTGCATATCAATAATGGCTAATTATATGAAGCGCAGTAGATATCAACACGAGATTGCTAAAACGTGTTATCAACCGCTGAACTCTCTTCCTGGTTATTGCATCAATAACCGTCCTGGTGTGTCTATGACACCATATAATTGGTGACCAGGGCCCTCGTGCCTAGAGTCGTGGACATGAATCGTGTCCTGCGATGCACTCTCGATGCAAGTACGGGAATATATTCGAGTGGATGTTGCTTTTCGATGCCACCCTGGATAAGCGCGGTGAATTTGTTTACGGATTGATTAATAGCGTACAAGTATCGATGCTTATGTATCGGCGTCTGTACAAGTACCTGATCTGTATGATTTTTCTTTGCACATGCTGCGTAATGTACACAGGACTACGTTCCTGGCGTACCTGGCACTTACCATGGCAGGGATTAATCCCTTATCGCATCCCTTAACTTTCGCGATGACGCTTCATACCAAAGAGAACATACAGAATACGACTCTGACGGCTTCTCTGACAGATAGATAGATAGAACATATCATTTTAGAACATGTCAGTTGTGCACTCGACATAGTTCATCGTAGTGGTAGTACGGTAGCGAGCATAGTTCCGTATTGATAGATGGAGATCATTTCCCCATAAAATACAGGTATTGTAAGCAGAATACACCACCCGCCCAAGAGTGGGTCGTGGCAAAAAGGTGTTCTCGAAAAGGCGCTGCCGGTGGGCGGTGGCCCCGACACCGGCCTACGCAACTAGGGTGAAACTCGGTATGACAATACAGCACCGCCTCGATAACCATCCAGAGTGTACTATGTATGTATTCTGGGCGTTCGGTGTCTTTGAACCGAATGTAGAACTAGGATTTGACAAGATTACCCCGGATGGGAAAGCAGCAAATGAAAGAGCAGCTAAGTCGGGTGATTCAGGAAGAGGCTATTCATGAAAAGTCGGGGAAGGAGGGTTGGAGAAAAGAAAGTTCCGTTCAGCCCTGTGATTGCAGATATTAATGCCATTCCTCCGTGCAAGCTACTCGATACGGGGTTTTACTTCGTCCAAATGATATCAAAAACATCATGTGCGCAATCCTGATACAATCAATACAAAGAAACTTGTATTCTATAGTCCACAGTTAGTCACAACCAGAATATCTGACACGAATATCCAAATATATCCGGTAAAACATCGTTTGCGGTAAGAATAGCAACAGGTGTGGCTGGGCGGTAACGCCTCTCTAGCCAAATTTGGTTAGTGTCCACGCGTTGTAAAAGAAGTGGTACAGTTGAGTACATGTGACTTCTCGATATCAATATCAAACACAAAGACTCCTTTCTCTACGCATATCAGACGTATCAAGAGCAAACTTAACATATTAAAGACTAGAAAGAATTGATACATTTCTTACCCTGTACAGACACATTTACACACCTGTATTCTATATCTGGCAAAATCCCTCACCGCATAATAGGGAAAAGAAACACAGAAAAAAAAAACCTTGCCAATTCTAAACGCTCCAATAGAAACCCTTTAAACGCGGCCATTAAATCATCCGTGAACCAGCTCTGAATCATCCATTCCTTCCTGTGACAACCTTCCCAACAGTGTACCATTATTCTTATTGGTTCCCGACAAAAAGACGCGCCCCTGGTTGCTCCACACAAAGGCCGCCTTTTTATCGGTGGAAATTGATTGGTTGACCCGGGGTTCCATGACAAATGACCGGGGCCGCACAGTAGTAAGGGAATTGATAAGGGCTGCATTTGGAGCTGAATGAGTCTTTTTTTCCTGGTTTTATTGCTCTTTGCCTGTGTGCTTGTGATCCATATTGATATGATGGCATTGGGATTGAATGATTAATGGACGTGGATTGATTGGATTGATAGTGGATCAGCTGAGAATTCTTATCAACAGATCGAATACGGCACTCAAAAACGGTTGTGATAGCGGAGTACGGGATATAGGAAACTCCGCTACAAGACCAACTGACTCGAGCACAGCCAGAAGAACACGTCTAGAATCTAGAATCAGATCCTCAATAATGATAATACCTCGTACTCCGTAGAATCCATATCCGGCTTCCACATTTCATCCGTTCCAGTGGTGTCAATGCAAGAGCCATGTAAAGTAAATCATATCAAACTTACCGGTCCCAATAGTTGAAGTGAAAACTTTTCAGTCTTTGCTCACCCCTAATCCTTCCAAGTAATTCGCGCAGTTGATCTCTGTACAGTTCTCTATACAGAAACTGTTGGTATGCGCATTTTGTCCAATCGATAAGATACATCACCGATTTTTCTTCCTACCTACCAGGGATATCATGCTCGACTCAGATAGCTCCTTGCTTGTTACTATTTTGACTGGTCCCATTAAGCTCTCGTATCACGATATATATCTCACCGCCAGTCAGATATCAAATCGTCAGATAACTCCCTCATAGATACAGCAGTACAGAGTAATAGCCTTGCCGTCGGATTTATCTTGTCGAGTATTCAGGATGTCGATGTCGTCTCCCTAGACAAAAAGGGACTAGCTAAGCATGATCTGCACTAATGCTGGTATCTTCCTCCTTATCCACCCGATTCGGGCCAAAAACTGGGGAAATCCATTTCTCCCGTGTCCCCAGGTCTGTCACGTGGCGGTGCTCATGTGATACGGTCTCATCATCCCCAGATTTTGTGCTCCGTACGGGGTACTACTCGGGAATTCATTGCTATTGCGGTCGATGAGCGTTGTGCAGAACTTGTCATCTACTGCATATAAGAAACACTTTGGCTGCGATTCAGGCAGCCAAATAGTACAGTAGGCTATCCATGTTGACACTGCTTGCGCTATACCTGGTTTTGAGCCGCTATCACTTGGTTCTAACGTGTTGCATGACGACTGTATCGATGCAGTCCAACATTACAGTCCAACGTCGAAACCCGTTGCTGATCTACCATGGATGCCCATCATAACACAACCGAAAACAGACCGTCGTCAACATAAGCAGTAACGCATCCCATACCACTCCAGTAAGCTATGTACAACTTCTGCATGTAATAACGACTCTGGTTGGCCAAGACCCATGACTCTGCGGGCATGTGTCGGCCCGAGATCCGAGGTCCATGTCCTTGTTCGCATTTCTTACGTGCTTTCCCGCTGCCGTCTCCATCGCAGAACCCACTCTACCAATATCCCTAAATCCTGAGAGACCTCGAGGGCGCGGGCGATCTTCTTCGGCATTTCCGACGCTTCGTTCTTTTGGTCATCTGTATCTGCACCTTCGGGCCTGTCGTCGCCGGAAACCGGCTCCTCCCACAAGCCAGATGTGTCCACGACTGTGACGTGTCCGTTCAATCCAACCTCGAAACTGATCGAAAAGGTGCTGAGATAGTTGTTTTCGATGGCCGCATCGTTGATCGTGAAGAGTAGCATGATCACAGGGGCCTGTCCGAGTTGCGTCCGCAATGTGATGTCGATTTTGACGTCGTCTGCATCATTATCAGTCGACGCACCCTCCACATTAAGTCCCTTCATTAAGGCGTCGAGCTTCTGTTCATTTGGGTCCTGATTGCTTAGGATGGTAACGTCTCCTTTCCCGTTGGCTGTGCCTGATTGCGCAGCCTGCTGCTTTCTGTCGAGTTTCGTGGACCCCTGTCCATCTTGTTTGTCGTCATGGTCTCTCGACGAGGTATCAAAGATCTTCTGAATCATATTCTCCAACGTGGCATACTGACGCAGAACCTGAAACAAAACACCATTAGTAACCAACCAACAAAGGAAAGATCAGGAAAGACCTACCGGAAGGATCTCCGCAAGTTGACGGGGATGCGAAAATGGAATATCCCGCATGGTCCTGCCGGCAACTGATTCGAAGGCTTGGAATGTATAACAATGTTGCTTTTTACAGGGCTTGTCTTCTGAATCAAACGCCTGTACAGACAGCCGACGTTTCCTTCGGTCAGCCTGCGATGCCTCCTCAGTGTCAAAGCCCATAATATCTGCCCCAGACAATGGGGACGATCCCGGAACAAGCAAGCCGTCGTACGTCACCATTCTGAACTCTTGCGGTAATTGAAGGCCCAGCTGTCTGTAGATATCGGAAGCTGCAAGGATAGGAACATCAAGAGGTGGTTCTATTTTTGCAACAAAGCGGCGATTGGGCGTAGACGAACCCAGCATGCCTGAATCAAGCGCCATGGCATCGGGGTTGCCTTGGTTGTCGGAGCTCGTAGTCATTGGCGGCTCGGCCCAGTTGACCATAGAGACGTCTGGTGCAGCACTTTCCTTGGGAGCGGATGACTCATCGGTTTCTGTAGGTACCAGAACCTCGGAGTTCACCCAATCTTTGGACACGCGGAGTGACGGGTAACCCTCTTCACACTCGATCATGGCGCTCCACATCTTATGTTGATGATTATCGAATTCCTGGTCAGCGTTGTCAAGTACCATCGCGCCAGGCGATGTGCTTTTTCGTTTCGCATCCAAGATTTTTGCTTGGTATACCCAGTAGTCCAGACTGATTCCGATTCGACCTCCCCTGTGCAGAGATGGTCGACCAACCCATCCACTGCATAGATGCTCGTAGGTTTCAGAAAACTTCGAGTGCCTGCTTTCCACGTCCCAGATCCGTTTCAAGCTCTCGTAAAGGCCTTCGATAGCCTCAAAGCAGTTGACTTCTTGACTGAGTCGGTCCAACTTGGCCAGCCATCGCAGGTTCTCATAGAACCCATTCAGCGATTTCCAAGCACCCCGTTCTATCTCCTCAGGCGATTGCATCAAATCCCGCCTCAAGACAGCAGTAGCCTCCTCTCTCCCCTCACCCTCAGTAGCTTCCGGTGTCGCATATTTCAAACTCACGTCTTTCACTGTGTGTTTTCCCGGATGGAATTCGATTTCCAAATCGACGAAGTTACCCGCAATGCTGAGGTTGTCCTCCTGCCAAATCGATTCGAATCCCTCAAGCTGTCCCAATCGTTCAATACCCTCCCTGCACACACCCCTCCCCGCAACACGAGTCCGTAACATCTGGACAACATCCTCAATATGTCGCCTCCGCTCTTCATCACTATCGCGAGCATTTCCAAGCTTAAATCCCTGCATTCCGAGCGCGTGGATATCGCTATCGTGCATGCCAGCCCCAACCAGAACCTCATGCGTTGCAGGAGACGGGCTAATCCCACTGTACCCGCCAAGTGCTAAGAGGGCCGATGGCGAACTGAAAGTAACTGGATCATCGAGCCCCGCGGCTGCAACGGCAAGAGGCGTAGAGTACTGATGCAGCGGTGCGTGACTCCCACCACCACCATGAAAGTGCCCCGACGCCGAGGGGCTTCTTGCCGATGGTGACTTGTGTGACATGGGACGGGCCATGGGAACTCCTGCTGGCCTGGGAGAGGAGGTTAAGTGCGTTGGTGTTGCACCTGGATTCTGTTTGGAAGAGGGAGTCGCCATGGTCGTACTTGGATCCCTACTTCCCCGGAAATAAGGTTGTAAAACAAAGAGAGAGAGAAAAAAAAAAAAAAGGTAAACCCAAAAGACTACTTGTTTCTAAGGATTATCCGGAGAGTAGCTTCTTTAGCAAGAGCACATATATCCTAGGACTGTTTGTTGTCGTGAGAATGGCGAAGCGCGCAGCTGCAAAATTATTCAGGTTCTATGTATCACTCCGTCATCTCTTGAAAACATAAATGCAATTGGGGTATTAGGAATATTATTGATAAAATATAAAATCGATGGGCTACTGATCACCGACTCTCCATGATCGCAGCTTTTGAATTTGGTGAACTGCAAAGTCATGTGATAATATATGCAAATGATGCAAACTATGCAGTAATCGGGCTAATGATACCTTAGGCACAAATTCCCCAAGCCCTGATACGGAGATAGCAGAACCAAATTATTTCCAAACAGTGGCTGCAAGTCTGTGTATTATACTGTTTTTACAGCCAGGCACATATTGGGAATTTTGATCTCACAGCATACATCAAGGTTTTTCGTAACCACCTTTGTTACTCTCCGCTACTTACAGAAGATATAACAATGGTATTGATCATGCTCCGATAGCATGAAGCCACGAGATTTTGTGCTTGTCGAAAATAAGTGGTTGGCGTGTGGCCTAAAATAACACATTGTAGAGAAACGACATGTAGGAAGACCTCCCCTATACATGAATGAATGACAAGCTCCTTTATGGTATATTACCTAGGGTACTTGTTAATCAAATGATAATGCCTCTGTTGACAAAGCAAGTCCACGAATCCTGACCTTAAGATACTCGAAAGTTAACTCGAGATAGGAGTAAACCCTTCTATGTGAATTGTGCAATATGTACCCGCCTAGGTAGAATATCTGTAGTGAATAGATGCGCCCCGCTAATTCTGCTCGCCATTTCCTTTTCTTCGTTCTTCTCTCTTTTCCCTCTGTCGGTTTGGTTTGAACTACACAGCTAATAAGTTTTCCTGGTTTTCAACTGCAGCTTGCGTCGTTTTTATTCACCCTTCTACATTTTGAAACTTCAATTCTCATCTGGTCCTCTTTCTTTCTTTTTTCTACTTAAGCAATCCGACACCGAGACGCTGGGAATTGGAAGAATCCTTGGTAAAATCCATTCTTTATCATAAACGTGACATATGAAGGGGCTGATATCTAATTTTCTAATGGTATACAACCTTTTTTGACCTTCGAAAACGAACTTAAAGAAATTTAAAAAGATAATAGCGCCGCCGGGAACACCAGTGGATTGTGGATGGCAATCCTTCAATACCATTTCGACGTAAGAGATAATTTTGCGCACCGGCCTGAATATCGGAAATCTTAGGTTGGGGTTGGGGGGGCGGGGTTTCACGGACATCACATCTGTGAAGTGGATTGAGGTGAGGGTGACCACACCACCTATCTTCCTTACTTAATCACTCAGACAAAAGCGGCGAGACATCGGAATCAGAATTCAGAATGGGCCAAAGGGGAAGAGCGATTGGAAAATTATCTACAGGCGCTTGGGGAGACATTTAAGCAGCGCAAATGGCTATGGGGAATTTTGGCCATTGAGAATTGGTGAGCTCGTGAAGTTCTACGAGTTTAATCGATACACCAGCACTCTGAGCATCATTGGGTCTCGGCCCAAGGGCAAACTCGATGCTAGCAAAAACGCCCAAGCAATTACCAATATGTTGCTAGAAATTAAGAAAAGATGTTCTTAGACACATGAAAGCCAATTAAAGAAAATACTGTTGGTCATGAAAATTGCAGATTAATTCAATATGGTTCTCTCCTAGATACAGACGTTGGTTGACGTTTCAAGAACGCTCAATACTTCATCCAGGCGCTCTAATAAGTATCTGCGTGTAGCTAATGCCTTGGACCTCTCGAAACGCCTTTGTAACTTCAGGTATAGACGCTTCCAATCGAGGTTATCATCGGCCACGTCCTCTATCTCATGAAAGAACTTGACAGAGATCCTCGATCGCCAGAAAGTGTTACTGAAGCGAAAGTCCAAGGCTTTCTCCACATCGGTCACTGTCTGAGATGGAAGGCAATCAAGAATAATGTAAAGAATTTCCACCGGAATGATGTAGGTCCTGGCTTGCGATATCTCTTGACCAACAGGTCGACTGAATGTTTTCTTCAATTTTCTTCGTTCTGCTTGCTCTAAAGCCAGGACAATGGCATCTGAAACAGTCTTGGTGCGAACGGGATCTAATCAAAGTGAGCCATGTGTTGCCCGGTCGTCAGCACGATAAGCACGTAGATGAACCACGGAGGAAGAGATTGCCTTCTAAACTCATTTCTCGGTACCACAGCATGGCTGATTTCCTTGCATCTTTGTCGAAGAGCAACCAGGCATAAACAGGATAACCAACCCAATCCCAATGAGCCCTTAACTCCTTGGATGAGTCACGAAATTTGGGCGCTACAATGTGTTTCTCTTGTGTTCTCGCCATCGGGCGATATATCAGGCCTTCTCTCTCGTGCAAGGGAACTATTAGCGGTCCTGTACCGCCTGTATATAGTGCAACACCTAATATATGAATGTGCTGCTTTTCTGATTGTAAAAAACTAAGCGTCAGCCAATAATTTATGCTGCTTGATACTCTATAATAACTCACTCATGCGGATAACACTCCACCAGGCTTTTTTCTAAAAGATTGCAAATTTTCTACCTCATCAACGGTACATATTCCAGATTTATTATGATCACGCAGGCTTGGGAACTTTGAATCGTTAACATCAATGGTAATCCATAACTACAGATGTAGCAGATCAGACTGAAGCAGTAATGTTCGGCATCACGATTGTCGAAGAATTTCTCTCACTCATCAGCTGAGTATTCATCTGGAATAGAATGATGAGGTATCATGTTGTTATTGCGAGATTTTGGCTGAAGATGCTCATTTTAACGAAAGGTGCACCCTAATAGTAATCTTGACGTGGACGGGTACTTGGATGTTTGGCTCAGTCATAAGTAGCACCTTCACCATAATCAAGGCTGTTGAAAATAGGGGAAATAACCGGCAATGATATTAAACATACTCATCTCATTTTATGCATTCTCCGATTATTGTAATTAGACGAATGGGGGCAACATGCATCATTAGGGCACTATGCTCCACATGGTCACGTGTGTTTGTTTTGTTTGTCCTCTACATCGTCATAAGCGACTTCAACGCTTCAACTTCTTAGAATTGACCTTTTTTTGATTCGATGTTGCCGGATTCGTCCATATCTCGACACTCAAGATGTTTTCAATAAGGCTAGTTGTCCGTAAGGGACTCAGGTTCCCTAAACGGACACAGATTCGTTCCGTGACCACGCTGGACGGCCGTCCGTACATAGTAAGTCCTCGTCGCTCGCTTTAACTGTCTACTTACTCACGATTGTTTTATTAATATGTAGTATGTCATTCCGAATGAATCAGCCTCTGGCGAAAGCCATATCCTATCCCTCCTACCATCGAAACCGACAAACCCCAACGTGCCCATTGGAATCACGTCCAAATTACCACCAACGCCAGAATCCTTCAAAGAGAACCGGGGTTTTTTGAATATCCTGCAAGAAGTCGTTTCTAAACATGCGCACGAAGACCCGGACAACATCTCCCAGGCCCAGATGATGATTTCCACATCTGGAGCTAATCTGAGCTCCGGAGGGGTCTTGTTGACCGGTCAGAAAGCGCGGAGACGGCGGGCTAGCGCGGACTCGAGTGGCGGCGCCAGTGGTCAGGGTGGTGCTGGTGGTGCTGGACGAGGAGGATGGATACATGTCTTCGATGAGAGAAGGCCACCTGAGTATGGGCGGATTCCATGGTAAGGGAATAATTGTGCGGGTATGATGTGAGGGTGTTACTGACGGATTGACAGGCCTGAGGACATTTTTGGGAGTCTTGAAGTCGATGGTGAGGGTAAATTCGTTAATGGGAATGGGAATTACCAACCGAGTGGTATGATTTTACAGTTGACAGCAAGACTGCCTTTAAGCTGACCATCGCAGGTACATACCGAACTATTACTCGAGACGGAATGTAAGTGCTTGATTCGAATTTATATTTGAACATACTAACTCGAAATTCAGTATTGCGCCAAGCCCATTCCTCAGAGGGAAGTTGGTCCAGAGACTACGCGAAATCGAATCTCAATAAAAGGATGCTGGGGCTATATAAGTAACGATATGAATGTTCTGTATTATACTTTTGGTGTACCATCCCATAAGCTGCTGGACAGTTCGCATACCATTATCTCGAGAGTTACTATAGGTAGAGTCAGGCGAAACGCTACTTGAACATCATTCCAAACGCCATTCCATAGCCCCAGCCCAATACAAAATTAGTATGTCACTTTCGGAAAAAGTCGGTAATCCGCTGAGAGCCATCAGTTGACTTCTTTTCATCCGCCTTCTTCACTGGTTTGTGGTTGGATTGCTTCCAAGGTGAAACAAATTGGGTTTTCTGTTTCTTCTGCTCCGTCACCCCAATCTCATCATTACTATCGGGTGGATGTTCCCTCTTGACACCAGGTACTGGCACAGGGGCGTTGTCCTCGCTCCATTCATTGTCCTGTGTCGTCCGATTCTCATCGTTATCCTTGGTGACTTTCTGTTCCGACATGTCGGATGTCGTATTCTTTTCGCCTTCAGTCTTGACAGGCTCATCGCTCTTCTTTTGTTTTGCATTAGCGAAGAAATTTGCGATATTACTTTTATTCTCCTTGCTGTTGATTGGAATCAAAAAGTCGGGCGAGTTGTTCCCGACCTTGCCAACTTCCTTTGAAACCGGGTAGCATTCTAGTTCGCCCTTATAAGGCTTGAGAATGGACTGCAGGTCATTCGACCATGTGGTCCGGTTGGGATCTAGCCATGTTTTCATTGCTCCGCTATTCTGGTCGAGAACAACTGGCATTCTGTCATGAAGGAATTTTAAGTAGGGGTTTGAACTTGTTGTTATGATGGTGTAGGTATACAATTCTTCGTCGGAGTCTTGAACAAATGTGTCAGTCCAGGAACAGCGTTGAGAACAGAGCAAGAAGTCTCCCGGTTACCTTCATATCGGACACAGTCCCAAAGCCCGGCGAAGCACATCAACTCACCGTCTTTGCGCTTGACGAAGTGCGGCACCTTTTCCTTTCCCCCGGGACCCTTTTTCAGCCACTCGTAAAATCCCTGACAAATAACAATACATCGCTTCTTCCGTTTCATCGATGTCCACATTCCGCGATCTTCAATTAGCGAGTCATCCCGGCAATTAATGGTTCGCATGAGAGAGCCGTAGTCAGGCTTGCGTTTTGTCCAGAATGGGATAAGACCCCATCTCATGCTTTGAAGCTTATATTTGGTCGCACTCTCATTTTCAAGACCAAGATATTGAGTATTATATTCGTCTTCTTGCTCCCGAATTTCTTCCTGAGCTTTGTCTGTAGCTTCGTCTTCTTCGGTTTCTCTTGTAGCTCCATGGTCTCTCTCTCCAGGATCGGCGCAATAGACAACACCGTTGTATCCAGGCGCAAAGTTGTATGTTTCGCGTACTTCATCATCTCCCGGGGCGTCGTCGACTTGCATGCCTTGCTGCTCGAGGCGTTGCCGGACGAAGGCCATGCGCTATACCAGTCAGCGCAAACGCGGTGCGGAATGGACGGCATACCTACAACGCCTAGAGAATATCGCCCGCACATTTTGCAACTAATTATGAACAGTGTGCATATGATATTGTCATGTATGAACCATTGCCAATTCTTCTGGCGTTATCGCAGTTATTCGTGCTGTTAACTGTTATCCGGTTATGACTTCCGACGTCATAGCAAAGGCGGGAGCTTGGACCACCCGCAGCCATTCTTCCAGAAGCGGCAGAAAGTTCTCCAAATTCAACTTCATACATTCTCTCGCAAAAAATATTGCGGATCTCTTTCAACTTATTTTTATTGATCTCTTGAGATCGTATATGGTCGAGCGCCATTGAATATACACCATGCTCAGAGCAGCATCGCGGCGCGCCTGCGCCTCAGCACAAAAAACCGCACAGCACACCCCTCAACCATTGCCACGATCAATATCAAGTAACACCAACCGTCCTACGCCCCTCCACACGAATTACAGACTCCTGAACCCCCTCGTCTCTCGAAATGCCTTCCTCCAAATCCGCTACCTCAGCTTTGCGCAACGAATGAGATATGGCTTCCGTGAAGCTTCCAAGGGAATCTGGCGCAAAAACCCCATCCTCCTCCCAATCGCCCTTATATCCACCATCGGAGCCGGTCTACTATTTGCATACATCGCCTATATTGAGATTACTCGCGTGGGACCTCAGTACCACAAGTTCCCGCCGCCTGTGGCCGAGACGCTCCGGACGGCCGTGTACTACACCGAAGTGGACCTTAACCCGCCTAAGGCATTAAAGGCATATAAGGAGGCGTTGCATATTGCTGTTGAGATGGGGTTGCATCCATTCTCGGACGAGGTCATTGGGATCAAGTTGCAGGTGGCGATGATGTTGGAGAAGGCGGGGTTAGTTAAGCCGGCGATTGATGTGTTGGAGCGGACGAAGGTCGAGGCGCTGAACTGGGTAGATGATATGCGGAAGAAGAAGACTCTCCAGAGCAAGGAGGCGGCTCTTGTGTCTGATAGGAAGAAGACAGAGGAGGATAAGGTTGTGGTTGACGACCCGGAAATTCTCGAGGAGCAGAAGAGAATAAGGGAACTAGAGGAGTTCGAAGATCTCCAGCAGGACAAAACGCTCAAGAAGACCGTGGGGATACAAATGAAACTTGCGGAACTCTACTCAAGCGACTACATTCAGGATGAGAAGAAGGCTGAGCAGGCGCAGGTCGCTGCTGTTGAATTATCATTGAAAGAAATGTACCGTCGCCAAGCTCTCGGCCTCCCTGTTGGTGGTGGATCGCAGAATGAGAACAGTGACTCCTGGTTGAACCTTACGGAGATGGCCACCGCCCTTACTGATCTGGCAACCACCTACGTCACCCAAGAGAAGTACGAGCTCGCCATGCCACTTTACCTACGCGCACTGGACCTGCTTCGCGTGGATGAGGGTAAGTCCCCGACTTGCAAACAGGTCACACTTCTCAATGGTGTCGCTACAGCGATGGCCGGACAGGTTCAGAGAGGGATCCGCCAACAACAGCAACCTGTTCCCCGCGAACAAACCATAGATGCCGCCAAAAAATGGGCGCAAAAGGCGATTGATGTCGCAGCCCGCATACAACCTCCCGTTCGTGACGAAGATTGTGATCTTAGCTGCGTGGCGGCAACGTATAACCTTGGCGAACTGGCGGAGATGCAGGGAAAGCGTGAAGAAGCTGTTAAACGTTATCGGGAAAGTAAATCACTGGCTGTGGGGCTCGGGTTTGAAGACGCGGTTGCCGTGGCCGATGGTGCTTTGAAGCGATTGTCAAAGAAATGAGCCTCGGATGCTTTTAAAGTGATATCTTGTATGTAAAATAGGAAATCAAATGTGATGTATGTGGACCGCATACTTGTATAGAAAGCTCTTGTTACTACATACTGCCACGTATACATCACATTGCGTAGCTTGAGTTCAGTGTCTAGTAGAGTCTACCGCTTACACAGAACAGATCGCCATTCTATGATTCAGCTCTTTTGAAGTCACGTCGAGGGAGCTGTTCGACTATAAGGGGATTCAGCTCCCACTCATCAAACAAGTAACTGGCTGAGAAGGCAGAGCACGGGCGCTCCGAAGTACAGCTATTACTGCCGGCTGTCAATAGTTGAAATTAATCCTACAGCAAAGTACCAATATCACCTCACTGGACTTCGAATATAAGAATATTCCATCGTCCTCTACTCCAACCGTATCGACGTTCTCATTTCTCGTACCATTGCTCCTTAGTGTATACCAAGCATTGTACAAGACTGTTGTTTTTCCTTCTATCTTTCCCTTCTGACACTTAGCTAGTCCAAAAAGGCCAGTGGCGTGTGGTTTACCATAATGATTCACTCTATGGAGTGTTTAAAATTGCATGGTTCAGCTCAGACCAAGGAATTTAATAACTAATTACTGACGTAAATTCACAAGTCCATCTTGATCATATTCGTATCGCATCTCCCGATCCTAAGGCAGTCAGCGAAGAGATAGACCTCACTTAGAAAAGGGCCAACTTACCCAATACCAGTTGAACCCAACACCCTCGCAAACTTCCGAATATCCCAGAATCATCGGCGGTGCACTCACCGTCATACTCTTCTTCAAATTGTCCAATGTCTCCCGAATACTTTTCAGCTTTGCTGCAACCAATGTCCATGGATACGCAACGGCAGAATAACCCAACTGGGCAAGGTCTAACGCAGACAGGTTCTCCGTCTTCCCGCCCTCGATGATGTTCCCGAAAATGGGAATGTCAACCTCCTCAGCGCATCGCTTCATCGCCTCCCGGTCTGGTAGGGCCTCGACAAAGACAGCGTCCACGCCAATACGCTTGAACTCTCTAGCCCGGGTCATTGCTTCATCCCAGCCATGGATAAGGGCATCGGTTCGCGCAAGGATAAAAATGTCATGGCCCTCGTTGCGGGCGTCACATGCGGCTTGGATTCGTGCGTATGCTTCACCGCGGGAGACGACGGATTTACCTTTTGTATGGCCACAGCCTACACTAATCAACATTCATGTCGGAAAGCACATTATAATCCTGACCAAAAAGATGGAAAGGGAGGAAACTTACGCTTCGGCCACGTCTGATCCTCAATCATCACACCAGCCGCTCCAGCAATCGCAAACGACTCCACCGTCCGCTTAACATTCATCGGACCTCCATACCCGGTATCACCATCTGCCATAACAGGCACGGTCGTCACACGCACCACTTCCTGGATCTTCCGACACAGGTCCTCCATAGCAATGTAGCCAGTATCCGGTAGTCCAAAGGCACTGGCCACAGCATACCCTGCTAGAAACACCATCGGGAAGCCTGCTTCTTCCACCAAGCGGGAGGAGAGTCCATCATAGCTGCAGGCATGGGCGATGATCTTGTTGGGATCGTTGTGGGCTTCTAGCATCATGGTTCGGAGACGAGATGCCTGGGCGGAGGGGATTCGGCCGCGTACATTCTCGAGTTGAATAGGTAGGGATGTAGTGGTACCGTCTCCGCTGAAGGTTGGTTGATCGGGAGTGGTGAATTGAAAAGGGTAGGTAACGCTCATTTTGGGCTAATTGGATTGTTGAACGGAAGCACGTGTTTGCAGTTAGATGAAAGCAATGCTTGTGGGAAGTATTCGATTTAAATACTTGTCAATATGTTCTCTCTGCGCGGATATTTTGCACATTGAGCAGGCGGGTATTTGGCAATTTCCGCGCTGAGTGGCAACGAGCAATTTACAAGTACGTACGGGATGCACCCAAAATGGCTCAATGAAAGTATGAATAAGTGTCTGAGCTATCCCCCTCATTCAATTGATGTAATACTATTAATCAGAAACAAGGAAAACGTCCAATCGCACCATACCTATTGGAATTCAGTGATAATATCGCGCGGATATTACCAATTAACCGTGACGAAAAGAACGATCAAAGTTACCCCATGGGGTAGAAATGAGGGGAAGATGAAGCGTATGCCGTCTTTAGCTTGAAAATCCAGGGAAGTCACAAGTTAATCACTGTGGCCCTGTATCCCCGCGGGGATTGGAAGACAGGTATATTAAAGCCCTAGTCGTTGACATACAACGGCTCGCTAATACGCAAAAATCACGCCACCATGGAAGCCGTTAAGGATACAGAGTCACAACATGTGGAGAATGCCGAGTCCATAGACGCGGAGAAGAATGCTATCCAGCGTATCCAAGTCTCGGTTTCCGAGCAAGCTTACATCCGAAGGAAGGTATGGTCTCTCTTCTGATGATTGAACATTTTCGCAGTAACTAACATGCTCAGTTCGACCGCCGCGTATTGCCCATCGTTTGCATCCTCTACGTTCTCTCTTACCTGGATAGGGGTGCGTACCCATCCTGACCACCCTTTCCATCTGTTGCTGAGAAGAAGAACAGGAAATGTGGGCAATGCCAAAACCGCCGGCCTCGAAAATGATTTAGGGCTCAGTGACTCGCAATGGACCTGGGTTCTCAATTCATTTTATATCTGCTATGTTCTTTTCGAATGGACCACGATCCTGTGGAAGCTCCTCCCTGCCCATATCTACGTGGCCATGCTATGCATCTGGTATGTGATTCCTTCCCATGATTCCTATACGAGAGCTGAGGATTGTCCAGCTGGGGTGCGGCAGCCATGTGTACCGGTGCAGTGGACAACATGGCCGAGTTGATCATCTGTCGATGTTTTCTGGGCGTTTTTGAGGCCGCATTCGGAGCCGGAGCTCCATACTTCTTATCGCTGTTCTACCAACGATATGAACTTGGATTCAGGGTCTCACTGCTGCTGGGGATGTCCCCCGTCGCCAATTGTTTTGCCAGCGCCTTGGCGTATGGAATAATACAGATTAGACATTCGATCGCATCGTGGCGGTATCTGTTTATCATTGGTAAGTTCTAGGGCCTGACAATCTCATTTACCTTGACTAACGTAAGCAGAGGGTGCACCTACTGTTATTTTCTCTGTTGTCGTTTTCTTCTTCCTCCCTGACTCTCCGGGCACGGCCAAGTTCCTGACCGAAACGGAGCAAACTCACGCTGTTGAGAGGCTGCAGACAGTTGACCACACCGCAAAAACACGACTCGACCGTAGACAAGTTTTCAACGGACTGGCGGACTACAAGAATTATGTGCACACGGCTATTCACTTTTGTTGCAACTTCTCCTTTGCAGGATTATCCAACTTTCTCCCCACCATCCTCAACGACATGGGGTACACATCAGTCGATGCACAAGGTCTCTCTGCTCCTCCCTATTTCGCGTCATTCTTGCTATGCATTGTGGCAGCGGTTGTCTCAGACCGATGGGGAGGAAGAGGGCTTGTTATCGCATTCTCTGCGACTGCTGGGATGGTTGGCTACCTGATCCTGGCGGCTGTGCAAGATGAATACAAGACTGGAGTGCGGTATTTGGGTGTTTGGCTTGCTACTTGTGGAATCTTCCCAGCACTGAGTATCAATATAACCTGGCTGTTGAATAACCAAGGCGGGGATTCCAAGAAATCTGCCGGGATGGCGCTGCTTGCGGTTTTTGGGCAATGTTCGAGCTTCGTGAGCAGTGCCGTGTTCCCCAACTCCGAAGGGTGGGCTTTTCGCCTCTTTCATTCAATTCGTGGGAAAGAATCCGGCTAATCTCTGCTCTTTAACCACAGTCCAATTTATATCCGAGGTTGTGCCATTGGATGCGGCTTGACAGGATGCATTGCGATCATGGCCCTGGGACTTTATGCAAAACTAACCCTTGAGAATAAGAAGCGGGATAGGCTCTACGGTACTGTGTCTAGGGACGTTCATGTCGATGTGACCAGAGATGGAGATAAGAATCCTCAGTTCCGCTATTTGACCTGAGAGTGTGTAGCTAGTACCGAATGACAAATGAAGAGTAATATATTGAGAAACTTCTCCGCTCGTAGACCATATAATATAATTGTGCTCTTTGGTGTGGTTGATGCCAATAAGATTTGTTCCACCTTTCCCCACACCGTGGAGACGCAGAACCCTTGCCATTTCGGGTAAGCATGACAGGGGACCGCCTCTCTTCGGCTATTCCCAGTATGCCGTACTCCTCCTCATTCATTTATCAGCCTTCACAACACAGGATTTAAAAAAAAAAAATGCCCCGCGCTTCTCGAAGCAGAGCGGCTCCCGAGTATCAATATCAACGAGCGTACAAGGCATGCATCCCCTGCCGTCAGAGAAAGGTCAGATGCGAGTTAGATCCAGCGCATCATCAACAACTGTGTAAAAGATGCGGAAAATTGGATCTTGGATGTTGTTTTACCACCGAGAAACCTTGGTCAAGGAGGAAAACAGGTACGAGAGCGATCCATTTTGCAAAAGTAAGCTCAACTAACGAGGATTAGAGTCACGGAATTCGCGCACCACTACTCAGATATCGTCAGGCCAGGATCGGGAAGATACATACATAAGCCGGTCGCTGCATTCTGATATTAGTGGAGGAGAGCAGTTGCACATTGAAAAAGAATCCGCAGATGGGATTTCTAGTACGGTCCTGCAGAAGAAGGTTACCAGCGGCCACGACGCGTTAGACATTCTGTTCGACGCGGCACTTGAGGAAAGAGGCATACCTGCGCCACCCACAGCCACTCCGAATACAGCATCTCATGTCAAGGAAGATGATGTGCTAGAGGTCTGGGAGCACTGCCGCTTTGTCAAGGGGGGATGGCTCGCTGCGCATGAGGCAGTCTTCCTAATGGATATGTTAGCCGAACACACGCCTACGTTTTCCACATAGACCAATTTTTGACCACTAATAGGTTTTTCAAGAACATGGCCCCCGCGTCTCCCATTTTGACGGATTTCTTTGCTTCTCATAACACCCATTATTGGCTGATCACCCAAGAACCAATGTTGTGCTGCACTATCTTGATGATATCTGCGCGATATCATACCATTCCAGGGCCCTTTGGCACATCCAGAGGATTTATCATTCACCACAGATTGTGGCAGCATTGCCAGCATCTTATATTACGGATTACTCTAGGACAAGAAAAAATCTCTAAAGCGAAAACAAGACACCTTGGAACAATCGAGGCACTCCTCCTCCTCACAGAGTGTTATTTTTCGAGCTCTACATTTTCCTCCGGAAACTGATGGATGGGATTCGGACTTGATGCACACCACACCTAATGATCGAGACCCGCCTGTTACCACGGAAGAAACACCGATACAAGAACGTTGGGAGCAGGACGTCGTAGAGCCGACAAGACGATCGGACCGAATGTCGTGGATGCTTGTGAGCTCTGCATTGGCTCTTGCCCACGAGCTCGGGGTGTTTGATTCGAGAGAACAGTCTAGCATTGCAAACGGCCCGGATGTGGGGAATTATATCAAGCACCTGGAATTTAGACGCGAACGTCTTCCAGCGCTCTTGTTCATTGTTTCGAGTCTCTTGGCCTCTCGAATTGGTTGTCCACCGATTATGTCTGACACGTACAAGCCAAAGAACCTTAATGATATTTTGTTGGTCGATCCGCAATGGACAAACTTCATGGCCTCGTGGATATGTTTGACTGGCTTCGTCCGAGTAATCGGGGAAAAGTTCTTTTTCGGAGCCAGGGATAACGACCATCGAAGTATTGATTTCAAATCCTTGGAACAGTTCAAGGACCAGCTTGCTACGTGGAATGGAAATCATCGTCAAACTGGAAGTGAGTTTTATATTTGGGATTAGACGACAGAGAGACTAACATTATCTCAGATTTTCACTATGACGATATCCTACATTTTGAGTACCAATATCTGAGAGTATTTACCAACTCCCTTGGAGTACAAGGAATTGTTGAACGGGTTCTATCAGACACAATGCCACAAAGAACTATCGATGGAACATTCATCTCACGAGCACGCCAAACTAATATCAGCAGAAATGAGTACGACTTCCTTGAAGAAGTAATCGATGGTGCCTGTGCAATCCTGTCACGGATCGTCTCCCTTTCTCAAACGAAGTTACTCCAATACTTTCCCATCCGGATCTTTTTACGCATGGTCAGTTCCTCAGTCTTCCTCCTCAAGGCTCTCTCTTTGGGAGTGCGAACGACAAAACTGCAGGAATCACTACGCCTGCTTGATCAGGCCATTACTGCCCTACAGTCGAACCAGCAAGATGACATTCATCTTGTCTCGCAGTACGCATCGCTACTACAAATTCATGTTTGTCGGCTGCGGCAGACATTTGCCAAATCGGGCCGATTAGGAAACCAGAACAATGAACCAAATCAAGAAGAGGCCCCTGACAGTGGCAAACTGAGCCAGCTTATTGCCGAAGAGACCCCCTGGGATCCGGGCATGATCGACTGGGCCAACCAACTCGATAATCTCGGTGACTGGCTATCACTCCCATTGGATCCACTGATGGCACCATTTGGATCATGGGATGGCGTATCTACGGACTTGGATTCAGGATATCTAGACTTAGACTTTATCTGGAATCTACCACCTTGACGAGTTGACGAGCCCTCCGAGTGGAGGAAAGTGTACCCCTCCGGTGGGAAAAAAATTCATGCCTTCCGGGACGGGAAGTGCATAAGTGCATAACTTCATTGCCCCCCTTGGAACTCGCTCTTGAGAGATCTACAAATATTTTGGTCACGACGTACCCAACTAGATATTAATGGTGGCAGTCGGTCCAAAATCCGCCCGAATCCCCAGTTACTCTGTGCTCTGTCGGATGACGGGAGCTGGATCGGAGCGTGGCCTTTAGGCGATGGCCAAAATGCATCTTTGCCCGTCAACTGTTCGGAACTCAATACTCTGCTGTGGGAGTACACCCAGGAACTAGGTATTCCGATAGATTTCTCAGCCGTTGTGGATGACTATTTCGAGACGGACAACGAAGCAGGCATCATCCTCACTGGTGGACAAAAGCTCACGGCCGACATCGTTGTCGCTGCTGATAGGGTTGGTTCTAAATCATGGTCCTTGGTCCTGGGCGAAAAGGATGTTGCCATCAGTTCGGAATTCGCCTACTATAGGGCAGCTTTTCCAGCTGGTGAAGCTTTGAAGAACCCCATCATTGCAAAGCAGTGTGAGAATCAGCCTGACCGTGCATCGATGCACATTGGCCCTGGTGCGGTATGGTCGTGGGAAAAACTGAACGGCAAATATGCTATATATTGACACACCGGGTATGTTTCACTTTGCAATATACTGCACGCCTACGCTAGTGTATTTTAACCGACTCTAAAACACAGGATGACCACAACGCAGAAGACAACTGGGACAAAACCGTGTCCATGGACAAAGCCTCGCAGTAAACACAAGGCTGGGATGCTTTCTTGGTCGAGCTCGTCAAAGGAACCCCGAATCACCGCTGCACCGACTGAAAATTGCCCTGGCGCAACCCCCAACCAAATTGGGCTTCTCCTGGTGCGCGAGTTGTCCAGCTTGGCGACGCTGCCCACTCCTTCTTGCCGACCTCGGGGAGTGGGGCGGCTATGGTCATGGAGGATGCGTATTCTTTGGCAACGTGTTTGCAGTTGGGTGGGAAGTCTGATATCTCATTAGCGGCGAGGGTTCATAACCATCTACGGTAAACACATGCGCACAAGACCATACAACAAATGAATTATATGCTAATCAAATACCTCCGCAGGTTCGAGCGCGTGTCTTGCGCTCAAAAAATGGGCTTCGACCATCACTTTTGGGCCTATCTGTACGTCGCCGAAACGCGAGGAATGCGAGTCCCTCAAACAATCTCGTGTTCTTCAGAGATCACTGTAATCTCAATTGAGGTTGATCTCTTCCAGATCTACAGTGGAAGCTACCCGTTTCGGCAACATTTGAGGTCATTCCAATGTATGTTATCCACAGCGGTGCCCTGTTCTGTGTATCAATATCGGTCATTTAGGCTTAGGGGTATGTATGTACCCGGGGTTCAAGGACTCACTTTCCTTTCCCCAGCAATCAATATTATCATACGATCGATTCTCATAAAACAACAACCACAGCTACAATGTTCAGAAGACCCTTAGAAACCGGACCCAAAGACCTTTGCGGTCTCGCCCACCTAGCCCAGGATGGCGTAGAGAGCAACATAAAAACTTCAGTACATTAGTACCATACTGCAACTGCAACTGCACTGCACTGCCGAATCTCTTCTGCTAACTCCGTGCAGGAAACCCTTGAGGACTTCGACAAACTTCCTGGCGCTATGAAGGAGGATCTTCCTGAGGGTAATGAGATGGCTCAGTATATGTTCTACCGCCACTACAGCATTGTATGTGTACCCCATTAATTAAGAGATGAGACACGACAATGTGATCACAGATTGACAGCATGGCAATAGTTCTTCGATGTGTGCAAAAAATGCATGAAAGGAATTGACAGCAATTCGTCCCTCCTAGACAACTACAACTATGACGCCCAACAGATTGTGGACTATATCAGGGACTTTGCTGCGTTTGAGGGTTCCATGAAAGGATTGCTGAGCATATTTCTACGCATGCTGATGGAATCCAGGACTTTAACAGTGAGTTGCAGGATGTTGCCAAAAGGCTATGTATTTGTATGGAGGGTCGGAATGAATGTCCTGTACAAAGATAGGCTAGAGTAAATTCCAATAGAACTACTCCCAGTGAAAAGGCGGAGCAAACTCCAGGTACGAAACATAATTTACTGTCATTCCATCATGGCTCATACATTCCGATATGCCAGCCGCATGTCTTTTTAGTTCTTTTTTGAGAATTTTTGCTTGTAGTGTTGCTCTGTTTATATCAAAATAGAGACATGATAATAAATAAACAGATTAAAAAGAAAAAGGTCCCCTCCGCACACTTTTTAATTGCTTCCATTCATCATCACGACATCTCCCATCTATGCCCTCGACATAACACCCCAAGCACGGATCTTGTTGTCGGTGTAACCAGCGAAGAGAGTCTGGCCGTCAGCGCTCCAGGCCAAGGAAACACACTCGGGCTCACGGCTCTTCTTGCCCTTCTCGATGTACTCGGGCTTGAGCTCATCGACCTTGCTCTTCTTCTCGAGGTCGAAGATGGTGATGCTGGTGGCGGTGGCAGCGCAGAGCCAGTAACGGTTGGGGGAAAAGACGAGGGCGTGGATCTCATCGCCGGCGTGGAGAGAGTAGAGGTGCTTGGACTCGTTAAGGTCCCAGAGCATGGTGGTACCGTCCTTGCCACCGGAGGCGCAGAGAGAGCCGTCGGGGGAGATGGTGACGGTGTTGATGTAACCGGTGTGACCAATGTGGTCGGTCTGGAGACGGCAGGAAGCGAGCTCCCAGACCTTTTCATGTCATTAGTATTTCTCTTTCGCAAGTTTCGCATAGAAAAAAATAGTAATGATAAGGAGTTCCTCAGGCATGTGGTGATTTTTGTCTCATGGCCAAAAGGCTCTGAAGTAGCAAATACGTATATATGCAAACATCTTTGGAACTCTTCGGAAAGAAAAAAAAAAAAAAGAGCCAGAAACGTACCTTGACAAGCTTGTCCCAGCCAGCAGAGACGATGACGGGGTTCTGGGGGTTGGGGCTGAAGCGCACGCAAGAAACCCACTCGGTGTGGCCCTTGTCGGTGATGGTGTACTTGCAGTCACCCAAGGTGTTCCAGAGCTTGATGGAACGGTCACGAGAACCGGAGACAATCTGGCGGTTGTCGGCGGAGAAAGAGACGGAAAGGACGTCGTTGTTGTGGCCGACGAAGGTGCGGGTGGTGGCACCGCTGGCGAGCTCCCAGAGACGGAGGGACTTGTCCCACGAGGCGGAAAGAGCGTAGGCACCGTCAGAGGAGATCACCTATATCGTCCGTCAGTCTTGTTTTTTCTCGCCTTTTTCCTTCTTTGGTTTTCGTTTCGCTCTCGCGGCTGAAGACAGAGGGTGGGGAATCGTACACAGTCAGAGACGATGTGAGAGTGACCCTGGAGGCTGCGCTTGGGGTAACCGTAGGCCTGCTCGTCGCGGGTAAGGTTCCAGATGATCAGGGACTTGTCGCGACTGCCAGAGAGCAGCATGTTGGGGCTAATCAAAAGATCTCAAGTCAGAATCCATATCCAAGATTTCCCGTATGATTTTTTCCAGCGCAAATTTTTCCGCATGCTCTTCCAATCCCGTTTCCAGTATTTTGTTTCGACGTACTTCTCCAAAGAGGTAGCCAGGGAAGTAACCCAGCCATTGTGACCCTCGAGGGTGCCGCGAAGGACCAGCTGCTCAGCCATGATCGGAGTCTGGGAGACGATGAAGGGACCGCGAGAGGTGAGAGGAGGAGGATGAACGCGGGCGGAGCTATTGTCGTTGACTCTCTGGGGCTGGGATAAAATCACAGCAGTTTCGACGAGGCGAACAGACAAGCTGCGTGCCCGCCCGTGCCCTAAACCACCGCCTGTGGGGACGTAGCCCTAGCCTAAGCGAGTCACGTGATGATAATACAGATTACCCTAAATGTACGACAACAACCACGTTTATGGCTATCAATCACTGCTAATACGATAAATGATATAATAATATTCAATCACGGAGAATTACTATACAATCATACATAAACAGTATCGAAAGTTACATAGTCTTACAGGCGATCTCAATGCACCGATGCCTCAAGAGCATAGCGCATAAGGACTCGCAGATCAGGAAAACACCTTGATATTCGGCATCCTCCCCAATCCCCCACCAGCAGTCTTCTTGTTCTTCGCAGATTCAAACCCCTTCGCGCTCTTATCTCTCACATGCTGTCTCAACAACCCCAAAACCTCCGAGTCCGCCCATCTCGATGGAACAGGCCGATAAGCAGCCCTAAAGGCGCCATGTGTCTGCGCCCACTCGCCGCTCTTAGCTCCCGTACGCTTCCAGGTCTCCGTCACGGTGTCCTGGGTTTGCGTTTGCTGTTCCGCGAGCTGGCCGTCAGTAGCTGCAGACTCGGCAGGTGGGTCCTGCGTGGCCCAGTAGTAGATGTCCCAGTCGTTCTCGTCGAGGAAGCGATCATATTCCTCAAGCTGCTTGGTCGTCATCTCGGGGAGATAGACATCAGCAAAGGTGGAGAGCAAAAGGTCGGATTCAAGAATTCCACGTTTGCGGCTCTGATCTGTAGTCACTCGTCAACACCCATTCAATTCATATCACAAGGTATAACGGAAGGGAACATACACAGCAGCCTAGCCCTCATCGTCGCCGAATCCTCCCCTTTCCTCTTCAACGGCTCAACCTTGAACGTAATGCCCTCCATCTCCCCAACCCCGAGCTCCGGCTTCTGCGCCCCAGACTTTTGCCGTCCGCCCGTGAAATGCTCAACCCGCCCGGGATACGGATCCGCAGGCTTGTAGTTCGGATCGACCGAGCTCAGCATCTCCGGGGGTGCGCTCTTCGCGCCGACTTTCGGGTAGTCGTCGGTCATGGTGGACGTGGTGTTGGGGATTGCTTGGTTGGCGGGCTTGGAGGTTTGGCCCTTGCGGTGTTCGGGGGCGGTGGATAAGTCGGGGCGTAGCCTTTTGTCGTTTTCATGGTCGCTGTTGCGAATAGTTGTGGTGCCGAAGGTGTGGGTGGAGGGGAGTTTGGAAGTTGTCGTCGAGGGACGGAGGAAACGGGTGATGAGGCGCGGTACAGACATTTTGCTATTAAACACTCTTACTGAATATTACTGTTCAGTATCAATTGGGAGTGTCGAGATTGAGGATATGAATAAACGTGCCCAGGTTTGGCCGAGGATGGCGGGATTGACATCATCCGGAGTTCATGCTGCGGCTTGTTTGTGATGTTTGCATCGTCTGGCCAACGGAGGCCGGCGGATTACGGACCCGATGCGCTTTAGACTAACAGGATATGGAATCGCATAGGATTCCCTCTTGATGATAATGCGCCAATCGGTATTTTGAAATGCCCAAGCATTGGATCCTCGACTTTACTACAATTCGAAGAGCAAAATTCATAATCTTGATTTTGGAATAAGCGTATTCTATCCGAAAGTATTCAAGTCCTGTATTCTTGTTGAATCCAGGCTCATATTCTGTCATAAGACGAGGCAGGAAAGGAACAGTTATTATCATCAACACATATTATCGTCAATCCCCAATAACCCACCCCATCAATAAATCTAGATAAGGTGCTTGGATCTGTTGCGGTCAGCCACCGATACTTCCAACATACCCGAAATTCACGACAACGGAAGAAAAGGGCTGGAACAAACCTAAAGTAAGCTCGCAAATAAACAACCTGCCAAGCCCCCAGCCCAACGAGCATCCCCATCGTCCCGAACGCAAACCATTTAACCCGCTCGTTGGTACTCTCATTGGTATCCCGCAGCTTCTGCTCCCGCGCACGCAGGTACTCCATCTCATTCACTACCTCGGCGACCAGCTCTTCAATGCGGCGCAGTTCGGTCTCGACAGGCTTGAGCTTTTCTTGCGCTTGGATGCTGGACCAGTCGCGGGCGTCGGCGCCGATATCGATGTCGAGTTCGATGGAGCGGTAGGGGTTGGTGACGGCGTCTGCATCATTTATCAGTATTCTTGCTTGCGTGCGTAGATGTAGTCGAGAATGGAGGACGTACTGTGCGAAACGAGCTGGTTCTCAAAGCACACATCGAACGCAATGTCCGCGGGAGAGGTGAAGGCCTGGCGAGTCTCGCCGGCGACGTCCTTCGGACGGCCGTGGTCGTTGCCAAGAGCATCCTTGATCTATATCATATCACTCCATTAGCATTGTCTTTCCAATTGCGCCCAATGGCATCCTCAGCAAGGCACGGAAAAACGTACGTGCATGTTGACCATCTGACCATCGCCCCTATTCCCATCTACAATCGCCGTCACCACAACCAGCTGATCCTTCAGCACAAAGTTCCGTATGCAGCGTTCATTCTTCGAGCTGTGGCCCGAGACAGCGGGGAGATCGAATCGGAGCGCCGATGTCAACTGCACGAGGACGAGGAGGGAGAGGAGTGGGCGGAGGAGTGATTTTAATGTGAATCCCATCTTGTCGCTTTTCGGTTTCTTTCAACTCATGGGAAGGAAAGAAAATAAATGGGATCGGATAAGAATTGGATTCTCGATCGGTAGACCCGTCGGAGACACGTACTCTGTTCGAGGCCGGAGGAACTGTTTTGGTGATGCCACGCCGCTGCTAAGGGGGTGGAGTAATAATGTTCCGGGCGGATTTCCGCTTGCTACTAGTACTGTACTCTGTACTCTATCCATATTCGAGAGTAACAAACACCATAATATGATGCAAATGTTATTAATCGAAAGTCATGATCTCAATTGTAGAGAATGAATAAACTCCTATATACAGGTTTATAATAAGACAAGGTAATTAAAACAGTAAAGAAGGAGCAGTCCACCCAATGCTGAAATCCAAGATATTCCCGCTGTTTCTGATCAAATCCACAAGGCCAGAAAACAATAGAGATTAAAGGAAATAAGAAAAATAAAAGAAAATAAGAAGGTATTAGCGCATCCAAAATCAGATATATCAAAATCGTGGTGAGCCATAAATGAGAAGGGATGTAAATGAAAGAAAAAGAAAAGGCCGAAAAAAAAAAAAAGAAATGGCTCAGATAATCGTACTGGTTCGGACGCTCCAAAACGCATGACAGCCATAGACACAGCGAGCCTCGACACATATACAAGAAAGAAGGGGGGAGGGCGGTAAACAAGGGAAAGGAAACTCGTCAAGGCAAAAGGTCAAATCAAGCTTCAACCTTCTTTCTCCGCACAAACAACCGGGAGATACCATTCGAGTCCTTTGCCTTGCTTGTTGCAAAAGCTGAAGGTACCCGAGGAGGCTCTGGAGGCCCGGTATTTTTGAGGAAGTCAGCCAAGTCACTGGTCTCGGTATGTCTCTTGGGCATGGCTGTCCCATGAGTGACATGCACTGCAGCTGGTTTATTCCCGCCGTTTCGCTCCATGCCAACCTTGGTGGCATAATCAGACTGACCCGAAGGACGAGGATCAGTCTGAGTGGAGCGAAGAGATGACTTGGAGGTTTTCGAGATGGGTGCTTTTTCTGTGTTGTTGCGGAGGAAACGGGCCTTCATGGCGGATGCACTGGTGAGACTGCTTGGAGATTTGCTTGAAGCAGCGGTTACGTTGGTCGTGACGAGCGGTTGCGGAGTCGAATCAAAGTCAGGAGGAGGCTCGCTGCGCAGGAAATCAATTAGACTTTCCTCCTTACGCTGAGGCTTCTCTTCAAGTCTCAGGAGCTCCTCAAGCTCTTCATCGTCGTCATCATCAATGGCATACGGATCCCGGACCCGTCGTTGCTTCCGGGCAGGCATCCGATCGCCGTCAAATGCCTTCGCTCCACCGGAGGAAGCCGATGTGGGTGCAGGAGCATCTGCTTTGGCATTGGCACGGTTGGACGAGTCCAAGAGTCCCGTGCGGGAACCCAGCGAGGTGTGAGACTTGGTGGCCATCGAGCCATTAGGAGTACTTTCACCGGAAGCCCGGGAAGCAGAGTTGTTCATGTCATCGGAGTCCATTGTATTCCTGAATGGTGCAACGGAGCGGGAGATGCGATGAGAGCCGGGTGTCGGTGGCCCCTCACGAATGAAGTCAATAAGCTCGGATGTCTGCTCTCCTCTGGGAGCCACAGCGGAACGAGCCTGCAATCGTGGACCAGTGGTGTTTCTTGTCGAGTTGGACAAACCGCTATCCGGCCTAATGAACTTCTTGGAGAGCTCCGTAGCATCGGAGAACCGACGCGTGGGTTTCGAAGCGGTGTCAGGAGTCTTGGTAGCCTCTCTCACAATAGTTGGGCCTGATGGCCCGCTCGACTTCACAGAACTAGCAAAGTCGCGAGTCGAATCGGCGGCAGGCTTCGCATCCTTAGGCGACGAGAGAACCTCGCTGGCTGCCGCAATCGGCTGAAACTTGGATACTGGTCTGGCAAGTGACTTGGAATTCACCTTCGGGCCTTGATCACCAGGAGGACCAGTGGTCTTCAAGAAATCAGCCAAATCCGCCGTGCTCGAACGATTTACCTTCCAACGAGGCGAATCAGGTTCCTCCATTTCCCTCATGTTCTTGGGTGTCAGGGTGTAATGGATCGTCTCATCGCTTTGAATAAGCTGATCCAACCCTGGCGAATTCCTGCTACCACTCGATGGTCGGCTAGTCTCAGAAGAACTGCGAACACGCAGAGACGCAGTTTCACCGCGCGGTGATCGACCAACCATACCTTTCAGCTTATTCGAGACCTGAGAGCTGGAAGACCCTGCAGTAGGCGGGCGCTTTTCACTGTTGCTGTCCGACTTGGAATGCGCCGACACTTGTGCGGGAATTCGCTGGACGGAAGCCCGATTGGGTCTAGAAATAGCCGGAGAGGACCGGCCGGCGCGCTCAGCCGATGGCCGTTTAGGAACAGAAGGAGCAGGGGCAGCTCCGTCATCGTCATCCTCGTCGTCAAGAGCAAACCAGGTCTTCTCGACAGTCTTCTTCGCATCGTTGGCTTTGGACGCATCGTCGGCCACTTTCTGTGCGTCGGTGGAGTCGGCGTCAGTCCCTTGCGTCGGAATGGGTACCTTGACCTCTTCCGGCATGCCAGATGCGCTGGACGCCGAAGCAGAGAGGGATTTTTTCGAGTCGTCACTGGCCTTACGCCGTGGACGCTGGATGGTCGAGGTTGGTCTCGACGTCCCCCGAGCTTCGATGACTTCAGTAATACCACGCTGCGTCTCCTCGTTCAGATACGCTGTTTGAGCACTGCCAGGCCGGCTGACCTCAACCTCAACCGATGCACCTGACAGAGAAGGAGCGATGATGGAGTGTCGTGCAGTAGGTGTTTTCGCCCCTTCGGATTGACGACGTTCGGTTGAGAATTCAGTTGCCGTGGGCGTCGAGATTGCCAGACCGGTTTGCGATTCAGGATCAACAGGCTCATCTTGCTCGTACATGGTCTCCAACCGCCGTCGTTCCTCCGACGGAGTGGGGGACACAATATCTTGAACATCCTCCTGCTTAGTGGCACCCTCATCAGTGGGCGACGCAGCCTCTTCTTGGGCTGCCACAACGTCCAGAGGGAAATACGAGTTGTTGGGCAGCGAGCGCGAACGGGCATGGCGGTTCAGCTTTGGACGGGACTCGGGAGCAGTTACAGGGGAACTTGCCACGGAGTGGGAGCGGGGAAGTGGAGATGGGAGCACCATGAGACTTCGTGGACGCACTTTGTGGGCCACGACAGCCTCCATGGTCCGAATCTCGCCTTCCGGTTCAGCTGAGAAGCCCGGAATGGAGATCTCCTTGATGTCGTGCTCCGACATGGGCAAGGGAATAAATGCTGGGTCAATGTCCTCCTCATGCGCTTCAGTAGTCTCAAACGAGGTCACCGAACGCGCAGGAAGCTCATCAATGGTGACCACGCTGCTCTTGCGGCTGCTCGCCAGAGTGGATGCAATGCCACGACGACGGAAAGACTCTCGCGAGAGCGTACGGGACAGATTCGGAGTGCGCATTCGTTTCCTCCATGTACGCCAGAGCCGGCCCAGGGTGGCATTCATGGCCAATTTTTCCATGTCATAATCTTCAACGACCAGACGATCGATGCGGCCACGTTCCGCACCGGATTCGGTAGTTTCATCGTGCTCGAGGCTGAGCTTGGTCGACAGCCGGGACCTTGCGGTCTCACCAGCAATAATCAAGGCCTGCTCACCCAGATGCTCGATGATGGAGGTGAGAAAGATGGCCGCAGCCGGGGTGATATTATCGACATGACTAGCAAAGCGCCGTGGGGCGGTTTCTGTCTCTGCCAGACCATCGCGGACGATGTGTTCGTCCTCCTCGTCCTCCTCCATGTCACCTAAGCGGGTGTAAACCATACAGCGTAGTCGAGTACGCTTCCACGACCGGACGAGATCGAATTCACCGGTAGGTTGCTGGCCACCACGGAATTCAAGATGCTCATCACCCTCACCACCCATGTATTCACTTAACTCATCATCAGCGGCAGATACGACTTCTTTGGCGAGGCGAGGCTTCAGCACCTCAGCGACAGCGGGTCGAATGCTGGAAAGCTGTGTGGACTTGGAGACAGCCAGGATATTGAAAAGCAGATGGTCGAGGAAACCGTTTAGATGCGAGAGAGCTTCTGGCATAACCAGCGCACTGGCAGAGTCACCATTTTCTTCCCCATCGCGGTCATCGGCGACAAAATCGGCTGTGTTGAATTCCTGATCCGCGGTGATTATCTGCGAAGCGGCGGACGAGGCAATGAAGGCTGGCTGAGGGGTAACGGGAGGCGGGAGGAGGAGACTGATCCGTGGGAGCTGGCCATCGCTGGAGATGCTTGTGCTGCGAGAGCGGGAAACAGACCCGAAATCGAAAGGTTCGGGAGTTTTGCTTAAGGGGGGCATCCTGTGGCACCTGCGACGTGGAGTCGCTTGTCTCGGTCTTTATATAAGGATATTTCGTTTTGAGCTCAGAATTGGAGAAGCTTCGTAAGCACGGTTTAGAAAAGCCCGGTCATTCTAGAGTATGAGGACAAGACAGAGTCAGCTTCAAAGTCGCAGCCACAGGATCACCAACGCATATGAACGAACCCGTGAGATTATATGAGAGGTGGTAAGAATGGATTATAACCGTTTCATGTCCAGCAGAAGAGGAGAAGAAAAAGCAACGAACGTTTTGGAATCCGGGGAATTTCTTTTTGACTTGCAGAGGGAACGTGACGGCCGTCGGGGTAGAACTGAAGAATGTGATGAATGTAATAAAGTAGAAGAAGAATCGAAAAGAAAAAAGATTGAAGAGAAAAAGAATGAAAGAAGCAATGAAAAAGAATGTTCAGGAGAAAAAAAAAAAACGAAGGTAAAAAGAGAGAGACGAGGAGGGAAAGACGAAAAAGACCACCCAAAGTTGGGGGAAATCAGGAGAGAGAAGTGGAGGTGCGGTTAGAGTTTCACACGATCGACGTACGCAGTAGTATGTACAATATCCGGGAGGGTACGGAGGGATATAGATCGAGTCAGTCCTTGCACTGGAGGTACAGGCAAGTATTTATGATTCATGAAAGAGAATAAGTATTTCCAATGTCAACCAAGCTAAGTACCTTGAAGAAAAAAGCAAAGAAAAAAAGCATGTGTTGGGACTACCAAGCACTGACTGTAGATGGACTTTGCTCCACTGGGCCAGGTCAGGGGCATAACTTAGAATCCCAGGGGCCACCCTATTCCCACTGCATCTACACTACACTGCGAAATTACACTACTGGGCACTCCCTACACTGTACATGTTATGTAGAATTCATAAATATATAATAATGTCAACTCATCACATTTCCATCCCAACGGAGTCTCTCTTGTGCGAGGTCTCTGGTAACACTACATCGGTACTGGTACTCTCCTACTGCAATGACCACTCCTGCCCCGCACCGCCAATAGTTCTTGTCCATCAACCCTCGAACCATGGATTTTTGCTACCGAAAAAAAGAACCACCGATAGTTCGTTCCATAACCACGGTTTCCAACACAGACCAGGGGGGGATGGTATGCACAACAGGTTCTTTCAGCGTTCTTCCAGAATGTGTCACTCTTTATTCCTCCGATTGCTTTTCAATAGACAGAAGCTTGGCTGAATTGCTGGCTGCGTTGTCTGTCATACAGACTGGACTGTGCAGGACAAGTGATCCTGACTCAGTCGGGTTGCGAATGATGCAATGCTCGTATCCTGAATCCCGGCGGGTACAGACACACGTCCGAGTGTACGTGCATTGATGGAATAGGAGGATCTTGCTATGTAAATAATGTATGTATGCAATGATCCCGGGAGTAATCCCGGTGGACATTGCGTTTATTATTATGCCTTAGGCATATACACTTCTGCTCCTCACATAGTCTATCGAGTCAATCAGTCTCTGCAAAGCCATATCCATCCTGGACCCTGAATATCTCGCCGCCACAACCCTGTCCGGTCCACACCAGTATTTCCGCCTAAACTGGAACCCCCTCGCCTCAGGTCCAGCACCCACAACTGGATTCTCAGCAATTAAGGAGAAATGAACGAGTGCACGCGGTTTAATCCAATTCAAAAATACATCAACAGTCTCCAAACACGACATCGATCTCGTAAAGTCTCAAGTATCTCCTTCCATAGAGCGCGAGATCCTAAGGTAAGACGGACCGATCGAAACAAGACAGAGCGGAGAGTGGCCAACACGACAAATGAATGCCACAAGATCATCCCCTGATACATACGCGCTGCTGAGTATGACTTCTCGTAGCTGTGTTGGTGGTTGAAGAACGTTCATATGCATGACCCGTCTCAGAAACAACGTAGCTTCTTTCCCCGCTGTCAAACGTCATGGACGACTTCTGGAGATTCGGCGCATGCTGGATAAACGCGACTCCCATGTCCACAGCGACGTGAGACTCTATCTTGTAATCAAGCATCTCAACTCTCGTATATGAGATCAAGAAGCGACGAAATTCCTTCCATGCAGACACAGTAGATTCGTTAACCGTCTTGGTTCGATCCCACAACCACTACATCCACCGTCCTCCTTCAAATCTATCAGAAACGATGTCGTTGGTAGTCCCATATCAGCAATGATATTCAACAGAATCGTGAGAACATCACTGCGCATCAGGGACCGGTCCTCGTATTTATCCTCCAGCATCAATTAACATCAATGTCGAAGGAGGTACAGTTGATGCATGATCTTAAGATCCTTTGCAGCTGCTGTACTCTATCCTGATGAAGAGGATCCACGAGATAGCCGTCCACGTGTCGATTCCAGATAATCCCCCTGCCGTTTATGGCGACCGATAGCCGTTGGACATATTGACCCAGCCGTGGATTATCCGCTAGTGTGCGTAGTCGATCAAGACTCTGCGCGAAGAGGTCCGTCTGGACGATTTCGTCGACATATATACTTCCGAACAGGGGAAATGTCATCTCATTCAGGCCTTTGCAAGCCAATCGAAATGGACATTGAGCTGCTGCATCGATGCTGTATGATGTTGTGGACTATTTACGGGCAGGTTGCAGAACGGAGAGGTGGCCTGTTGATGGTATTTTCGGATGTGGTTTTTCAGCTGCTTCAACAATTTATGTATAGGAAACCATTGTACGAAGGGATACCGAGTATTGCGAAGAAGGGAAACAGGGGATGCCATATCGACCACGTCAACTGACTGCTGATCCTTGCTGTAGTCAATGGCAAGGCTGACAAGGCTGAAGTTGAACAAAGCACTTTATGGATAGTAGATGAACGCTCTATGCTGTCTAGGCTAGCTTCAATATTATTGACATCACTTCGTAACGCTTTTGAATAAACCCGCTAATGCTTTTTAAACTATACACAAGAAAATCAGAACCGGAGAACGTTAAATCAATGTTGATCGGCCTTCCAATTTTCCAGAGCATACGTGACTCCTCCGGCAAAGAAGCTCAACTCATCCGCTTCCACATGCACGTTGCCCTGGGCCAATCGCTCTACAAGCAGCCTTTGGATCCGGTCCATCAAGCTCGCATTGTGGCTTTCTAATGCCTTTGTTTGCGGTGTCAAACTCATCTTCTGTGAGCTGAGCGCCACCAGCTCTTCAAATTCGTTGGGTACAAGCAGGTTGCGGAATACTCCAATCACATGGTTCAACGCATGGTCCAAATATACCCCATCGCTGGAGTTCGTCTCCAAATACGGAGTCTCTGCTTGTCCCAATCGAATGTCATCCACCAAGGCACGAAGCCGCCCTTTGTACTGGGAATCAGCAAGCCCTTTGATGCCGTTGACGTATGCCACAAACAACTGCCTGTCCACATCGACCATGTCCCCTGGGTATTCCTCGGGGTCAAAGGCATTTCGCCAGTGTCCCTCGGTCAATTTGATTTCAACTGGCTTTTCTCCATCGAAAGTCTGGAGGCTGCCGGAAGATCGCGCCATCTCCATGAGCTCATGGCAGGTCAGTCCAGTTTCAGGCCCTTCGTCTTCTTCGAGCTCAGGCGCTTCGATGTACTGCACATTCGGATCAAACCGAACCATCGACTCAAACGCGATGAATGAGTCGTCGAACATTCCATCCTCGTCTCCACTGACAATTTCGGACATGGCATCGTCGGTGTCCCAACAAATAGACACTTCGTACAGCTCCTCCTCTTCTCCTTCTCCTTCGGACATAGTCTCGTATTCGTAATCAAACGCATCGGTTCCATAGCCAGATTCCGACTGCGCATTCTCTTCTTCGAGCTCGGTCTCTGGCTTTTTCAGGATAGATTTCAAGTACGGACGCAATTTTGACTCTGATGATGGATCCTGACTCGAAGTGTCCACTGTTGTCGGATTGCTTGAGACTACCGAAATCTCATCGGATGCATAGCTGCTGTCCTGGGAGAGGGACACTTCGAGATTCGAAAATGCGGAAGAAAGTGACTCCCAAGACTTTCTGCTCAAGGTAGTTGGTTCGCCCATTTTGAAGAATCTGGAAATCCGTGCCCTAAGTAACGGTAAAACCAGGAAGAAACGTGAGAGGCGTAACAAACAACTTATGTTGTTTGTGTTGTTTGTTCGACGTAAGAAGATCGTTGGGTTCTGTCTTTCTGAATATCGAATGGCTTTGATGGCCTCCAGTAAACCGATATGGGTCCATGATGGAAGCGCTGACGTAAATCGGAAAGTCATTTAAGGGAGAGCGGCGACAAGGGAGCCCCCGAGCTTGATGCACTTAAAAGCCATGATTCAAATTCTTGCTAATTCTTTCAATTTGTTCCTCGTATTTGCGTAGACAACACGGTTGGATCTGCTGTTTTTCTTTCAACGATTCGAGAGATACCGCTCTGAAGTAATACATATAGGCCGTGATGTCGAAGATATCCGGAGCGGAGAGATGTTGATATTCAGGGCTGGTGAGTCGAAAACCACGAACGCGCTGCGTCTCTGTGGTTAAATGTCGTTGATTTGTCTCCAGAAGACGAGAATAGATCGCGAAAACGTGTGGTAAGAGGTCAAGGACAACGATAAAGATTATTGAATCTTATTGTGTCATTCCCACTTGTGCGTGGGATTCTGACACGAGTAGAGGCGCCGCGGGGAAGACCGAGGCGAGGGGCAAAAATAGAAAAAAAAAATGATTTTCTGCTCCAATCAAGAAGCCGAGCTATTTTAACAAATGCGTTTGAACACTCAAACAATAACAATAGATGGTAGGCGTAGCACAGTTAACAGTGCTGGAGAAAAGGAAAGGAAGGAGAAAGGGAAGGCGAGGGGGCGAAATCGGATCGATCAGGTTCCCGTCATAATCACCTGACCGTGCGTCTCCGGAATTCCGAAATGGGTTTAGCCGAATCCATGCTGAGTCAGATCGATGTTTCCGTTCTTTGGAAGAACCTCCTGGAAGGAAGTCATGACACTGGTTACTATAGTAACAATCCAACAGGGCTGACAGAAGCATACTGTTACAGTGTGATTATTTGCCAGCATGGTGGACGACTTACTGGGCCGCAACAGTTCGATGTTGACGCGACGCTCCGCTTATGCCCATAGTCATCGGCCCCTTAAAATAGTGTGCCATGCATGATGATACTTATTCTTTAGAGTAGAATCCCCGGCGCTAAAGAAAGTGACTCGAAAGCCCGTGGAGTATACATTTCATTAACCATTCTTTATGTGCCTTTTGTCCGTCGGCGACCCGGCCGTCCCTCATGGAATACGGTAAATTTTTCGAGGCTCCGATTTGACTCCCTTTCGAGAAGATGGTTCCATATGTTGGCAGGCTCAAAGAAGGCTGTGATTATTTCCTCAATTCCTGCATATCGTTGGTCTTTATGCAGTCCCTGGTATCCCACGGGGTTGTGGTGAAGGAAGGCTGGGAACAAAGGAAAAGGAACAAACACGAGTTGATCACCTCGGAATAATAGTATCTGATTCATCCACCACCTCTGACTTCATTGCTTTGTTTGAATTGTCCAATCAGACGGACCCAGTCTGCGCAAGCACAGATCACACGTACGTGCCCCAGTTCGAACCGGAGAGGAAACAAGTCACATCGATTTGAAAAGAGTAGTGTGTACGAAATATGGGGTTACAGGTGCAAGTCCGCTTTGCAATGCAATGCGCAAGCCTTCAAGAAGTCCTGGGTCGGCTTCGGACGCATGCGTTTTGTGCTTGATGAAGGCTCGGCATAAAAATAAATAATTATAGAAATCGGTTTCGCCTCTCTTTTCCGAGCTAATCATAATCCGCCATAGCAGATGAAAAAGTGAGTTGCCAGTACTTTTTCACATTCCAGAGATCTGATTGTGCATTATTGGCCTGGGCTTGCATTCCACCCAGCCTCCACATTCCTCACTGAGGCCGCTCGAACCATGTTTGGAACATCCAATCGAGCACATTGCGGACAAATGCATCAAACTGACATTCCAGAGAGGCAGATCCCGGCTACTGGCTGTAGGTCATCCTGGCCACTGCGCTCCAGTTTTGCTGGAAGGTAAGGAAAGAGCTTCTTCGTCATGACGCTTACACCCGCCAGTCTGATGAGATAATTGATAGGTCCAACTTCTCCACAACGAATTCTGAACTCTCCGGCTACAGGTGGGATTTTGTAGCGGAAGTCAATGTCAATCAAGCCGCCGTTCATGATTCAGGCGCATAGATCAACAGGCACTACTATGTATCGCTGCTATCATTGGCTTGAGATGCATTGCGATACCTTTCCAGAACCGTCGTGTTTATTTTCTGATACTGCTATCTTCTCTTGCTAGTTCCATGGCCACTGCTTCTGGTTTAGTGAGCGGGCGTTACATTCCGAAAGGTGGCCGTCCGGATCTACTGTCTCTCCAGGCCGTTTCTTTCCACTGGATAGTATGGAGAGGCCGGAAATGTGTTCAGCCACCGAGATTTTGATGTACTACAATTGGCTGTCGGAAAACCCGGAGAAATATCCCTTCAATTGGTCTGTGGTGGCCCACGTATAGAGGGTCTTCTTAGGGCACATTCCTCGGTCATTGGAATGTGCAGGGAAATCATTGAGGCTGGGACCAAGTCGGAACAGATTCAAATAGACCCTGAAGTCGGTTGTTTGTTTGCTTTGTCTTCTTTGCATCTTCTGCAGTGTTTTCTTTGATTGTCAATCGTTCAAACTGTTCTTACATCACGGGGCATACATTCGTTTCTTGCCTAAGGCTCTCATTCGTTGCAGAACCCTGCCGATTTCGAACTTTCTTTTTTGAGATTGCTTTGCCCTTTTTGGCTTTCTTTATCATTGCCAATCATATTGAATAATCCCCGGTGGTTCGCCCCAGTACCAGACTTTGGCCCAGTCATTCGTTCATCGCCGCAAACGGAAATCAAAGTAGCAAAGATGTTCGCCCAGCAGTTCGACCACTCTTTCAATGACATATTTAACCAATACGTCGATGTGGAATCCTCAAGCGCCGATGGCAACAAAGACGTTTCATTCCCGAGCGGCGACTTTGACCAACTGTTCCCACTCGACTCATTGTCAAGTGACTGTGGCGCCCTTTCGTCGCCCACTATTTCCCCCTCCAACAAGCGCCGCCAGTCTCCCCAGCCCTGGAGTACTCCTACTCAAGACCTCTGGAGTCTGCCGCAAGAGACCGGCGCTGCGTCATCTTCGTCTGTCGATCAGGGCACCTTCTCTTTTCATGACACAGTCCAACCTTCTGCCGTGTCTAGTTTGAGTCTCAACCTTGACGCACAGTCATCCTCCTCTTCTTCCCGACCTGCAGCAGCTCATGGGTTATCCTCCACCTCGCTGTCGACCCCTCCCGAGACGCCCCGCAAGAAAGTTTGTACGGGTAGTGGTATAACCACTCCCAAGTCTATCCGTCATCACCAGGATACGGGTGACCGCCGTCGCCTGCTGCGCAAGCAGAGCTTCTCCCCCAGTTTGACGCGCTCTTCGCGCGCACAAAAAGCTAGAATGGCATATTCTGATGCTTCTGCCCCGCGCTTCCACAACTTCAGTCTCCATAGCACAGACGACCGTCTACCGTTGTCTCCGCCACCAACCGATCTTCTCGCGCAGCACGAGAATCTCTCTGCAGATAACGCAACCAACCTGAACGGCTCGTCGGATCGTTTTTCTGGTGATCCCGCCGAGATGCCTCAGCAGTACGACTCGAGCATCTTCAACCAATCTCCGGCCATTTCTATGCCTTCGCCCTCGGCGAGTGCATTGGCCAGAAGACAACAGAAATACATGAGCCAACCAAACAGCACTACATTGACCTCCAGTCCTCCCTCAGCTGATGAAGTCTTTTCCTCTCCGCACTCTTCGGGCTCCCAGTCCTTGTCTTCATGGTATTCTGATTCACTTGCTCCATCCGCTTTCTCCTTCACTCCCGACCTCAACCACGATGCGCAGCAGTGGTGGTCCCCCATGGCATCGCGAATCGCACAGCAGCATCAGTCCTCGTATCAACCGATGCTGGAAGCGCCGACTCCCCAAAGGCCCATTGCGAATCACGACCAGCACAACGACATTCTGCAAGGAGGACTTATGATTCAGTTTGATCCCTCCTTCGACATGCCTGCACCGGCAGAGCCATCATTTCCTCCATCAACCATGTCTTCCTCGGCACCGGCTGCGACTCAGGAGAGCCAGACCTACCATCCCGTTTCCAACACACCTCAGAAATACATCAACCCCTCCTTCGCCGCGTCTACTCCTCAAATCCAGCACCACACCCGGTCGCCCTCTCTCTCCCCAAAGAACAACGGTGCTAGTACATCACCGAAGAGCGGCTCAACAACAGCAACAGCAACACCACGCACAGGAACCGTGATGAGAACGCCACACCGCCGCAGCTACGAGCGCAAAATGTCCGCTCCCTCGAACACACCCAAATCCGTCAAGACAACCAGTCCTAGGGGCTCCAACAAGTCCGTGTCCGTGTCTTTTGTCAACTTCACCCCGAGTGACAGCAAGAAGATCTTGACGGGGGTTGCACCCAGTGGTAGCTCCAAGACCAAGGCGAGACGTGAGCAAGAAGCGCGCGATCGCCGACGCAAGCTGAGTGAGGCTGCGTTGAAGGCTGTGAGAAATGCGGGCGGTGACATTGATGCTTTGGAAGCCGTGCTGTGTTGAAAGATTGATATCCTTTCGCTTTGCTTTTGTTTTTGTCTATTACTGACTATATGTCACCTTGGTCATAATACCTTGTGTACTTTATTGTATTTCTGTATGTTTGTTATTTGGCAGTGGTCGTTTCGGTGTTTGCAGGTATCAATTGCTCTTTTCAAGCGTTTTTGGACTGGGTTCTTTGGATTTGGTTATAGGTCATCTTCTATTTGCTAATGAACTTTTAATTTAATCATTCATGATCGCTCTTGTCATGGCATCCTTAGTAGAGATTGAAGCTCTATACTGTATGACATCATCATTCCAACTTTGGCATCCAAAGCATGAATCATACATTTGCTATTATACTACTCAATCAAGTTCGTGAGAAACAAACTCGCAAACAAACAGTACCAAACCGCGTCGCACGCACCCTTTCGCCAATGCCCTTTGCTCGTCAATATCTGCTCAGATTCCGGCTGCTTCATCGCCAGCAAGCTTTAACGCAATGACCACATGGAAAAATAGTCCAGTCCGCCGTTGATTGATCAATCAACTATCCTCGTTGTAAAAGGCCGCCAATGGTTAATTAATTAATAGTTTTTAATACTTTGGTAACACATCTCGGAATTGCTGACCTTCTTTATGGTATAGTGTTTGCAAAGGATCTTGAATCTAAGCGCCGCGTCAGTGTGCCAACAGGATATTGGGGCTTGGAAAGTCAAGTGATAGGTCATGACGAGGGAAGAGTAAGGATAAGAACCCATGGACAAAGTTCTGTAGACAGCAGTTTGCATGTTTTGTCGTTTCCCTTAAAATAGCAAATATCACCTACTCACATTGGTCAGTCTCAGAATGCAAAATGACAATCCGGTAGAAGACCATCTAAAACAGTTGGGGGCGTTGACATTTCGCAGAACTTTCCATAAACTGATTTATGACATTGAAGACATTCCATCCATTGCCCTAAACAAGGAAGACCTCACCAGATCGGTCATTAGGACTGAGTCAGACGACCGAGTCAGAGGAAAGAAGTAGCAATCCAAGTTGCTATTAATTGACTGCGTGCGGAGTGTATAGTTCCCATTTACCCTAAATAGAAAGTGGAGACACAGGTTTCTTAACAGGCATAGCGTGGCTCTTGTAAACCCAACTCGTCTGATTGGGCAACCCCGAGTCCTGTCATAGAACGGTCAATTTTTGGGGCTGTATGGAGTAGATTGTCGTAAAGTCCGTACTATACAAGAAAAAGACTACTATAATACATGAACACCGTGGTGTTGTGCAACTATCGACGCCGAAAAACCAAAGGATATGCGATAGCTTTAACGGGAGACTCCGTACTGCTCACTTCCGAGCAGCAGTTGGCGTCCACGGTTCCGGTTGCCAGGAATCACCCGGATTCCCAGCCTTAGCCTTAGCCCAGGGATCGTTCTCTTCTGCGTATCTCCGCACTTGCTCTGTCGTTGATTCTGTCCCCTCCGATTGTGAAGACGGCGCGTTCTCCTCGGGTCCCCGTAGCGTGGGATCGCTGGTGCGTAGTGCAGGCTTCGGTTGTTGGGTCTGGGGTTTATCGAGATAGGATGGTTTACTGGCCCAGCGCTCATCGGCCAAGCGAGCCAGGTGCTTGATTTGAATTTGGCGCACGACATCCTGTTGTTGCTCTTGGATGGATGGGGGGTCCGCGCGGACGTATCGGAGCCATTGATGCCATTGTGCTTGAGGATGCAATTGTCAACTTCTTGCTTATGTTGTGGATGGAAGGTAAGCAGGAGGCTTACGGGAGACTTTGATATCCGCATAGTGGGTTTTCGGGTTATATTTGACGATGCGCCGTAATCGCGAAGCACTGAGTGATTCCTTGAATTCCCAGTAAGTGTTTCCGGACAGGTCGGAGCCTGTTATAAGCATATAGTCAGTCCGATAGACCCTTCTTGACACAGCGCAAAAAAATAAATGTGAGACATACCGGCCAGAAAGGACCTTCGCCACGGCAATCGGAGGCCTTTCCACTTAAACCAGAGACTATTAATTGGACTCATTTCCAGAGGGGGTTATTTAAAAGAAAAGATGCTAAGAAAAGATACCAATAGTCGTAAGCATGAGTTTTGTGGCTGAGGCGTCCCTCCGGATCATCGCCCTTTTTTCTGCCCGTCGGCCTAAACGTCATCAGCGACCGCCCGCGCATTCCTCCCCTGAGCACTAATCAGACATACTTATGCTTCGTACATAACTCGGGTCTCATTCATCGTCCTAGCAATCGGTTGCTTAGGCTGCTCTTTTCTTCTTATAATCTGTTTTTTTTTTTTTTTCGCCGTTGTCTCTTCGTCTGATTCACTCAACTGTCATCCGCTGACCGGACCCCTTATCCAACCTATACTTCGAGGCGCCAAACATCAGTCGCCAACGAACCCTCACATCTGCAGGAAGCCGTTTATATGCGCCTAGTGTGATTCAAATACAGTCGAAATTGCGAGACGGATATGGCGTCTGTTACGTCGTTGGACAAGGACCTGCGCAGTCTACGACTGTCCCGCTATACCCCGCAGGCAGCTGCCGAAGTGCGCGACTGGATCGAGGAGGTCCTTCAGGAACAGTTGGCCCCGGGTGATCTCTTGGATGCGCTCAAGGATGGTGTGGCGCTATGCAAGTATGTTTCCTTGGGAACTATATAATGTTAATGGATTCAGCGCAAGTACAGCAACTAATGCGTGAGCAGGTTGATCAACCTGGCCGTCTCGCCCGGCGTCAAGTTCAAGCAGTCATCGATGCCATTCGTGCAGATGGAAAATATATCCCACTTTCTTCGCGCTTGCCAGATCCCCCCGCTAAGCCTTCCGCCACACGATATGTTTCTGACAGTCGATCTCTATGAAGGCAAAGACCCTGCGCAAGTCCTACAATGCATCATGTCCTTCAGTCGCAGGGCCAACGCTGTCCAACCCAGCAAGTTCCGCCGTACCATCGGACCACAAGTCAACAAAGGTAGCGGTCTGAGTCCGAATGTGACGGGTTCCAGCCAAGGGCCCACTACCCCCTCGCGGTTCCGTGGGGCCAGCCCGAGCTCGAGCGGACCCTCTACACCTGCAAAGTCGCCAAATGTCAGTAGCTGGAGCAGGAAAACGGATGAGATTTCTACGGCACCTGCTTGGAATATTCACCAGTATGGCTACATGGGTGGGGCGGATCAGGGCAATCAAGGGGTGGTCTTTGGTGGGCGGCGCCAAATTACTACTGCTGCCCCTGTGGTCCCCAGCCTGGCGGAGAAGGAGAAGCGCAGGCGTGAAGCGGAAGCGAGAGCACTCGTTGAAAAGCAGGAAGCGGAACAAACGCGCCAGCGACAGCGGGAAGCGGAAGAGGAACAGGCCCGGCTGGAGGAGCAACGAAGATGGGATGAACAGACAGACCGCCTGAGGGAGCAGGAGCGCCGCAAAGTTGAAGAAGAGAAGAAACGATGGGACGAGGAGAAGCGGCAATGGGAGGAGGAAGAACAGCGCCGTCTGAACGAGGAAAGAGAGGCCGAAGAGAAGTTCGAACAGGAAAGGCAGCGTAGGCGGAGCATGGCCGACAACCGACTGAACGGTCAGTTCCTGAGCCAATACCAAGCCAGCCAGGCGATCCCTGCCAAAGCAGCGGTACCGCCATCTGCTGAGTCCCAGGAAAGCCAACGCGTCAAGGAGCTGGAAAGGGAACTGGAACTTGCGCGCCAGCGAGAACTCCAGTATCAACATGAACGGGGGGACTTCAAAAAGAAAGAAGCCGAGCCTCCTCGTCCTCGACCGGTCCCTCCCAAGCCAAGCTATGATTTCTCGTCCCTCGAGCAAGAACGCCGGATGCTTCGCACTGAATGGCACAAAAACCAGGATGAAACTTCTGCCCCGCCAACACCCCCTCGCCCATTGCCTGATCCCACCGCGGCCCAGAAATCCGCTCAAACCTCCCCACGTCCGCTCCCCGATCCCGTCGCATACACTAACGCCCGCGAGAACCGTGTGGACCGCTTCCTCGCCTCCAACAAACCCCCCGTCGGACCGAAACCCGCGACCCACCGCCCAGCAGACTACAGTACGACCGCTGAAGTCGATGCCGAAAACAGCCGCCGCGAAGCCGCACAGCAGAAGACCAAGGCCGGCGGATGGGCGTCCAAGTCGCTTTTGGAGCGTGAAATGGAGCGCGAACGTGAGCGCCAGCGCGAGTGGGAGGACAATCAGAAGGAGACCGAGGAGGCGGCGGCCAAGGGCCTTGCGGATCCGAGCCAAGGGTCCGGACCTGGAGGTGCTTGGAATGTCTTCCAGTATGGATATATGGGCGGTGATAACCAGAGCAGGGGCGGTCCTGGATTGAGTAACTGGGGCGCTAGGCGGCAGATCATTGGGCCTAGACCTCCGCCGTAAGTGTCTGGATTCACCTTTCGTTGTCTTGTTCAGGTTTGGTAGACATATCTTTGTTTCGCGTGCTTTTATATTCCCACTTAGTTTAGGTTTTGCGAGCTTGTTATAGACATTATACGATTCAAAATCATACCAAAATGAAAAAAGGTATAGTTTAGCAAAGGGTATCTATTAGTAAATGACTGCAACGAAACTATATGCATGCTAGAAATGGGTTTAGGGCATCCTTCTCATGAAGCCTGCATACTCGGAACCAACTCATTAATCATAAACAACAACCTCTCCCCACTTTCAATCAACCAACACCACTCAATCTCCTCCACCTGCTTACTTGACTGATTCCTTTTCACTTCCTGCGCCCTTTCCGCCCTCGCCATAATCCCATCCTCTACGGCCGTCCGCAGCTCCGGCGTGACCTTCAGCATCTCACTCTCCGCGAGTAACATAACAAGCGCCTCTAGCGCAAGTGCCATCTTCGTATTGTCAACCACTGATGCTGTACTCGCGGCATACGGTAGGAAGCACTGTTCTAGCTTTGTTTGGCTGAGATACTCATCCTCTGTTTCGGGAGCTGTGCTTTCACGGAGGCGGAAGAGGAGAAACTCGCAGAGAGTTGTTTGCGCTGCTGCAGAAAAGTAGGGGAGGACGTGTGGGGAGACGAAGGATTGGTAGATCGGGAGGGGGAGGTGGCGGATGTTTTCAATGAAGAGGTGGTAGAGCTCTTCGAGGGTTGTGAAAATATCCGGGAGGGATTCGGAGACGGCGGAGAGGAGGTGCAAAAGACGTTGGCGGAGGGCGAGTGAAGGGAGACCGCCGAGGAGGGAGAGGGTGCCGTGGGAGTAGAGGGTGTTGTTTGTGGTGAATGTTGCGGTAGGTTGTTGTTCTGCGATTGTGTTTCTTGTTCCTCTTCTTGTGCGTTTTGAACGTCGTTCTGTCGTCGTCGGCTTGTCTGTTTCGCCGTCGCCTTCCTCCGATTCGTCCTCGTCGTCTTTGGTCAGGTAGTCACCGTATTGTTCTTCGTCGATGTTGACCTCTGCTTCTCTCTTCTTGATGTTCTCCTGGTCCCGCTTCAGCTGCTTCAGCTCATTGCGAAACACCTCGCGGAACTCGTTAACTGAGCCCGAAGTCCCATCCGCGAAAATGGCCCTCAAAATCCTTCGGTTCCGTCCATAGCTCCCACTACTCCCATCGATATACCGGAAGATAAGGCTCTGCTGCAGAATGTTCTGCCGTAGCCGCTTCTTCAGCTTCCCATTCCCAGCCCCAGATACTTCCCGCTCAACATGCCTCTTCCGCTCGTTCCAATCATCCTCCAGCACTTCACACATAAACTGCAGCCAGACCTGCCACCTCTCCCACCGCTCCGGGTGCAAGACGGAACAGTTGAAAGCCCACCCAACCGCATGCCAGAAGTCCTCCGCGCGAGACCACACAGCAGATGACTGTCCTAGCTCGGTATTCAGCAGTTTCCATTCGTTCCTCAGCATCTCATTTTGAGATGTTCCCTCATCCTCGCTGGCGCGCCGGCGTATACCGCCATGGCGGGAGGCTTCAAAATGCGTGAATGCGAATGCGTTGTCAAATCTAGCAGCTATCGGTCCGACTAGGGTATTCGTTAATCGGAGGAGCCGGAGGGCCGCGCTGGGAGCTTCTTGTTCTTCCGAGGATCTGGCGCGGGTTGTGGTTGAGGGGTGGACGAGGAAGGTAGCTGCGACGGCTAGGAGAGGTGGTGATGGGACGAAGACAGGGCCAGAGGCGACAGTTCCAGAGGTAATGATGTTTAGGAGGAGGTTAAGAGCTTGTGTGTCTGTGCATGCGGTATTAGCTAGATGCTTTCGCGTGCTCCGGGGTAGGGCAACGGACAGAGTTTCTCTTCGAAGAAAATCCCCGAATGTTGGACCAGTTCGAAAGGTACAGGTCTGGAAGCACGATAGGAAGGAGTCTCCTCCCCATTCTCGACTGCCATGGCAGTGAATAGAGCGTTATGCGCGGGAAGTGTTGAAGGTATGAAGTGGGATAATGACGCGGTGTCGCGACGCTTTATCGGTATCGCGCGTCAGGTCACAATTACCTTGCCTATTCGGTCGATCTCTTGCAACGTGCAGTGCAATAACGAGTAGGTTCTAGTAATAACATTGTATCGTGTTTGTCCCTATTGACAATTCCAGCGAAGCACGAAGTAGGATTAACCTATCTTACCCCTCAACTCAGTGAGCCGACCAAAATGCATTAAGCATGATTATATCATCTGAGATGTCGATCACAATAAGCCAAGGTGCTGTGGTCTAGTGGTATGACGTCGCGTTGTGGCCGCGCCAGCCCCGGTTCGATTCCGGGCAGCGCCATTTTTTCATTTTTCCTTCTCTCTTTTCCGGCTTTTATTGGTTTCTTTTTTGAAAGTCGCTGACCAAACGTGCCCTAGCCACTACCATAAACCTAACTCCCTCGAATTAAAGCATCCAAAACATCATTTTTAGTAGAGACAGAAACATTCTCAGTGATAGCAAAATGGTACCAACCACGAAGGTTCTGGAAAAGGAAATCAAAGGGAAGCATCGAGTTTAATGACAAATTGATCTCCTTTATTTGCAGTAGGACATCACGATTTATCCTTGATATACCCCCTTAACCTTCCCATCAAGAACCTCCTTCACATAATCCTCAAATGTAACATACTCGAAATCCGGATACAGATCCTTGCCATTCAAATACCCCAGATACTCAGCGTTCTCAGGCGTATTATCACCCCGGATACCCCAAGAGTAGAACAGCTGGTTAGCAATAAATGCGAGCTTTGCGTCAATTTCCGTCGGATTCTGCTGAAGTTTAGCCCGCGCGTTATCAATGTTGGTGCTCGCTTCTTTTTCGGAGACCTTACAGAATGTTAGCCGTGCGCCAATAGATAGGAATATCGAGAAACTGACATATCCACGCGGCAACTTCTCTCCACTCAATCCCTCCACGACTTCATAAACCTTGTTCTGTGTATAGAGCTCACTATACACATGCACTCTCTTGTTCAAAGTACGGGGGTCGGCGATAACCCTCGCTACATATCGTCCCACATCCCTCAGATCTGCCAGCGCAGTGGGGACGCTACCATCAAGGCCAATTGGCAGGTCTTTGTGCGCGGGTGATAGAAGATGGTCAATACGGCCTGAGGGTAGTCGCGGGAGGGTGAGTTGGTACCACCAGCCAGCGTCGATGTAGGTGTACGGGAGGCGGATTTTCTGGAAGTAGTGAAAATTATCTTCCTTCTGTTGCATATTAGCATCAGCAGGTTATGTGGGAAGTGATGGAGTGGGTATATTGACCTTTTCGCGAAAATCGACAACGCCCTTCGGCGGGATGACAATCATCAGCGCAGACTGGACAAACCGCTTAACGCCAGCTGCCTTGGCAGCATTCGCGAGTGGTATCTCTTCGTCCAGATTATCGAAGTAGATAGCTGAGATTACCACATCGATACCAGTGAGCAATCCGACAAGTTCATCAGATGGGCCGCTGAGGTCGGCGGAAACGACTTTCACGCCATGCTCTTGAAGTTTGGTATTCACGGGTTTTTGGATAGATTGGGGGCGTGTGAGAGCTATTACCTCCTATGCATAGCATAGTTAGATACGTGCAAGTATGGGCTTGGTAACTCACATATCTTGGCGTGGCGGAATCGAGTAGGGCATTCACAATGGATTGGCCGCTTTCGCCACTAGCTCCGACAATTGCGACTTTGGTGGTGCTCATGTTGGCTTTAGATCTAGATGCTGTCTGTATATAGATCGAGTCCTTCCAATGTAGCACTTGATACCCTGTAGAAGTAGGGCGGCTTTATAGGGCTAGGCAGTATCTCCACTTACATGATCGCCACCGAGCGGAATTTATATTCCTGGACATTTCCCTAACAACGAACATCAAAACTCGATGATGATAAATACAGCAGTAGTAAAACAAGATTGCAGCTTGTAAAATCGGACTCCTTTAACCCCGAGCTATTGCTAATACCATCGTAGTTTCTAGCATGATTTCTAATCCTACCATCCATCTCCCTATACATATACCTAATTCCAAACAACCCTTATACACATCTCCAATTCAACACTGAACCATAGAATGTCCAAAATCGGGGTTTTCCCGGTATCCGGCAACCTGGGAACAAACATCATCAACCACCTCCTCAAGCTTGTCCCAGCTTCCCAGCTAATCATCATCGCTCAACACCCCGAGAAACTAGACCATCTATCCTGCGCCGGCGCGACGATTCGACGGGCAGATTACGATGAACCGACAACCCTAGAAAATGCCTTCAATGCGTGAATACATTGATGCTGATCTCGTATGCGTCCGTCGAAGTCGAGTATCGGTTTGAGGTTGGTCCTGTCCCTCCATCTAGAACCTACTCATACAATATAATGCTGATCCGTGATGCCTGTAGGTACACAAAACCGCCATAAATGCAGCCCGCAGCAGCTCCGTCTCCCACATATTCTACTCCTCCCTTGCCTTCGCTGGAAACCTCTCACCCACCAGTGTCGCAAGCGTTATGGGCACGCATCTACTCACAGAGCAATACCTATCCTCCCTCCCTGCTCAAGGGCCGGCTACATACACAGCTATCCGCGAGGGCCTGTATAGCGAGCCATTCCCGGTCTACACAGCGTGGTTCGATATCCATAACCCTGTGGAGGAGATTACGACCCCGCATTCCGGGGATGGGCCGGGGATACGGTGGGCGAAGACTGATGAACTTGGAGAGGCTACTGCGAAGATGATTGTTTCCTACGTGCAGAGTTCAGGAGACTTTCTGTGGCTGAATAAAGCTGTATTGCTATCGGGACCACAGGTGTTGTCGTTGAAAGAGACGGCTGATATTCTTGGGAGGGTTACTAGGAAGGACGTGAGGATCAAGGAGATTTCAGCAATTGAGTATGCGGAGTTGCCATTCAAGGATAAGTATTGGTATCGTGGGGTAAATCTGTTGAACGATTATACGTTGTGCTGGGAGGCGTTTAGACGAAGGGAAACGGCAGTGGTGTCGCCTTTACTGGGGGAGATATTGGGGAAGGAGCCGGGGGATTTTGAGACGACTGTTAGAGGGTTGCTGCATTAGATATACAAGCGATATCGGTGTCCTTGGAGATCATCAACGGACGCGCACTTCGGCTATATCAGGGGGCCCCTATGATGCAATGGGGCTCCATCCCCACAAAATAGCCAAGAAACACAATTTTGGAGATTTTCTACAGTTAGATTCAATCTACAGAACAATGCTATATACAGAGTAGACCTCATGCCTTATATCGACTGTCTATTAAATATTCGGGACTGTTAATGTGCGGCGACCTATCTCGACTAAGTACAAGGGTCCACCCGCATACCCCTAGCCCACGCTCTACAGCGGAAGAACCCCCCCAAAACCCAAGCCAAACCGTAGTGAAAAGTTGCAAGTCAATAATAGTAGCAATAAATACCGTAGCACTTGATATCTAGACCTGAGTGCCGGGGATAAGAACCAAGGAACAACCCCTATTCGCCTCCTTTCTTTTTTTATCTTTTTTTTATTTTTCATTTTCTCATTTTTGGTGACCACCTCTTCCTCTTTTCCTTTTTTCCCTGCTCTCGAACAAAAGATACGAAGGTAAGGAGTAATGAAGACAGCTTGGATCGTAAACGCCAAATGAAGTAGAACTGCCGCGGAAGAGGAAAAGAAAAAGGAGTGCTCAAGAACAAAACAGATGGGAATTCAAGCGACAAAAGGTCGAGGCCACCAAGGGACAAGAATGAAAGAAACGAACGCTATAGTTCCTCCGGATCGCCGGAGAGGAAACCTATCCGCAGTCGGTGTGACTAGAACAGCGTTAGCGACAATGGAACGTGACACAATCCGAGGCCAAGGGCAACATACGAAAGGAAGTTTGGGAATAACGACACCCAGCGTGGCCAGGAAATTGATGGTGAAATATGTCAGGTCGTAGTGGGTATAATGAGTGCTGAGAAGAAAGAGAACAATGGGTACGCAGAGGAGGAACTTCTTTGTCGGCGTATATTGATCTCCATTGTCGATTTGCTCCCACATGTTGAGATTATCGTAAGCACCGGCGTTGAATTCGAATGGAATACCCCGCACCCAGTGGAACATGATAAAAGAGCCGAACATGTAGCTGATGTTGGTGAGAGTCCATGATGTTTCCTGCGAGACGCCGGGGATAATGTCATAGAAAATCTTCAGGGCCACGATCAGAACGAAATGGATAGTCCAGGCGCCTAACAGTAAAACCATAGTCAGCATAATTCCTCCCAGAAACGAAAAAACCACGTCCACCACGTCCATCAATGTTCCTCCGACTAACCTTTGGCATTAACCCAGTTCGCATTGAGGTTGGGCAACGCAGCCTGATCACTAGTATGCTCCAACGACTCCGCAGGCTCCTGGTAAATAATACTGCTCGACCGCCTCCTTCTCCCAGACTTTGTTTGGTCCATATTATTGTTGGGGGTCAATCGTTGCGGCGCCCCAGTGTCAACCTCCGGAGGGAAGGAGATGGCACGGGCCCGGGGAACCAGTAACGAAGACACTTTGGCGGTTAATTCCCGTACGGGAGAGCGATCGGAAAGGATATGTAAGGGGATCGTAATCGGGATACACAGGGAGATGTCGGAATATAAAAGAGAGAGAGCTGACAGGCGGTTCGGCTGCAGGCGTAGGCGTGGACGGGCGAGGAGATGTTGAAGTTCCGACCGGAGAGAGATCTGCGGAATTGGGTCACGGGAGCAGAGATCGGTACAGATAGAACAGAGAGATACCCAGGGATGGTGAAAAGAGAGAGAAAAATAGAGAGAAAGAGAGAGAGATAAGGCAGAGAGAGGGTGAGAGCTAGCGATGCTTCCACAAAAGAGGATCTGTCAGAGCGACACGGAAATAGTCCCCCAAAGAAGCATGCAGTATCGGGATAGGACAGGTCTATGAGAGAGGTAGAACAACGGACTAGAAGAGAAACAGAGAATAGTAAAAAAGAAAAGAGAGAGCCCAGGGAAGAAAGAAGCAGAAATTGTACAAGAGAGCAGGAAAGAACAAAAAGGAAGCCAGAGTGCTAATTATGGAAGAATGGCCGCCGGCACGTGGCTTAGTGGTCTAGACAGTGTAGACTCTGCTACTGTATGTCACTAGCAGTCTGATATAACATTACTATATCTGTTACATGGCAGTCATTATTGTCTCTTGAAACGATATTAGCTCCCAGATACATATAAAGTACTCCGTAGACCTGTATTAAGAACTGCTCACTGCGATACGTTTCTGGTCTGTTGGGGCCACCGTAAATTTTTAAACTCCTACTCCAGATTCCGCTCACTGATTCTCTCCCATTTCGCGACTCTCCCTTTCCACCTTATTTTCACCTTTCTTTCCATAATAAGCACACACTGGCTGCGATCAGCCATGCCCAACTCATCAGGGGAAGAAAACGACTCGCGAACCGCGTCTGTTGGCCTACAACGCACCCGCGCTCAAAACCAAGACTCGCACCCGAACAAGCGCCAAAGACGCACACGAGGAAACTCTGGGAATAATGACGTCCGCGATTTTGTTCCCCAGGGTGGCACATTTAGCGCGAAACCTCTAGAAGTTGATCCGGATGACACGTCTAGCTCTGGCTCCGATTCTGACTCCGGCAGCAACTGGTCTGATGCGAATCCGCCAGCGGCGAACCCTTATGCGGGAACGACCTCGCAGGCGATTAATTGGAACCAGGGGAATAAGCGTGCGGTTAGGACTACACTAGGTGGAAGAGGGAAGGCGAATAATAATAAGAGGCCGGAGCCCCAGTCCCAGCGCGAGCCGGAGAAGAAATTAGATGCCCAGTTTGATGCGGTGAACGGCGCGTACTGGCGCAGTCGGAGTGAATCTGTCTCTATTGGAGGCGGTGATAATGGCAAGAAGGATGAATGCAAAGACATGGAAGAAGGGGAGGTGAACGAGGACACAACGGAAGCGCCTGCGTTGGACACATCAGGAGACTCAGATGATTCGGAATCTCTGGACTCTGAGGCCGATGATTCAATCTTGTTAAACATCGGTCAAAGGCAGAATGGCCATGCAACTACAGATGAGAATGATGAAGACGATGATTATGACCCTGAGATGCAGCCGTTTGTGGGCGTCGTTATCTCGAATGGCACTACTAAAACACAGAAAGGAACACAGGATGGAACTGCTAAGGACCCTTCTAAAAAGGAGGCAATCTGCATTTTTACGCAGAGATATCCATCTCCACCGGCTGTTATGACTGACCTGGTTCAGGAGGACAAGGACATTCAGACCAGGTTTATGTACTGGACCGAGTCGAAAGACCCTCAAATCCCCATATCTTGCATAGAATGTATGCAGGAGGGACACATCGCGCAAGTGTGTCCATCGAAGGAGGTGTGTATCACCTTTTATAGAACCCTGTGAAAACCCCACTGACAAAACAGTGTACGCACTGCGGTGCCTGGGACAAACATGACAGCAACTTCTGCCCCACCTGGCGAAGATGCCAACGCTGTCGCGAACGAGGCCACGACGAAGCCCAATGCTCTTCGTTACTGAAAGGTTCTGCCTCTGAAGTCCCTTGTGACCTCTGCGGCTCACAAAGCCACCTAGAACTTGACTGCGATTACATGTGGAAGCTCCCACTACGCGATCCATCATCAGGACCAGTACTAGTGTCGATTTCCTGTTCGCATTGCACTAGTAACCACCACCTCGCTGGTGACTGTCCATCACTGCCAAAGCCCTTGTCTTCATCATCGTGGACACTAAACGGAATTGATCCGAACATGGTCACCAATATTAACTCCGTAATCCCTGGCCGGGGTCGACCCGGGCCTGGTCCTGTGGCTCGGGGTAGAGGGGGGATGAAGATCCGCGGCCGGGCAGAGCGCTCACCAACACCTGATAGCGACGAAGATGACGGCATGTTCACAAGACCAAACCAACGTCCTCCGCCTCCAGGTCGAGGAGGAGGCCGTGGTAATATCCGCATTGGAAGCGGAATTGGACGAGGGAAGAACTTGGGTCCTGGGGGATATCGGGATCAAAATGATTCTTTCGGAGACCGCTCTCGTCAACGATCAATGTCTCCTGTTGGACGACCTGGTCCGGGTTCTGGTCGAGGAAGAGGGAGTCGGGATAACTGGAATGTGCGCTCTCGGTCACCGCCGCGGAGGGGCAGACCTCCACCTCCACCAGCGCGTGGTGGACGTGGACGCGGAGGAGGCGGAGGTAAACGAGGCGGCGGCGGTGGCGGCGGCGATGCTTATCGTCCTATGCCTAGTGCTGCGAAAAAAAATTGGGATAGATATCGGTTTTGATTTGGACTTGCTGCATTGCCACATTTTGTTATATACCCGCCAGAGGAATTTGCGTGCAGAAGGTGATTTCGCTGTATATCTACGATACCAATGAAATATGTCCAAAAGAAGAGCAAGCAGTTCCGCGATTCATCCCTCGCGATCACTGGTAGCCGGTTTATCACCGCCCCGGTGACCGACGAAGCCGTTCTCAAGAATGTCAACCAAGTTGTCCAAACGGTTGATACTGAGATCCGTATGCTCGTGATCCTTCAGCCAACCATTCTTCTCATTCAATAACAAGACAGTAGCTGCACCGGCCATGTGCCCAGCAGTCATGTCGTCGATGCTATCACCAACCTGTTCTTGGTTAGCTTACTATTTATCGTACGCAGGTAGGTAGGCGTTGAATACCATGATCAAATGCTCAGCCCTAGCCCCAACTTTCCATGCCTGCGCAATATGCAAGATCCCCGCGGGATCCGGCTTGGGCAGTAAATCTGGTGTTTCGCGCGTAATAATCGGCAAAAAATCCTTTTCGTGTGCTGGAATATGAGTCTGAATCAGATGTAGCACTGGCGTTCTACCAACCGTTAACTCATCTTCATCATAGAAGAAAGGAAGGTGGGTAGTTATACTCAAAATTCCTCGTACAGAGTGCCCTGCGCACCCCACGCGCCTGCAGATAGTCCATCAACTGAACAAGGCCCGGCTGCGGTTGCTGCGAGCTCATGGCTTCGCGCTCGATGGCTTTGATTTTGTCAGCGGCTGCGAGACGGGCTTCGGGGGTTGGGAGGTCGCGGATATGGTGCAGGATGTCGATTGATTTGTCGATACCGAGCGCAGACCTTCATTTCGTTGAGTATTTATTCATCCGATGATGCCAATTCAATTCTGAAAAAAGTCTGGATTGATCGACGTACCGCATCTCAGAGAACATGTAGTGTTGTGGTAAACTGCGCATATTAGCACCGATCCTTTCTATACATATTTGAAAGGAAAATACCATAGCGTTCCGTCCACATCAAAAACAATTCCTTCTAATGCTGGCGCATCGGATTCACTCTTCCGCTCCGGTTTGAGGGGAGCGAAGCGTCGTTGGCGGAGGGGGTAGCTGGGGATTGGTATTGACGGAGAAGACATGACTTTGGTAGAAATGGCTCTGCTTAGAGTATTGAATCGTAGAAGTGGCTGAAATGGAGGCGAGGGTAAGAGGCGCATGGATGTAGTCAGGATAGTGTTGGGTTGACGTTGGATGTGGAAGAAAAGATCCATGGTGAGTGAAGTGGGGATCTTAGCTTAGCTATCTATGATCAGCATAACTCTACAACTATTCTGCATATCCAGCTATACAACGGACTAATACAGAATATCAGTATGGAAGGAGTACAGGACTACGGCATACCCTGAGCATACGCTGGTCGCTCTTTCCCTCCTTCCATCCAAAGTAGCAACAACACCCCCAAATCCTCTTCTCCCAAAATGAATGTCTCTATATCCTCCTCACCATACTATTTTATCCACCATTTTATTCTATCCCTCTACTCTATATATACATAGCATTCTCCAGTACTTATATGCGAGAGATGTCCCTCCCAACGACCACCCACGACCTCCGTCGCCTCCCAGAGACGCAGCAGCCCCAACCAACCACCGACAATTATTACAACTACTCCAACTACTCCAACTCAATTACCATAACTTTTACCCAGCTCTTCACCCTTCTTGGTGCCCTTCTCACCCTCAAGTTCTACCATGGCCTATCAACCCTCTCGCACGGCAAGAGACCCGCCCATCAGTCCATCGAGGAGCTCGAACGCCGCATCGTGGCTCTTTTTCAGGCTATCGTTCCAGAGGGGCTGTATCAGGTGAACTCGAGGGGTTCAAACTCGGGATCGGGATCTGATGCGGCGTCGAGACACTCGTTTCCTTGTGACAATGGCGGGAACAAGAGTGGGAACGGGAGTGGGAAACGAAATGGAAATGGAAGTGCGGCGAGATCGATGGCATCGGCGTCTACCCATCGTCTTCAGCCAGGAAATGCGATGATCGATTTGGACAATGCAACTACCGAAGAAGGATCTGCGCACAGTCCCCTCATGAGGGTTACGACGAATATCGCCCCCGCTATACGCATGTCGCAGGGCCTGTCGAGGATGTCGGGGGAACAGCTCGTTCGGACGGCCACAGCTGGAACGACCATCACGGAGAGCATTCCGGAGATGTCGTTGGATAATATTCACGGTGACAACCGCCAATCGTTTGCTTCGTGTCAGGCATACTGTGGATCTATGTCTTCTGCTGCTCCTCCCCCTGTGTCTGCCTATGCAGCTTATAGACCAGGCACTCCTTCTTTTTGTCCGCCGCCACAGAATACGCCTGAGTCAGGTACGCCCGCTATTACCAACCTAGACCGGTTCATTCTGCAGGTCAGGCCGCCGCGGTCCACTTTCATAGGCCGCTTTCCGACGGATGAGGATGGATGGTCGCCGATTGTCAGCCAAAGAGAACTGACTAACGAGTCTGAGGAAGAGTCACCAACGAACAGGCTTAACAAGTGGCCCGGGGTCGAGCAGGAGCAGTCGCGGTCGTCGAGTCACGAAGAAGAATCACCAAAGAACGAGCTTGTAAAGTGGCGGTTTGGCAAGGAAGATGTGGATGATGTCCACTCATCAATCTACGACGCGGAAGGTGTGGAGACTGACTCAAATTCGGATGAGGATGGGAATGAAGATGACGATGGAGATGGGGAGGGTGGATTAAAGTTGGTGTTGGTCCGTTCGGCTGAGAGCTATCCAGGCAAGTTTCCTGTTAGTGAAGGGCTGCCATTGGAGGCGTTGGCGACGGCTCCTATTTGCTTGAGAGGAAAGGCGCAGACTTCTGTGAGGCCGCTATCGGAGATTTGATGGGTTTGCATTGCTGCTTGGTTGACACTTTTTTCATGCTTTGATGTATGTTTTTGGGTTGGTTTAAAAGTTATCATTCGTTGGCGTTAGGGTATATTGGTTCGAAGTGTTCCGTTGGCAAATGACCAATGACTAGCTATAGGTCAGCAACCTTTATTGTAGACATTGATAGGGATCTTGTTCAGAATGAGCTGTAATAAAAGTCCAATACTATTCTGTATGCGTGTATGTACGATCATTCTATATCCATCAGCAACATAAGCCAACAAGCATCGACTCGAAATAACTATATATGATGTATGCCAGAACTGACGCTCATTTGCTTTTCAAAAGGATCATTATGCACTGAACATCAACATATCAACAAATGGTACATGCATGTTTATAAGCAAATAATATGCAGGAAACAGATACACAAGAAAGAAAAATTACAAAACCTCTGTCCATCCCATCATACCTAGTTATGTAGTGACATCGAAAGAATAAAAATAAACGAAAAATGACATGACATGATGCTTCATTCATCAACATGCAATGCAATACAATGCAATGCATAACAGGGGATATAAAACGTTAAAACAAAATCGACGTCATAAATTTCGTAAAAATCATTAGGAGATTGGGAGTATGGGTATGGGTATTCAGGTAAGGGTTCAGAGTTCAGTCGTTCAACGTTTCGCTTCAGTAATCGAGGTCGTCGACTTGGTCTGGGCTAGCGCCGCGGTAGCGACTGGTGCGGCTGTATTGGCTGCCGGAGTTGAGAGGGCGAGGACCGGTGGGTTTGCGGGAGGGGACCGGGGATGAGCGCATTCCAGAGCTCTGTAACTCATTATATTAGCATTCATCTCAATTAAATCGTGGATATGGGAAAAGGGCATACCCTCGAAACAACGCGATCCGCATAAGACCGCTCATCATCCTCTTTTACCTTGGGCGGACGCTCAGGAACCAATGGTCCATCGTCCCTGACCTTCGGGGGCCGTGGCGGACCCGTACGTCGCGAGGAAGCCTCCGAGTAGCCAGTGTCCGAGATCGGGGACAAGCGGCTGCCGCCGCTGTAGCCACTGTAGCGCTTCTGGACGTTACTGGAGTTGCCACCGGAGAAGCTGGAGTTGGAACCCCATTGCTCGGATTGCGGGTTGTGGAAGCCGTAGACCTGTGCTTGGGTTTCGAGTTGGGTTTGGTAGCGGCCCGTGGGACCCTGGCGGGGCTGCGGATGCTGGAGGTCCATGCTGTCGCGGTGAGCGCGGTACTTGGGGGCTTCAGAGACTTGTGACGGGATCAGCGGGGATGGAGGGCGGTCCTCTTGCTGCTGCTGCTGCTCGAGGTTGGTGTTGGACCGGATCCGGTCGTCGCCCTGGGGATCGTAGTAATCGTCCGTCTTGTATGCTCCGTAAGGAGCAAGGCTCGTGTCCGACCGCTCTTTTTTGTTCTGGAGGGTGTTGCGGATGAACTTGGGAAGGAAACCGCCAGACTTGCGCTTCTGAGCTTTGTCGTTCTGCTTGGGGGGCGTGGCTTCTCCATTAAGAGCGCCAGACGCCATGGGAGGCTTGGAGCTCTCTTGAGGAGGCAGCTTAGGGCTCAGGAACTCGGCGCGTTCATCATAATCGTCTTCCTCGTCCTCCTCGGGAACCGTACTGGGACGACTGGGCTGGTTGTGAATCGTGCGAGACCCTCCGGTCGAGGGTCGTCCGGGTTGATCAACGGGCGAAGTACCATCTTCGCCCTCGGTTTCATAGCCATCGTGGTCGAAACTTCCCCGGCCACTGCGGCCAAAGTGGTCATCCTGCTGAGCTCGCAGAGCGTCAACATCATCAAGGAGTTGCTCCAGCATGTCTTCAATCCTGGTCAAGTCGTTTCCGGACTTGAGACTCAAGCCCTTCAAGGCGCGCTTGAACACGTTCTTGCGTTTGGAGCGCATGTCCTCCTCTCCCTCTGCGGCGGCGGCGAGTTGACGAGATCTGGCGCTGGGAGGTTGAGGACGCGGTCCACTGATAGCTCGGAATGTTCGCTCGTGTTGCTTGTCGTTGGCTTCCATGATCAGTCCGTCCTGGTAAGCGATGTATTTCTTCATGTCCTCGAAAGAGTTGCGCATCTCTGCAGCGCTTCGAACCAGGGAGACCAAAATTTCCGTGTCTCTGGCGTTGCGTTGGGCATCGCGAACAGTAAGCTGAAACAGTTAGCGAGTGTCATTAACGGATAAAGATCGAAAGATACTCACATGATCCATCAGCGCAATGATGTCCTTGGACTGAATCCGGTCAACGCCTTGCCCGGTGGCGCTATCGTACATAGGCGAGCCAACTCCATGAGAGTAGCCACTCAGGTTTCTCTGGTGCTCAGCACCACTAGGGCTGTCAAAGAGCCCCAAGGTGTCCATGCCACCGAGGCCTTTACCTTCGGACTTTGGAGTGCCAACACTAGGTGAAAGCGGGTGCGCTCCAGACGCATAGCCCTCATCCTTAACAGCCGGCGGCGTACCAGGCACCTGATCATAGGATTGATCGAAGTAGCCCTCAGGGGCATAAGCACCTTCGGGGTAATAGCCTGGATCGTAGCTCAGTTCCTCGTCCAAGCCAAGTCCCTTGCTCGCTTGGTCGTCTTGGACATCCTCCTTAGACTGCGACCTCTCGTCGTATGGCCAATAGTCCTGGTTTTGGGAAGGCGCCCTGGGTCCCTGAATGATCGAGGGGTTGGTGTCAATCTCAGATTCCGAATCCTGGGCATCACCTGCCTCCGGAATCTGAGCATCATCACCGGGATCAAAAGATCGGGAGTGACCCAGCTCAGCCTGCTCGTCCATCGACTGAGCGATGCTCTGGGGCGGCGAGCTGACACCCATTCTCTTACCGAAGGAAGTTGCGTCGGGGCTGCCGGCGTCCTGACGCTGCTTCAGAGGACTTCCTTGACGAGAGCCAGGAGTGGTTGTCTCCTGCGGCTGCTGCGCTGTCGGTTGTGGGCTACGTGGCTGTGGGCCGCGGGTCTCCGGGCTGCGTTGTTCCTGTCGCTTACTGAGGTCGGACTTGGAGCGATTTGTCAACTCAGAAAACACCTGAGTGTAGCGTTCCACAACGGAAGGCTCGAGTAGTGAGGCAACCGCAGACTCAACGGGTGCCGGATGAACGAAATGAGGGTTGGCGCCATTGCCTTGGGAAACGCGCTGGCCCCGGCGAACCTTATCCATGTAGTCGATTTCGCTGTCGTCGGTGTGGTTTGTCATGCGCTTGGGATCGAGGCTGCTGGTATCGGCGGCTGAGTGCCGACGAGAGTACAGGTCGGATTGTTCGTCCCAGTCTTCTGCGCGCGGTTGTCGAGAAGAATCCTGTTCGGACTCATGTCGCTTGTTCAGACTGAGACCTGAAGGTTTCGTTCTCGTCGATCTGGCGAGATCCGTACTCGGTGCCGACGAAAGTGAATCGATGGAAAGTCGAGGCTTCAATTCCTTATCCCCTCCTGACTGCTGACCAGGCGATGGTCGTACTTGGGGCGGAGGCGGCGGAGGCGGCGGTCTTAAGTCGCTTTGCTCGCTAGCGACGCTTTGAATGGGACTAAGGGCCCGCCGTCGGGAAGGATCAGCTTGAGTATCCAGCAGGTTGGCCACGGCTGCGGCTGCAATATCACCCGCGGCAGCAGCATCCTCGGAATCACCGCGATCATGTCCTCCAAAGGAGGCGCGGTCCTCCTCATCAGATACACTTTCGACGGAGACGTTATGGGTCGACTTGTTGGGGTGGCGGATATCCAATTCGTGGCGAGTGTCCAGCGGTGTTCGATTCGGGGTGCGAGATAGAGGAGAAGGAGACTGGACGGGAGAACCACGAGCAACCTCTTGAAAACGAGTCTTTTGCGGGACAATTGACTCGGTCTCAGCGGTGCGATGAGAAACCAGCGAGTCCCTAGTCATGTCCGACTCCAATGCGCTGCGCAAAGGCATTGGAGGCACATTATGTTTCTGGAACACCAACTCCGTCTCGTTTCCATTCCCAGCGCGTTCCTTCGTGGGGCTGGGGCTCTGGCGGTTGCTCTCGTTTGTGTCCATGCTGGACTTGGAATCGTGACGACGCAGAGCCGCAGCAGTCAGCGCCGTGCCGACACGTCCAGCTTTTTCCGCATCGCGGAGTCCTTTGCTCTTGGCGCGTCGAAGCTTGTCGTTCTCATTCATCTCCGGACGTAGACCCCACTTGACGTAGGTAGGATCCGCTTCAGTACCCTTGCTCTGGCTGCTTTCCTTGCTGGGTTTGCGTTCCGGGTTCTTCGTGGGAGCCGGATCGTCCCCAAGCAAGGTGGTGCCTTCATTTTTGCTGTCTTTTTTGAGGAGGACCTTGGGCTTGATGATATCCGGGGCACTGGCATGCTTCGAAAGCCGGCGGCCAAGTCCATCGCGCGTCTGGGTGCTTGACTGCATTGAAGCATTCATGTCGCGGTCAAACTTGGATGTGTTGTGCATGACCTTCTGGTCCTTCTTGAGCTCCTTGAGTTCGGGCAAGATAAGCCGCCGGATAGCATCCTCTACGGTCTCCAAGAGCTTGGGGTTGTTGTTGAAGGTGGACTTGTTCGAATTTTGTGATAGGAAGGAGTATTGGTCGTTGGAACGACGGTTCGCCGATACTGCTGAGGCACTGAGCAGACTGGACTCGGCAGGGTTGTAGACGGAGTCGTCATTCTCCTGGCGTCTCTGTGCACGCTGTCGTCGCCGACGGGCGGCAGGTGTGTCGGGGTCCAGGAGACTCCGAGGGTTGCTGCTGTGGTCGTCGTCGCGCTCGCGCTCCTGTGGGCCGCTGGTGAGTTTCTCTGCGACCCTGTGCGCGATACGTTCGGTGCTGAGACTACGGCTGCGCTTTCTCCGGGGGGTCTTGAGCAGCTCTTTATTATCAGCCTCTGGCTCCAAGCTCTGGCTCCGCTTGTGGTGTAGACTGGATGTCGGACCCTCCAGCAGGCTGTCTGTCGGCATCGACGAGATATCAGACATAGCGGGCTGGATGTGGCGGTTCTCGCGCGAGAGGCTGGAAAGGACACTTTCTTGATCAGGATTATTCAGAAATTCCTCGGCTTGCTCACGGTTCTCGAACTCGATTTCGAGCGGACGGGATCCGTGGTGATTTTCGTCGTCGCTGAGACCTTGCTCATCCAGGTCGTCCAATTCGAGGTGCTTACGCGACTTGGGCAGCGACCCAAGAGAGATACGGCGGGCGTAGACGGGGCCCCGATTGCCGTTGGATTCGGTGATCTGGAGATGATGGTCTCGTTGGTCCTTGAGCTTCTTGGAAGAAGGCGTGACACGGACGCGGACACTGGGTCTGGAGACGATGTTGCCAGCACCTGTCCCACCCTCGAAGTATTCAATGAGGAGGGAGGTCTGGGAGTTGTGGGAGGTACGGGACAGTTTGGAGGGATCGTCCCGACGGGAATCACGGTTTCTCCGGCGAGTGGGGATGGTGACGGGACTGCCGTCGTCGGGAACGGAGTAGGACGTTTTGTCTGTCCGTCGAGAGAGGTCAGTGGCCAAGTCAGTTCCAGTCATGCTGCCTCCGGATGTTTCGACGAGGGAATCTGAGGCGGCGGGCATGATGGGTTTGCGAGTGTCGACGCCCATAATTACCGCCAGAGATGGTGAACGAGTGGAAGATGTGCGTGTGTTGAGAGGGAGAGAGAGGATGAAAGGGAAGGCTTTATGTTTTTAATTTTCCCGTTTCAGCCAGACAAGACCATAGTCCTTTTAATCTCTTAAGACCAGGTCTGTAAGGGATGACTGATGATTATATTATTCTTGATAGAATCCGAAGCAGAGAGGCAAAGGGAGAGAGAGAGAGTGTGTGTGGCTGTCGCTCTGCTCTGGTCACTATCACTGGGTGGGCGATTCACAGCGACGGCGGGGCGGATGCGAGGTTGAAGTAGAAGTAGGGCATCGACAGAGATAGTAAACGTACCAGCAGAGCAGAGGGATTTCTCCCTTGTTGATTATAGACGATAAACGAAGAGAGAAGAGGGGGGGAAAGGAGGAGAAAAGAAGAAAAAGAGGACTGTCAGCTGCTGGCGATGGGAGGAGGATAAGTCCAGCAGCGGTGAGGGACTCCACCGAGGCGAAAACAGAGCAAAAGATGGCTGGAATGTCAAGATTTGCAGAGAAGAAGGTGAAAAGGAACAGAGAATGGAAAGATTCCCGATGAAAAGCGAGAAGGAAATGTGTGCCAGAGAGTAAAAAAAAGCAAAAAACCAAAAAACGAGAGGCTGGACACAGGCTGCTGCTGTGATGGCCAGCTGTCGGCGGAGACCTGATGCACTCTCACAGGACAAGCAACCAACACCACTCATATCGATGTATTCTATTCTAGTTTATCCTTCCCCTTAATTGAGCCCAGTCTTTCATCAATTGATTCAATGTCTATAAAATAACCATCACTCAACCTGTCTTCCTCTCCTGTGTCTCTCTTCATATTCATATATCGGTGGCTGGGCAGGAGTCAGAAGTTTATCTGATACCTTTCCCCATCAGGTATAGTCCCCTTGCCGCTTACACCGATATCAATCACTCTGTGCTCCATACTCCATGCTTGTACACATACAGCCGTGGCTTCAAATGACTTTAAATCCTACATATTATGCTACTAATATAAGTACTTAATCTGCTGCGCATTGCATGTGGAGTATGCGTCAAAGCATATGCCGGACATTTCCATGTCAGCCACTGCAGGAACCGTTCACTGATCCATCTACTGACCCGAGGAACAGCCAAAGTCAAAAGGCTTCCTGATATACTATGCTAAATTTGTATAAGCTTGAATACGTGAGACTCAAAAGGACACAAAACAAGACACAAAGTGCACCATGGTCTGTAACACTGTACTCCGTATGCATGTCATATCTTGCATCCGGAAACCACCTCTCGCAAAATTTACCATTGAACAGCAGAAGGATAACCACTCAAGTCGATACAGGCATTCACTTGGTTTCGATATAGAATGCCTGGGACTGAATTCATTACTGTGTCAGTTGAATTTGGCAGCTAGATTGACATGTTCTATTCAACAATACGTTCACCTGAAGGCTCTGGCATATGCCACTGATCTCCAACCCGGAAGCCCGTTGGAAAAGGATCCGATGGATCCAAAGACATGTACTTAAACCCGGTGATCCACGCATTCCCCTTGACCGTAGGCAGGGCCGCATCGAAACCGCCCACAGTGGTCGTACCCCTGATATGACAATCGAAGGTTGATCCAATGATGCTCTGATGTGCCAACTTCTCCCCAACATGCAGTCCACCTCTTGCATGCAAGAGGGCCAGTCTAGCACAGCTCCCGGTTCCACACGGGCACCGGTCGAATCGCCCTGGAGACACCACAACGGTGTTCATTGCCATCTTGGTGCCATCCGAAGCTTGTCGTACGGGCTCGGTGAATTCAACAATTGTGACCTGTCTGATCTTATCATTTTTCGGATGCACGGGTGTGTAGGTTTTTCTCACAGCCTGCTTGATCCTCTCTCCAACCTCGATCAGCCTCGGTCCATTCGCGTTCTTAATCTCCAGACCAACAGATCGAGCATCAATGATTGCGTAGTGCATCCCGCCCCATGCATATCAACCGAAATCACACCCAGCCCGGGAACATCCACCGGCAGATCAAGCTTGTACACAAAAGCAGGCACATTGTCAAACGCCACAGCCTTGCACTTCCCATCCTCACAGTCCGCCGTCACGCTAACCAGGCCAGCCGGGGTATCAAGATTCAATTTGGTAACCGGCTCCGTCATCTTCGTCATTCCCGTATCAAGCAACACCGTTGCCGTAGAGATGGTGTTTCCCCCGGACATAGGCGGGTATTCGTCGCTTTCCATAATGAGCAATCCTGCGTCTGCGCGAGGATCGCAAGGAGACAGAACAAGATTCATGCACATTTGCAGGTCGGCTGCGGGGCTCGTTCATAAGGAATTTTCGGATGTCGTCTGCTTCATTTTGGAAGTATAGTAGCTTTTCGTACATCGTCTTGCAGTGTGGTGGGTTGAAGACGCCGCCGACAATCACGTCGCCGACTTTGCCGGCGCAGTGAACGCCCACAATGGAAATGGTGCGTGTGAGCCTCATTGTGTGTGTAGTATATGGAGCAGATAGTTCAGAGAACAAGTATGGAGCGTATGGTGGGTTTATATCTACCTTTCACATTGATGCTCTATTGGTTCCCCAGTTCTACCACGGGAGGCATGCCGGCCTACCTTAATCGAGCCTCTACCCACTATTGAAGATTTCCTGCGACTGATTTCCGAGTCCCAATCCCAGACATAACTGCTGAAGTGCGGAGCTCTGATATTCTCAACACTGGAAAGGAGCGAAAATAAGGTTTCCTTTACTTCTCCCCCGCAATTTATCATCGTGCTTGGTTGAGATAGAACCATCGGGAATGCACCCGATCAGGTACAGCTTATCGGGAGAGCTTCCGATATCACTAACGGGAGATATCAAAACGCATGTAGATGGAGCTACAATCAATAGAGAACACCCCCGCATTTCGGCGGCGGGGATGCAGGATTGACCTCTGCTGCAACGCATCATCTTTGCGATGAAAGTCTTATAATCATGAATCTATCACCAGAGTCCCGTGTCAAGAAACGTTCATCGAATGCGTATGTTCTTTAAGCAACTGAATTTCGATTGAGAAAATACTGATATAATTCAGCTGCCAACGATGTCGGCGACACAAGATCAAATGCTCCGGTTCTCAGCCCTGCGATACATGCAGGAAGCGCAAGTTGAACTGTGTGATTGATGACCGCGCGCAGAAGGTATTGGTGGCTCGAGGGTATGTTACTGCACCTTCTAGTTGGCCAATGCTAAGACCTGCTCAGTTACATTGAGGATCTACAGAGGAAGGTGACCTTGCTGGAACAAAGTCAAGAGTTACCGAGTCCGCAGACTTTTTCGGATGATTTTGATAGACCAGATTCTCGTAATTCTCACCGAACCAGTTCTTCATTCGGTGGCACCGCTAATTGTCATAAGGCGATACGACAGGACTTTTCGAGGGCCCTGAATGGGATCAGGCTGGCGAAAATGACCCCGAAATAACCAACCCGCTCTCGACAGGTCCATCGACGTTCATGTCGACAGGATTTGGCCGAACATGTAGGTTTCGCATTAGCCTTACCCTTACAGAATCTGACCCCCTAGCAGTCTACCTGGGCACCTCGTCCAATTGGTCCTTTGCTCGAAAGGTTCTAAGCATGATTCACGAGCATCTCTACGACTCCCCTCTCCCGACAGACAGGCGTCATTTCGACGAGACTGCCTACGAACTAGGCTGGGATGGCTTGCGAACGTCCATGTCAACTGAAGTTCCAATGGTTCCCACCCTCGACTTCTCCATGTACCTCCTCAACGCGGTCAAATTCCATGTTGGCCAACTATTCCATATCTTCGACGAGCTGTCCTTTATGGAGGGCCTCTACGCCTACCACGAGAATCCTGTCCATCGGACTTCCGCCGATCCCCTGTGGTATATTCAATATCTACTAATTCTGGCATTTGGCAAGGCCTTTACAGTGCAAAGAGGCCCAAGTACTCGGCCCGCGGGATGCGAGTTTTTTGTCAAGGCGCTGCAGCTACTACCGGATTTGACCCATCTCAACCAATATCCAATGATATCAACTGAGATCCTGTGCTGCGTAGCACTGTATCTACAGTCTCTGGACTTTCGGTCGTCAGCCTACGGTTTTGTGAGTACAGTAATCGCTCAATTAAATGACAAGTAGCTCATATGTATGAAATACTACAGATCGGCCAAGCCGTGCGACTTTCTCTGGCCTCCGGTATGCACACAAACATGCCAATTGACCATCTAGGCGGAGAAGCGCTTCAGCGACGACGCAGAATCTGGTGGACGGTATACATCCTCGACCGCCAAATGACTTCTCTGATGGGTCTTCCACAGTCAATCGAGGATAACCAGATCTATCATGAGCTCCCGCTGTTCCCTGAATCACCACATAAGGTCACCGCGCTGAGTATAGAAATTAAAATGTGCCAGATCATTGCAGACGTCAACAGGAGTAGGCGCCCAACTCTTTTGAGAAACTGTGAGATAAGCTAACGCAGAAGCAAGCTGTATATGGAGTCGATGGTCGTCTCAATAGGAAGTTCCTCTCGAGTACCAAGACTGCTCTGGGGAATACCGCCAACCTAGACACCAGATTGCAAGAGTCCCATCGTCTCGGGCTAGATGAGTCTAGTCCAAATGGGGTGTCTCGTCTGTCAGCACATCTTCACCTCTTATACCATCAGGTACATCTTCACTTATGTTGTGATCCTTTGACACATCTGACCAATTCTGTAAAGTGCATAGTACTAGCAACACGACCACTATTATTCTGCTTTTTGAAAATGCGACTTCAAAGCTTGGACCCAAACGCAAAGCCTCTCACCTCCTCAGCTATCGTTTGCAAACTGCTTCAGGTATGCGTCGAGTCTGCTAAGCAAATGCTGAACATCCTTGTCATTCTGCAAAAGCAAACTTTGCTTGGTAGGGATCATACATTCCTTACATTGATGGCGTATCAAGCTAACATGTACCAGATAGCTTCCTCCCATTCGACCTCGAATCCACATTCGTATCCGCCCTAGTACTCTTGCTAGCGCCCTTTGTCGATCCATATCTTTTAGACGACTCTCTGCCATGGCTCCAAAAGGCATACGATGTCCTAGACGAAATGATATACCGTGGAAATCAAATCGCCGCGTTTCGAAGATCAGATCTCGAGCAACTGCACGATCTGCTGAGAGAGTCTTCAGGACAATGTGGTCGCCGCGAGGAGATGATCTCTCACATGTCATTGCTTTATAGTGAGGAGAGTCAGTTTGGGGATGCTGCTGACTTGACGACTGCTGATATAATGGCTGTAGCGGAGTCGATTGATTCTGTGGATGTGGATTGGATGGCGCATGCTGTTACGGAGAATTGTATTTGGTGAGCTATGTGATGGTGCTTGTAAAGGAATGAAATACTCCATGCTTCAAAGCATAGGGTTAGGTTTCTATCAAGATGTCTTCTGGTAGACTCAGCTTGAATCCAAGGGGGTTTGCTGCCTCTTCTTGTAAAGGTCCAGGATAGCATCACCAACTGTAAGATCCGTAAGGCTCACTCCGACACTCTTATAAACAACAAAACCCTCCGAAAAAAACCAGTTCATCTTCTCCGCATGCTCCTTAGTCGAGCTCACTCCCTTCCTCAAGGCAATAATCTCACCAAGCTCAACAACATCATTCGCCGCAATCCCACTCTGAACCAATTCACCACAGCTTTCGATACCAAACTCGCGATCATCGATGATTATCACACCCCTACCCTCTTTCCCAGTCAGAGGATTGTATCCATAACTGGCTGTGACGGCATCATGTAACAGTGAGGGATCTAGTTCGATCATGTCTGGCTGCCAGGAGCCAATTGCTGAGATCAATGGCCGTCTCCTCCCGTCCTCAGTCTTCGTAAGATAGCTAGCAGGGAAGAGGGGTTTCTTGGATGACGTAGTGCAGAAAATGCAATCAGCATTTCTCAAACAACTCTCAATCTCCCACTGAGCGTTGAAAGCAGTAGAGTTGATATAATGAAAAGAACACCCAGACTTCCACCGAACCCGATTATCCTCCGAAACCGTAGCAACAAGCCCATCAACTCGCTCCTTGGACGGACTAACATAAGTAATACTCCTAACCTGCTCACCCCGAAGTGTCAAAATAAGCCGTGTATGCCACAGCGCCTGCATCCCAGCTCCAAAAATCACAATATGATCAACATGCCTTCTCCAAGAAAACGGAACCATAGCATTCATCGAGGTTCGGTATCCCGTTACTTCATCGGAGCTGAGGAGTCCAGTTGGGTTTCCCTTGCTATCGGTAAGCACTATGGCACCGTGCAGCGGACTCTTTCTGCCCTGACCGTCTGGCCCTGGTTCAACGGTGATTTTGGTGCCGATGCATGTGTTTGAGGTGAATGGTCGGAAGAGAGTGTTTTGTCCGTTGGGGCGGTTGACGATGCTTGGTGGGGGCTGGTATTGGCGCTCGCCGTTGACGGAGAAGGATTCGAGAGTGTGTTCGATGATTTCGCGGAAAGTGAGTGATTCTTCTTTGGAGAGGTTGATTAGTAGGTTGTACATTGTGGGGTTGTCAAGGACTTGAATGCTGGTCATTTTGCGCTCTAGAGCAACTTCGAAAACAAAGCGTGGTACATAGATTGAACATAAATGAGTTGGTCTGGCATAATACAGTTGGAGATATTCTTTTTAAGTGCAAGGAATGGCAACCGGTAGGGCTCCCGATAGAAGCCCCAGAACTGTAGAAAGATATCGGCAGGTCTTCCGAGCATGTGTCCGGATACAATTGTACGTCCACATACTGTTAAAGTATCAAAGCAGGCACTATAGTATTATATCATACCTAAGCGAACTAATAGTACACTGCAGCTATAAAAGCAAATGCCAGAGGAGAAATAGCTCTGTAGAAACGAAAAGAAATAACCACAAACCCAGACCCATCGCCAAATCCAACGCATCAACGCCTGACAAAATAACAAGAGAAAATAATCCTGACAAGGACGAAACGAGAGCAAGACTCTGTAAAAAAGCGAAAGAATCTTTTTTTGCTGTATATCACATTGTATAGTGGGAGAAGAAGAAATGAGAGCACTCGAGCGGAAACAAGTGCAATCCATTGAGAAAGTAAACGAAAAAGGATATATCAATAAGCAAAGGTCCGCAGGAAACAGCTAAAATATCAATCCAGTCCCGCGCGCTAAGCCATATCTTCATCTCGAGCAAGGCGAGGGGCAATTATAAAACGAACAAAAATCACACTAGCCCTCCCGGTTAATGATCGTACCCGGCTCCTCGTTGCCATGGACTTGCGTTGTTCTGTGCCCGCTGGAAGGGCGATGCATTATACCCTCTTGGGACTGGCGAAGGCGACCGCATGCCATTGTAACTGGGAGGGGGGCCACGGTTGTCACTGGGGAACAGAGGCACCGATGGGTCCACAGGAGAAACAGGAACACCACCTGTGGCATTGTGAGGCGAGGTGGCCGAGTGCGGTGGTTCCAGGTTTTGACGGCCGACGCTAGCCCCATTGCCGCTGGAGAAGGAGTCATCATCCTCAAAGGGGCTGGTATTGTAAGCAGAGCCCTTAGCATCCCCACGAGCGGTGGCACCCAAGGCGTCCAATTCGGTGGTGAGCTGAGTCTGCGACTTGATGAACGAGCCACGGTCATCGCGCATCGGCTGGTAGCGGGTGTCGGGGTTCTTGGACACGATGGCGTAGATGGAGGCAATCAGGACCAGTATCAACAGAACCAGAGCGAACACGGCGTTGTAGACGAAGAAGACGACACCCATTACACCGGTGACAAGACCAGGCTGGTTGAAGACCTGAGCGAAGAAGAGCAGGAAGATGGCGTTAAGGAAGTTGATGGCCTGGATGGTGATGTTGTAGATGTTGGTCTTCTTGTCCATCCAGGGACGCAGCACACTGACGGCGATGAGCATGGCCGCTTCGATGATGACAAACGCGACCGTCTGCACGATAGGCGCGGGCTGGCTCAGGCCGATGAACATGCCCTTGACGAGGATGTAGACAAGGACAGGGATGACAAAGTAGTAAGCCGTGGCGCGGTACTGCACGTACAAGAAGCCCCACTTGTTCAAGCAGGTGGGGTCCGAGTAGAGGATGTAGGCCGGGTTCCGGTGCATAGTGATGGAGCGCTTGGCAAGACGAATAACCTTGACTGAAGCCCAACCCAATGCGGCGACCATCGACACAATCATGATGATAGCCAAGATGATCTCAGCAACCGAATCGCGCTGCGTCAGTTCCCAGAGACACAGCACGACCATTTGCGGAAAACCGATCAAGGTCAAACGGAACAGGATACCTCGAGCCACGACCTTCCACCCGTTGCGGAAGTCCGAGAACTTGTCACTGTTCATCTTGCCGTTCTTGGCGAGAAGCTCGCAGACACCCTTGAAGATGGCCACGATGATCATGACGACTGCCACGAAGAAGACGAAGAAGATCAGACCGGTCAGGAAAATATTGGTCTCTTCAATACCGGCTTCGAATCCTACACGTTTGATACCACGGACGGTGGTGGTCTTTTGAGTGGCCTTTTGCGACTCAGCCTCTCTCTTGAGCAACGGCTCGGCGGCACGCTTCATGAGAGCCAGGGACGGGTCAACGGAACGCTTGAGCACTTGGACGGATGTGGTGGACAATTCCGAGAGAACGGTCGATGGGGTACCTCCCGTCGAGCGCTGATACCAGGTGCAGATGGTTTGCAAGAAGCCCACACGGATGATACCCATACTCCACTGGAAGTTCTGCGTCCACGATTCGACAATCGGAGGCATATGGACCGCCACCATGCCGAACAGGGCCTGAGACTGCATGAAGCCGAAGAGAGACAGGGCATTGGCCGCCACGTGAGCAGCGGTGTTGGAATGTCCGAGACCGGATGTAATGGCAGACGCGGTTAGACCCAATCCAGAGATGACCGCGGTCGTCCAACCAACGCCTTTCTGGTAAACCGTTTGTCCGTTGGACAGACGTGCCTCGAGACAAGAGATACTCTCACCGGTATCGGTGGAGTTGATGTAGATACGGACATTGGCATCGAGGTCGGGAACCGTGTATGCGATGCCTGTGCATGTTAGGAGCCGCTCGCTATTTCTCCTTTCTCGAGTAGGAACACTTACTGGGAATTTGAGAAACGACATTCTCTGGAAGATCGAGGTTGGCCCTGGGCACATCAATGGGGCCGGTCTGCATGGGACAGAGACCGGCGAGGCCCATCTCACAAGGGTCCAACTCCTTTCTCAAGGCAGTGTAACCATAGGCCGTGAGAACAAGTTCAGCCTTGACCTTGCCGGAAATCGCAGCGACACCATCGAAAGCGAAGGCGAGCGAACGGTTGGCGGGAGTGAAGGTGACACTGAAATAGGTTGCCGTGAAGTTGTTGCTGTCCTGACAGAGACTGAGGGCATTTGATTCAATGAGCTTGGTGGCCCCTCCGAACTGCGCGAGAAGCGCGACGAAGAACCAGGTGAAGAGAGATATTAACCGCATATTGGGTGTACTCTGCGAAGAAGTTGAAAGGAAGAAGAGGGACGAGAAGAGACGAAGGCGAGGTTGTAGAGGGTGTGAATTCTTCGACTTGGCAGTGACCGAATGCGGAAATCACAAGGTAGTATTGAACGTCGCAGGGGAATTCCAGGGACGAGTTGGATGATTAATCACGAGGCGAAGAATTTGAGACCGAAAAATAAACGAAGAAAACAATCGCTTTGAAGAGGGAAACGGTTCAGAGCGTCATTGAAAGGGGGCAGGAAAATCGATAACCAGAGCGACTTTTTTCTTTGCGCGGGATCCAAAAGAAAGGAGAGACAGATCTATCAAATCGAAAAAAGAGCGACCGAGCGATAAGATCAAGGAATCAAATCCTTAACAAGTAAAAGAAAATAGACGAATGAATGGATCACTTGGGAGCAAGTGAGAGGCACGTAGAATCGAGCGAGCGGGACGGCGACACACAGTATAGCCGGGGAAGAGCGAAGGGACAAAAGAAGAACCCAAGTCTTCTTTTCAAAAGAAAATGCGAAAGAACTCTTTTCTTTTCTTTGGAGATTGACTCTCTTCTTTCTTTTGGTGATGCTTTCTTTCACTCTCCTGGGGGAGTAATACCTCTGTTTCCAGACAGAAGAAGGGGGCCTGGAGAGGAGAGAGTAAAAGAGAGAAGAATAGACAGGGTAAACGAGAGTCGATGATGGCACTATTAGTTAATGGCGAGGGGATTCAAAAAGAAGCCATCAAAAAGAGCGAAGAAGAAGAGAAGAAGAAAAGAAAAGGCGAAAAAAAGAACAGAAATGAGAAAAAAAAGTCAAAAAAAGAACCGACAGACGGAACTGGGAGGCGAAAAGAGAGTGTTAAGTCAAGTATGGAAGTGCAACGGAATGGAGAATGCTGGAGGTATGACTGCTGACTCAGCCGGCAGGGGATGGAATTCAGGGATGCCTTTAATAGTGCTCTGTAGTTGGATGTCAAGTGCTGCCGTATTAAATGAAGTTGATCGTTTATAGCAGTGCTTCTCTTACTACTCCAGAGTATCTATTGTCATATCCCATCCCATGCTCTATACTCTCCTCCTCCAGACTGTACACCGGAGTATGTACAACCTACATGGTACAGAAGTGCACGCGCGTCCTCAGGAGCTCAGCCAGTGACAGATGGTCCAGCACTTGTGCCGCCCGGCGGATGCTGTGGATCGAAGTGAGCCTGTCCGTCCATCGTTACTCGCTCTGGGGAAGCGCTCACTTGCCGTTCCGTGTCGATGAATGACGATATCCTTTGTGTTTGTTCTTTCTTTCTGCCTTGTTTGCTATAAATATTCGCATTCCACTATTAAAGAGTGCAAAGAGTGCAACATCTACAACTGAGTACTCCAGAATGCACGGAGTACTCTGTACGTGCAGACGACATTTAGATCTGACACTATGCAGGGACACTGCATTCTGTCCCTTATTCGCATTATGATTCTTATCCAAGAACTTATTCCAAGTCTGTTCGTTGACCGCATGCGACTCCATACAACTCCACAGAAAAGGAAATGCCCAGGATGTGCACTGCCCCAGCCCCCTTGGCGGATAATGGATGAGCTTACCAATAGTTACTTGTAGTAACCCTCTTAATTAGTCCCGGGCAATGTTAGTATTAAACGGGTTAAGATGTCTTTGAACGACTGTTGGTGTGTTTCACATTGGATCGTTTGGGAGCACTGTGTGCATTGCAGTGTTACTCTGTAGGAAAGTCAGGGTCCAATGACGCTGAGCCTCGGATCGGCCTCGATTGATCTTCGCTGGAATGCGCGTCTTGGTGGAATCAGCCCAGCGGTCACCAAAACCAAGATCTGGAAGGATTTTTTGATTCCTGACGGCCGATGTATCTTTCGTATGTGTGCTCAGGTTCGGAGAATATGGCACCTTGGCTCTCCAGGAGGCCGTGGTAAATGGCAAATAGAAATTGGGCGGTTCTATTTTTAACGCCGAACCATATGACCGATTGCTCTACAAAGTATGGTTCAGACAACTTATGTACTCTTCCCTCGACGGTTTCAACCTGAGATTAATCTCAAAGATAAACATTCCATGTGAGTAGCGTCAGAATAACTTATCTGAAGTAAACAATTGCTGCTTTGACTGGCTTGTGCGGTATTCCTTAGTCTCTCTATGACTGAACGGTCAGCGTAGAGAAGCTACCTTTTTCATTCTGCTCGAATCCCCCTTGTGTTTTCTCATCTTTTGCCCATCTTCCTCATCACTATTAATTGAGAATATACGATGTAGTACAAGTAGAAGCAATTGCTCAGCGGTTACTTAAACTCCCTAGTCTGTACTCTCTCTGCATGAGTCGATATTCCGAACCGTATGAGACCACTTTCTCTATCAGGACAAGTTCACTGTACGAGTACGAGTCGGCTTTGGTTCGGCCTAACTGTCTGAGGTGTTCATTTAGTTATGCCTTATATGCCTTTATGCCTCAATGCTATCTGCTATCGTTATCTCCACGTGACTAGATGCTAGAATTCTCACCGCCTGGCAATAAGATTCTCGCCCGCAAAATCTAATATCTCCGACCGCCGAAAAAAAAAAGTCTCCTACGAGGACAACCAGGTACAAGAGAACAAAACATTATAATAATCAATTATGGCAAAGGAGATCGAGAAGAAGGCAGAGCCCGTTGACTCGGCAAAATCTATTGCCAAGAAGAGAAAGAGAAAGCATGCGCGCGCCGGCGCAGGTGCTGAGGAAGAGACTCCCAAGCAACAAGCAGCTATCGCCAATGGAAATAGAGAAGTGAGCGACAGTGACAACGAGAACGAGAACGAGCAAAAGAAGACTTTCTCGAAGATGAACGCGACCAAGGAGAAGGAATTGTCGAGAAAGCGGAAAGTAAGCGACTCGCCCAGTGAGGAAGAAGACGACGAAGAAAAATCGCAAAGTGAAAACGACGATGACGATAGTGATGAGGAGGAAGATAAAGGGGATGAGGAAGCTGCCGATGACAAGGCCGGTGCAGACCTGCCCTCCGTGGATGCTGTCCGTCTGCCACAGACAGAGGGCGCACCGCAAAAGTTCTCGGACTTGAACCTCTCGGACAAGACAATGAAGGCTATCGGGGATATGGGTTTCCACACCATGACGGAGATCCAACAACGGACTATTGCTCCATTGCTCGCTGGACGGGATGTACTGGGTGCTGCAAAGACCGGTTCCGGAAAGACTCTGGCTTTCTTGACTCCTGCTGTTGAGATGCTGAGTGCCTTGCGGTTCAAGCCTCGGAATGGTAAGCATTCTTATTATCATACTATGATTCAGTACTAATGTTACTAGGTACCGGTGTTATCGTCGTCTCTCCCACCCGTGAACTGGCCCTGCAGATCTTTGGTGTCGCCAGAGAACTCATGGCCCACCACTCCCAAACGTACGGTATCGTCATCGGAGGCGCCAACCGCCGCGCTGAAGCCGAAAAGCTCACCAAGGGTGTCAATCTCCTCATCGCAACCCCCGGCCGTCTCCTCGATCACCTCCAAAACACCCAAGGCTTCGTTTTCAAGAACCTCAAGACCCTCGTCATCGACGAAGCAGACCGCATCCTCGAAGTCGGTTTCGAAGACGAAATGCGCCAGATCGTCAAGATCCTGCCCGCCGAGGACCGCCAAACCATGCTCTTCTCCGCTACCCAGACGACCAAGGTCGAGGATTTGGCACGGATATCGCTGCGTCCGGGTCCGTTGTACATCAACGTTGACCACCGCAAGGAACACAGTACGGTCGAGGGATTGGAGCAGGGATATGTGATTTGTGAGGCAGATAAGCGGTTCTTGCTGCTGTTCTCATTCCTCAAGCGGAACCTGAAGAAAAAGATCATTGTTTTCTTCTCCAGCTGCAACTGCGTCAAATATCACGCCGAACTCCTCAACTACATCGACCTGCCTGTGTTGGAACTTCATGGCCAGCAGAAGCAGCAGAAGCGCACCAATACTTTCTTCGAATTCTGCAACGCCAAGCAGGGTACCCTCATCTGTACCGACGTTGCTGCCAGAGGACTCGACGTATGTTCCCCCCATCTACCCCATAATTCTATAATCCCAATACTGAGAACCGCAGATCCCGGCCGTCGACTGGATCATCCAATTCGACCCCCCAGATGACACCCGTGACTACATTCACCGTGTCGGTCGTACCGCACGTGGCAAGGAAGGCAAGGGTCGCAGTCTGATGTTCCTGCAGCCCTCCGAAGTGGGCTTCCTCAAGCACCTCAAGGAAGCTCGCGTTCCCGTCGTCGAGTTTGACTTCCCCGCGTCGAAGATCGTGAATGTCCAGTCGCAGCTTGAAAAACTTATTGGACAAAACTACTATCTTAACAAGGTAATTTTTTTCCCCTCTCTCCCCAGACTTGCACGCAAACCACATGCTAATTTGGTAAACTACAGTCCGCAAAAGATGGCTACCGCGCCTACCTCCAAGCCTACGCTTCGCACTCCCTCCGTTCCGTCTTCGACGTCCACAAACTCGATCTTGTCAAGGTGGCCAAGGGCTTTGGTTTCTCCACGCCCCCGCGTATCGACATCCAACTTGGCTCGAGTCTGGGCCGTGATAAGAAGCAGCAGCAGGGACGGAGGAATTACGGGTCTCAGCCTAATGGGAAGGGACTGAAGTTTAAGAGACAGAGGAGGGATGATTAGGTTTATTTGTATAGAGAGAAAAGTTTGATTTATTGTCGATAGTTGTTTGGGTATGGCGTTTTAGCCTGTGGATACATTAATTGCATATGCTGTTCTACAGAGTTCTCTTATTCAGGTTCAGTAATCATGTTATGTACAAGCTATTGAAAGTCAATGATAACCTTCCTCGCAGAAACACCCTTCATCTGTACATCCAGCGCATGCTGCACACTCTCCAATCCCTTCCCAACAACAATCGGATCAGGCTTCGTCTGCAACTGGCCGTTATCAAGGGCAGCAGGGACAAAGTCCTCCCATATAGCCTTTCCAATCTGTTCGTGTTCAGACATGGCCAGGTGTAGCGCGAAGACTGTACTGTTAGCCTCACCATCCTCGGAATAATGGACAAAGGAAACGGAACATACCAAATCTAGCATTCAACCCCCTCGCCTCTTTATACGGCAACACACTCGCAATCCTCAAGCCCTTCTTCCCAAGTCTCTCCAGGATCTCCGCAATAGGTGCGATGCTCTTCTCCTCGCTAATGGCATCATAAACACCAACCAGTTCACTCTCCGCCTGGCTTAACTTTTTCACGACATCCTCCACTAAACTTTTGGCCTGATAATTAAACACCAACGACGCACCCAGCGACTTCACGAAGTCAAAGTTCGATCCTGAGGCCGTGGTCACAACCCTCAATCCCGATGCGGCGGCGAGTTGGATCGCCGTTGCGCCGACGGAGGACGACCCGCCCCAGATTAGTACCGATTTTTTAGCACCGAATGTTGGTCTGGACTTGGGATTGTCGTTGATGGTGGGTAAGGGGAGAGACAGGTAACCAGGTAAATAGAGCCCAGCTGCAGCCGTTGAGATGGCCAACGGTAGAACGACAGATTGTCCGAAAGACAAGGAATCCGGAATCTTCGACGTAAGGCTCGAATAAGCGTGCGGATAGAGCTGGTAGCCTGAGTGGATGGGATTTGCTGTTAGGAGGCTGGGAACGTGTCTGTTTACACATGTTGTTAGTTCTATGCACTTGATAGAGGGGGTGTGAGGGGAACACACGAAATAACACGATCACCCTTCTGGAAACGGGTAACTCCCTCGCCTACTTCGTCGACTGTTCCTGCTACGTCTGTTCCCAGGATGAAGGGGTAGTTCTTGACATAGGCGCTGTATTCGTAGTTTCTGCGGAAGTCAACTTCAATTCCATTCGGATGGCTCAGAAACATAAGCTCACTGGATCTTCCAGTCAATTGGATTCTAATGCATGTTAGTCAAGGCTTCTTTCATGGACTGTGGTTAGGGTACTCACCACCGCCGCTGCATGGTTTTTGATAACGAGCGTTCCTGGTTCGGGCTTTGGCAAAGGCGCATCGTCGACTTTCAAGGGCTTTGCCTTTTCAGATACGATCCATGCTGCGCGGTTGGTCATTTTGTTGGTATATACAATGGATGGAGGTAGAGGGGCGGAAATCGATATGAAGGGTGTATTCCGGAATAGATCATGTTGTCAAACTCCGGCTCCGGTTCAACATATTAATCAGCTTTTGGGCAAAAAAATTTAAGGTGCTTCACGTGAATTGGCAAAGGCGAATCCCATAGATTTATTACTATTTATGCACGTTTTCCGGAATGCAGACGTTTTGCCGAAAGCTAGACAAACAAGACTAGGTATATGATATGGAAACATTGTAAAAAACCGTAAAGACCACTTTCCTACTACCGACCATCACCAAGACCCGGAGGCGGCCCCGGAGGACCCGGCAAAGAAGCACCCGGAGGTGCACCCGCAAACGCTGGCATCGGTGGTGGGCCACCAAAGCCCTCTTGCCCCGGAGCCACTGGGGTGCCAGGACTAGGACTCGGGGTGAACCCGGCACCGGGAGGCGGAATGGCTGGGAATCCCTGTGCACCTGGAGGGGGAATAGGGAAGTTCGGGAAGCCACCAGGGGGCGGCGGAGGGAGACCCTGCCCACCAGGCGGTAGTGACATGCCAGGCATAGGAGGTGGAGGAAGGTTTCCAGAACCGGCAGGGAACGGGGGAGGGAAGGGAAGGCCACGGCCACCGGGAGCTGTATGATCATTAGTTTGATTCCGGAGCACGGGAACAAGAGAACGTACGAGGTGGCATCCCTGGTGCAACAGCTCCAGGTGCTCCTGGAGGAGGAATTCCAAACGGGGGTGGCGGCATTTGACCCGGTCGACCTATCAAGAACCCTGTATCAGCTTGCGATTCTTTCCCACACCACCTTTCGTCATCACTAACCTGGGAATCCAAATGGCGGAGGGTAGGCACCCGGGGGGACCATGACAGGATTAGGAACGGCCTGCCCTTCAGCGGCGTACGACGACGTGATCGAATCGATGACCGATTGAGCTTGTTCCTGTCCAATCTCTATCCTCATCCTGTAAGCCAATATTCTTAATGAACCCTCAGGGACATCTCACATACGTTGATAGTACTCCAACACGTTCCTCAAATGGTTCCGTCCCGCATTATGCGCCTTGCGCACACTCATCGAGTCGTGCGTGAGGTAGACATCGCAGTAATCACCTATACGGGTCGCAACGGTTAGCGGAAGTCGATAAGGTTGTCGGGCCACGGCAAAACCTACAGAAGAGTGGATGGAAGTTAGTATGAGAACATATATCATCGGGGAACCGGGGAATACTTATATTTCGGCATCTTGAATTCTATTGCTGGCGATTCAACTGTTCCTGATGTCCTAGACCAAGCTTTGACGGGTAGCGCTCCAGAAGCGCGTTGCGTAGGGTCGGGAAGAAGCTCAGCGTCGCGGGAAAAGAGATATTCAGATAAACTCGGGATGCGCCAATTCACTGCTATTTAACACGACGTGATGATTCGTGATGTTTCTTAGTCTGAGAAGAGAGAAAGCTGGTGGTCGACGTTGGAGAATATCGATGGCGGAGGTTCGTAAATGGAAGGCGGTTTCTGTTGGCAAAAATAAAGCATATCGTTCAACGATGAAAGCTTCATGATTGCCAATTTAGATGTGCACACTACGGAGTAGGATATGTGCTCATCGGGATGGTTTGTTGATTTGCTCTGTATGAAGATAATGGCAGTGTGAGCTACTAGTCCATAATTTGAATCTGAAGTTGCTAGTAGTATCGGATCGATATAGATCTTGCTTAGCATACGGATATGGATATATATTTAGCAAAATCAATACAGTTACTTTGCGTTTATGATTACTACTTATCGGGCATACTGCCAAATGGACTCGAGTGTCTGCGCAGAAAGGCGTTCATGCCAGTGTCATCTCTCAACGAGACGACTGCAACAAGCAATTGCTCCGAAGTGCAGCTCGAGCGACAATAGCTCGATGGCAGACCGTCATAACAGCCCGACAATGTGCGAAGGGGCCAAACTTTATGAGACAGTCGTGATTGAGTCAGTTGATGCAGGCAGTCAGAAACTGCATTTCTAACATGGACATGGGCGCAGCCTGATGGCAATGGCGAGATCAGATGCGCAGCCTCCCTTCATTCCAGCTGATGAGCAAAATCGAAGCAAATGATCAATGCGAGGACACAGTAATAAGATCTTTTGATGTCTGCCTGCATTAGCTGTACTCTGCATGACACAATTAGCACCAAGTATATGGCGATGGCAAAAATGCCCAGAAGTAAACAAAGCACCTGACGGCACCAGCCACCAAAATAGTGCAAGTAAGAGTTGAAATGACATCCTGGTCTCTCAAAAATACCAGCTTTGAATATGCAATAGATTCAATTCATCACCTCATCACAGCACTCCCTGTCGCAGACCGCATCTAGAGTCTAGAAATCACTCAAGCAACAGAAAACAGTACGTAACCGTTAGCAAATGGTTCTCAAAAGCCTGGAGGCTTGCAGATGCAACAGTGGTAGACACGATCCGCGCTAGACCGGTCGTGCAGAACGGCGGATTTCCTTGTCATTCGTTTGAAAGTGGCGCGGGGAAGTGTACAATGTCATCATAGTCTCCTCCCCGACAAACCCTAACCCTGTAGAAAATTAAGGAGGTTTCCATGCAGCTAAGAGGAGAGAGTTATTATAAGATGCATTTCAAAATATCCCTCATTAACGTCGGGGTGGCAGAGGGTACTACATATTCTGCGGGAAGCAGGAAAATCCGGGGAAACAGGTTCGATTCGGCTGTCATCGGTTGCCATTTTCGGATACAGCCGGTCATTTGCCCGGATGGCCGGCTCGGTGATGTGGTCCAATAAGAAGTCAGAATCTGGGTGGGGTCTAGCTGAGGAATTTTTTTCTCATCGGCTGACTGCTGAGTCAGGAGCCCTGATTTGGTTTGTTTTGAAACGTTCCAAACGTACTCGTACCATGGCAACTGCATTGAAAATGTCGGTCAGGGCTTTTCATGTAGAATATTCGAGGCTTAATGCACTGACTGAAGAGTACCCCGTGTGGCCTGACGATGAATGAGTGATTTCTTTCGTGACCGGGGTTGTTACTAAAAGTATGCAATGATGATCTGCCAGGGCTATGAGCACCCTGCCGAGAGGCCAGATCTACCAGCCAAGAGCGGCTGTAGTCAGGAGGCATTTTCAATAATTACTTGTAAAATAACAGACAGTTGGCATTATGAGATGCCCAAGAAGACAAACATGCTGGGCAAAAGGAACAGCCCAGGACCGAGAATGAGTACCGTGACAAAATAAAAAGTCCTCGGTAAGGACTAGTGAGGCAGCGGATGGAGCCTACCGAACACGTCGCCAGCCCTGACACATAGTAACCCAAAGCAGCGTGGTCAACGTGCTGCCGACGGGCGATGATGCAATGGTACAGCAATCTTCCCCTGTATTCCATAAAAGTTCCATGGCATCACTTTGTACTATTTGCATTATCCCTGCCAAGGGACTTGGCTCGCAACACATGTTCATTATTCTCTCATCATCCCATTCAGGGATAGTACACAGTAGCATGGCTGAATTACAGGTAATTATGAACTCAACGCGTGACCAGTGAAGCGTGGTTTCCATTACCCCCAGGAAATTGCTGGTCTTACCCATTCTGGGACTCATGGCCCCCTAACGCCCCCTGATTGGCCCTCACGGGGTTTCTGTTACGTAGCGCCACCACGCCCATTGGCGCTTGTTTGTCAGATGATCCGGGGGCGGCTGTCTGCGGTAACCAATTACAACGGTCAGTGATCACGCCGTATTCAGTAACGCGCGCCAAGTGGGTTCTTGGCAAGGCAAAATTATGAAAATAAAAAAGAAAAAAAAAAGCGCAGTCCCACAGGGGCCCACCTAGTACCCCATATGGTAGCGACCAATCATGCGTCACAGGACGGTACCTGGCAATGAATCTTTGGTTTGTATAAAACCCTGAGGGGGCCCGCCTGTTGTCTGGGTCTGATTCACAGTGCAAACATCTTCAAATCTATCAGATTTCTCTATCGTGTCCCTGTTGACCACCTTCGTTATCACTACTACTCCCACGCTACCAACGGGACACCATACCTGACCTTCTTCAATACCTCCCACCTATACACCACCACAACATTCGGATGGCTTGGAACTGCATACAGCAAATAGAACAGAGCTTTCAGTTCAATAATAATAGTCATCATAGACATCGTTCATAATGCCTGCCTCCACGAATTACCACGTCATTGAACCTCATCCCTCCGTCCCTCATACCTCCCGGCCGGCCATCCATACAGCTCGCGGCGGTGCTGGCAATGTCATCAGCCTGAAGAACACAAAGACCACCGATTCCCGTAATGCCTCCGGTCCGCCTTCTCTGACTCGCCTGGACTCTCGTGTCCCTCGCACCTTCAAGTCCGGTCGTGGCGGTGCTGGAAACGTCCACAGCAGTAGTGAGCGTGCTATGTTCAGCTTCGACGAGGAATTGGAACGCGAATTGCGTCGTGTGGCTCCTGTCTACCATGTTGGTCGTGGCGGCGCCGGTAACATGATCCACAATGATACTTCCGGCTCGTCGTCCCTCAGTCGCATGTTCTCCGGCAGCAGCTCGGGCACCAGCAGCAGCTCCCTCTCGATGGGTGATCAAGTTCGCGACAAGGCCATCCATGGTCTGCAAAAGGGCTGGGGCAAGTTGAGAGGTGTGGCTTAAGGCCTTCCATCTTTGCGCCATTGTGTCTTTCGACGGGTGCCCAACTCGACCTTCAACTGTTACGAGTTTACGACCAAAAAAGTTCTTCGATTTCTCTTCTTTCAACCTTCCCTTCGAATAGCCTACAGGCCCTTTAATCTCCATTCCTTCTTCGATACCACTCCTACAAACAGCAACGGGCACGATCACCACTCGAAATCACTACTCTTTTGAACACCCCACGCAGGGGATACTTTGCTCCTCGCAACCCGTCTGTTTACCAGCGTGTCGATTTGATTGATACCCCTTTGGTTGATCAGTGCGCACCTCGCATTGATTACTTCATTTCCTTCTCTTCTCATTCCCTTTGTTCTATTTCTTTCTTCTCGACTACCCCTTTTGTCTATCCTTCTAGGCTTGGTTCAGGAGGTTTTTGAAACTTGCATTGGCAATTTTGCATGTTTATTTTGTTGCATCATATCCCACCCATCCCTTTTATGGGTCGGGTGCTATCTTTGGTTTTGGCTTTAGCTTAGTTACCATTCTACCGTCACAATATCACTACTAGCTACTACTATCTAGCTAGTAAGCAAATGCGCATTGTACTTGCCGTCTCTTCCACGCTATTCTATTCTCCGTACTACCACATAAGCCTAAGCTCTCGTGGTGTTGAACAGTGTAACCAAAACCATGAGGTGCTAAGCAATGGCACATGAATCATACTCTGTGCTCCTTTTCCGTGAATCGTTGCATTTGCTTAGCCTTCATGTGAAGCTTATTATCCCGTTTTCTCTTGGCGTAGATATTACCTACTCCCATCCAGGTAGTTAATCCCCGAGTAAACACACGTGTTGTGCGTGTGTTCGTAGAGCAAGGACTTATCCCACTTTTTCAGCCTCGAATAAGCATCCATCATCGTGACCCCACGGCTGATGTGCTGTAGATGAATGGAGGTGATTCAGAACCTAACCCAACATTGCAAAACTTCGAGTCATGTCGGTTGCTCTAGTGGCGTGCAGGTCAATCAGGGCCAACGTCTACGTATTGGCTACGAGGCATTGGATTGCAAGCTAGAAATCCCATTCTAATTGTTTGTTCGTATGTACACTCGTGTCAAACTAACCAAATACTGCCAAATAAGTACAGTTTATATGTAGGAAACTGCATATGTTGAACCTACGCCATTGCTATACATATCCGCGTTGGCAACACGTTTGACATAAAACATGAAACAAAAAGAAAGCTCGCGATAATACATCGATTCAAGAAACTCAACTCGCATAGACTGAAGAAATTAACTCTCATGGGTATCAAAAGCCGCTGCTCATATTCCAGAAAAAAGACCCAGATAGCGGTGTCATGGATTGCTCGACATCTCGCTGGTCAGAGTTCAGCGCCAGTGTTGTAAATGGTAATGTAGACGGAAGGAGAAGAGAGGAATTTGGGAGACGTTAGACCATCATTCGTGTCTTTTCACCTTTTTTCGTGGTTTTTCCTTCTTCTGACACCAGGACGTAAAGCGTTCTTAGACGAATTTCCGGTGGATGATTTCTGGGTCTTCGTGCCATTCGTCTGCGCTAACCCACATCTGTTTCTTATTAGCAGGGACATACAGAACCATAGAGCGTCTCGACTCACCTTTCTGAAAGTGCTCAACCCGGCAAGAATACCACCACCAATCCATGTAGTATATTTCCGTTCTGCAGGCGCAGAAATCCGAATCTTCATGTCCTCCACGGCCAATCTCTTGATCTCGCGCATCAACCGGTCAGGGAAGTTCTTGCAGAGGGTTGAACCGCCGGAGAGAACGATGTTGAGGTATAGCGATTTCCGCAGGTCGAGGTCTGTCCGGATAATGGCGTCTTGAACGATCTGGTGGACACCGGGATATTCGAGACCGATGAGTTCGGGATCGAAGAGGATTTCGGGGGCACGGTAACGTTCTTGTCCGACCTGTTGACATGCTTTAGAAAGTGTTGGCAATGGAGGCGGAAAAGGTGAAACGTACCTTAATCTTGTATCCATCAGGCAATGCATAATCCACCGACTTCGCCTCCGACTTGTGATAACTATTCATCCAGTCCTTCTCCTCCCGCTTCGGATCCAACGAAACATAGCACACCTTCTCCTTGATCATCCGCACCACCTCCTTCTCGGCACTGGTATGAAGAACGTGTCCATTTTTCCTCAGCAGCAACTGCAACTGCTCCGTAACATCCCGCCCAGCGACATCAATCCGCCGTATACTATTCGGTATTGCGAATCCCTCGAACACCGGCACCGCATGAGACACACCATCCCCCGAATCCAGCACCACACCTGTCGTCCGTCCAGACGCGTACAGCGACAACACTGCCTGGATAGAAGTATACAGCGCGGGCACATTAAACGTCTCGAACATGATCTGTGCTGCAGCGTCACGGTTCTTGCGCGGGTTCAGCGGCGGCTCCGTGAGCAGCACGGGGTGTTCTTCGGGGAGGGTTTTGAGTTCATTCTCGTAGACGTAGTGCCAGATTTTCTCCATGTCATCCCAGTCCGTGACAATGCCGTGCTCGAGGGGATACCTGATCTTCAGCAGGCCGCGCAGTTCTTGCGCGCGGTCTCCGATAAACACGTCCCCCTCCAGACCGCCGGCCATGACCCGGGGGTGCTTTGGGCGACCGACGAAGGATGGGAAGTAGCAGGAGGGAACTTCTTCGCCTGCGAAGCCGGCGCGGATGGTGCCACTGCCATTGTCGATGACTATGGGGGCGTTGTGAAGTGTTGCTTCGGCCATTGTGTGGGGATGGAGGGAGGGTTGAGGAGGGAGGGCGGATGTGAAGTTTGGTGACCGACGGAGTTGTTTAGTTGTGAAAAGGCCTCACGGCCGGGGTTACTGAACGTGTAGAACCGACAAAGGGCGATAGTGACGACAATTGAGATTTAAACTGAAATCTGTCGCCGTTGACAGAAAGCGTGTGCAATGGGGATGCTAAGTGGTGGCTTTATGGAGGGGGTCTCCAGTCCGCAACTTCGCGTCTCCGGCCAAACAGCGGAGCTTGGGCCACTTGTATACATCCTCCGTATGGATTATGCCACCACTAAGAGGATGGTACATGGAAACAATTGATGGTAACGGAAATCCAATTGATTCTCAATTCTTTAGTTGCTCAATTCTTTATATATACAATGCCTTTGGTCGCAATAATGGGCCTCTTGGCGCGGGACGAGTAACCATGACTGATTCCGTGCTCCAAAACCATCAAAAGAATAAGATAGATGACAATAGTCCTGTCATATCTTAGCTGTAGTAGCGCCCAGCGCACACTGTATTGTGTCATTCGTCATAAATATACCCAGTCCGGCGTGGCTCAAGGCCTATACTTCCAACCCAAACCAATATAACCCCAAACCGTAGGAATCAATCCACAAACCCAAGCTCATCAGACATAACCTGTTCTAGCGTCGGTTGTCGTTGGTTTCGTCCGCGAACCGGCGGCCATCTCAACATGTGAGAACGCAGGGCTTCTGCTTCGCTCACAGCTTCGGATACCTCACTGGCAAATTATCAGTCATTTATCTCACTTGAATTTGTTGGAAAAAGACATACTTGACATTGCTGGCTATCACATAGCCTTGCTTTTGTAGCTCATTCGCCAGTTCTTTCTGATGGTTATCCTTGAGCGAAGGATTTGGGACGACCACGAGTGGAATACCCAGGCGCATTGCTTCGAGGATAGTTCCTGACCCTAGCATTCAATTAGCACCCTCCTAATGTATCCCCGCATTAAGGGAATCATCGTACCTGCATGACTGATGATCATCCCGCCCTCCTGATCGAGTTCAGCATTCGCCTGAGCCAGACGCATCTCTGCACCAAGTCCCGCCTGGTTAAAGTCTAATCCGGTAATATCAATCCCATGACGAGCCACACTTCCTTCCGGGTTTTTCTTGGTGAAATTCTCGCAGATGGCTTGGCCATCTTTGCCGTACTGAACGAGTAAATGTGTGTACCCGTGTTGCTTCAATGCGCTCAGGAATGTCTCGTTGAAAACAGATTGGAGGAGTGACTCGAAGGAAGCCGTGGCTCCCACCGTTACAAAACACAGCTTCATGACTGGGTTCTGCACTTGGAACCTTGTGAATCTTTGAGGACTAGACGAATGACCGCGGGGATCGGGAACCCTTTGATTAGCGAGGAAGTTAACCACGACCTCGTTCACGGAGTATATTACACCTCATATATGGGCAAATCGAAAAAATGCAGCAGGAGGAATAAATCACTGGTAATGTTGCCGGAAAGTAAGCTAGCAGTCGTCCGTAGTACTAGACGATGTTGGAACTCGTCCCAATCCGGTTTAGCGCCCCTCCGCCGCCAAGCCCCAAAAAACATCCTCCGAAAGTCCATCGAAAACCGTCCGGCGCAAGCACGGGAAATCCCACACTCACAGCAACACCCACAATGGCCTCCGTCGCAAGGTCTCTAGGCCGTCCAGCCTTCCTCCTGGCCCGGAGAGGCCCCCTTGCCACGTCCTCGCGTTCATTCTTCCTCACGCCCTTCAGATACATGCCCGAGGATCCCCCGGTCCCTCCTCCCCCAAAGGCACGGAAACCCGAAGACTATGCCGCCATGCCGGAATACTCGCCAGACCTGCTGAGTAAGGAGGAGCGGTCGATGTACGACATGATGGCCCCCGAGGAGAAAGAGCAATTTGATGCAGAGAACCGTCGAATTGTGGAGGAGTTCAATGATCCGCAGAAGCGCGCGGCCGCATTCGCTGAGATTGAGAATCTGGCGAACCAGGTGGAACGGGAGGAGCCAATGCGGTTTAATGATGAACCTGAGAGGAGACGGGGGTTCTGGGCGGAGGACGATGGTGATGAATTTGCTCTCGTCGAGGATGGTGATGAGGCGTTCAACGACGATGAAATCACCTCCATGGCTCATGCGGAAGTCGAATTGCACCGCGAGATCAGAGAATACGCACGCATTGCAGCATGGGATATGCCTCTGTTGAGCCGTATGCCTTCCCGATATTTTCCAATTGCGTACAATTGCTAAACTGCTACAGACCTCGCAAAGCCCTTCACCCTCCCTCCTGAAACTCACATCCTCCGCTTCCGCTACACAACCTATATGGGCGAACAACACCCCGCAGAGCCCAAGGTCGTCGTCGAACTCTCCACAAAGGACCTCACCCCCAAATACCTCACCGAAGCCCAGCGCCAAACCTTCCTCAAACTCGTTGGCCCGCGCTACAACCCCGACACTGACATCGTCCGCATGTCCTGCGAACGCTTCAACACCCGCGCCCAGAACAAGCGGTATCTAGGTGACGTGATCAACAACCTCGTCAAGGAAGCTAAGGAGGGCGATTCGTTCGCGGATGTCCCGCTTGATCTCCGGCACCATAAGCCCAAGCGGCAGCTGCGCTTCCCCAAAGAATGGATCATGACTGAACAGAGGAAGAAGCAATTGGAGGCGAGACGGGCGCAGCGGGAACGCTCGGAAGAGAAGAGGCAGATTGTGGACGGGAGTGCTGTTTTTGCGGAAGCAGCAAGGACACTGCCTGAGTTGAACCCGGCGTTGAGGGCGCAGGCGTCGAATGAGCGGGAGAAGGTGGCTGTGAAGGTCGGTGCTAGGGCGAAGAAGTTACGCTGAACGTTGAAAACATGATGGATGTACTGCATGTTTTATGTTAAAAGCAAGTGTTTGAAATGGGCGCATGTTCAAAACGGTATTTAGACTCTATTCCAATGTATTATATTTCCAGGTTACCTTGTTTCCTACTTTGGCATTATGCGTATCGTATGGATCATCATATCTGCGGCTCTCCCACCGTCATGCCCTATAATGATATAAGATACCCCTCCTGTTATAGTACACACACATGTAACCCCAAAGCAAGATATCCACAGATCGACCAGGAGAGAAAACACGAGATCCCCCACCGCACCCTGTTCCATGTTTCAAAATTCAACCACCAAAGCCAGTCCAGTCAGCTGTTGTCATAGTCGTGTGTTTGTCACCCATCCTCATAACCTAAACGATCAAACCAGCATCCAGTATATTCATCCCAGATAAAATCCAGATAAAGTAGGCGAACGATGTCCAAGGGTAGAATGTGAAGAAAAGAGGAGATATTCAACAACCCGTCATCCAACAACACACAACGAAGACGTGAAAACGAGAGACGTAAAGACAAACAAGAGAATTAAGAAAAACAAACCACTTGGCCGTCGAGCCGCGCGTGACCATTCTCAGAGGTCAGGTATATTTAACCGTGTAATTTCCACCATTTTGTTGTATCAAAAGCCAAGTGGTCCTCGCGTCCGACACGATTAAAACAAGAAACAAAAGAAATGATGAAAGAGTAAAGAAAATGGATTAAACAAACCGACATGGCTATTTCCCATGACCTTTCCCATTACCAGACTCAACACCGAAATCAAACAAATCTTCTTCAGAAGAGTTTGTGTTCGCAGACTTCTTCCGGTTGTAGCCCCTCTTGCTCCCAATAGCGCCTGGCATGACCCCGTCCTTGTTCTTGTTATAGAACGCTTGAGGACTCGACTGCGAAGACAACGAGGTCGGCGAATGAGTAGATGGGGAGGCCACACGAGTGGGAGGGTCAGAGCTGCCCAAGATGCCCATAGGGCTCGTGACCTGAGATCCGTTCGTTCCTTTAGAAGCCACGGAAGCGGCGCTGGAATATGTAGTGTTACCGTGCTGTGCGTTTTTGAAGGAAGCTTGGTCACGTATTTCCTGACTGTCACCGGGGACGACGATCTGGGAACGGGGTTGATACAGACGACGACCCTTTTGCGTTCTCTTGGAGCGTTGCTGGGTCGAGTTCGGACCGAGGGGGGTGGGGAGATAGTCCGGGGAGTTTGGCATGAGGGATTGGAGATTGCGAACCATTCCTTCGCGGTGAGCCTCGTCGGGTGTTTTGGTATTGGTATTGTTGGCGTTGTTGCCAGGGCCCGAAGCAGGATACGTCACTCCAGCCACGCCTCCATGTAAGGAATCAAGAGACGGATAGTCTGGAAGAGGATCGAAAGACAGAAGATCAATCTTCCTGGTACCGGGCACACCAATGCTCTGACTGGCTGCATTTCTTGATCCATGCCTCTGAGAGCTAGGTGCCCTGGGCGGATTCATAGCAGGATAGCTGGCACGGGGATTTCCAGGAAACATGGCCGCCCCGTTTCCATTGCTCTGAACAGTGGGAGCGTAGCTGGTCGCTTTCTGCTTTGAAGCTTTCTCTGTATCTGACGAAGAAGGAGTAGTGGTTCCGTTGTAGCGCAGACGAACCGGATACTGGATAGCCTTGACCGTGCTACTGTCTGCAGCATCCTCTCTCCAGTTATGGCTGTTATTGGTACTGGCACGAGCGTTGGCCCCCCCAGGAAGTATACTGGGAACGCCGTATTTCTCACGGTACCAACGGGGGATGTCACGAAGACCGAGTTTTTCCAGCATAAAAGGGTCGGTAGGCATTTCATGCTTGTAGAGGCAGCCTAGCTTCTGTTAGCGTTTTACCTCTTTCCACTTGGAAGTGGCTAGTACCTACCCTGCTGCTGATAATCACATTCTCCATGGCGGATCCAATAAGAGCAGTATTCTTTTTTGGCATTAAAATTGGGACCCTATAGAGTCAGCCTGCTGGACCTTTCAAGATGATTAGAATAGACCAACCTGCTTAGGGCCTCCCGCTCTCCCACCACTACCACCAGCAGGAACCAACCAATTACCCGCAGCCGCAGTCTGAGTCGACGAATTCCCTGCAGCCCCAACCGGCCACTGCGGAGCCAAAGCCTGCTGAATTGAAGCATGCAACGCTAAGCGCTGGTTTGCAGGAATACTCTCATCGGAAAGAATCCGCACAAGCGAAGTCTGCAACTCATAGTCTCGAGAACGAGCACCAGCATCACCAGCAACAGCCGCAGCGGAATTTCCAGCCGTAGCTCGCATGGGAGCAGTCGGGACACCGTCAACAACGTAGGTCTGGTTTCGTGCGTTGACGGTTCCCAGACTGGTCATGCCCTGTGTGTCATTGGGGGACAGGGCTCGTGAGACGCCGCGGATGGAGATGTGCGAGGGTAGCTCATCCACGGCGATCAGGGGGGTCACGGTGCCGTTAGGACGCGTACAGAAAAACTGAGGGCGGAGAGGAGATGTCATTTTGTTAGATTTTCTTTTATGAGGGGAGATTTTTGTTGCTTTTTCTTTACTCTCGGAGGGGTTTGCTTTTTTAGAGATGGCAAAACGCCTCGTGCAAAGTCAAGAAAAGAGTATACGAATAGGACAGGAAGACAAGAAATACGAAGAAGAGCGAGAGACTATAGAGGGGGATAAAGAAGAGAAAAAGAAAGAAGAAAATGTGTAGCGAAGAGGAGGCTGGAGGGGGGAGGAAAATGGTGAATGTCACCCCCAGGGAGTCAGAGTACGTAAAAAAAGTACGACATTCACTTAGCAAAGGAGAAGGATAAAGAGTATAAGATCAAGGAATAAATGCAGATATATTGATATACAATACAGAGATGTACTTGTAGTAGGAAAGTTGAAGAAAAGAGCAAAGACAGAAGAGAACACAGTGAATATAAAAGATATTCCTCAAACCAACCCCAATCCACTATCAAAAGAAAAAGAAAAAACAAATCATGCGTTTTCTGTAGCGCTGTTTGCTTTGATTTCTTTTTTGTTTTCAACAAGTACCACTTCGGCAGCCTGCAGCAAACATCCATCAATCCACCCCGGATTCTATATATCGTTTCTTACTTGCGTGGATTATATTAAGAAGAGAAAAAGAAAAGAAAGAACGGACAAAGGAGCCAGGTTGATTACATTTCAATGATCTTAGCCCTATATCGATATATCGCTAAAATAAGAACTATGATCGCTGACGGGGATCGAGGATTGTCACTCGCGATGCCACGTTTTCCCTGTAAATGTTACGGTAGATAATAATCATCTGAACGATAAGGCGTAGAATAAATAATTAATACAATAGCTATGTTACAGAGTAGATCACGATGACCTCCACAAAACCCAATTATAACGCCCATGTCAATCATCAAATGCATTACCTTTGTCCATTCAACCAAGTCTTAAAAGTACTTCGCCATGAAGGGCCGTTGGGTCCAGATCCCATAGCTGTATTATTAGTTCCATTGTCACCAGTCAGATTGGTCGCGGGCGGCGGCCCCGGACCGATGCCAGGACTGACACCAGGTTCAGGAGCAGGTCCAGGTCCACCAGGGACCGGAGATGGAGCTGCCGTTCCATGAGTGCTATTCCTTTTCTGGCCATTGAGAACACCGAGAGCAGGTTTACCTCCCGAGGTCGGGGTCGGGTTCGGGTTCGGATTCAGGCTCCTCCGCCGACGGGCCAGATCTCCCTTGATACCACTCACGTAGCTTCGTGCCAGGTTTCGAATCTCACGATCTTCTATGGAATTCTTCAGTGCCTCGAGCATGCGCGAAAGTTGTACCTCGGACTGGAGATGCGGACAGGTCCGTTTAACTCCGTAGTGTGCAAGTCCACAAAGGGGGCAATGCTCAACCCCGGCCGATTTCAAACGGCACTGACCTGGGGGGTGGGTTCGGTTGCAAGCGTAACAGACGAGGATATTTTCTCTTACGGGGGCTGGGGCTGACGGGGGTTCGGGATCTGGAAGGTCGACACGTTCAAACGGTGCCACTGTTATTTTCGTCAGTACCTACCTTTGTCTTTCACTATTGACAGAAAAAAAAAGAAGAAAGAATTACCCTTGGTTCTCTTCGTAGCCGGCTTCAGATCATCCGACAACATCCCTGGGTCCGAATCCGAATCAGACTCCGGCGCGTCAAGATTTCCCGCTTGGAATTCGACATCACTATCGTCATCTTGCCGGCGAGGCTTGGCTGGTGAGATCCCTGCGGCATGGCTATAGTCAACTGCCGTCCGCTTGCGCTTCCCACGACCGAAGTTCTCTGCTTTCCTTTTGGCCTCTTCCTCTGCCGCCTGCTCCCGCTCCTTCAGAATATTCTCCCAGACGCTCGAGTTGATCGGTCCCTCATCCACCCCGTCGCCTAGCTGCCCATCAAGGTTCTGGTTGTCATTGGCCCATACGCGTGCGAAACTGAACGGATCCTCGGTGCTGTTCGCGTCAGGCGACTTGGTCTGTTCGGCTTGACTGCGATCGAGGAGCTTGTCGACTGATTCTGAGTCATAGTGGATGTCGCCAGAATCATCGTCATCAAAAAGCGCCTGAGCGCCGTGTCGTAGAATAGATTCTAGATCGCGGCCATCGTCTTCTTCGGCAATCATCCGGTCGATCAGCACATGATCCAAGACCATTTTCTTTTTACCGATCTGCATGATCTTCTCTTCCGCACTACCACGCGTCATCAACTGGAACACAAGCACCTTGTTCTTCTGCCCAATCCGGTGAGCGCGCGATGATGCCTGCATATCCTGGTGAGGATTGAAGTCCGGATCCATGATAATCACGGTATCCGCAGTGGCCAAGTTAATACCAACACCTCCGGATCTAGTCGACAAGAGGAAAGCAAAGTACGGTGACCCTTCCGCGTTGTACTCATCAATCCGTTTTTGCTTCTCCATTGCCGGCATCCGTCCATCGAGACGACGGTATAACATGCTCGATCCATCGAGGAAATCTTCTATGATATCGAGATGCTCAAGGAACTGACTGAAAATCAACACCCGGTGTCCGCGCTGCTGCAGCTTGGGTAACATCAGTTGAAGTAACTGAAGCTTCCCAGCTGCCTCGATTAAGTGCCGATGGGACTCAGTAACATCAGGAGTGCGCTCTTCGATGGCCTTGCTGTACAGGAACGGATGGCAAAGACATTTCCGCAACTGCAAGAGGATATTGTTCAAATTCTTGCGCTCCACCTGCTTCACGCCTGTCTGGTCGTCTTTCCGTTGGAAGATAGTCTCAATCAATTGAGGGTTCTTCGCTAGAATTGACTTGTAAAGCTTCTTTTGCACAACGGACATCGACACAGGAACAATGATGTTGGCAATGGGAGGAAGGAAGTTCAAGACTTGTGCTTTGGTCCGACGCAAAAAGAAAGGTCGGATCATTTCATGCAACTGAGGGATATTATCTTTCGATAGCACTCCGTACTCAGCCTCCATGTCTTCTGCTTTGATGCTAGGATCACAGAATTGAAGCAGGTTAAAGAGTTCTCGCGTGTCGTTTTGGAGAGGTGTGCCCGTAAGGAGAACCTTGAATGGGAACTTGATCTTGAAAAGACCTTCGTAGAGCTGACTCCTGTCGTTCTTCAAGCGCTGTCCTTCGTCAACAACAAGCCCTGCCCAAGGGATTCTCGACAGTGTCTTCCGAGAATGGTCGTCCACCATTGCTTCATATGATGTTACAACAACATGACACCGGAGAACAGAGCCTTCTTTGCCAAACATTTCATAGTCGTGGGCCAACTTGCGAGAAAAAGCAGACCCATAGTATGTGACGACTCGAATAGAAGGAACCCACTTTTTAATTTCCTTGCGCCAGTTGGGACAAGTCGCGTTCGGAACGACAACAAGGAAAGGCCAGCATTTGTGATACTGAATGAGGGTTGCAAAGAAACCGATAACCTGGATAGTCTTCCCGAGACCCATCTCATCAGCCAGAATGGCGTTCTGCTGCTTGAACCACATGTAGTACAACCAATTCAGGCCATCCTTCTGATATTCCATGATCTCACCACCAGTCATCGATTCCGGTTGAGTATCACGGACGACCGTCGTCTTGAAATTTTGCTTCCGAACATAGGCAAGGTGCTTTTTAAGGGCATCCTGACTAGGCGTGTGAATATAGTCGCGCCGTACCCAATCCTCATAAGCAGTTTTAAAGTCATTCCATCTCTCAGAATCAGCCTCAGGGGGTACTTCCCATACTGTCTCCTCGTATGGTAGACCCTTAAACTTCATGTATGCCTCCTGGACCTTGTCGATTCGTGCAAGGTCGGCTTCTTCGCTGCGATCCTGTGGCTTCTCAGAGTACCGGACATCGAAAACGATATCGACACGCAAGAAGTCTTCTGGGATTGCCTCTTGGGCGGACTTTTGCGGATTTATGTCTTTGTCTGACTTTAGGAACGCTCGCCGCATAGCATGTTTTGCGACTCCCCACACCCAAGTACCGGGCATCCATGTAGAGTGATGATATGACTTGTTCCGCCATTTAATGAGATACTCCTTCTTGCCTTCGGCCAGCTTACTTGCTGCACAGTCGACGAGATCGAGTTGAACTGGCCGCCAGGCGACCATGGCAGCAATTTCATCTGGAGCCGATATACAATCGAGACAATGCCAGCGCGACGAATATTGCTGGAAGGGCGAAGCGGCAACATCCTCACGATTATCATTAGACAACGGAGGTAGATGGTCCAGATGGTAGGCCCTACGACAGCCAGAACAGCGGAACAGAAGATTATCGAGGTTGTTAAAGCGCGTCATGTCGACAGAGGTGATCGGATCTTTTCCGCCATTCTCTTGACGGAGCTGTTGTTCTTGCTTAGGCGACAAGCGCTCCCTGAGAGGCTTGGACATTGACCCCTTCTCATTGCACGCGTTGCAGTGACCTAGATGCGGAGATAAACGATCTTTGGCATGGGCGACACCCAGACAATGACGGCACTGAAGAACAAAATGATCATCTGCAACTTTGGTAACGAGATGGTCTCTGCTCCCCCGTGGTCCTAGGCAAACTTGATGGTAGGAGAATGTGCAGCCTTGACAAAAGATCAGCGGGCCTTTCTCATCATTGTTATCAGAAATACCGCAAACATCACAAACGTTAAGATGACGATGTCTGAACGGATCACGGCGTGGGACTGTATGAAAGACCTCCTTGGCACCGATGTATTTCTTCTTCGCCCTAATCTCATTTTCAGAAAAATCATCTTCAAACCTTTCGCGCAAGTTGCTTCGCACTGTCCTCCTTTCGCGCGTTGAGAATCTAGTGCCTTTCGACTTTGGCTCATCATCAGAGTCAAAGAAATCGGATATTCTGGATGATTGCCGCCTGTTTTGCAAACCTTTGTGTCGGACGCCCCTCTGCAACCTTCTTGCTCTAGAAGTTGTCACAGAAGAAACAATCACGTCGTCACTCGATGAGCTCATTATACCCCCGTCATCGTCACTGCTAACGCCAGCAAAGAACTCCGTGAACAGACGGCGGGATTTGGTCGCGCGTTTAGACTGTCTGTCATTGACTGACCGAGATTCGGTAGAGTTGTAGTCTTCATCTGACGAGATCGTGATTCGCAAATCTTGGTCCGACGATTCGAAGCGTTCGAGGGCTTCCGGTCCATTTTGGAGGGTTTGGAGCTGTGTCAAGTTGACCTTCAAAGGGAAAGGCTTTAGTATCCTGGGTATTAAGTATAAGAGAACAACCCGGCCCTTACTGTTTGCAACTCGCTACTCCGCATCCGAACTTTATATACAACATCTCCGTCGGCACCCTGCTCCTCACTGATGATATACCAAACAGCTGAATGCCCTGGAAGGGTGTCATACTCCTCCCCATTCACTATCGCCGGGATCTCCACTGCCGCTAACTTCGGCCCTGGCGGCTGCTCATCTTCTGTCGTTACATCCAATTGTAATGTTTCCTGGAGCTGGTTCGCAGGCTGAACTTGAGAGCCCGTAGGCTGAGAGTTGTCGGGCTGGACTCCGTGTGAGCTCTTTGCGGCCGGTTCCTCCGCTTGAACATGCGCACTAGCCGCATCGAACTGGGAAAGAAGATCCGCTACAAGATCATCGTTGGGATCGAGCTGGAAATTCCAATCCATGGTTGACTGCGGGATGAATATCGAGAGCTATTCAGTAGGGTTGGAGTTGAAACAGGTAGCGAAGGGACAGTCAATTGCGGGCATTCTGTTAAGCGAAGAGGAATCAGCATAAAGCATTTTAAGCAAGCAACGGCAAGAAGCAACGAAGGAAAGAACGAGGGAGAGTCCGTTCCCCTGGTGAAAGTTGGACACGTTCAACCCTTAACAGGTAATATTGCTTGCGGGTACCTGTGAATATAGACGCGCAGTGACGCGAATCGCTCCGGAAGAATATTTTCCCGATTATCTTATCGGCGATCATTTGCAACAGAGACTTCAGACTGAATATCAATTGATTAGACTGCTGCGGCTGTATCTATTCGCTATGTCCATACACGCCTCTCTTGGTTCTCTTAGAGTGTGTATCTGGCCATCGAACGTTTCTTCTGCCCAGTTGACCACTGTCCGACATGCCTCTCTCAATTCCGCCATCGGCCGTGGCATTCGCAAATCCCGCGGGCTAGACAATTCTCCTCCGTCACGAAACCCTACAAACGACAATAATTCTCGCAATGGGCAAAAAGGCTCATGGTCACGAAACCACACAGACTATGATGACCGCAGGGATACACGGTCCGATGTGGACGAATTTGTCCGGTCAGGTAACTTCCGCGAAAGAGTCGGCGAACGGCAACATCCGAGCTGGATGAAGCGTGGAAGAATGGACAAGGACGAAACCCTAAAGAAGCTCAGCAGAGCCAAGAAGCGGGAACCGAGACACAAATGGTCAGAGAAAATGCCGGAACGGGTAAAGGATCACGTTTTTGTACCCAAATCGATACCCTATACCACACCTGCGTCGGAGTTCATTTACGGGACCAACGCTGTCGAATCGACGCTGCGCTGCAGCCGGCGGAAAATCTACAAGCTGTATATCTACCAAAACAAGGGAGAGGAATTGGGGCCAGCGAAGCTTATGCTACGCAAACTCGCTTTAGTGAAAAACATCCCAGTGAAGCTGGCGTTTGCAGAATGGGACCGTCTGCTTGACAAGATGAGCTCCGGACGACCCCATAACGGCTGTGTTCTCGAGGTGTCGCCTTTACCAAGATTACCCGTGCAGAGCCTCGCGCCCGTTCCGTCTCCAGAAGAAGATTTTTTCCGCGTGGAACTAGGTTCCCAATCGCGGGAGGAGGCATTAATCAATGGTACAAGTAACCGTATCGAGATCCATCAACCGGTCCAACAAGAGCACCGACGGTATCCTGTCACCTTGCTCCTAGACGGAATCGTTGACCAAGGGAACCTCGGCGCAATCATCCGTTCTGCATATTACCTGGGCATCGACGCGATCGTTTTCGCTGGCCGAAACTCAGCACCTTTGTCCGACGTGACGATCAAGGCTTCTGCTGGAGCTTCAGAAAACATGACTCTCCTCGAAGTCAGCAACGAGAGAGCATTCATTCAGCAGTCCAAGACAAATGGGTGGCGTTTCTATGCGGCAGATGTCCCCGGTCCTGGTTCTACGCTTGAGGGCCAACACGATGCAAACCCTACCAGTGGTGGCAGTCGTTTGACTCAAGGACCTAGTGTTATCATGATGGGGAGTGAGAGCAGCGGATTGAGCCGTCATTTCATGTCCCATGCAAATGCTATCGTGAGCATCCCGGGATCACGATTTGTAGGTGATTCGAGCGTTGAGTCTGATCCCGCTCGGGTTGACAGTCTCAACGTCAGCGTCGCTGCGGCGCTATTGATGGAGAAGTTCCTACGGACCCCACTTGCAGTGACTGAAATACCGCAGGAAGGCTGAGTCGAAGTTAAACTCAATGATGGTATTGGTTGTAGCATAGCGTTTCGTGAGATAAGATGTCTATAGACGATGGAAAAGACGAACTTTTGCGAAGTGAACTTGGCATATTCTTTACACAAAGTGGGTTACTGAACATTGGGATACCATTCCATTCCTCTGGTACATTTTTAATATCACAATCCAATAAGTTATGGTATTACACGGAAAGAAAAAGAAAGCAACTATCTATTCAACGCCAGTCCAGGATAAAACGTAACCCAACAGACCCTTCCAGGCCAAATGCATCACCATACCTGCAGAACGATCAAACGCTAACAGATTCGGTTTGGAAATATTACTTCTTGCGACTTTTGCTCTTGGGCGCCGTGTTGGAGGAAACACTGGCCGCCCGTGATGTTGAGGCAGAGTTGGACTTGCTGCCGCCCTTGACGGCTTTGACCTGCTTGTTCTGCTGTGATTGTACGTTAGAGTATATCATTAAGAGAGGGGACTTGGCCACATACTACGGCGCCGTTCTTGGTCTTCTTCTTAGCAGGGGCCTCCTCTTCATTCTCCTCGTCTTCGTCATCACGCCCACGTCCACGACCTTTACCGGCTTCCCCATTGGCCTTCCCATCACCAGGCTCAAACTCCTTGGCAACAGTGTTGAGAAGCGTTGTGCACCTGCGCCCAATTTCCACTGGCGTCCGGCTCAGGAAAAACCAATCAAATCGGAAGAGGGGCGACTCGCGAATTTCATCACGGATTTTCTCATAGAGACCCTCACCATCGACACCATATCGGTCGAGCATCACTAAAAGGAACCGATCTTCCTCTTCGGTATAAACCTTTTTGTTCGTCGTGGAGACAGTGTAGTTGATCTTGAGTTGCTGTAGAGGAACACGGTACATCTCGATCTTCTTGCGGAGCATCTTGCGCTGGTGACCCATCTTCCGGAGTTTCTCTTCACCTTGATCGATGACACGGAGATACTTGGGATAGTCTTGGATTTCGGTGTAACGCTTCCAGAAAACATTCGCGTACTCCTCGACCTCGTCCGCATCCTTGCTGTCAACCTCGGTGGCAATACCATCATAGTCGTTGCGTCCAAACTTGGCCGATCCGTTGATAAATTGCTGGAAGTCTCGGCGATTCCAGGTCGAAAAGCCTTCTTCGGACATCTTGGCCTTCTTGGCTTGCTCATCCTCCGTCAAGGGTGTGGCGTTGTCGATCTCCTGTTGCTCCAGATCACGTTCAGCCTCGCGTTCACTGAGCTCCTCTTCGGGACCATCTGGGAGTTGGGCCTTGTAGCCAATCTCCTTGTGGAAATAGGCTGTTTCTTTCTCCTGTAGCTCCTGCAGACCAGGCGGGAAAAATTGCCAGTCGTGAACAGCAATCTGCTTGGGTGCGCGGGGAACCTTAGGCTTAGGATCAGCGGTCCTGCCACCAGTGGCCAAGGCCTGACGATAGTATTTGTCGATGGAGTAGAACTGCTCTTTTCGTTCACGCTTCGCCGGGTTGATCCAGTTAATTCCAATGTCCTTCTTACGCTCGGTGAAGTCTTGGCCATTCCACTCATATGCGCTCTCAGAGCTGAACTTCTGAAGGTCGTCGATACCCAACTTTTCATACTTCTTGTTCAACTCTGCAGTTCGCTCTTCACCCTTGCGCAAGATTGCATCGATATCATCTTCCGAAATTTGCTTTTCAGATGAAATGGTACTGTTTTCTTGACCAAACACGCTGGCGGCTCCATGCTGAATCATACCAAGCAGTTCATCCTTCGAAGCGGCGTTCTTAGCTTGCTGCTGGGCACGGCCTTGTTGGATGACCAGCTGGTCAAGCCGCAGCTTTTGTGCCGCTCGCTCCAGGACTTTCTCTTCAATAGCCTTTTCCGTAACGAAACGGAACGCCACCACTTGTTTCGTTTGGCCAATACGGTGAGCACGGTCCATCGCTTGAAGATCAGCTTGGGGGTTCCAGTCACTATCATAGAGGACCACGATATCTGCAGAAGTCAGGTTGATACCGAGACCTCCGGCTCTTGTCGTGAGAAGGAAGACGAATTTGTCAGATCCAGGCTTGTTGTAATCGTCGATCGCGGCAATACGATCCTCGTGAGCCGTTGTACCGTCAATACGACAGTAGTTGTAATCTCTGAAGACACAGTAGTCTTCCAAGATATCGAGAACACGACTCATCTGGGAGAAGATGAGCACCCGGCTTCCTTGCTTCTGCATGCGTGTCAGGATTTTGTCAAGGATCACCATTTTCCCCGAGTTGTAGACAAGATGCTCATCGGTCGTGTATGGCGGGCCAGGCTCAGCACCTTCGAAAAGATATGGGTGGTTGCAGCATTTGCGAAGCTGCATCACAATATTCAACAAACGCGTCTTCGATTCGCGCTTTCCTGCGGCTCCATTCACTGCATCGATATCCTTTTCGAGAATCTTCTGATACCACTTTACCTGCATTTCAGACATGGGCACGTACAAATTGATCTCCTTTTTGGGAAGCAGACTCTTTTCGACATCGCTTTTTACACGTCGCAACAGGAAAGGCCGCAAAACTCGGTGGAGCTGCTGCACCACAGTGTCTTGGTCAGAATCCTGGGTTGAGAACCATTGGTCAAAGGCTTCCGAGTCACCGAACACATCCGGCAAAAGGAAATTCAGAAGGGCCCAGAGTTCATGGAGATTGTTTTGAAGCGGGGTACCAGTAATCAGCAGCCGATTGCGCGAGTTGAAGACACGGATGATCTGAGCCAAGGACGATTCCTCATTCTTGATCCGATGGGCCTCGTCGATGACAATGTATTCCCACGCAAACTTCTTAAGGTGTGTCTTCTCCCGTAGAACCATTTCGTAACTGGTAATGCAAACGTCGAAATTCTCTTCAAGAAGCTCTTCGTTGATCAAGCGCTGACGTTCCTCCTTGTCACCCTGAAGGACCAGAACCCTAACATCAGGCGTCCATTTCTCAAGCTCTCTCTTCCAATTGTCCAGAGTCGATTTGGGAACAGCCACAAGATGAGGCCCAGGGATGTCGCAGACATAGCGCAGATAACCAAGGAAGGAAATAGTCTGCAGGGTTTTACCCAAACCCATCTCATCTGCCAGAATGCCCGAGATACCATTTTCATGAAGAGAAACGAGCCAGTTTAAACCCGCAATCTGATAATCACGCATTTCACCGTTGATGAATGGCGGGGTCTCCCGAAAGACAGTACCGGTTTGTTCTCCGCTCTCGTCCTTCAGCAATTCAGCATCCTCCTCCTGCTCCGTTCTGCGGCGTCTTTCGTTACCCGCGCCACCTGACCGGGAAGTACCCTTCTTTTTAGCCTTGGCTTCATCGTCTGCATTTTGTCGGTCAATTTCGGCAATGATTTCTTTGATTCGGGGATTCGGATTCGTTTCGATGAAGTGGCGGAACAAATCGGTCAGCCCAAGCAGGTAGCGGAACCGTCGAATAGAGTCAGTTTCCTATAAACAGAGAACATCGTAAGCATCTGGCAGAGAATATATTGATGAGCGTTATGCGCCAACTTACCTTAGACTCATCCAGACGACCGTGCTTTTTGCCCAAGGCACTTTTTCGTTGGTTAGATTCTGCAGATCTTCGTTTCCTACCATCCACAGTCGTGTCGCCCGCGACACTGTTATCATCCTGAGTATTAAAAAGTTAGCCATTCAGTTCACGAATGTTTGTCAACCCAGCCACACAATTACTGTATGCTGTGAGTTGTCCCGGTAGCCCTAAAATAGGATGCAGATCTCAAAAGGATTTCTATAAAGAATCTGCTGAGGCAAGAGATGCGCGCAGTCTTGTATAGATGCGGCAGGGCAGGCATTTCGGCATCACTCACCGTCATCTGCGCGTCGGTGCTGTCCACGGGCACCGACGTGATTTCTTCATTTGCATCGGTCATGGGGGTATCTGCCTGAGATGGCGCGTCCGAATGAGGATCTAGGGATTTCAAAGGCGCAACCATCTCCGTTCTCGGCGCACGGAAGCGCAAGTCTCTGATCGATTCGATTAACGACTCGACGAAGGTTCCGGAGGAAACGCGGACAAGTATAGGATGTACGCAAATAGAAAGATCTAGGACAAGAGAAAGGAACAACAAGAAGCAATTGATATCCCTAGGTATACAATATCCCTAGGTATAAAATAGAACCAGGCAAGCCCAAATACCTCGAACAGCAAGATCCGAGCTGACAATTGAGGAGGAAAGATGGACAGGTTCGAAGACTGCGATGCACGGGATGGCAATTGGGAGTTTCGTCGGCGGAAGCGCGGTCTACACGCGTGCTGATTGGTGGACGGGGCGCGCGGCGTGTATGAGTCAGTTTTGAGTCAGCAGAGCGCGGAAGACAAGTTTCCCCGCGGTGGGTCACGTTACCGGGCCAAACGCAAAGCAAAAGAAACGCTGCGGTCATATCTGCAGCTTCATCCCCTCTGCCTTACAACACTGCAGAACTTACCAGGACCGTTTTTCGGTCGTTGTTTCGATTTTGCATAGGTATACTTTCCCTCAATAACCTGAATTTTCTTTTTCTTCTTTCGATTCCTTCGATCTCTGCGTCTGCATTCTCATCAACGGCTCTGACTAACGAGGGACGGCTTTGAAGGCACAAGAAAGGAGGAGCTGTTCGAGTTACGGCCACCCACCCAATATGGACTCCATGAGATCGTTGAACACTTCCTTACCGAGCTCGACTCCCCGTCCTCAGCCCCCCGAGCAACTCCTACAGTCGTTCAAAGCCGCCGCCCTATCCGTGACCAACCTCTACAAGAATGCTGTCTGCGAACAATCCCAGGCAAAGCAAGCGGGCTATCAGGAAGCCATTGAGGATCTGCTGCAGTTCCTTGACAGAGAGAACTTGGGCCTAGGAGATGGGGAAGGCTGGTCGGTTCGACAATGGGCAACGGAGAGACTGGATGGCAACGGGGTCCCCGGTAGCGACGATGACGATACCGAAAAGAGAGCTAGGAGCACAACGCCGGCTGCAGTCCGCAAGGAACAATCTGGGCCAGACGCTTCTCAATCACCACCAAAACCCGCCTCGTCTCCTTACGATGCGCACGTTGCCCCGCAGCAACAACAACAGCCACAGCCGCAGCAGCAACCGGCACCACCATCACAGCCAGAAGCCAACTCCTTCGACAGGCCAGCCATCTTCACATTTACTTCTGGGCCTTCGTTCCCTCAGCCTCAAGAGCAAGATGTTGACATGCAACCATCGGAAAATTCTCCCGATGGAGCACCCGTTCTCTCCGTTTTCCCTCGCAACTCCCGCTCGCAGCATCGCCACAACAACTTGACACGGTCTAACCAGCGCACGTCGACACGTGAGCCTTCTGTCGGGGTAGGCTCAAAAAGGAAACTTGCCGTTCCTGACTTTTTTGACTTGTCCGATATGTTTGGAGGGAGTAAGAGGGGGCGTTTCACCTAAAGAATATGAAGTCGGATGACGGGACGAAACTAATATTCTTACGGTGTCACGTAGCGGTTGATTGATTCGGCATTTTTGCATTTCGTGGGAGTCTTGCATTTGTTTTCTGGTTTTCCTTTTCGTCTTCATCTTCTGATATGTTCTGTCTTTTCTCTTCTTCTAATTCTTATGTTTTATGTTTCTTAAACTATTTTAAACATATAGACGTTATTGAGCAGGGCGATACCCAGGGTGGAGGTTATTCTTCTTCATTTTGAGTCGTATAAATACAATCTATTTTGGAACGCAGTAATAACATCACGTCGTATCCAGCACTGTACAGAGTATACCAGTCCTTAATTCAATGCTCTCCAAATACCCATGCCTACCAAGGTTGCTGAAATAGTTGCAATGCCCAGCTGTCGAGAACCCATCTTGTATTTGGATGCGCTTTGCATGATTGCCTTCTCCTGCTGGCGTAGATTGTTCATGCCTGTATAGTAACTGTAGACACCCAGACCAACGAATGCGGCAGACCCTAGAGTAATACTATGTTAGACAATCTGATAGAGAGAACAAAGGATGCAAACATACCTGTTACTCTGCAAGAAAGGCAGTCATCATATGTATCTTCGGCGATCGCTCGTTTGGCATCCTTTTCCTGGACATTCCAGGACTCATTCTGTGCAGGTGCCATGATGCGTTGACCAGGGGGTTCTTCTAGTAGCAGATTCGTAGCCTATAACAAGCGGGTAGACACTAATTCACAGCGACAACACTCCTCGTCTCCATCTTGAACTGTTCGCTGGGGAAATCCTGCAGAAGGCGGGCATCTTCGGCAGAATATGACCTCTTCCGATTTGGGAATATCTTCAATGGAGCCAGACAAACACCGAGCATTCTGGGAGTTTTGCAGCATCTGGACGGCTCGATTCGAGGAGGAAACGAGCATCGATTGACATGATGAGCGGCGAGATTGATGCGCTCTATATCTACGATGAGCATAAGTAGGCTCCCCCTCTCCTCCCATAGTCCGGTTCCTCTGGCTATACAACCGCGGCCCTGCTAACTGTTGCGAATTACCATTTCTATAGTCAACCTCTTGTAGAGCACGTATATCGCTCGCGCCCGCCATCTGCGGCAACACTCCGGCCGCTATACTTCGCCCATCGAGTCCCGCGTCCTTCCCTACTCTACTTCCCAAATACCTCGCCGCCGGTAACCGTGTTCTCGGTGGTCCAGTCGAATCTACTCTTCCTAGCAGTATCGGAGGTAGATACGGAGCCGCTCCTAGCGCTTGAGTTTCTACACCGGGTTGTTGATGTGCTGGAGGAGTTCGTCGGGGCGCCGTTGATCTCGACCAAGATCCAGTCGAACTACGATGTGGTAGCTCAGCTGCTGCATGAAATGTGTGATGGAGGGCTGGTATGCAATACAGAGCTCAATGCGCTGCAAGAGGTGGTTGATATGCCTGGGTGGATGGGAAAGCTGTTGGGCGGGGTTGGGTTAGTATCCAAGCTTCGGGGTATGGGAAATTGCATACTAATGGATGGTTATTTCGGAGCAACAGGTCATCATCTTCTACGCCATCATTGGGAGGCCCTAATTCCCTGAAACCACCGTTGTCATCAGCCGCTTCACAGGGTCCTGCGATCCTGTGGAGAAGGCCCAATGTGCGACATACGTCCAATGAATTATACGTTGATATCGTCGAATCGCTCTCCGTTACAATCGCACCTTCCGGACGTCTGCTCTCCGCGCTGGTCTCGGGGACAATTGCATTCACGGCTAAGATATCAGGTGTCCCCGACCTGCTTCTATCGTTGACGACTCCGGGAGGACAACAAGCTATTGGACGTAAGATGGATCTACCAGTGTTCCATCCGAGTGTCCGACTAGCGAGATGGAGGGAGCGACCAGGGGACCTTAGCTTTGTCCCTCCCGATGGTCGTTTTATCCTTGCAGGGTATGGGGTAGACCTGCTCCCCATTGACCCGGACCTTGACGAACCGCCAAGTCACATGGAGAAGCTCTTCCTACCTGCTTTTGTGGACATGCGGAAATCATTAGGACCCACAGGATCTGAATTCGAGGTCCGCTTGACCCTTAACACCAGCTTCCCGGGCGTCGCATCCGCTGCACGACCGGGAGCAGGACGCGCCAACTCAGGCACATCGACGCCTTCATTCCTTGGTGGTGGTGGAGGCGGGACTCCCTCTGCACCAGTCCTGGATGAAGTCGTCGTCACAGTACCAATACCCCAGTTGGTCCGGAACATCACGGACATGCAAGCCAGCCGGGGCGAAGCCATTTACAACCCCGGGAGCGATGTCCTCGAATGGCGTGTACCAACCAAAGACGCAGGAACCGTCTCCGGAACAGCAACTCTTCGATGCACCGTAAGCGGTCACCAAACAGGCGACGAAGACGTGGAAGACGAAGCAGCCGAAGCAGACACGAATCTCTTGCAGGGCTATTATGACCCGTCGACATCTTACCAAGACGGCACGGGGATGGACCCATCAGTCCGCAGGAAACGGAAAACAAAGAAAAAAAAGAAGACCAAGAAGGTCTCTAAATCCAAACACGCCTCCGCAGACCCAGACCAACAACAACAATCAGAAACACAACCAGAAGCCTCCGATCCGCATCTCTCCATCCCACAGTCCCCAACGCCACAACAGTCCTCTCCCATCGCCTCCTCCCCATTACCCCCATCCTCTCCTAACCCTACATCCCCACTACGATCATCACAACCATTTCCGCAATCAATCTTCCGCCCCGCGCCCCGCAAAACAAAAACACAGCTCAACGCATCCCTCATGCCAGACTCCGTCTCTGTCTCCTTCGTCGTCCAGGGATGGCTTCCCTCGGGGATCAAAGTCGATAGTCTGAACATCGATCCCAGACGGAGTCGCGGGCTAGGCGAGGGCGTGAGGCCATATAAGGGGGTGAAGTATCTGTGTGTTAGTCGGAGGGGGGTGGAGGCGAGGTGTTGATGCGTCGCTTACTTGCTCTAGAGTATGTGCAATGTAGTCACGGTGATATACGATATAGCAGGTTCTATTTGGATAGGCTAGTTAGATATCTTGGATGGTGATGCGTTTATCTATCTGATCAATCAATAATAAAGAGCATTTCGTGAAGTGCCATCTTGCTTGACGCCATTAAACCCGTGTTGACCTCCAGTCTCTTCCTCGTCACTCCTCCGTTTCCTACACCCTAGTATACCTATACACGCAAAAGCTGCACATCCACATCCACATCCGACGACCAGTAAGACTTATTCTTATAAGCCCTCCAAAGCTCCGCAAGCTCTTTCTTCAACGGAATATATGCCTCGCTCCACTTATCAGCACTGGTGAGCTTCATTGTGCCGGGTTGGATTGATGATGGACTTTAACTAGAAGCTGGTGTATTTGGAACATGAGAAATGTTGGCTATATACAGCAGAGGCTAGAAGCTGCAAGATCTGTTTAAAAACGTCTATGCCATCCATCGATCGGACCATCATGAATGGGTTGTAGCTCAACTGGGAATGTATGACCCACTACACTATTAGTGCTGATCCGTGATAGTCCATGTACTATGATGTACTCAGCTCTGCTTGGATCATTTGCGTTCTGTACACATAGCTACAAGAGTCGAAAGGGCAAGGAAATGATTTATTGTTATCTGCGGACTCAATTTGCTCATCACTATCGTACATAGACCACCGCCAATCTTATCTCATTTCATCTCAATCTTTTCCATCTCATGAGCAATCTGCCTAAAACTCATTAGATCAGCTCTGACGTCAAGAACAGACGCAAAGGAAAAAGGAGAACGATCCTATTATAGTTCGTATATATCAGAATCGGCCAGCTCAGAGCTTCGCCCGACGTTCGAGAAGCCGCATGACAACGTAGGCCACTGTTATGTGAAAGTGAGATTGTAAGTACATGATATATAGACAGGAAATATGCATATGTATATCAAATGAGCGCGAAATATTAGGAAATAGGGAAATTAATCGATATATCAGTGGGTATAGGTGGGCATGGGGGTATCCAAAAGGAGAGACGAAATGACAGGAATCACAGCACAAAAGGAAATCAGTCGAGTTGAGAAGACAGGGGTTCCGATGGTAATCATTGTCGGTCGTCTGATAAATTAAAATGGCCGAGTGAGAAGTCTGCGATTCGCAACAATGGAAATGCAGGGTAGGGTAGGTAGGGCAAAGGCGATAATGCAATGATCCAAAAGGACATTCCAAAATGTAGAGCCCAAAAATGAAAGGAGAAGAAAAAGCTCACTCACCTGCAGCAACTGCAGCGGCTCTCCCAGCACCAGCCGTGGCACTTCCACCACCAAGAGTGAAGATCATTCGCAACCAGCCCATAGTAAGCTTCTTTCCGTCACGGTCAAAGTCGGGGACCAGCGTGCTGGCAGCCCGGAAGGGGCCCGCCTTGCCGGCGTACGGAGGATAACGGATGGCGAGGATGGATTCGAGCCAGCTGGGGCTGGTAGTGATGGGACGGCGGTGAACGAAGGTATCGAAACTGGCTCTGCCACGGTAGGCTCCGTAGCCACTCTCACCGACACCACCGAAGGGAAGGGTGGGAATGTGCAAAGCGGCGTCGTTGACGGAGGCACCGCCGGAACGGGTCATCGAAAGGACTGAGGAGTTAGTCAATAAACACTATCTTTGAGAACTTGCTCAGTACTCACTCTTATCGGTATCCTGCTTGGAACCAAATGGGTAGAGACCCAAAGGAGTGGCCTGGATGCCGTTGGCGATCTTGACAGCCTCGTCAAGGTCGTCCACAGGCAGAATAGGAATCAAAGGACCAAAGCTCTCTTGGATCAACAGCGAGTCATCAGTAGAGTTGACCTCGACGATGGTAGGCTCTATGAAGAGCTCCTTCTCGTCCATAGTACCACCAACCAAGATCTTGCCCTTGGAGTTGTCAATCATAGACTTGAGCTTCTGGAAGTGACCCGCGTTAATCATACGCGAGTAGTCAGGAGACGCCTTAGCTCCCTGCGGGTAGAATTCATTGTATGCTTTCTTAAACTCCTCCACAACACGGGGGACAATGGCGCGGTCGACGAGAAGGTAGTTCTGCGAGGTGCAAAGCTGGCCAGCGTTCATGGTCTTACCCCATAGCAGCCGACGGGCGACGAGTCTCGGGTCCGCACTCTTGGTGATAATCGCGGGGTTGATTCCTCCCAGTTCCAAGACGACGGGGGTGAGATGCGGTGCGGCAGCCTTAGCGATGATACGACCAACGTTGGCACCACCGGTGAAGAAGATCTTGTCCCAGCGCTCAGCCAGCAAGGCCTGGGTCTCAGGGATACTACCCTGGATGATCTTGTAGCAGGAGGGGTCGAGAGCCTCCTCGACGATTTCCTGGATGATAACGGCGGAGTTGGGGGCGTTCTCACTGGGCTTGATGGCCACGGTGTTTCCACCAGCGATGGCACCAATCACGGGTCCCAGGGTCAATTGGAAGGGGTAGTTGAAAGCTCTGTACGTTTCCCAAACCGTTAGTCCAGGTCCAAGCCCCCGCAGTTATTATCCGGAGTAACACACCCAATAACTAATACCATACCCAATGGATCCTTTCTAATCTTGGGGTTCATAAACTTGAAGGTAAGATCGATATCCTCAGCCTTCTCATCTTTGGCCCATTTGTGCAGATTCCGCGACACGAATACGCAGTCGTTCTCCAGCCAGCCGCTCTCCGCAATGATGGTCTCGAAGGGGGGTTTGTTCAGGTCCAACCGACAAGCTTCGGCGATTCTGTCTTCGCGGTCTTTGATGCTATTGAGCGATTCCAGTCAGCGTCAGTTCAGGTTCCAAAGAAAAAGAAAACTCACGCCCAGTAGAGCTTGCGGAGCTGGACCAGACGGAACTCTACATCGCGGGTCTTGTGCTCCGAGAAGGTCTGGCGGAGCTCAGCAACACGCCCCTGGATGTCGTTGAGGGGCGTATACTGCAGCTCGGGGATATCAATAGCACCCATCGTGAATTCTAGAAAACGTAGAGAAAAGGAGCGAAATAGTGGTGAATCTGAGGGAGGAAAGAAAGCAGAAGAAAAAGTGAAGCGTGTACTATTATAGGAGAGCGGATTGCAGTTCCCCTAACCAATTGCGGGAAGATTTAATATGAAGTTCCCCGTCGAGATATCCACTGTATTTATACTAATCCAGCTAAGCTTCCGTCGTATGGAAATTTCCTCGCGTTCTTTTCTGTTTCTGGTGATTATCATTTGGGATTGGTTTGGATCGGGGCTTTAGTTTCCCCTCACCAGTCGATCTTCCTCTGGACCGCGGTTATTGCGGACTTGTTAATCATAAGATGCGCCCCAGTCAATATATCATTCTACCACATAGTACGGCCAACCTCGGGATGTACTTGCTTAAATACGTTGATACAAAATGGTGGTGTTGCTAAATCAATGCATTAGAGACACTAGGTATATTTTCTTCCCGAAGGAAGACCGAAAAAAAAAATCATAAACAGCCCGTATAAACCAAAAAGGGAAAGAGGTCATCTAATATACAAATTAGACCAGGAAAAAACGATTAACCGCCGCTCAATTATGCCTTGAACTGGTCCTCTGTCACACCCTTGCCCATAGCAGCCGTGCTGCTGATACCTCCCGAAACCATCTTCAGCATGTTGTCCACGTAGTTGGCACCACTCCACTTCTGGTGTGTAACCACATCGACGCCCCGCTCCATCTCGGGCTCCTGAACCAGCTCACCGTATGCCCGCATGCCCTGCTTCGAGTATGCCTGCGCGAACTGGTCCGAGATGAGTGCCGTCGTGTGTAGACCGGCCAAGGTGATAAACTGCCAGCAGTATCCGAGCTCACCAAGGCGCTGGATATAGGTCTCCTGCTCATCGCGAGGCATGGCCTTCTTCCAGTTGAAGGAAGGCGACAGGTTGTAGGCCAGTTTCTGCTCGGGCCAGACGGCGTGCACACCGTCAGCAAACTCCTTGGCCTGCTTGTAGTCGGGGAGCTTGCTCTCCATCCAGATGAGGTCGGCGAAGGGTGCAAAGGCAACCGCACGGTTGACAGCGCACTGAGTGCCGCCACGGTAGCGGTAGTAACCCTCACGGGTACGGGCGGAGTCCCAGTCCCAGTAGATGTCGACACCAGTGATGCCCTTGGCGATGGCACGAGCCTCGCTGTTGTTCTTACCCTTGACGGCCTTCAAGTAGTCGTTGATGAGACCCTCCTTGTTGACGTGCACACCGCTCTTGATGGTGTCAATTACAGCCTCGTCGAAGAGCTTGAGGCCGGCCTGAGCGTTCCACTGGTCCTCAATGGCCTGGAGGTCCTCTCCAGACTTACCAGCTTGCTCAGCAGCCACCATAAGGTCATTCAGAGGCTGGAGGCCGGGATTGGTAGAGCCGACAATGAAGGGGTGGTCGCGGAAGTCAATAGTAGAGGTAATGAGGGTAGCGGCTTCGGAATCGGTACGGGCGATAGCAAGGAGATCCGTACCCATAATATCAGCCTGGGCACGAATGGCAACAAGACGGTTGATGTGCTCGCTGATGGGCACCAGGACCTTTCCGGCCATGTGTCCACACTTCTTGGTACCAGGGGCCTGGTCCTCAATGTGAATACCGGCAGCGCCACGCTCAACAAACAGCTTGGTCAATTTCATGACAGCGGTCAGACCACCGTGACCGGTGTCAGCGTCAGCAATGATGGGACGCAGGTAGTCAACATTGGCAACCTTGTGGCGCTGATCCTTGGGGGTGGTGATGCGCTCCTCACGCTGTTTCCGGTCGTGGAACAGCTGAGCCATCCAAAGGTGGTTGACCTTGTTGGGGACAGTATTCTGTCACAATAGTTAGTTACCATTTACCAGATACAACCACCATTGTTCCACCAGGAACTCACCATAGGGTAGTCTGCAAGGTCGGGGGAGGGTTCATCTGTCGAGGAAGCGGTAGAAGAGCTTTGCCAGCCCGAAACGTAGACGGTATCGAGGTACTTGGCCATCTGGGTGACCATGGTGGGTTCGAGACAGCCATAGGTATAGCTAGGGACCTTGTTCTGTTGAGGGCATATGCGTTAGCACACTATCTCCCTTACTTCTCTTGAGCTCGCGAGGGCAACGAACCTTGAAGTTGTGCTCCAGGATACCCCAAAGCTTCTTAGCCTGGACGTTGGAAGGGTAGTCGATCTTCAAGTTCCCACGCTTGGCCACAATCTGCTCAGCCGTGAAGGGACGCTTGGTGTACCTCCATCTCGAGTCTTGCCACCAAGCCTTGACATCGTTGACCTCCTCCTGGTACTTTCTGTCCTCGTCTTCAAAGAAACCCATTGTGGCGGTCGGTGGTATAGAACGAAAAGCAAGAATGAACAGAAAACAGATGTAACCGTAGAGTAACTTTTCAAAAAACCCCCAAGACAAGACAAATCTGGGGAAGAAATAAGGAAATGATTAAGAGAAAAGGAAAAGAAGAAGTCAAGAGAATCCAAATCACAGGCCCGACGAACCCAGGGTACTTATTAGTACGCTTGGGAGCCGGCATGGCGAATGCGTCAGAAGGATGATTGTCGGTAAACACTCGGGTCTGCGGGTAACACGCGGACCAAGACGAGGGAAAAAGGGCTTGATCCAGACACAATGATTAAGCTTGGTGTTGTAACAGAGTTCACAAGCTGGGGTTGTGGTTCGGAAGAGAGGATCGAGACATCACCGTGATCCTCGGTCTAATGGGTCATGCCGGGGCTTTTTTGGCCTGCGGTTGCCACTTTGTGGCGAGTCTGCGTTGGGATAGAACTGAATGCGCATGGCTATATCGAAGGCTGGCAGTTTCTTTACTATACTCAGTAATCAAGATACTCTTGCTCTTGCTCTTGTTCTCTACTGTCTCTTCCTCTGTCTTCACAAGCAAATCGCGGAGGTCGCGTACCGATAAGCACGGGTGACGTCGGCCACATGCACTTACCCGGGTTACAATACGTGACAATACACATATGGCCGAAACCGGTAGTATGGAAGATGCCATTGAGTCACTGTGATTCTCCATTTGACTTTTAGCTTATGGATTTATATATTCGTATATCGTAAATTATTATTACATACCAAGCCGAACTAGCAGAGCTCCCTGTCGCGTGTTGAATCACACCGATGTAGTTGTATAGATCTGCCAATTCCCCGGTATTGCACTCCTCCGCATCCGGTAACATAGCCATCGGCCCGCCATAGCTTTAGGGTCTATACGGAATACATCCAAGTAGATGAGGAGTACGTCGGACAGATCCCGTACTGCTCAATCAATGACCGGAATCTCTACCATATCATCGCCCAGTACCCCGGACGGAATATTCAAATGGAAGCTGATATCCTTGTCCACATCGTACCTCGGCAACTCGACAGCCAATCACAAGCATACTGCAGCCCGAAGTATGCTCGTCTCAGCCAGGGTCTTCTATTTGACTTGGCTTGCTCGGGGCTGTTCTGCGCGAGATCGGAAAGATCAGGAATGAAGTCATGGATATTTGCGATTGTCGGAAGTATCTACAGGAGATGATATAGGGTGCTGGTTATGAGTCAAGTAAGGAGGCAATTGCGGTAGCTGCGGGAAGTCAAAGGCGGGTATGGGGAAGCCTACGGAGTACGGAGTAACCGGCTCTGCAGTGATTCAGTGCCTGATGGAGTACAAGTAGACCCAATCTGTCTCCAGAGCTCTGGGCCTCGACGTTGCAAACCCAAAATAGACTAACTACGGTGTTTAGTAGCTCGCATCGTTCTACTTACATACAATCAATTCAAGGGAAATACCTAAAGAAGGTGGTATTCAATCCAAAATGACCTATTATTTCTCATTCTATATCATCCCGCCTTGGGCTGATCCGGTTTCCTCCATTTCTACTCGGGATGTACCAGTCAAATACCATATCAGGATAAGCACCTTCCCGATCAATTTAATCCTCACCAATCCATACAGATGCAAAAGAAATATCTTGCCTAATTTCAGATGGTACTATAAACACACGCACACCGGTGGTGCAAGCATACCAAGTCAGAACAGCATTTTAGTTTAGCTAAAAGCCTCTTCGCTTTGCTCCATGGCATGGCGGTATGTCTCGTAAGGAGTGATGGTTCCCAGAGCCCTCCGCATATGAGCGTTGAGAATTTCCAGACCGTATACATAACTGGCATTGACCCAGCCGAATCTGTAGAAGAACAATATGTTAGACAAATCTTCCAGTGCAACGTATGGTGCTTATATATATATATATATAAACTCACCCTTCTCGAGGTGCACCCTTGAAATCAACACCTTGGTTTCCATATTCTGCATCTACTCGATGCGGATCAATCGGCCGCGTAACATCATATTTCTCGACGACGACACCGTTAAAGTCGACAAAAGCCTTGGTGATCATAAACAGCCACTTGTATGCAAGTCGCTTAGCTTCATCCTCGTATCCATAACGCAGGAATCCAGCCCAGGCAAGCATCTGCTGTGGCGCCCAACCGTAAGGGAAGTCCCATTGCCGATTGGGTCTCTCCAGCCCGACAGGGCCTCGCGACTCTTCTGTACCGGAAACCAGACCACCAAAGGCTTCAAACCGAGGAAGTGCCTTCTCAATCATATCTGCCGCTTGTCGTGGGGTAGCGAGTCCTGCCCACATCGCCCAGAAGGTGGTAGCAGTCTCGTAAGACGTACGTTGCTTCTTGGCGGTATCGTAGTCGAAGAACATGCCCTTCTCTTGATCCCAAAGAAGAGAATCCATTCTCATCTTTCGTCTTCTGGCACGACGATCCCACACGGCTGAAGATTCATGCGTGATATCTCGGGAGGAATCAGTGCGGAATTCTTCTGGTATGTCCAGTCGGTCGTTGAAATGTGTCCGGATAATCATGGCAATGTCGACTTCATACTTGTACAGGAGCGAGTTTAAATCCACCGTAGCAAGATTGGCGCAGACTTTCTCGAGGCGGTAAGAGGTATCGTGACCTGACTCGCGGACTGCTCTGTCATGCAAGAAATACTCGTCCAATTCTGGTTCTTCGATCTTGCTATGATTGTAAGCCTCGACAAAGTCCCTGAACTTCATGCCGTGCTTCTCCGCATAGGGGGTGAGAATATGGGTGAAATGAGACGGTTCGGTCTCTGGTGGCACCCCTTTTCCTTCTGGACGGTACCTGGATAGACCAGTTGCTGGGTCGAATCGCGGTGCCGAGACCCATACACTGTAGTACTCTTTGATGGCAGCGAGCGTTGCGTTGCGGAGAAACTCCTTAGCATCAGGTTCGGTCTTGATACGGTCATATACGCGGAGCGCCATGTCGGTCAAGAACGGTGGTTGAGATCGAGAAAGGTAATAAGTGCGGTTGGCGTTGAGGATTTTGCCGTAGTGCTTAATACAGAAACAAAAGTTGATCACCATCGCTTTGGCAAGATCGACTCTGTCGCTGACGATCAAGCCCAAAGAAATCATATAGCTATCCCAGCCATACAATTCGTTGAATCTACCTCCAGGGACAACGAACGGCACCCCTATGAGGTCTTCCTTCATGGTCGATTCGTTGTACTTTGGGTGCATGGCCAGCGCCAACAACCCGGGCTTATCATTGAGGTCCTTAACATACTCAGGCGTGATATTCGAGTCAAGCAATTGCACGTCGAGTCGCAGCTCGGGATGGTCTTTGGCAATATTTCTGTAGTACTTAAGCTGTGCCGGGGCACCCGGTGGAACATAAATTCGGGGGCGCGGATTGTCAGTCCAGTCCTTGGGATCACGACCAGCCTCTCCGATGTTGTGACCGTCGATCCGTCGTGTGAGGGCCTTCCAAAATGAATTCTTGATGAGGCGAGAAAGCCGTGCAACCGGGTTCTCGCTCAGACGTGCCTCATCTAAAATAATGTGCTTTCGATCGTAGTCTTTAGCGATGGTCAGTTCCTGTAGGAGGTTGGAGAGCATGTATGTTCCTCGTAAGTCGAATCGATTATAACCACCGGATGACGCAGTCCCAACCGCGAGCACCTGCTGAATGTTAATAGCTGCCCCTAAGAAAATGAAAACCCTTCAATCCTGTTTTACCTTCGGTCCGACATCCTCAATTGTTATTTGCATGTTCCTGTCCGTGTCTTCTCTCTCCAACAGATCATGCAATGTCGCATCGACATCAATGAGGAATTTCCGAGGTTGGGCAGACGTCTCATCTGTGTAAGAACATAGATTAGCATATCGCCCCAGGATGGATAGTCTGCAAGAAATATACATACCATGACTGCCTCTTCTTGCCGGAAAATGACCCAGGTAGCTGTCAATATCTTCACGGTTGAAAGATTTCAAGCTCTATTGTACATTAGCCATAGACCTTTCATGCCTCCTCCCAAAACCGCCTTACCGTTGAAAACGCACGCCTGCGGTCCCTGAACCTGTTAAGGACATTCTCATCTCCATAGTACACATCCGCATCTGACAACGGATCGGCAGAGCTAATCCGTCGGTGATGGTGGTGATGTGGCTGAGACGAGCTCATCTTCTGAATTGTCGGAAGGGAAAGAAAACCGAGGGATTCTGGTGATACACCGACAAGCTAAGGAGCTAGCACCGAGATAAGGGTTGCTCTGTTATATGGGACCAGACAAGATTCTTTTTGGATGGAAATGTTTTCCAGACAATTGATATCGAGAGACTCCCCCAGTATAGTATTTGACTCGAAGAGAGGAATAAATAGCAACAAAGGTGCAGGAGGCGACAACGCACAAAGCTGGCTTCGGAGAGATAACACCCGCAAAACCCGTCGCCAATATCCCTTGTGTATAGGAGCGGAGGATGGAAATAGAATGGAGTAGAATGCTGTTTAGTATCAGATGATCAGAATTCACACAGACAGTCTCACAGATCCAGGACGCAGGAGCGTGAAGAATGAATGGAATGGAATGAATGAATTAAAGACCTGAACTCGCGGCGGCGGTGATGCTATGACGGCAGCCCACCGATGATGTCGCCGCTCCACCGCCGCCGCCGCCATCAAAGTTATTCATGGTAGCTAATATGGGTACATATTGCTATGCAGTGTTTCTACACATGGCAATAATGTTAATATTCTTCTTATCGAATCTTTTACACATGATTTCAAATAAGTGCAATCCGGCTTCACAGAAGTAGCTAGCCTTACAAGGGCACATCGGTGTTTTGGTCTAGATCGCACGGCCTAAAAATAGATAACATTCTGATACGAAACACCGGGTGCTTACAGCTTAGAACCAACAAGAGTTCCACCATCCAATGCGATGGTCGCGCCGTTCACAAACGCGCCGGCACGGCTGCTCAGGAACAGACACGATCCAGCAACATCTTGGGGAGTGCCAATCCGGCCCAATGGGATACCCGCTTCGATAGTCTCTCTGTAAGCCTCCAGTGTAGCAGCCATCATCTTGCTTTGAAATGGACCGCAGGCCAGCGAGTTGGATCTGTAGAGAACAAAGAAAGCAGGGTTAGCAATGTGGATACAGCCGGTGACATGGGAAACACGAACGTTATGTTTCTTTTGCCAAGGTGATTGGCCAGCACCCGACTCAGGTGGTGCAGGCCAGCCTTGCTAGCACTGTATGCGAAGGTCTCAAGTGCCGGAACTCTCAATCCATCCACGCTTCCGATGTTAATGATCCGGGCGGGGTCGCCAGGAGTAGCGGCCTTCTCCAATAACGGCGTAACGAGTTTTGTAATGTCGAAAACACGGTGAAGGTTCAATGTAAGGACCCTAGACCAGGCAGAAGATGGGTATTCATCGTATGGGGCACCCCAGTTTGAGCCGGAATTGTTGACAAGGACGTGGAGCTCTAGGAGACGGGTCAAGTCAGTCGAGTTTGTCGCAAACGCCAATCATATAGCCAATAATCGAGGAACTTACTGCTCTCTCGCTTCTTGAGCTCCTCCGCCAATCTCTGGCATTCCTCCTCCTTGTAAAAATTTGCCGGGATGGCGTGCGCTTTGCCCTTTCCGAGCGCATTGAGCTCCTTTACCGCTTCGTCGCAAGACTTCGCATCACGAGACGAGATGTAAACAGTAGCGCCGTTGCTCACAAATCCCTCAGAGATCATGCGACCTATGCCCTTCGCACCACCGGTGACAAGCACCACCTTGCCCTGATAATCGTCAGCTAATGATCAAAAAGCATGGCGCCTGGATAACACGAACCTTGACGTCAAAGAGACTCTGAGCGTCCATTGTCAAGTATTATAATTCTGAGTGAAATATAGAGAAGAAAATTATACTCAAGAGCAAGAAGAGCAGTCAAGGAGGATGAAAATGGTCCATTTCGTCAAGAGACCATTCTCCTCATGGTCCAGCTGCTTTTGGAGTAGCCGGCGACCGAAGGCTCCGCAGATACCGAGGCTCAGGGGACAAGGAACAAGAGATAATCCGAGGTTATTACGCTATTCCTTTTTGGGAGCTACCTAGGGCTGATATGTCAGGGTTTTGCGGGGCAATCTCCCTGGCAAGTAACCGCCTACGTTGACGCGCCCATAATAACAATTCGCTCGTTTCGGCGTCTTTTTTTATTCGCTCAACCTCCTTTATCTTAATTTATACATATTATCGACAAGATGGAGGAGCTACTGAGCAAGCATCGCAAAGAGCAAAAAGACCTTCAAGCGCGCATCACGCAGAAGAAAAAGTCCGCCACCAAAAAAACCCGCAAAGGAATCAACGATGAATGCGACCGAATTCAACAGGAGCTCAATGAGAAGCAGCGCGCAGAAGTCGCATTGGTGAATGGCGAGGATACTGCTGGAGTTGATGGGGTCCAGGACCTCAGCATTGCAGACCCTGTCGACGAAGACGGAGAGAAGAATAGCTCGAACGACGCCCCCAAAGACACCGGTGTCTCCGATACCACTTCCTTTTCGACTCCTTCGCAACAGCCCCCCGCGTATACAAGAAAACCAAACCGACAGAAAGCCCGCCTTGCTCGACGTGCAGCGGAACAAGCGGCTCAAACAGAAATTGCGCATGAGGAGGCCGCTAAATTGACCGATCACCGTGCAAACGAGAAAGAAGTCATGGATGGTGTATTTAAGCAATTCAATCTTAAGGAGATTGAAGTGAACCCCGACGGACATTGTCTCTACTCCGCCATCGCCAATCAGTTAGACGAGTCAGGACTCGGACTGAGACCTGATCCGAAGAGGATTGCCCTTCAATCCACTACGGAGTCGCGGGTGGAGACAGTCTCTTCTCCAAAACATGACGGCTATCGCGCCATTCGAGCAGTTACCGCCGATTACATCACTGGGCATAAAGATGATTTCGAGCCATTCATGGAGGAGCCTTTGGACCAATATACTCGGAAGATCAAGCTCACGGCCGAATGGGGAGGACAGTTGGAACTGCTAGCGATTGCCAAAGCCTATGGTGTTGATATCAACGTCATCCAAGGAGATGGCCGTATTGAGAAGATCGAGTCTGGGGACATGGAGAGCTTTGATGAGGAGGAGAAAAACAAGCGTGTTATCTGGCTGGCTTATTACCGACACACTTATGGACTCGGAGAGCATTACAATGCGCTCACCAAGCAAGCTTAAATACGACGCGAAGTGTGCCTATTCAATTCCTCGAACCACACCGATCTGGCTTCGGTTGAGCGGCACAAAGAGGCATAGCTCCTGGAAATCATATGTTGAGCATGTGCGAGGCTAGACGTCGACGTGATATCGCTACAGCGGGCCTGCGCTACATTGCGTTGCCTACACGCATTTTCTGCCAAAGTTGACGGGAGTGTCTTCTATCCCGTGCGCAGGCAGATCGCCGCAGTCGTGTGACGGTCTTGAGACTTGTGACCTCTATCTCTACAATCACCATGCCTATTTCCGTTTCAACATAACTGAGAGGTATGGGTGGGTTATATGTCTGGTATATACGGCAACCCCGGTAGTAGCTAGTGACGTACGCCGGGGCATAATATCTGTATCTTGGCCTGTCATACACATAGATATCTGCATTGACATAGAGAACTGCATATGATTACAGAGTAGCCGAATGGGCTTTAAAGACCTCATGCTCTTCTATCAAATAAAAGCACCTCTGACTCAAGCAACCAACCTTCTCACTTACCTTGCGGGCTCCATTCATCATATCTTTGCGCTTCATAGAGAAGTCTATCATTGCTTGCTATCTAGTGTTCTGTCCACGAAATCTGCGAAACCCATGAGACAGCCGCTACCCTTACACTTGCGATTCGTTTCGATATGGATCCCCACGCAGATGAAATTTCCAAGGTCATCTGGGCCTGTCAAAACAAAGCAGCATAGCAATTAAATATAGAATATTGTGTACTTCGCCTCAGCTTTTCCAAAAAAAAAAATTGCTACACTCGGAGAGGCCCCATCAGACTTCATACTAAAGCTTAGTCTCCGACCCGAGGCCCCACTGGCCCCAACAGTGAAAATTCTCCATAAAGGCTTAAAAGGCAGTAGGAGAACATGGAATGTTCGTTTGATTTTGCAAGATACTTTGTACTGGCTTGTTCAACTATGTAGGCATGAGGCTCAAAATATTGATCTGCAGATTCCTCCCAGTACCAAGGATGATACTCGACCTCGGCTACCGAGATGCTCCTTGACTTGCCGACGTTCAGGAAAAGAATCCACGGATGGAGCGGCACATGGTTCCTGACCGATGATTGGCATTGGGCCTTGCATCAAGCAATTTCGAGATTCACGCGAAGAGTCTTGCTAAGGTTTCCGCGGTCTAAAACGCATTTCCGAACCATTCTTTTGTATGGAGTACGGGAGTAGTGGTTGTGTAGAGTGGAGGGGTCGGTATTGCTAATACATACAAAAATGGCGTTATTCCGCTGTCAGGGTTCTCAGGTACAGTTACCTTTGTAGTTCTTAACTTCGATATTTTTGATATTGGATGACAACCGGGGCTGAGGGGTACTTGCCTAAAAAGACTCAAGTTTCAACAGTGGAGAGAACGTGACTGACGCCTTCCCTTTTCGGGTAGACGCAAGAGATAAGGACCTTCTTCTTAGATTCTGTTCGAATGTTTCCCTTTCTCTCTCTTCTCTTCTCGGATGAATTCTCCCATTCGCTTTTATCCTCTTTTCCCCTTTTATTGACATCCATTTTGATTAGAATACATCGGCACATCTTCATACTTCTTCGTATATCGCCATTTTCGTCTGCAGAAAAGCATCGATTACCTTGCTGGTTGCCGGTTCATCCTATTCTTTCTTCACTCTATATCAGTCCCTTTAGCGTTCTGTCGCCGTTATCAGTTTTTCTCTTTATGGGACCATCGATCATCGAAGCTGGAATACGGGAGCTGCGACTATAGGAAATGGCTTCTAGTATGGAGGAATCGAGACCGCCCACTGCGGCACCGATCGACATCGAACAGCTACCGGCACGAGATGGGGATGAAGAAAAATCCTTGGATCATAGTTCGCCGGCAGTCGAGGGCAAAGAGCACGACGACCAGTCGATTGGACCAGGTCCTACCGTGGTGCCGAGATTGAAACGTCGAGGGCTCTTCGGACAGTTTACTCTACTGGCAGAGGTCGAGAACCCCAAGCTGTACCCTAGGAAGACCAAATGGTTCATCACGTTCATCGTTGCGGTAGCAGGCGCCACAGCTCCCATGGGAAGCTCCATATTCTTTCGTAAGTAGAGCGCTTGTTGGATAGAGCTTGCTGTCGTTGTTCTGGTCTAACTCGATATATTAGCCTCTCTGGCCCGAGTGACGAAGGAAATGCATACCACAACCACCATCACCAATTTGTCCATCTCCTTGTACATGCTTAGCATGTCCATATTTCCGCTATGGTGGTCTTCGTTCAGCGAGAGACTTGGTCGACGAACAATATACATCGTTTCGTTCTGCCTCTTCGTGGTTTTCAACGTCCTTTGCGCCATCTCTCATAACATTGTGATGCTCATCGTCATGCGGATGCTCAGTGGTGGGGCCTCAGCATCAGTCCAAGCAGTCGGTGCAGGAACGATTGCTGATCTTTGGGACACACATGAAAGAGGTCGAGCAATGACTACTTTCTATCTCGGCCCGTTGTGTGGTCCATTGATTGCTCCAATTGTTGGTGGTGCCTTGGCGCAACGGTGGAACTGGAGAAGTACGCTATGGTTCCTTGCCGCTTACGGTGGCTTGGTCGCTGCGTTTATCTTCCTTGCGCTGCCTGAGACGTTAGCGAAGCGGAAAGCTCCGGCTATGGTCGAGAACATTGAGCAGCCAGCGCCAGTGGAACGTCGATTGAGCCGAGCTTCTTCCAGACAGGTTGTTCAACTCACGACAAAGTGGCTGAAGATGTTGAAATTGGTGTTCTTGGATCCGTTGAAGATTGTTCTTTACTTGCGATACCCCCCAGTTCTCTTGACAGTGTACTATGCAAGTATCACATTTGGGTCCCTTTATGTGTTGAACGTCAGCATCGAGCACACGTTTGGATATGCCCCTTACGAGTTCCCTACTATTATTGTTGGTCTTCTCTACATTCCCAACTCGCTCGGCTATGTCGTTGCAAGTACATTTTCAGGACGCTGGATGGACAGTATCATGCAACGCGAGGCTAGGAAGGCTAATCGATATGACGAGGACGGCAAGTTGATCTATCGACCCGAAGATCGTATGCGCGAGAATGCCTGGCTCGGTGCTCTCATCTATCCTGCCGGCTTGATATGGTATGGATGGACCGCTGGCGAGGGCGTCTTCTGGCTTGTTCCGGTACGTTGAGTTCGGATCGTCAAAAGAGCCTTGCGCTTGCTAACTTATTGTGCCTGCAACAGATGATTGCCAATTTCTTCTTCGGGGTGGGGTCCATGATTATCTTCGGTATGGCGACCACGATGTTGACGGAGTTTATGCCAAAGAACGCATCTGCGGGCGTTGCACTGAACAACTTCATGCGGAACATCTTTTCGTGCGTCGGATCCTTGGTCACTGCACCGATTATAGATGCCATCGGCAACGGCTGGCTCTTTACGATCCTGGGCCTCGTTGCGTTTGCCAGCAGTTCAACCCTATATATCATGAGAGTCTTTGGTCCCCGCTGGAGGAAGTCTATGGACGCTCTCACGCAATGAGCTCTCCTGTCCTTGCACAATCGTCGTGAAATCCTTATTGTGGTACCTACTTGACCTTGCTTGGGTCCAGGGTACGCTTGGTGCATTTTAATGATTGGTTTAGACTGGAATGAGTATCAGACGATCTAAAAGGCGATACGAATAAATTTCAAAAAGAAAAAAGAACGAACACAAGCTAACGAATATCATGTTGCGCATAACAGTCATGCCAGTTGCTATCATTTCTGTTAGCGTTTTGGGCGGCGTTTCTTGTTTTTTTTTTTTTTTTCTTTTTTTGTCCTGCATAATATCTTGGGCGCTATTTGGGTTCCGTTGCATGTTTTATGATCAATTGAAAAAGCAAGGGCCGGTGGCGTCTGGTTTCCGGCTGTCTGCAGGTTTAGCAGGTGGCTTGAGGATACCCAACGTGATGAGCGGTTATTTTTAGTTTTTATAATGCAGAATGAATGAGACTAGCTTGCTGGGCTAGTATGGTAATTGAAGATTACGGACATGGATCTTCCTAGTTGTAGGCTGATTGATATTCGGTCATTCAGCATAAAATGAAAATGATGATGTTGGTGAGAATCGGTACACATGGATTGGGCGCCTATAGATCTGAAGCCTCGGATTGCCACTCGCCAGTATTATAGCTTCGTACGATTTTGACAGCCTTCCTTTTTCTTCCATTGCCTTCGTGAAATTCCATGAAGTTGGTTGACAGACGTCGTGTCGTGTACGGTGGCAAGATAGAGAGACATATGGGATGAACTAAGATCATCCTATAGCAGCTCTGTTAATTATTTGTGGTTTGAACTCTTGCAAAGATGTACATAGCACTGCATGGTGTGCATTGTCCAAACGGAATTCAGAAGTGAACTGAGGCCACAAGTAGGAGTTAGCATGCGGGATACCGGCACATGCATTGTATCGGAAACAGCACTACGAGCAAGTATCACTGCAGAGCATCATTGGTATATCCAACATTGTAGATCACGATGGTCTTTCGAACCCTGTATATACTCCGTATTCTGTGCTTGTATGCTGATTGATAGCTGTGGTGATGGGAATCAGTTCCCAAAAGGGTCGATGTAGATCACGTGGTGCTCCATTCACCGCCTCATTCTGTCATTTTCGCTTCATCTTCTGTTCCCTTCACGTCAACAATTTTCATTCTGTATGATCTCTCGCCATTATTATGGCTGCTTCTATATGCAATGAATTACAGATGCACAGAATTGACAATTTACTCATACTGTGATGGCGCCACTGACACCTAAGCTGCAGACAGATCTTGCTTCGAGGGACAAGTCATTGGGGGTAGTACACACGACCAGGTTACCGTCTTAAGGTGGATCAAGATGAGATGAGATGATGAAACCAAACACAAACGGACACGCTCTCTCTAGTCCCAGTGATCTGCTCGTCAATTGACCCATTGCTGCTAACTGACCCGGATTCCTAGTTGCTGAATTGTCCATCCAGACGGTTCCATCGCAAGTGGAGCAACATTACAATTAAGTACGGTACTGGCGAGTCAGGATACACGCCTCGTGGTTATTATTGCCCTCTAATCCCTACAATTGGGTGGGAATATAGACGGCGGATTATTGTCGCACTGTTTTCTCCATGGCTGTTTTTACCGCTGCTGCCCACTGCGCCAGCATTGGGCAGAAATTTCCAATTCCCCATGTCTGACAGTTTCCGGGTCTCCGCTCTTCGATAGCTACATACCAGCCTCTCGATTTACTCGGTCCTGATTGCTTCGATCTGTGTTTTCCCATTGCTGGATCTGCGAGACATGCCTCATTTGTTTCTCGCTTGTAATCAATCAGCTTACGTTCTGTACTACCTTATCCAGCAACACACAGCATCCTCTGTACTCGGAAAGTACTCCGTGCATGCAAAAACAGCAAAAATTACGGATCAGTTGCACTCCCCCACCCGCCGGCATACGCTATCCTGCTTTGAGTTTCTATGCTGCCCGCCGGTGGCCACTGCTTGCTCGGACTATCAGCGCACTGCATATCGCCTTGCAGATGGGCTGGTCGTTTTGCTCTCGTCGCGACCTCCATTGAAACACTCGGAGGTACGTATCAGGGTTAAAACTCCCCCAATTGTCTAAGCCCGTGAGACGTGGCCCAATAATTGCACATCCCGTTGGGCAGTTCGTTTATGACGGCCCGGGATTGCAGTCCTCCTCCCAGAGCACACTGCAACTCCGGCCCCGTCATGGATCCCACTCGACTGGGTAATGGACAAACAACAATACGTCGCCTCGCGTTTGGCCTTTAAGCGGAAAGCTCCACTTAGTTGGCGAAGAGGTGGATGCCCGTTGCTTATTTTCTCTCGGTCCTCTTATACATGAATCGTCTGCGACCTTTTTGGCTTTCTTTTTATTATTGCACTCTTATCTCTCTTCTCACTTTGCCACCCATTTTCTTTTTTTTTTTTTTTTAATATCGGGCCTCGTCCCAATTCCCTGTCTAGCGCCGGGCAGATATTCCTTCATTTCTCTTTTTTTGGTCTATAGTCTTTCATTAGTTCTCCCTCTTCCAATTACTTGGAATAGAGGAGCCTCGTGGTCTCATGCTACGTCATTAATCAATCGAGGACATGGCTAAAGGTGGAAAGAAAAGCAATAGGAAGAAGAGTATCAATAATAAACAACTGCTCCCGGTAATAAACGACAATAACCTACCTGTCTCTGAACCCACCTCCGACGAGAAGGCAATTGTGGAAGATGGGGTCCTCGGTCCAGTATGCACAACTTCCCAAATTTGAATATCAAAAAGTCGCGAGTCATTACCAGACCTTCGATCGTCGTACTTTAAAATCCTCATTATATCCTGTCAATTCCACCGTTTCTCGTACGACTCGTCTGACTCCAGAAAAGGACCAGGGCGATGGCGATGAACCTAATGGGACGGAAGATGCCCCGGCAGGAGATGACGCTGCCGCGCCGGATGCTGGTATGTCAAGTCTCTTTCTTTCCAACTGTTGTTCTGTTGTGACTGATACCCAATGCGTTCAACAGAAGCAGCTGAACATTCGACACCACCTGAGGAGCCAGCAGAACCAGTCGACGAAGAGGTAAAGCCGGAGAAAGAAGCATCACCCGAAGAAGCCAAGCCTGAAGGCGAAGACGAAGCCCAACGTGACGAAGCAGCAGCCGAGGCAGAAGAGGCACCTGCGGCAGACGGTGAGGACGCACCAGTACCAGAAGAGGGTGCCCTCGATGGCGAGCAAGGAGGACAACCTGCGGAAGAAGTTCCTCAAGAAGCGAAGCCAGCACCGGAGCCTGGTGAGGATGCACCACCGGCGGCAGATGAAGCTCCCGCAGAAGAGAATGAAGGTAAAGGTGACGGTAAGCGTGTGTTCACTCCCTAATTTTGAAGTCAGCTGATTATTCACAGGAGAAGAACCAAGTGCAGAAGAACCCGCTGCCGAACCTGCAGGCGCTGAACCGGTCGCCGATGCGGAAGAGACCCCAGCGGATCCTCCTGCGGAAGACGAGCCAGCGGCCGACAAAACTGCCCCTGCTAATGACAATGCTGCTGCGCCTGAGGAACCCGCCGCTGAAGACCCTGTGGCCGAAGCCGAGGGCGCACCCGAAGGTGAAAACGAGAAGGCCGAAGAGCCCGAAGAGACACCAGCTGAGCAACCAGAAGGCGATGAAGAAGACGCAGAAGAACCGGGGCCAGCATTTGAAGAGCCCGCAGAAGCCGCTCAATCCGAGGAGTCTGCTGCTCATTCGGGACCTGCTGGAGACGAAGCTGAAGCCGAAGCTGCTACGGGAGACGGTGCGGATGAGGTAACCCCCGAAGAAACCCCAGCAGAGGAACCGGCTGCCGAAGATAGCCCCGAAGAGCATCCAGCTGAAGAAGCCCCGGCCCCGGCAGAGGAAGCGGAACAAACAGCGGAGGAGACGACTGAAGAGGAGACGTCAGGTGGATCGGCTGATGAATCTGGTGAGGAGCCAGCAGACGAACCCGCCGAAGAGACCGCTGAAAAGGCACCTGCCGAAGAATCGCCTCCTGAGGAAGAAGCAACTGCAGCTGAGGAATCTGCTGAAAAGCCACCTGCTGGAGATGTTCCAGCGGAAGAGGCTCCAGCGGAAGAGGCTCCAGCGGAAGAGGCTCCAGCGGAAGAGGCACCTGAGGAAGAACCTGCGGAAGAGCCTGCACCTGCCGATGAACAACCAGCTGAGGAATCTGCTCAGTCTGCTGAAGAAGGTGCCGTTGAGGAGTCCGCTGCTGAGGATGTACCTGCTGACGAACTTTCTGCTGAAGAGGAAGCACCAGAAGAAGAACTCGCTGAGGAAGCTCCGGCCGAAGAGCCCGCCGCCGAAGAACCGCCGTCTGAGGAGCCTGTACCCGAAGAGGCTGAGCCCGCTGAGGAAGCACCTGAGGAAGCACCTGTCGAGGAACCATCGGAAGAAGCTTCAACTGAAGAAGAGGCTGCTGATGCAGAGCCTGCCACAGAGCCGGCTGAAGAACTGGCTAAAGAGGCTCTTGCCGAAGAGCCCGAAGAGCCACCCGCTGATGAGCCCGCTGCGGCAGAAGAGGCGTCTGCTGAAGAGCCTACACCCGAAGCCCCAGCTGAGGAGCCAGTCCCTGAAGAAGCCCCGGAAGAGGCTCCTGCCGAACGTGAACCAGCACCTGAGGAGCTTGCAGTTGAGGAACTGCCTGCCGAAGGAACGCCCGCCGAAGAGCCAGCTGAAGTACCTGCACCAGAAGAGATACCCGCCGAAGAAGGTCTTGCCGAGCCTACGCCCGAAGAACCTGCAGCTGAGGAACCGACTACTGAAGAGACTCCCGAACTCGCGGCGGAAGAAGCTCCTCCGGCTGAAGAGCCTGCGCCTGAAAAACCTGTGCCCGAAGAGCCCGTCCCCACTGAAGAGCCACCTGCTGATGCTGATAGTGGAGAATCATCTAAGGGCGATCACCTCACAGAAGCTGCGGTCGCTGCGGGGGCTGTGGCTGCCGGAGCTGCAGGAGCTGCAGCTATACATTCTCGCAGAAAGAAGCGACGCTCTACAGATGTGGATGGTGAACGACGCCACTCGAGGAGCTCATCGTATGGATATCGCGACCTTGAGCGCGGCGGCAAGGGTGATGGTAACTTAATCACGAACCGATGGGTGAAGGCATTGGGCGAAGCCAAGAGACAGCATGAAGAGAAGGCCATCAAACAGGAGGATAAGCGACAAAAGCACAAGGTCGCCGTTATCGAACGGGGCCGCCGGTCTGAGGAGCGGGAACGCGAGCGCGAAGAATCGCAGCCAAGGGAGCGAAGACGATCTAGGCGTGCTTCGCGCTCTGAACGAACTGAACGAACTACTGGGAAGGAAAGCGTCGCCCTTGAAACTAAGTCAAGACGTCGGAGTTCAGTCAGCTATGAACGGGACTTAGCCTCGAGACATGCGATGTCGGCATCTTCAGCACCGAAACCTCGTGCATTTTTGAAGTACATGAACACCGAGTCCGACACGAACGGTCCTTTGCTCATGATAAACGGCCACAAAGCCTCTGCCAACGTGCGCTACCATGACCACAGTCATGGAAGTCGCCGGTCTTCGAAGAGCTATGCCCATAGTCACGCCCACAGCCATAGCCATAGCCATTCGCGCGATGAGGGAAGAAAATCTCTCGAACGCTCACATTCCACCAGATCGCGTCACAGCAACAAAGGTGATAGTGAAGATGAAGCCGCCAAACGAGAAGAACGCGAAGCACGACGGGCACGCAGGAAGGCCGCCGAGGAAGAAGAGAGGAAGCTCAAGGAGCAGGAAGAGCAACAGAAGCAGCAAGAACAGCAACAGAATGAAGCCGAGGAGAAAGAGTCCCGTCGTCGCCGGCATTCGGGAGAGAAAGAGCACCGTCATCGCTCTCATCACCATCGGAGTCGACAACTTGAGACTCCTCCGCCTCCGCGGCCATCGAAACTGAGACAGATTCTTAAGGCTACTACTGTTGTGGTTTGTTGAGCTGCTTTGTTTCTATGTATTCTTTTTTTCATTTCTACTTTCTGTGTGAACATTTATTTTACTTTTTAATATTTTCTGGTTTCATTTCTGTTACTGAGTTGTGGGATTTCTGATTTCTGATGACTGATGTACGCTACAATATTATGTATGAGTGGGAGGGTTAAAAATGTATTTTTTACAATGAAATCGGATTCTTGCGCTATACTGGTTGAACTGGAATGACTGTTTCCTGCCCATAGTCTTTCTCACATACAGTGTTTGGTTATACGACAGGAATAGCCATGCCATCGCCTCTCGGATCACTACCCGCACTATACACCAGAACTCCATCATCATAGTGAGACCTAATAATCTGTCCCCTCCCAAACATACCCCTCTTCCACCCCTCCAACACCTGGATCTTATGTCCCTTTTTCTTCAACCCCTCAACAGCCTTCTCACTAACCCCTTCCTCAACAAAGACTGTCCGGTCCATATCCTTCCCGGGCTCTGGAGACGTAGCCGCAAGACAAATCCGTGGTGCATCCAGAGCTGCCTGTGGGTGGTACTTGAACGCTAGCATGTTTAGCAGGACTTGCACGTGGCCCTGGGGCTGCATGAACCCGCCCATAACGCCGTATACGGAGTGCAGCGAGCCATCTGTGGAGTTCGTGATCATGGCAGGGATGATGGTGTGGTAGGGTCTCTTGCGAGGAGCCAGAGCATTGGGGTGTCCAGCTGTAAGCGAGAAGTTACATCCGCGGTTCTGCAAAGTGAACCCGCAGCCCTGGGGGATGATTCCTGTTCCGAATCCGGCGTAATTGCTGTTAATGAAAGAGATGCCGTTGCCATCCTTGTCAGTTACGGCGAAGTACACTGTATCGCAGTGGTTGTGTGCGGGACTGCCATGGTCGAGAACATTGGATGCTTGGTCTGGATTGAAGAGTTTGGCGCGTTCAGTCAGGTAGCGCTGGGAGATGAGTTCTTTTGTTGGGACTTTCTCGACGTCGGGGTCTGTGACCCACCAGGAAGCATCTGCGAAGGCGATACGGAGACTTTCAATCACGGCGTGTAGGTACTCGGCCGAGTTGTGCTGGTCCTCAGTGAATTGTGGAATTTTGTGTGTGCGTTCGAGTTCCTCGAGGATTCCCAATGCCATCAGGGCGACGATACCCTGTCCGTTGGGTGGGTGTTCCCAGATTTCGACGCCGTGGTGGGCGCCGTCATCCGTGCCGGCACGTTGGTTCTCCACGATATTCTGGCCACTGAACTTGAGCGAGATAGCGTCCGTTGCTTGAGTGCCAGCTTCCGCGTGATGCTTGAGGTCATCGAGGGAAATGTAGCCTCCGAGATCCTGGACCACCTTGACTATTGCCTCTGCGATCCGGCCCTCGTAGAAACCTCTCTTGCCTTCTGCTGCTAGAGAGCGGAAGGTCTGGGCTAACGTTGGGTTCTTCAGGATATCTCCGGGCAGAGGGCTTCTGACACCATCTTTGCCGTTGGGGTCTGTCTTGAGCATCTCCCGGAAATTCGGGGATGCATTGCGGAGTAGGTTCTCGCTTTCTTGCCACTGTCCTTAGTCAATATCATATCAATCTTCATCAAAATAAAAAGAGAAACTCACAAACGAGGAAGCCAACTCCGAAACCGGAAACCCCTCCTCTCCCAGCTCAATAGCCGGCTTCAAAATCTCCTCCAATGACAACTTCCCACTCCCAAACTTCTCAATTGTATCAATCCACCCTGCCGCAGCACCGGGAACAGTCACCGCAAGAGCACTGGTCATGGGAATACGACCACCCTGATTCTCAGGCGCGATATTCAAGTCACCTCGGACCTTCTCGAGGCTTGCATTGCCGGCGTAGCGGCCAGAACCATTAAGAGAGCCGACCTTCTTGGTTTTGGCATCGTAGTAGAGACAGAACATGTCACCTCCGATGCCAGTGGAGCTTGGTTCCGTGATGTTTAATGCCGCTGCTACGGCTACGGCGGCGTCCTGAATGTTTTTAGTATATGTCTCGAGGTAGGATGCAGTGGACATACAGCAGCATTTCCGCCCTCTTTCAGAATCCTCTGTCCCGCAGCCGCGGCTAGAGGCTGCGTGCACGAGACAATGCCTTTGGTACTATGAACGGTACTTCTCCGGCTGGAGAACGGGACGAAGTCCGCATTGAGTTTGGAGTAGACTGCTTTTGAATTGAGCGGCATTTTGATATCTGATTGAATGTCAATGGTCTCTTGGTATTATTGTAATATATAGCGAAGAAGGAAAACAGGGAGAAACGTTGGTGACTGGGGGTGGATCTATCACTATCAGCCTTACCCCGCTGGGGGGATCCTCTACTTTCCCTCGGGAAGACGGAGTTATACCTATCTCCGACTTTGTGCCGTGATACCCTAAACTAGAAAAATCTCGACTTCAGATTATCTAACGAATACCCCGTAACTAGTTTGTCGAACAAGGTAAGTCTTCTCAAATTGGACGTCGTTGTACTTCAATCCTCAAGATGAGATAAAGCTGTTTACACTCGGCAATACCCGTCCAAAATGGCATGTACTTGTTTCGGCTACGTGCGCCCTCTGGTGACATCGTTACGCCCTGCGGGGACGTCTCCAATACTGAGGATGGGGCTAGCATGAACTCTGAATGTGGTTGTCACACGGGTTTGGGGTAGGCCGAATATTCTGTTTCTGTGACAAACTACTCTCCTGGCACTCCAACAGAGCGTCAATAAGACCAAGGCAATGTATCAGTCAAATGCATATCATTCTTCATCTATTCGTTCAACTTTTCCGGTTTTCGTTCATTGATAGGTCAAGCAACATGAATTATTGGTTGGCCGTAAGATAGCGGTCCCAACCACGCTAGCCCTGCTCAACCCCCTTACAGAGTGTTCACCAATCGGCGCTCCTTCCGTAGGGCCCGGAGCTTAGTGCGTGCTTCCTCAAGAGGAATCATAACACCCTGCTTCTGAGTGGCCGGGTCGTCACGGTTACGGATGTTGACGGAGCGAGACTCCTTTTCTTGGGCGCCGACAACTGGTTGAAATGTTAGAAATAGACCAAATATGCAATAAGAAATGAGAACACATACCGAAAATGAAGTTGTACTGAGCCAATTGTCCAGTACGGATCTTCTTCTGCATGGTGTTACCGCTGACGTCAATGTCGACGTTCAGCTTGTCATCACGCAGGAGTTGCTGCAGTTCCTCGACGTAATCGTTCACGGCAGGCATGACGGGGACAATAAGAATCTGGCGAGGGCTGATCCAGAAGGGCCACTTGCCACCAAAGTGCTCAATCAGGATGCCCAGGAATCGCTCGAAGGAACCAATAATGGCACGGTGGATGACGACGGGACGGGCACGGCCAGGACCAGGCTCGTTGGATTTGGTCTCACCCTCCTTCGCCTCTTCCGCACCGGCCTGGGCCTTCTCGTGAGACATGTACTCGAGCTTGAAGTTGATCGGTGCTTGGTAGTCCAGCTGGATGGTGGCACACTGAAATTCTCTCTTCAGGGCATCAGCGATGGTGATATCGATCTTCGGTCCATAGAAAGCGCCGTCACCCTCGTCGATGGTCCAGTCGCTACCCTTGAAGTTCGACATGGCCTTCTTCAACTGCTCTTCGGCGTAGTTCCACGTCTCAACCTCGCCCAGATACTTCTCAGGACGGGTAGAGAGCTTCAACTTGAAGGTGAAACCGAACAGGCCATAGATGGACTGCAGGAAATCGAAGAGGCCCTCAATTTCCGAAGTGATCTACATATTGTTAGTATTATTCGAATGGATAGCAGATTTGAGGTCTTTCGTACCTGGTCCTGTGTACAGAAAATGTGAGTGTCGTCCTGCTGGAACTTACGAACACGAGTAAGACCACTCAAGGCACCTGAAGCCTCATTACGGTGCAAAACACCAAAGTCTGCAATTCTGAGCGGAAGCTCTCTGTAACTGCGCTCGCGGTGTCCGAAGAGCACAAAGTGTCCAGGGCAATTCATAGGCTTGAGCGCCCACTCCCTCTTCTCAACGTCGAGCTTGAACATGTCGTCCTTGTAGTGGGCCCAATGACCGGATGTCTTCCAGATACCGACATCGTACATGTTCGGGGTCTGGACCTCCTGGTAGCCACGCTTACGATATTCCGATCGCAGGAGAGACTGAAGGGCATTGAAAATCTTGGTTCCGTTAGGCAGAAGGAAGGGGCAACCGGGGGAGACTTCGTCGAAGAAGAACAGTTCCTGTTCCTTGCCGATTTTGACGTGGTTACGCTTCTCTGCCTCCTCGAGGAATTTCATGTGCTCATGGAACCGCTGCTTGTCGGGGAAGGCAACACCACGGATACGTTGCAAGGAGTCATTGGCTTGGTCACCGAGGAAATATGCGGAAGAGTTCTGTCCAGGGTGTTAGCGGTCGAATCCACCTAATAACCTTCGGACCATATCAATAAATACCTGCATGATCTTAAAGTTCTTGATCTTGCCGGTGCTCTGAATGTGAGGACCCCTGCACAGGTCAACAAGAGTACCGCACCTGTATACAGTACTCTTTTCACCCGTCACCAGCTTGTCGATGTAGTGTAGCTTATATTTGCTGTACGCAAACATCTTCCTAAGATCCTCCTTTGTAACCTCCAGTCGGTCGAAGCTCTGCTTTTCTTTCATGATTCGGTTCGACTTGCTCTCGAGGGGCGGCCAGTCACTCTGGTTGACGACACGGCTATTTTAACGTCAGTCATCGCAACGCAGACAAAGTGGCGTGTTAAAGGCAGGTTTGTTGCCAACAACATACCCGTCCGGCATGGCCATATCATAGAAGAAACCCTGGGGTGTAGGCGGACCATGCGAAAGAAGACATCCATACTGACATTCACAAGCCTCACCCAAGCAGTGTGCGCTAGAATGCCAGAACACCTCCCTTCCCTCTGGGTCATCGAAAGGAATGTAGGCAACTGTGCAATCGTGTTCCAAAACTCGACCCAAGTCGTAGAGCTCTCCATCAACCTTTCCGATCACAGCATTGGCGCCCAACTCTTTCGGAAGATCCTTGAGGAGTTTGGCGGGGGTGGTCTCCCAAGCTTTGGCCGTAACGGTAGTGGTGGTTCCATTGCCGAGGTCGACAGTAATGTTGATATCCGGGTGCGGCTTGTTTTTGAGCTCCTCGAGATGTTTCTGCCACAGTTCTTCGAAGAAATTGTTGCGCTCGACGATAAAATCAGGGAGGGCGTCGGTGTTCGACTGCTTCGCATCCGCCTTAGCGGGGTTAGCCTCCGCGGGCCTCACGGGCAGATCATTCGAGCCTTCAGCAGCCATCTCTATAGTCACGGTTTCGGAGGGGACCGATTTAGGAGCAAGAATGAACTGTATGGAGGGGTGACTCAATCGCGGGCGTTGCGCAAATCCAAATGAGGGACGGAAGGCGGTGAGTCACGTGGGAGAAAACTGCCCTGGCGGCTAGCGACACTTTACCGTTTCTAGCCTTCCACCCAACGAAAACTTCTCCGACACCCGCTCCATCCAATTCAATCGCATATACCAACTCAAGTCATCATGTCTTTTCGCGGAGGGGGCCGTGGTGGCTTCGCCACCGGTGCTAATCGAGGAGGAAACTTTGGTGGTCGCGGTGGTGAGCGAAAATTCAGTCGCAAAAGTCGTCTTGAACTCGGGCTAACGAAATTTTCGTCGGACAGGTCGCGGAGGCTTCCAGCCGTCGTTCGGTCCGCCCGCGCAGGTTCTGGGTAATTATTATGCTGTTTTTAAACGGTTTGAATTGTTCCAGGGCTGATATATGTGCAGAGATGGGAAGCTTCATGCATGCGTGTGAAGGCGAGCTCGTTTGCGAATCGATCAACCCCAAGATTCCGTACTTCAACGCCCCCATCTACCTCGAGAACAAGGTCCGAAACCACCGAACATGAAGTGAATACAAGCGATCATTAAGGCTAATGCGGTTTAATAGACTCCCATTGGAAAGGTCGACGAGGTCCTAGGTCCCATCAACCAGGTGTACTTCACCGTTAAGCCTCAGGAGGGCATTGTCGCAACCTCTTTCAAGCCTGGTGACAAGGTTTTCATCGGCGGTGACAAGCTCCTGCCTCTGGAGAAGTACGTTGTAGTCCCTCTTCAATCTATCTCAAGTTGTTGCTAACAAGTCCTCTTAGGTTTCTTCCCAAGCCCAAGCCCCCACCGGGTATGGATCCCAATCCTTTAATTTACGATTTTAACTAACATAGTTCTAGGTGCTGCGAAGCCGAAGAGGGTTACCAAGCCTGGTGCTCGTGGTGGTGGAATGAGGGGTGGACGTGGTGCTCCCCGCGGTGGCAGAGGCGGCGCTCCCCGTGGACGCGGAGGTTTCGGTGGAGGATTCGGAGGTAGAGGAGGTGCCCCCCGTGGCGGAGGCTTTTCGAGAGGCGGCGGCCGTGGAGGTCGCGGCGGCCCTCGCGGCCGATTCTAAGCAGTCACTACCACATCTGCTGCTACTGTCTTATTACGGCGTTTGGGGAAATTGGGAGCTCTTGCAGGAAACTTTTTGTCCTTTTGTGCATACTAGGAAAAGTGTTGGTTGCTTCTGTGTCAAAGCTATAGAACATACTGGCCATTAGTGTACGCAGTGTCAATCTATAATGGTGCTTCTATCTGAAGAAATACGAAAAAAGTCTGGCGACGGAGGGGGTAACTATTTCCCGTGACCGCGGCTAGTGTATGTGGCGCAGTCAGCCACGCCTGCTGCCAATGACGTGGGTATCCGCCAGCCGTAGAATCTGTGCGTCTTTGTCAACACTCACTTCACGCCAACAACTTCCCGCCTTTTTATCACTGCATCTCCACCGGAGTCCACCTCAATTCCAGGACTCTTCTTTCGCCTCTTATTGTTGCTCTTCTTACCTCTGTGTCTATCTGAGCATGTCTCGCAGAACAACAGCCATGTCGTCGAGCAATTCTTCGAATAGCGGTAAACCGGCCTCGGGTGATGGTGGTAGGCATCCCCGTTTTCGGCTGGACAATAGCAGCAGCTAATGATTTGCAGGCCAGGAAAAGCAGAAGATGCTGCTGTCAGCAGAAACAGGTCATTTTAGCATGATCAGGTTAGCTCTTTATGATTCTGCTACTGTGCGCTCAGTCGGGTTTGCTGATCCAATTGTTCAATTGACAGGGCCCTGCATCTCGCTGATTTGGTCACTGAGCTCAATGGTAAATACACTGGATGATATCATTTATACCTTCCGCGTACGTTTGCTAACAATTGTGCTAGGCTTCTGCGGAGGCAAGTCCTTTTTCAAGTGATTCCCCCTATGTTTACGTCCGTCGCTGACCGTTCCGCGAGCAGTCATGTCTGTTTTCTCGTCCATGCGATACTGTTTAGGAGAGCCGACTGATTACGGCAACATTTGGGCCGCTCTTGCTTTCATGCCTTTTGGATTGTTTTTTGACTTCATGGATGGAAAAATTGCAAGGTGGAGGAAGAAGTCGTCTTTGATGGGACAAGAACTTGACTCGTTGGCGGATCTGGTATAATTCTCTTTCGGCGCTAGCGTTCATTTCATTAGCTGACTCCTCATTTTCCTCATTATTCTAGATCTCCTTCGGCCTCGCACCCGCTGCCGCGGCATTCGCACTCGGAGCTCGCACACCGGCCGACCACTTGTTCCTGACTTTCTTTGTACTTTGCGGGCTGACACGCTTGGCCCGTTTCAACGTGACCGTCGCAGTACTGCCCAAGGATAAGACTGGCAAGTCGAAGTATTTCGAAGGCACACCGATCCCTACGACGCTGTCTATCGCTTCGCTTATGGCATACTGGGTTTCGCAAGGTTGGATTCTCGACGATCTTCCCTTGGGTGTTGTTGCGCAGGGCACGCCTTTCGAGTTCCATCCAATTGTGTTGCTCTTTGTCCTGCACGGTTGCTTGATGGTCAGTAAGACAATACATATCCCCAAGCCATAATTGGTTAATGGATGCTTGTCCGGTTCAGACTCTCCCGTTCTCAGTTGGAAGATGTTAGAATATACAGAGGGAGGGAACCTGAACACGAAAGGATACAAAAGGTGGACACAGCGCATCTATATTGGAAATAACGCAATTTATGGAATAAATTGAATGCATCAACTGCATCGTTGCATCAACTGCATATATAAGGGAGAGATGATTGCATCGGAACTCATGAACGACCGAGTAGAGACCGCATGTTTGGTAACACAATTATCTAGCCCATGTGGTCCTATGGATAGCAGCCCGAGACGATTCTCAACTACTGGTTCGGATGCTGATTGATTGTATATGTATAAGTACACTTACGTATCAATATATCTATCATTCGTTTGAGTTCAAATGTTGTAATCCCAGGAGCAGTCGAGATCCCAAGTCCTGTAGCCTGGTACTCGGTACGGATAGCATTTTCCGTGGGTTGGTTCTTTTGCCTTTATCCGTGTCATGTTGGACAAAGGAAAAAGAAAAGGAAAGGAAAATTACCCCTGTTCTCTCCATCAGGGCGATAATTCCCAGCAGAGTACCGAGTACAGCTAATGTGGGACAGGGCACGGAGCTGTAGCGTACAAGTACGGCGCATCCCGATTGACCCTGACCCAGAAACAGAAAAAGAGTAAAAAGTTAACTCAACTAACATCAAGACAAGGCTAATCAACGATTGCCAAATGTTTCTGTTTGATTCTGCATACAAAATGGACAAATATAGAAAGAAACCGGGGGCTAGTCTCTTCCTTTTTGGGCGGGTGGAGAGAAAAGGACCGAAGATCGACTGTGCGAATCAGGGTCCAGACCGGACACTGGCTCCAGTGGGATTCTAGACTTGGGGTTGTTGGGTTTAATTGCTTTTGGGGTGTTATTCTGTTCTCTCTTTTGTAGTACAAAAAAGGGTACTCCGTACTATTGGAATTATGCAGAGTATGGGCATGTTCTAATAGAAGGGGGAAAAAGTACGAACGATGCTGACTCGCTGACGAAAGTACAAAGTACAATACACGTATACAGAGTTGTAACCTGAGACATGCATGCAGTTGGGATTAAGCTTAAAGGATTCCTGTCAAAGGATTGGGTTGATGGATTCTTATATGGGGAGCATGCCGGGCTAAGGTTGGAATGAAATGTACGTGTCACGTATCGAGGGTTTGCGATATGTTCGCTGTCTGTATGGAGTACTTCTCCGGAAGAATCGGATATGTCTGGATATTATTAATTGAAGACAGAAAAGAAGAGGAAGAAAAATAACAGCACACATCTTCATCACTTGTGCATAAATACAAGTAGAATTAATGCCTGAGGCTACATTTGCCATCGGAATCTTTTCCACCTCCTTGGACAGCAAGCGAAATTGCAATAGGCGCTGAACCGTTATTTGTCGCCAGGCACAAGACCATTTACGCTTTTAATTTGGTGCAGAGTTTGAGCATCCTTGGATACTCTCTACACAACATCTAGGAAAAAGAAAAATGGACGGGCATAACAAGTCATACATCGCAGTGCACCTGTACCTGAGCGGACCCATAAATCAACCCTTATTGGTCCAATAATTACACCATCGTATCGATAATACCGAACCTGTAAACACCTCGGGAGCTACCGCAGCGAACCCATGGATAATATAGAAAACAAAGCAGAGTCACAGGCAGATGATCACTAGTATATGTATCCAGTGGTAGGAATCTTTATCCATTTAGCAATGATTTCTTTTCGGGTCAGGACAAATGGTCGTTGAACAAAAAGCAAGGCGCTTTTGGTCGGGAATTGATTGGTTATTACCGGGAAATCGACGGACAGCTCGGACAGCAGGGATCAACTTGGCCGTTTGAGGTGACACTGGTGAGTTGTTTGCGAGTGTTTGTAGGGAGTATGTTACAATGCTCCAGAGTACTTGTATGGCATATTTGAGTCTATCCTTTGGAGTAACGAATCGTTTAACTACGAGTGCATAGCAAAGTGATGCCAGTATCCGTACAGTACAAGAGTAAACCATAGTTATGCACATTACTCATCAGTACAATTGTGCAGACAGTGATGACGAGTATCTTCCCCTCTTTTTATTTATCGAGTGCCGCCCTGGCGTGTCACACCAGTGCCCCCATCATTACCTTACTGAGTAAAGCCCAGCAGCCCGCGTGCCTCCAAGTAGCAAGGATCGCCTTCACACTTTTCCCCCTGGGCCGTCCATGCATCGATGATTAATCGCGTATCGTAACCTCGTACCACAGATCACTCACTTCTGGGTCAGGGTCAGCCGCTCGGCTGGTAAATTACCGTAATCAAACCAACCCGGGCATTCAGGGCGAAGAGATTCCCTTCATTTCCCCTGCTTCCTCGTTCTCTCCCTCTCTCTCTTTCCCCTTCCAGTCTCTCTTTCTGCTCTTTTTCTCTCTTTTTGCTTTCGCTCCTTTCTCTCCCTTCCTTGGATTTTTTTTTCTTGTGTTTTCCTTTCCCTGTTGGGTCGATGGTTAATCATTCTTCAACTTACTCATACTCGCTGACATACGCACACATTCGCTTTACCGCGCCAAATAGGGAGTCTCTCCAACCTCCTGTCGCCCTCTAATCGCCAATACTAGGGTGTCCTCTCCCTATTGTTCCCTCTTTTCAACTTCTCATCCTCCGCACAAGGTATCCGTTGTCCATTTCTTTTCGACTCTGCCGGCTCATTTAGGGTGATCGGTCATCCTATTTCTTCGGGATTTAAGGGGAAGCCTTGGAAACGACTGGTCCTAGAAGTCTGTCTCCGCCAAAGGGACCCGGACCCTTCCCTCTGTTCCTCCCTTTCATCGATACTTCCTATCGTCACCTACCCTCCGGATCGCTCCTCTCCCCCTTATCGCTGTTCATCGAATTAATTCCATTGTCGACGAGTCCCTAATCGCCCCTACGACGCGGTTCCCCGTCCCTGAGGAATCCACGGTTAGCACGACACAAGGTCCAAAGGGTTACGCGGGTCGTCCCTGGTCCTTTATTGGCGGCCAACACAAAAAAAAAAAAAAAACAACTCCCCTACGCGTGGTGTCCGAATTAACTCCCAGCCACCATCGATATCAATTCGATCCGTCCTAACACACCGGTTCGATTGTATATACATCCGGCAAGATGAGGTTCTCGACGATACGCTCCGCTTTCCTCACTTCGACGCTCTTCTTCGCTGCCAGTGTCCCTGTCATGGCAGCGGATTCGTCCTCCAAAGGTTGCTACAGTGATGCGACGCCGTTGGAGGATCAAGGACCTTATACCTTCCAGAGTTCAGGATACTGTAAAACACAGTGCACAAAGAAAAATAAGGCTGTGTATGCACTGTACCAAGGTTCGAACTGTTTATGTGGAGATGAAATCCCGGCATCGTCGAAGAAGGTTTCCGATGATGAGTGCAACGTCTCTTGCAACGGTTATCCTTCTGATAAGTGTATGTTCCCCTCATATGAAACGCATGGTACATGTAAACTGACCCTTCTCGATTCTAGGTGGTGGTGATAACGCCTATGCTGTTTATCTGACCGGCGAAAGTGATAATGTCAAGACATATGGATCGTCCAGCTCCACTGATAGTAGCTCATCGACTTCGACCGATGGTACTGTTGAGACCTCTGGAGGACACACCGTCGTGGTGACCGCTGCAAGCGAGACTGGTGCAACTGGTGAAAAATCGAAGGACTCGGGCCCCAACACAGCAGCCATTGCGGCAGGTGTCGTGGTAGGTGTCGTCGGATTCTGTGCCCTGGTGGGTGCAGCTTTCTTCCTCTGGCGCTTCCGGAAGCGCAAGGGTATGCAGAATGAATACGCCCGCAATGCCCACATTGACAACTTTGGCAAGCCCAAATCCACAAGTTCCATGTCGGACTCGAGGTTCGACGGTGACTTTATGGCTCAGAGGCGCCAGAGCAACGGCAGCATTGATGACGATCAAGACTTTTCGCGTCGGATTCTGAAGGTAAAACAATCTGATTCACGGGCTTAGGGATTAATACTGACTTTTGACAGGTGACGAATCCCGACCGATCATAAGTCTGACTTCATTTTCGGCATAATGACGGCTGTCTGCGCCTTTATTTTGTTCTATAAAAAGCACCACGAACCGTATATGTCACTTTCCTCTATTCGAATCCTCACCTTCGCTTGTCCCGATATTTTCTTTCCTTTCATTTTCCTTAATTTAACAACCACTTTATGAGAGCATCACCTACTCCCATCGAATCATTCAGCGCGGCGTGATGATATGTCACTGTACGATATATTCAGAATCAGGCTGTATTCGAAACTACCCCGGATTGCACCTTCCATACCCATCATCGAAGCCAACACGGCCGCTGTCATGCATGGCTCGAGGGAACCGAAGAACCCTTGCATCCCACCCGGACATTCGAGGCTACACTAATTGACGACATATCAAAAGTGCTTGCTGTATAGATAACGGAGGGTTCAACAATCTTGCCATTTCTATTTACTGGGAGGCATGTCAGGGGTTTTGTATTGTGAAATGGCGTTTAATTTTGGTCGAATATTTGTGTATTTTTTTCTCTTGTGGACAGAATTATTACCCTTTGTTTATTATCAAGCCGGTTTTTATTGATTCCCTTTTCTCGTGTTTGTCACCTCTAGTAAAGCAAATCATTAGCTGCTATAGGGGTTGTATTTGAGTGAATAGGTCTGCAGCAACGTGAGAATGTCTAATACCGATATGGTGCATTTTGATGGAGTTTATTTATAGGTAAAGTTGCTAAAGCCGTTGGCAAATGGTCAATTTTGGACTTGTGCTGTGCGAATAAATGACGATATATGTAAGCATGCTCTTATGCGGTAACTACCGGATGTGCATTCCTCCAAATTGACCAACTCATACTGCGAAAGCAAACAGATGCGATGAAATTGCTTGAAATAGCAGCGACAGTAAGCATGAGTTGGCTGGTTTGGTCGGTATTGTCTGGTGATGGCTGGACTATGGACTAAGGTGCCTGGACGTAACATACATTGGACGAGTTTCAACGAAGTTCAACGTGTGGGCCACAAGTTGTAACAATGACATTGAAAGTAAGCTAGGGCTCTGTTTACATTCTAGCGTTGTTTATGGGGTAGATCACGATCTATAAGTCGTCTAGATTTAGAGGCTTAACGAGACATTCACTTTACAGTAGTATATACACAGTGGGAGTATATTGAAATGCACCACCTTCGACCGAGGAGGCCTTTCTATGTCCTGACAGTGTACCGTGGTGCAATCTCTATTAGCGTTAAATAACGACACCTACTCCTAGACCAACCTCTGCACCTTTGCATATTGAAACCCTATCAACACGAATACATACCGAACATCGAGGCTCATGAGGCTGATGCCATCCCGGGGCTGCATATGCAACACAGACGGTAATGAAAGAGAAAAAAAAAAAGGACCTGTAGTGTGTGTAGGGAAGATATAGTACGAGATTCTCTCCCCAAGGATTGATTGCATTCATACAGGAGAGTTGTAAATATTCTTGTCATTCATCCTCAGACATGTTCTATAGAGAGCCTGATGTAGCTGCAGCATGGTCCCTGAAAAAGTTAGCAACCCGGTGAAACGACTCCTTAGGCGCCCAGGGAGGCATGGTTCTCGACCTCGGGTTCTGGTCAGGGAAAGTTTTGACTAATGAATAAGACATCATGTCCAGGTCCTTTGCCCCTTCACCCATCCGCATGCACGCGAATGAAAAGACATAAACGAAGACAGCATGGACATCCGCATTCGCGAGGAGAACCAGCTGCGTACCCAAATAGTCCGCCTGCTCCCGCTCGCTGCGGGTCGGGACGACATCGTCTTCGAACATGCCGCTGCCGTCTGGATTCGTGCCTTTTAGGAGTATGAAGCCGGCGTCGCCGCGTTCTGCTGCTCCTTCGTAGGCACAGCATCCGACTTCCATTACGACCAGGGGCTTATCGGATCTATGGCGTTGGAGGCCTGCGACATATTGTTCTTCTGTCTCGCCTCGGCGGTAGTGGTCGATGCCGACGATGTCGAAGATGCTCCAGTCAACGATTTCCCATGTTCCAGCGGAGTATGTCAAGGACCCGGCGAATTTGGCACGGATTGCCTCAGCAAAAGACCGTAGGATTTCGTTTAGTTTTGTCGACTTCTCACGTACGGTCTCGGGGATATTTTCCAGCGTGAAGCCTGCGAGCTGAGCGCCAAACCACGCTCCACGCTCGTTAAACGAGTCACCAGGGAAGACCCCTTTGCTGAAGATCGTGTACTCGCAGCCAGCAACGAATACGATATCGACGCCCTCGTTTCTGAGCTGTTCGGCCGCCTCTGCGGCCTCTTCGAAATAAGCGCGCGTCTCGTCGACATCTGCATTCATCTTCCACGGGTTGAAGAACACCGTGAGTTTCATTGCATGAGCAGCACGTGCAGCAGTTGTCAGTCGCTGGACTTCCTCCCCTTCGATCCGTACAGCGTTGGCGTGCAAGTCGTTGGCGATTACGCGCATGTCGTATTCCACGAGGACGGAATCGAAGGGTTCGACTGAGAACCCTTGGTCCTGGAACCTTAGTCCGACATCGTAGACAACTCCGCGATACTTCATAGCTAACTTGATGGCCAATTTGTGTGTGAGCTTTGCAGAGTGGTGCGTTGCAGGTGGAGGACTTGTTGGTCACTTCAAGTGCATATGAAGCGAAAAGTACATATCTCGGCATCGGGACCTGTGAGTCCCGCGATATACAGTACATGAATAATCAAGTCATATGGAAGAGCATATCCTGAATGCACTGCTGGATAACTGGAAGTTATGCAGTGCATAATCCCATCCGAATTGGCCCGAATTTACCATAGTGTCATTCTGTGCCTGAAACAAGCGCATAGACGAACCTGCTGCAAACGACTCTGTCACTGACGTTGCATCACGCTCTGGTGTGAGGATTTAGCAAGAGGGCATGGCCACAATGAGAAGCATATATCTGCGCAGTGCCATATAGAGTGCTCACCAATCTGGGGGCCAAAGGTGAGCATGGTCTATTTTTGGATGCTCCTTCGAGCTCAGCTGTTATGCAAAGTGAGACCGAGAATGTCGCGATTGATCGACTCCTAATGCTTTTCGGATCTATCCCATAGATCATACCCCCAGGAAGCCTGTAGCAGAACTGCCACTGTTCGCAGCCTCAGTCAGCCAAGGCAGATTTTCCAATTACCGGTTTGCTGGAGGCGCAGCAGCAACAGCAACAACAACAACCCATGGTTAAGGTTGTGGGTGCTGGTTTCAGAATTGCAGTTTCAGACATGTAGATTCTGACTTCATCTCATGTCAGATCTGTCAAGAATGCTTGGTATGACAAGACTGCATAGTACTGGTATGTACTCCGTAGATACTCTTCGGAATTCGGAAATCTAATCATTACGAGATTGTTCCGGAACGGTTTGCGATCTACCTGAGAAAATGCCGTACTGTACCCCTACAGCACTAGGACATGCTCTGTTGGGTTGGATAGAATCTCAACCACGATGGCCAGTACTGTACACAGAGTATTCTGGAGAACCCGGACATCTGTCAGGCTGACAGCCCAAACTACGGTGGACCCACGTGACCCACTCATGCACTTCCCGTTCGAGCCTCACACGTGACAGAACATACCAGGATTCCTTTTTGTAGAAATGCATATGACAGAATGGTTCTTCCTGCATGGACTATCTATTTTTAATCGAGTTCATTTTGCCATCTTGCTCCTGGATACAAATCTGACAGGAGATAAAATCATGAAACGGCATTTTGGGGCCATTTGGTGTGGCAGAGCATGGAATCCCTCGGGGGTGCTTCGGCACTCCACAGGGCTGACTTGGGTTATGCGCTTGCACTTTGCTATGTGTTCGGTGAAGTGTTACTGCATGGGTGGATTCCATATCCACCTTATGCGGTTTAACAAACTCTACAGAATATCACGGGTCTGAATGGACTATCTTTTAAAAAAAAAAAAAAAAACAAATGAAATGAGCAAGATGAGCATTGTCTACACTACGTGCAACTTGTACTAACTACTCATATACTTACCTACAAGTATGTACTTATAGTCACTGCATAATAGGAAATAATCCTAGCCGGTTCGTATTCGACGCAGGGTCTCCATACTGGCCTTAGTCCGGATTAGTGCAGGGCGGAGTGGACCGCCTAACCAAGATAGGGTTTGGGCTGGCTGCGGCAATGCCAGAGCGTCCTGATTACCCCGTTGGGTAAATTGTGATCGTTACCAACAATTAGACCCTGCCCAGTATTTCTTTGTTGTATTTGTGAGGTGTCTGATTCAATGTCTCCTTAATTTCTTGCCCAATTTTACTGCAGAGGTCATCTCCGAGGGACCGAGATGCTGCGTGGTAGGTCTTATACCCAATCTACAAGTGAACTTCCGAGTGGGCCTTGAGGCTTAATGGCAATGACCAGATCCAATAGCTTCGCCCCTGTACCAACATTTTCTAATGTTCACACTAATTGCTTGAATGTTAAATCCTTCGCACATTGTCAAAAATAGATAATATCAGTCTGCCCGGCCAATCAGCCTCGTGCAAAAACCAACATGAATTAAGTAGTGTTGTCACAAGCGGTAAATACGCGATACTAGCGCATCTTTTCAGGGACTCTGATTGGGCCAGCTAAAATGTAGATTTATCACGATCCACCCCATGAGGCTCTGTTGTGGGGGTCCCCTCTATAGTCTAACAATCTGCCATTATTTCTTCTTATTTACTTGATCATCTTCCTCTGTTCACTGCTTTTCGACATACAAGCATAGCCCCCGTTGAGTGGAGGATCATCCTGCAAGACCGATCCTTAGGGCTTACCGACATTCTCCGTACAGAGTACATCCGTGCGTCCTCATTTGTTGACATCAGGATCAGGAACCGGGACTGCCTCGCATGGCGGACTGACTCGATTGACTTCTCTATTTTCTGATCACACACCTTATTCAGGTTACTGCCACTCTTGCAGCCGTTTCAGATATCGTGTTTCGCCTTGCTGCAGATGCGAGGCACACTCAACGACTGATTCTGCTCCTTTACCTTTATCCACAGCCATCGATTTCCGGAAAAGGAAATCGGTTGTGGGCGAATCCTTTCAGGGGCCAGAAGTATATTATCCTTCTTCTCGCCCATCCATCTATCTGTGTTTTCAGCAGATCAACAAGACAACATCACAACATCACAACTATCTACATCCTTTTCAACATAACAAACTCAATCACCGCAACTTCCTTCACCATGCGTCGGACCAGTGCAACCTTGGACATTCCCCTTCCGATCACCTACACTCCCACCACCCACCGCATCAGCAAAGCAAAGAAGGGAAAGCGTGTGCATGCCTGCCAGTATCCTGGCTGTGAAAAGGTGTTTACCAGAGCCGAACATCGGAGGTATGCTTCTCTATCCACCACTGTCCAGCTGTCGATGACATACTAAACATCTACCAGACGCCATGAGCTGAACCACAACCCTGAGGCCCTTTTCCGTTGTACCTACTCTGAGTGCCAGAGAACATTCCACCGTCAGGATTTGCTTAATCGCCACATTGAGCGACAGTATGTTTTGTCTTTTTCGCCCCCTTAGTGGTAGAACGATGCTAATGACTTTCTACAGTGAGCTCGATGCTCAGATGGAACACGCAGCCCGTTGGAAGCAAACCCAACTTCCTGTCGCACCCCAACCTTATCCTTCCAAGAACCTCATGCCTACGCCCTTCGACTCCAACATGTTCCTGCCTACACCACAACAGTCGACCTCGACTTCTATGTCCATCGACTCCCTCGTCACCCCCGAAATCCGCCTAGACCTTACCAACGATCAACCCTTCCAATGGGATGGTCTCGACTTTCCTTTGTACCCTCAGCAGCCTTCTCTGCTTCGGAGCCCTATGCCTGAGCCCATCGACGACAACTCTTCTTTCTACTCGTACCCCGAGTCCTGCGCTTCCCCGTCCTCCTCTGGGGGTGCTACATTCCTTTCTTCTCGCCCAGGCTCCTCGCTCTCCTCCACACCGGCTACGACGATGGAATCATATCAAGAAAATTACCCCGAGCCCATCCTCGATTGCGGCTTGACTTCCTCACCATTGCCTCTGCAGGCGGACTTGCCGCCATTGGATTTCTCCGGTGTCGATATTTCGTGGTCGGATATTGAGCCTCTTTCGCTTGATGGGGATTTTGCGCCTCAGGTAAGCGACATTCCAATAATTATAATATGAAGGACACGAAGCTGACTTGTTCGAATTAGCCCCTACAATACAACACCGCCCCTGCATGGACACTTCCCCAAGAGGAATCCGACCCGCAGCAATACGCAGCGAAGTCATTCTTCTTCTAGTTGTCTCAGTAACACTAGTATATATATCTCTTTTGTTCATTTCCTTTGTCTGATATAAAATGACGAGATGACCCTGGAGAGTCTCCACTGATGCTGGCATGGTTATGGTGATGGAGTTTTTGATTTTCTTTCCTTTGTACTTACATATACCCACTTTGAATTTGATGTTATACCATATGGATTACTGTGTCTATCAAAAGAGAGTACTAAATTTTCTCATTATAACCTTGCGACCTTATCCTGCGCTTCGATCAGCCACAATAGGAAAGACTAAGAATACCCGAACTAAGTTATAGATCTTTAAATTGAATATATTCGAATCTTGATGTAAAAGAATGGATCTTGTTCACTCCTGGTACAATAGCATGTACCAATCACATGGTAAAGTTCAATTGGCATGAATTCTACACGGTTCGAGCCTTGAAATTGATCTCGACATCGTAATTTTGAAGCCTAAGAACTGGACAGCCCAGTCCGATTGAAAGCCTAATGATATCAGAGTGAACCTTCAACTTGTCTCACAGGCAGCACTTTCAAGCAACCCGCCTACAACTCCTGTAAATTACAGTTCTTAAACACGAGCAGATTCACTCCAAGCAAACACAATGATCAAGCCTTCATCTAACATAGGCCCCTGGCAGGATTGGTCGGAATATCTAGAAAGAAGCAAAGACCCCCGGGTACTGGCCAAAGTATGTCTCTCAGAGCGTCGGCCATTCCCAGACAAGGCCAAAGTCCTGCTTGCAAGTCTGGAAGAAGCCCACGAGAATTTAGCTGATATGTGTTGGCTCGAGATAAAATTGGATGAGGCTGGCAGCAACTATCAGCTCGCGTAGATTTTTCGCTGGCATATACTCTGGGCTCAGGCCGATGATTGGAGATTGCTGGTTCGCAGATGGTCTCAGCGCTTTGTTGAAGCGGATATTAAAGCTCGCTGGTTCGTTCAGAGAGATATATATTTGAATGAGGAAGCCCAGGCTCTGCGAAAGTCACTAGAGCTGTCTGCGGATGGCAAAGAGGTGGCTGCTATGAGATCCCAGCTCAGTATGTACTGCGAGGAGCTTCAGAGCCTCGATCGAAAGTACTGGGATGCTTGCCGACTCGCTAGAAGTTGGAAGGAGATATACCTGTAGGATCTCTTAGTCGAGCTTTCAAAGCACACAGAAGCAATCCGGACTGGTATCTCTGTGAGTGGCTGCGCCAGGACTGTGCTGGGCGCGGTGGGTGCCGTAGACGAGATTATGGATGCTGTGAAAAGTCTCGACGAACACACCGCGATTTAAATCAAGAACACTGCGCCAGTGCTTGTGGTTGTTGTGTTCGCACCAGGCCAAACCATAGAAAGAATGAGCAGGCAAGGTGTAACGACGTTGAGGAATTTCCATTCGGCATTGTTGCTAACAAGACACTGTATTCTGCGCGAATTTTCCGTGCATATATCTGGGGACTGAGTTTCCTTGATGAACTTAATCTGATTGGAACCTTTCACTGATTTACCAAGGCTTAAAGATTATTCATATTGCTTGTAGTTCTAAATGGGCTTATCGATACGGGTGACGTCAGATGACTGGGTTTATGAGATTGAGGTATTCGACGTACTGATTAGGTGATTTGCTCGAGAAAAGAATGGAAGAAGTTACAAGAATGCTACTCTCCGCTTTCAGTAAATCATAGAGTATACTCGGAGACGATGTTCTACTGCGTACGGCCAATATGTACTAGATCTCCGCTCCGAAGACGGAAGTGACCGCTCCCCGCTTCAACATCATCTTCCATTTCATTCCATCTTCGTACATCTCAACGATCATGATCTGCAGCTCTTGCTTATAGTAATTCAATTTCTTTGCTTGTCTTGCTCTAGTTTCAACTGCTTGTTTATGGCAAGAAAATGGTAGTGTTTGTCGACTTGGACGATGATGCTTTCAGCAACCAGCATCATCTCCCCGGAGGTCCAGAGGATGCCTTGCTCCAGAGCTTCATCACCAGGCCTGAAAAGGCATCATTAATGCCATCTTCGAAGCGGATGAGCGACTCTACTACAGATGAAAGCTCTGTCGATTCATCCGATCATCTTTCGACAGATCGATATTCCAACCAGACTACCTTCTCAGCTGCTTTGAGCTGCTATCCGTATGGACCACTACTACCGATAGCTTGTCTCCATGCTTCAGGTGTGAGTGCTAACCTTGGAAATGATTGATTGTAGAATTATCAAGGAGCTAGCCCGATGCGTGGATCTGAATACACTACACGCGCTCTCGCAGACCTGTCGCCAATTCTATACGAACCTAACGCCGTACCGACAACAACTCACTAAGCGGACCCTGCGTTGCGAGAATGAATACATCGAGACCTTGTCGGATATGTTAAATAGCGGCGCTGCTATTCCGGAAAGTGTCAAATCCGTTATCCAACTCCTTAGCCAGGGTACCGGACAATCTGGGAGAATGACTCGGGGGAAGGTTAGCAAATGCGCAAGAGATATGGTGGGCGAGTGTCGGAGGTGCTCAAAAGTTATCTGCAGAGTGAGATGCCCTGGACATCATCGACTTGGCCGCTGCGACATACTGACCAGTGTCGCTTCAGAATTGCACAATCAAAACCCCGACCAACGCCATGCTTAAGAACCGCATTCGTCGACTATGCATCACTTGTCGCACTGTTCCGATTTCCCAACACATGGCATACTCCGCATCACAAGACATGCAAACAGTTTCACCATTTGACCCCTCGAGCTTCACTGCACCCGCATTCTTGCGTACACCGTGCTCATGTGAGGACGCCGTCTGGCTATGCTACCAATGTGGACATACCATCCGCAGAGAAGATACCACATATCGTCGGGTATGGGCCTGGCGTACGCGGTATAGTACCCATCTGGGTGGATTGGGAACGGGACTTGGTGAAGGTTGTCAGGGTGTCAAATGCGGTCGAGGGGAGAGTTGCCTGGCGGCCCAAGAGATTGAACTGGAACTCGTAAGTGAAGCGGATGACGATCCTGATGGTCTACATAACCACGGGCTTCTACAACATACCGGTGAGAACACCATATCGACTCTAGACGACGAAGAGCCGGGTTACTTCCGCCAGGAGATTGTTGGAATCGGAGGGAGGTTCAAGCAGAAGGTCAAGAGGAGGGTTATGGTGGGGGCTTGTGTTCCTGAGTATGAGGATGAACGTGATACTGGACGATATCTGATTCGAGAAGAGGAGGGGAAGCATCGGGGATGGTGTGGATGGTGCTGGAGGGTAATTCCAGCTAAGAACGAGACTATGAATGACTATAACCCATGATAGATTGATAGATTGTATATATAATCCAGCCAGCTGCTCTCCCATGCCAGTTATGCCCGAAGATCATGCAGTCTCTTAAGAAAAGATCTCTTTGACCCCTTATTTTGTGTGCTGACTGATGGTTGATTCGCCCCGCTCCACCCGGGCAATCACTGCGGGGCTGAATCAGTTGGTCCGCTGAGTGTCAACGCTGTCAAATCTCTCTTTGCTTGTCTCACTCCCACCTCCTATTCTTCTTTTGCCCCTCCTCCTGCTATATTCCACCTCTATTTGAGTACGATTTTTCGCTGCGAGAACCTATTTTTGCGCTCACTGCCGATTAAAACTCTCACCCCGTCCTGAACCCGAGCGCACTCTCGATCCAACCCCGGCGCCATGGCTGATTTACAAGGTCGCAAGATCTACAAGGTCTTCGGGCAGGATTTCATTGTTGGCGACAGATACCATGTCACCAAGGAACTGGGTCAGGGTGCATACGGTATTGTCTGGTAGGTACTCCTATTCCAGCCGGTACTTCTGTCGGGCTGTCTCGCGCGCTTGCATTCGACCATTGAAAGAACAATGCTGATGAACAACCTCGTTCTCTAGCGCCGCAAACGACACCGTGACGGGTGATGGCGTCGCCATCAAAAAGGTGACCAATGTGTTCAGCAAGAAGATCTTGGCCAAGCGCGCCCTGAGAGAAATTAAGCTGTTGCAGCACTTCCGCGGCCACCGTAACGTACGTTTCCCATATGATACCATTGTGCTTGAATCCTCCGGCAAGATGCAATGCTGACAGCGACAGATTACCTGTCTGTATGATATGGACATTCCTCGTCCGGAGAACTTCAATGAAACATATCTGTACGAAGGTGGGGTTGCCCCTCCCCTTTAATTATCCGTCACAACGCTGACCCTTTCCGTCTAGAATTGATGGAGTGTGATTTGGCCGCTATCATTCGTTCCGGACAGCCCTTGACCGATGCGCATTTCCAATCTTTCGTTTACCAAATCCTCTGCGGTCTGAAGTACATCCATTCGGCAAATGTCTTGCATCGTGACTTGAAGCCCGGTAATTTGCTGGTCAATGCGGACTGTGAACTCAAGATTTGTGATTTTGGTCTCGCGCGCGGTTTCTCAATCGATCCTGAGGAGAATGCTGGTTACATGACTGAATACGTCGCGACAAGATGGTACCGTGCCCCGGAAATTATGTTGAGCTTCCAGAGCTACACCAAAGCTAGTACGTTTTATTGTCAGGTCTCTCTGTTACAAGTGATACTAACCCCGACAGTTGACGTGTGGTCCGTCGGCTGTATCCTGGCCGAACTCCTCGGCGGCCGCCCCTTCTTCAAGGGCCGTGATTACGTCGACCAACTCAACCAAATCCTGCACTACCTGGGCACCCCCAACGAAGAAACCCTGAGCCGCATCGGCTCCCCCCGCGCCCAGGAATACGTCCGCAACCTCCCCTTCATGCCCAAGATCCCCTTCGACCGACTCTTCCCCAACGCCAACCCTGACGCCCTCGACCTCCTCGACCGCATGCTCGCCTTCGACCCCACCTCGCGTATTTCCGTCGAGCAGGCCCTCGAGCACCCCTACCTTCACATCTGGCACGACGCCTCTGACGAACCCTCCTGTCCCTCGACCTTCGATTTCCACTTCGAAGTCGTCGAGGACGTCGCCGAGATGCGCAAGATGATCTACGAGGAAGTTGTCAATTTCCGCGCTGCCGTGAGGCAACAATCCCAGGCTCACGCCGCCGCCGTTGCTGCCCAGCAGCAACAATTGGGCAACGTCCCGATTCCCGAGGGCCAGCATGGTGGCTGGAAGCATGAGGAGCCTAAGCCGCAGGAGGCTGGTGGCGGTGGGGGTCCTGCCAACGACCTTGAGGCGTCGCTAGCGCGGGGGATGGATGCTCATCATCGTTGATTTGGTTTTTCTGGATCTTGTCAGAGTACTATTCTGGGGTCGCGGGGCGATTCCCAGGATGCTCATCTCGTAGAAACGAAAGTGTGCTTTCTCTTGATTGTTTCTACTTTTCACATCTTCAATCTGCTGCATGTTTTGCCATCTAAATAGAACTTTTTTGTATTGTCCTTCACTGTGTCTGTGTATGCAAGCATAGACAGCGAGGCGTTGGTTACCAGGATGTGATGCATGAAAAGCAATCACCCTTGTTTTACTACTATCAATTGTTAATTACCAGGTGTAAGTACATGGGTATGATCTATCTAAGTAACCCGCTTTGCTTCTATATAAAAGTGATCAGGCTGTATTCCAGAAATGCAAATCAATACAAAAAAAAAAAAAAAACAGACATCGCTCGTGAAATCATGAGATCGTACAACTCCAGCCTTGAAAACAGAAAACAAATGATGAAAATGAAACCAAATCTCAAGCTCAAGCTCAAATATGCAACGAAAATCGCAGATCAAACCAAAATGGAAACAATCAATAATAATACCCCCTCCACCAAACCCCCATACAAGCGGCAACCACCAAATCCAACATCTTAATTCCCTCATCCTCAACCACCAGCTTCCCCAGCTTAGCACTCTTCCCGCGCATCCCCCCACCAGCACGCTCACGAGCAAGTGAGAAGTCCAAACGATCGGGGTCGTCGCTACTCTTGCTGGCTGTGCTGGCGGTGGAGGGTTTGCGGGTTAGGCCGATGTTCCCTAGAGTGTTGTTGGTGGTGTGGGCGCGGGGGCGGTTGGGATTGAGCATTTGGGCGAGGGAGGCGCGTTTGGAGGTTGGGTTTGTTGGTTGCAGTGGTGGGGACTGTCGTTCTGGGGGGATGTTGCCGGGGATGGTGGATAAGGGTTGGTCGTTGGGGTCGGCATGAGGGTTGGCGAAGGTGGGTGTTTGGCTGAGCTGCCAAGGAGAAAGATGTGTGGGACTAGGTTGATGGTGAAGGTGGCCCGGTTGGAAAGGTGTGTTGAAGCGGATTTCAGCGACTGTCACAGCTGGACTGCTGCCCACCGTCTGCGCGGAAATTGGGGGAAACCCAGCAGGAGCCTGGAGAGGAATCATATGTTTGCATTTCAGACTGCGGCCATTCACGCTCGTTGAGAATGTACAGATACCGTTCCAGGGTGAGTTGAAGGTGTAGTAGCCGCTTTTGAGCTTAGAGAGACTATGTCCGCTTTGCGTCTTTGGTGGTGGACTGCCGGGACCGATGCTGTCGATGGAGCCGCGTGGTGCAGATTGTTGGTCCATTGAACCTCGTTTTTCATCTTGCAACGGCCTTGAGACACATAGTTTGCGACGGAACCTCTTTGGACCGGCTGGTTCTTGTGAGCTGTTGTCGTGGGTATCATTATGCGGAACCGCTCCATGCGATTCAGCTTGTTGCTGAAGGGCTTGGAGTGCAGAAAATGATGGACCATTCATCTTGTCTGAATTCAATCCCAAACTCGCGAGAGATATCGGTTCATCCTGTGCGAGAAAACGGTTGTACCCAGGAGTTGAGATCTCTAAATCTATCGCACCTTCATCCAATCGCGTAGTCGAAATTGTCGCTACGTTCCACTGCGTTCCATGTGTAGGATCTCGTCGGATGAGGGTAATATGAAATCCAGAACTGGGATCTGGGGACCTGCTGTCGTGCGACCTCCGGCTAGGGGACAGCCCTGGACTTCTCCGCGGCGATTCATGCGAGGAAGGCGGCCGTAGTTCCGTCCGTCTGGAGTCCAAGCTGTGTCGATTGTTCGATATCGCTTCATACTTTTCCTTCCAGCCTTCGAGCCCTTGTATATTCACATATCCTGCCAGCGCACTCCACCGGTTATTCCTCTTAGCAGGGTGGCCGTTTTCCATGGTTTCCAACGGCTCCTCATTCGGAACAGAAGGAAGTGGTCGCTGTGGCACGGGACTCCGTATCGTAGGCTTCCGCTTTATGGTCGATTTCCGCTCCATAAACTGCACCCGTTGGCCGGCTTCTTTTGGAGGTTCGGTGTCTGGCACACTCTCTGCGAAGGGAGGGGGAGGCGAAGCTTGAGGCCGATGCTCGGGGACAGCTGGAGCAATATTCTCCTGCGACGGCAAAGATGGCGGAGGAGTGGGGGTAATCGAATTCGCGTCCGCATTGCCAGTACCAGCAGTAGGAGCACCACCAGGGACCGGCTTCCGTCGTACATTATTCAATCGCGCAAACTCTTGCTGCATTGGACCGGATTCCGCTTCGTCACCATGCATCTCCCTGCGCAATTTGGCCTCCTGTTCCCGCTCCTCTTCCACCTCCTGTAGCAAAGCCTCATCCTCTGGCGTCGCGACGTGGAGGTAATAAAGGGAAGCATTGATAGCTTCTGCGGAAACGCTATCTTTGGTGGGTGGCTTGAGAGGGGAAAGGAACACATCTATGCATCAAGAAAAAGCAAATATTAGCCATCTATCAATCTTATCCTCAAGATCAAGGAGAAAAACAAATGTTTCCCATGAATATGCGGGGCAAACATGTTTGCGACAGATAACCTACCTTTACTCCCCGGAACCCTCACAATATACAACTCCAACGGGTCTAGCTTCTTCTGCGTGGGATTCCGCGGGTATGCTGGAGGATTCGACGCGATGCCCGTAATTGACGACAGCGAACGAGCTTCGACGGGTCCCTGAGCCATGCCATGGTTCGGCGGCGCGGAGGACGAGATGGAACCCCCGTCCACCGCCATTTATTGTTCCAGGAGTGTGAAAAGACGTCGGAAGTTGGACGGAAGCGTGCAGGGAATGTTCCGTGTCGCACTTTGCCGTAGCTCCTTGGGAAAGGGAGAAAGGATCCGTCTGCAGAAGGAGAAAGAGTTGGGTTTTCTGCGGTTGTCCGGAGACCTGCGGAGAGATGCCAAGAAAGAGTTAAGCGATGGCGATGATCAGACGACGACGATGTACAAGGCTGAGGCTGAGAAGAAGAATAAGAATAGGATAGGATACAGTCAGAGGAAAAGAAGTGAATCCAAATAGGAGAGAAAAAAAAAGCTGCCTATGACAACCCGGCGAGAGGCGACAAATGGACACAGCCTCAGGCACCGGGCCAACAAAACAAGCGTCAACGAAAACAGTATCCGTCTTGATTGGTATCTTTTCCCAACGAATATAGCTACATGGTATGCTTAGTGTGCTGAATGCGCAATCCCAAGTATCAAACATATACAAAAAAGGAATCAAACAAAGGAAAAAGACGGCACGTCCAAGCAACAAACAAGATTAAAATCAAGGAAAGCCGGCGGATAATGTCCCCATATATTAAACCCAACCATGTCCATACAAACAAAAATGTTCATGACTCCATGCTCCCAATGAAAAATTCCCAACCTATACGCAATAAGAATGACTGTACTGTCCCAAGAAGAAACCCATTTGATTGTTGTTTGCCAAGTGTATCAAACCACCGTCTCTGCTCTCTCACCCTCCGCAATGACCGGAATGCCGAGTCCACGGTCAGGACTCTGTAATACAATCTGCTCGTGGCGTCGGGCCCGCAAGAAGTCACTGATGGCGCGAATCAGGATAAACCAACCGACGATCATCAAGATGTAGGAGATCCACTCGCTAGTACTAATAGCAGACATAGCACCGTTGCCATCGCCACCAGCGCCACCGTCTGTTACTGCATCGGGGTCAAAATTATGGCTGTTTGGGTCTGGGGGGTTGACATATTGGTCCGCATCACCACCATCATCCGGTTTCGGATCGCTTCCGCCTTTCATGTAGAATCCATACTGCACGAGAGTAAGACCGAGACCAGCTCTGCTTCCGTTCTTCGCTGCGTGTGTAGTGTGTAAGAGGTAGGTGAGGAGGAATCCGACCAGTTGGAAAGACATAGAAATCATGGCGTTCCAGACAAAGGAGAAGATCGACCCAACCGGCAGTCCATCCACGAACACCTCATCGGACGAGATGCCTGGCGCCAAAATCGTAGTTTCCCAGTACGGCGGAGTCGCATCGGCGGCTGCTTCTTCGTAGGACTATCATGGATCAGTAACGCCCCACGAAAATATAAAAAATTAAAGACCTACCGGAGGCAAATCCTCATTCTTCTCACCCCGCTCCGGCTTAGCCGCCAGATTCGCAAACACACCGTCGTTCGATCCGATCACGCGACCCGGCGCGGAAGACGAAGGCGTGAACGACGGAAGGATAGTCAGTCTTCTAAAGATCCCTCGACCCTGTTGCTGTGTTTGATCCTGCTGCCCTTGTCCTCCCCCTTGGCTCGACGAAGACGCAGCGGCATTACCGTTTCCATTGTCATCGTTGTTGTAGTCGCTACCACCGGCAAAAGCCCGCGGCTCAGGGTTCGCCCGCATTAAGCGCTGTCTATCGTCAGGCTCATTCTCCACCTCCGAGTCGCTCCCATCGTCGAACGCATCGGCAAGGGTCTGGTCCGTATCGTCGGCCCGGCGAGAGTCATCGTTTAAAAGACGTCTGGATGAAGGCGAAGAGGAACGAGAGTGGAACGAGGGAGGTGGAGAGGATGGAGCGAGGTGCGAGTTCGATCGGGACGGATTCGACGGGTAATGATTTGGATCATCTTCGTCATGGGCGTTTACCTGGACCCGGTTCTTCGTCAGTCTCTGGATCGAATGAATGGCATCCGAGAGAGAATAGGACCGAGCATTGTGCTGATTGTCGTGATGTGATTCATCCAGATCAGCGGCGGAGACTTACCCGTTGATAACGCTGCGAGCTCATGATGAGCTGAGCGAGGCAGAGAAGGAAAGAGATGAGAGAGCGTGTAGTGTAGATCAAGCTAGTGCGTAAAGGAGACGTAGAAGGCCCTAAGCGAGGTTCAGGAGATGGATAAAAAACGAGGGAATGAGCAACTGGCGGCGAGGGCGATGATGAATGGCTCAGGATGGCGATGCAGAAGGGAGATGGGAGGCTATGATGCCTTGCGGCCTTACTATTTTATGCCTAAGGCATTAATACTTCATCGCCGCATATCCAATCCTCTTGTCTAAATTATCATCAAACATAATTCAGTCGCTACTCCTCTTTTACGCGCTACTCAATCGATTAATCAATTGACAAAACAACCATAATCATGGCAAAGCCACCAGTAAGTTTAAGCCATGGCCGCTACAGAAACAACACTAACAACCGCCAGGTCCGTCCACAAACCCTCCAAACCCGCATCTCCCACCTTCTCTCCCACTGGCCCTCCGACCCTGTCCGTCCAGCCTCAGTCTCAGTCCAAACATACCTCCAGACCCGTCTCTCACAAATCTCTCCCCAAGATGCAGCAGCATCGCAGCAACAACAACACCTACCCCAGAACCATCAACCGCAAGAAATGTCCGAGGCGTCATTGAACGCATTGGCGTCGTTGTTGGAAGATAGATATACGAGACGGTATCCATTGTCGCCAAAGTTGCGCAGGCCCGCTAGTAACCCAGATCATTATGATAATGTGGTTAAAGAGTTTGAGGAGGCACCGTCGAGAGATTGGTTTGGGAGACTGGGGAAGAGGTTGAAGGGGTTGCTTAGGTTTTCTTAGGTGGTTTATGGTATGTTTGTTTTTTACGGGTTATGGTATTAAAAAAAGAAGTCGTTCTGTTATTATGTACCTCTGTATAATACTCTATTGACTAGATGTATGATTAGGAATGGGAAAAGCACTGCTCTACCGAAGACTGCATGGCACTCTTGGTTTGGCAATAAAACTGCATTGCCAGGTATATACATTTTTGTAACAAAATACATAGTAAACAGTCAAGATATACAGTCGAATGCGATCAATCAATCAACAAATCATACACGCTCAATAGTCCTTTTTAAAACATGCAAACAACCATGGATATCATCTCGTCAGAGAAAAAGAAACGTCTTACAGCATAGGCTTCAAGTCATCAGCAACCTTGAACGGAGCCTCTGTCTTGGCCTTGACCTCGTCAACAGTAACACCGTCAGCAAGCTCAATCAGAGTCAAACCGTTGGTGAAGTCGACGTCAAAGACGCAAAGGTCGGTAATGATACGGCTGACGCAGGTCTTGCCGGTCAAGGGGAATTCGCAGTTCTTGACGATCTTGGGGTTGCCCTTCTTGTCGGTGTGCTCCATGGTCACGACAACCTTGGTGGCGGAGGGGTTGGAGACGAGATCCATGGCACCGCCAAAGCCCTTGATCTTGCCGGGGAGCATCCCTGATATAGTTAGCTTCGTTATACTTGTAAACTGAATGGAGAAGGTAGGCTTACAGTTGGCAAGGTCACCCTTGGCGCTGACTTGCATAGCACCCAGGATAGTCAAGTTGACACGGCCAGACCGGATCATGCCGAAGGACTCGTCACTGCCGAAGACAGCAGCACCGGGCAGAAGAGTAACTGTCTCCTTACCAGCGTTGATAAGATCAGGGTCCTCCTGGCCCTTCTTGGGGTAAGGACCCAATCCCAAGATACCGTTCTCTGACTGAAGCATGACCTCAACAGAGGGATCCACGAAGTTAGGAGCCAGCATGGGCATACCAATACCCAAATTGGCGTACATGCCGTTCTTGAACTCCTTGGCAGCACGACGGACAATACGTTCACGCTTGTTGGCAGTGTCGCCCTTGCCCAAGGCCGCAGCATCCTTCTCTTCACCTTCCTCTTTCGCGAATGTGTATTTCTCAATCTTCTTGTCCGTAGTGCTCTGGATCACACGCTTGACGTAGATACCAGGCAGGTGCACAGCCGCGGGATCAAGCTCACCAACCTCAACGATGTTCTCAGCCTCGACAATCGTCATTTTTGCGTTACGGCCCATAGCACCGTTGAAGTTAGCCGCCGCATAGCGGAACTGGCAGTTACCCAGCTTATCGGCCTTCCACGCCTTCACGAACGCATAGTCACCCTTAATAGCCTCCTCCATGACATAGCTCTTGTTGTCAAAGACCTTGACATCCCGCGCCTTGCTGTACAGCGCCACAGTACCATCGGCGTTATGCTTCAACGGCAAGTCACCCGTCTGCACGACCGTTCCAAACGCAGCAGGCGTGTAGAAAGCAGGAATACCAGCACCGCCAGAGCGGCACCGCTCAGCGAGAGTTCCCTGAGGCGTCAACTCCAGCTCAATCTCACCGGTCAGGTACATTCGCTCGAAAGTCTTGTTCTCGCCAACATAACTGGCAATCATCTTTCTGATCTGCTTGGACTGCAGGAGCAGGCCCAGGCCCGAGCCATCGACACCGGCGTTGTTGCTGACTGCTGTCAGGCCTGTGATTGAGGGGTTTGCGCGCACGGCGTTGATGAGAGTATCGGGGACACCGGAGAGGCCGAAACCGCCTGCTAGAAGGGTGGAGTTGGATTTCATGTCTTTGATGGCCAGGTCGGCGGATGCGACGACTTTGTTGATTTCATACCGGCGGGCGCTGCTGGAGAATGTGCGGGCGAGGAATTTCTGGTGCTATTCGAAAGTTAGCAGTTGTAAATAGACGGTAAGGAAGTGTTATGTGTTTCCTTACCTTGCTGGGATCAGTCGAAAACTGCCTGGCGATGCGCAGGCAGGTCGCAAGTTGTGAAGACATGATGATCTCTGATGTATGAATCCGTCGGGTGTATCACACTATGAAAGACGCCTGTATTGACAGACAAATACAATGATAAACAGAATATGAGGAGAAGCGGGTTTTATATATACCCGCCGCAACAACCGCAACACAGCGGAAAGTGGCCGGTCCGACTCTCCGCATACCCCGGAAACCCCCCGCATTTGTATTGACAAAGCAGCTGATTGTATTATCCGGCGGATATTGTTGAAGAAGCTGTTGATTATTTCATGCTTAGATACATTCCTCTGATTCTTCTAACACTGTTTCTATATAACTTCTAGATTTCGTACTTCCAATCCTAACTACAAAGCTGTTTACGTAGATCGATCTCGGTCCGTCATTCCGCACTTGGTTGCCGACCGCACGTGCCGGTTCCGATTCGGAGTGCATATCGGAGTTTATCGTCGCCATCACTACTAACGTCTGTACCATGGAAATCGATGTAAACGGTCATAACATGATGGTATCTTCTGTTATGTACAGGCAAAACAAGACGTAACCCTCTAGCATGCAAAGAAAGCATATCATGTCATACACATATATCATGATCTCCTGGAGCATTATACAGTTCCAGAAAAAAAAAAGAAAGAAAGCTTCCCCCATATTCGTAGAACACATCCTCCAGACAAGTAAACAGCAAAACTCGAGAAGAAAGTAAGACATTTTCATGTTAAATCCACCCGGACGTAACCGTTGTTGCTGCCCTCCAGCTCATCCACTCCCTTGCGTTTCAACGGATTATTCGCATTCGTATCCATGGGAGGTGGGAAAGACATCTTCTGTTTATCTACCACTGCGCATCGTTTGTGTTAGTCTGGGTATCGGATGGCCATTTCCCTTCATTTCCATAAGCTTTCTTCTCTTGAGTTAAGGAGGGGAGATCAGCCCCCGTACCTGGTGCGCCACCGCTTGCCTCGTCATATGCTGGTGGGTCCATGTTGACGTCTCCTTCTGTTGGCTGCTGTGAAGCCATGATAGCTTCTTGCATAGCGGTATCCTGTTCTGTTTCGGGAAATGTCTGGGCATTCGACTGAGGATCGACTATTTCCCGACAGACAGGGTTGACTAATCGGTCCTTCATGGTGTCGTTGACATATACGAGGAAATATGGCGTGGATGGGTTCTGTTCTTGCCGATCCTGGAAAATCTCAGATGGGTCTTGAACTTCTGTGACTTCGCTGTCGTTGTATTTCCGCCAGACGTTATTTTTGAAGTCGTAGATGTATATCCAGTAATGCCCGAAGCTTACTGAGCCACGATGGACGAAGACGGCGTACAATCTATAAGCCAGATGTCTATAATCGGCAAACTGGCTCGATATCATTGCTTGCGTGTCTCTGATCTCTTTCTCGATGTCTGGACCGTAGTCAGCATAGCCCAAGGATAGTGGTGCACTTGTGATATTTAAACTTACGACTCAGCTCGGTTTGTGTAATCTGAGAGAGCTGTCCCAGTTCAGATGCAAGCTGTGGATTGATATCCAGTGCGTCCTGTGCAGCCTCCGGGTCTTCTTTCATCGAGTTGAGATCATCGAGCAAGTCTTTGGTGCTACTAAACAGCGTCGGCATATCAAGCCCATCGCTCTCCTGTAGCACAGGTTAGGGTTAGCAATGCATGTATGAGACAAGAGCAGTATGACATACGTTCTTGCGCAACAAGTCCGCTCGTCGAGCTTCAAGCTTCTTCAAAGATTTCTTCCACCCCCAGCACTGTTCTCTTCGTTTCAGAATCTCGGGGTGCTGGGTATCCATGTACCGATCCAGGTAGATAGTTTCTTTCAAGTCGAGATGATGAGTGGATTTGAAAGAGCTCTTCTTTACCGGGTCAAATTGCACACGCTGTACTTGTACTTGAAGTACTGGAGGTAATTTGCTGATGGCACCGTATTGTTCGGCTATGGAATTGTCGATATTCACTTTCTGGACATCGAATGCGCCGTCAATTGCCGCGTATATATCACGGGATCCGGTGGCGACGTCTACTTTGATATCGCACCACCATTCCTCTCTTGACCTGACGTTCTTCTCCGTAGAGAGATAAGATTTGGTCCGTCCGTAGAATAAGCTGCGGAATTGTAAGTAAAATATCGATAGTCTTGACAAATATTGGTACATACTCCTTGATCTGGTCGAGCTGCTCGCCATCAGATGCAATCCCAATGGGCCTGATGGCGCATTGGCTCTGGAAAAGAACGTTATTGATCACCTCCGTCACGTCTTGCTGAGCCCCGATTTCCACCTCTTCTATGAGCTGCTTTTGCGGGTCCACCTGGGGAGTAGGTCGAGGAGGTACTGGCGGAGGTTGGCTAGGCGGTGCGATTGGGCCGTCTGCTGGCCCAAGGGGAGGCATGTCGCCATTGTTAGTAGTCTCGGGTGCATCGTTTTCCGAATTTTCCATGACAACATCGGTCTGCTGGGATGCATTTTCTTGATTATCCGCGTGGACGGCCGGTACACCCTGCTTGGTGGTCTCAGAAACAAGAGTAGCGTCACTATCGCCGTCGCTTATAGGCCGTCGAGGCCTCTCTGCCTCGGCGATGCCAGGGTTCTCGCTTGGGTCTCGTTTCTCAGCTTCCTCAGTAGTAGTCTGTGGAGGCCCGAGAGGGCCCAAGATTGGCATTCCGTCGACTTCCCCGAGACCTGAAGGCCTTCCGGCGGATATTGTTGATCGGCGACGGATTGCGGCCTCGTTGGATGGGCTGATTAAAGTCAATCGCGCCAATTCTTGCCCTGGAATAACGTAAGGCCTGGAGGAGTTGATCATATCATTGAAGAGAATTCGTAGTTCTCGAAGGACTGAGTAGGAGAGTCAGTATCTGCAGTCTGTTCTTTACATGGGGCTGAAGCTTACACTTCTGAGAACGCTCCACTTCTTGTTTCTGTACTTTGCGTGATCCGACTTGCTTTTTCTCGATACCTTCATCATCCACCTCCATACGAAAGTTCTCGAAATCAAGCACCATCTCACGGAACGGAAGTACAGAGAAGTAGAACTGGAGCAAGCTGTTGAGGTAACAGGTGTTTCCAATATTCTGTAACCCAACAGGCCACTCTGATATATTCCGTCCAGGTTGTGCAGCAGCACCGGGAACCATGCTGCTCAGCAGTGGACTCTCCCTGTCCTGTGCGATGAGACACAGAGCGCGGTTATATGTCTCGGCTTGAGCTGGAGCTTCATCAATGCAGATCGTATATGCTGCCATGATTGCTCCATCGTCGATGGTCCGGTCTGGGATTTGTAGGAGACGGTAGGCATCTGCGACGTCCATCTCGCCAGCACCCGCCTCGCCGGTTTGAAGGAAGTGCTTCAGGCCTTCCGATTTTCGAGATTGGGCAATGAGATCGACAGCTCTTCGTGCAAGGTCTCTGGTTGTGGGGTTGTCATTCACCTAGTACAACTATCAGTACTGATTCAATAAGTGAAGGCGCCTGATAATGATATGATACCTTTGCCGTATACATGGTGATAATAAAATCATCGGACGTCTTGTCATCAACACCCAAGAAAACCTGGGCTTGCTCAGCATTGGAGACCCCTATTTCCATCAGTCAGTTATCATGTCTATTCTGTATTTCACTTGTAAGTCAGAACTAACTGTCCTCTGCAGCGGACTTGATGCGTTCGCTCTTCCTACTGTCTCCTATCCTCCATAACTGCGTCCGGCTTTCAGTCTCCTGGCTAGTGGAGCTCAAGAAAGCATAAAACTTTCCAATAATACTGTCTTCAGTGAGACGGATATCGTCATGGCTGAGGCCAAAGTAACGATATGCTGTGACTATATCGTCGTCGGTATACTTTCCTTCCGCATAGGCGACCTGGACAGCCTGATCGATGATTGCTCCGTCCTCCCCACCCCTGAGCTCACCGATGGCTTTCAGGCATTGAAGGTAGAGCGATGTCCTGCCCGGATCTACCGAGACTTGTCGATTGAAGGCGTCAACAATTAGGGTCGATGACATGTTCTCGACAGCTCCCAAGTCTTCGTAGTACCTGGGTAATTGGTCAGACTGATGTTCAAGATCTTGGAGCTTGAGGGTAGACAAACGGTGCAGGTGCCATGGAAAAATCGTTTGATCGTGTTGTCTTGGGGTCTATTTACAGATTAGCCATGCGCGACTGGGAAGTGAGATATGTACTCACAGGCCAAAGCTTCTAACGCGTCAAGGAGGTCATCTGACGCTGGGGAGCCAATAGGATCTACTTGGTTGCCTCTTTTTTCCGATAATGGACGCTGCTCCATAAGCGCTGCCAGCTCATGCGCAACATCATCAAGGAAAATCTTTTGTTGATCCTGGTATGGGTATTCTGCCCATGGGTTTGGCCGGGGAGGGTCCCAAAGTCCTTCAGCCTCCTTGTTTGTATTAGAACAGTGCCGCCTATCGTGGATTGTAAGGATAAGTACTTACCTTGAATGTGAACCCTAAGAATTCCAGCAAGTCTCCACATGGCCGGCCCTCAACACCAAAGCAAGCCATGAATCTCTTGTTGACGGCCGATATCGACTTACTGCGCTGGACATCACGAATGGAATTTGTGATGTATATGCGCAAGTTGGCCAGCACGCTGATAGGAGGTGGCCGAGCGATCCCCTCCATACGCTCCGGATACGCAGCAATCGCCGCGTCTGTCCGCTCCGCCAGCAAGTCCACATCGGTCAACAGTCGCACCCAATCGTCCGCGAGGACAGGGCTCAAAACACGAACGGATGTCGTCGCTGAGCACGACAGATACGAGCATTCATAGTGGAACGATTCCGCAACCTGGCCCTTGGGTGTCACCTCGACGGGCGAAACACCACTCCTCTGCCTGCCCGACTTGTATACGAAGTGATGGATGTGGCCGGAGAGGTTTTGTCCGGATTGACCGATTGCGCCAGCGTAATTCACGATGACCTGGAGATGGGTACGGCATTTGGTACCCATCGCTGAGACTCTCGAAGGTGTTCCGGTGTTCCTTCTCTGATCCGGTTGCGACAGGAATGTCTGCATTTCCTTTCGCGCATATTGATGGCGACATGCTAACGGCGAGACGAAGTCTTGTGGGCCGTTGTAGTATTCAGGGTATACTGGGGGTACGTCAGAGAGCAGATTGCGGCCGGTGCCCGGGGGATGGGCGGGATCGTAGTCTTGAACATCCTGTACAAGACGAGGGGCAGTCTTGCCTATAGCGTATTAATTTGATGAAATCAGTACAGGTCCTTGGTTGGCGACAAGCTGGCTGGAATCTGGGAAGTACATACCGGACCTCTGCAGAGATGACATCGGGAGGCTCTTATGAGCTCACAGGTTCAGAAGGCCAGGCTAGACGAACAACTGATCAAACAAACTAACGTTCATCCATAGAACCAATAAGAGCGCTTCTGGTACTATTGCAACTGGGACTGGCGTTATCAATAAGCACTGGGCATTTATACACTTCGCAGATAGCGGGGAGCTCACCACACTTAAACGGCGGTACGATAGCAGTGCTCAACACCACCACAGCGCAAGCCAATAAATGTTCAAATAATTACACGACAAGAGTTCCTTTGAGTAAAAGATATCTTTGCGCTTTGAGAGCTCGCGTCGAACTGTGCAGAGCTGTAGTTGTTTAGCGCTCTCCATGGAGCTTCATTGTAGCTCAAGGAAAGCGGTGTCCCACGGCAGAACCGCCCTTCCAAATTCCGAATCAATCACCGGACCGCCGGCCAACAACTACGAGAGCAGGCAGACCATCCACCATCCCTCCACACCCTCGACAGCCACCATGGCCGCGGAACACACAGAAACCCACTACCATCCTCACGATGCGATCGGTGCGGCAATGAAGGCGACCACCCTCACTGGTGGGGTTGGTCTCTTCGCGGCCGCCGTGCAGAACACCTTGACCAAGCAGAATGTCGGACCACTGGGAATCTTCTTCAAGAGCGGCGGCACAATCGGTATTTTCGGTATGGATACGGATCCTGTGGAAGGGGTATAATGAGGGAGTTAGGAATTGTGGCTAACGAGAATTGATTGTAGCGGCAATGGGTGGTACCTATGAGTTCGTGAAGACCGCATCGGCGAACCTGCGAGAGAAGGAAGACCACTGGAACGTGGCGATTGGAGGTTTCTTCTCTGGTGCCATTCTGGGTTTGCGAGGTGCGTACAGTCTCTGTCCTTTCTTGATATCGCGCTCTGTAACTCGGCTCTAATCATACATTCGTTACAGCCCGGACATTCCCTGCCTTGATGGGCTACGGCGCTGGCTTGGCCATTGGTATGAGCGGATTCAACTACGCTGGCGGTCTGTGGGGATACAAGAGAGACAAGGACCTCTCGGTCGACGAATTTGAGCGCCGTACACAATTGCGGAAGAACTACCGGACTCCTGGGGAACAGACTTTGGCTGAGCTGGGCGAGGGACGAGGTATATGGTCTTGATATGAGATGGTATGGAACGGTGCTAACTGGTATGATATAGGTCTCTACGGCCCTGGCTACGCGGAGAGACGGCGTGAGAGAATCAAGGAAGCATACGGCTATGACGTCCCCACGACCCAGGCACCAGCATCATGAAAAGGAACGGTTGGATGTGTTTTGTTCGGCGTGCTTTCTGTAAATTATCACCATACCAATTCGTTTGCAATAAAACCGTTTCTTTGTGGCGCTGCGGTTCAAATGGATTTTCTATAAAGTAGGGTGGAGACATGATAGGGACGTTAGAACGTCTTTAGGGATGTCCTAGCCATAACGGACCGTACTCCGTAAGCACCTTATTCTTGGTAAGTGTCCGTGTTGACAGTCAACATGTTCTACAGCGCTGGTCGAGTATGTGGTGTCGCGAGTGGCAGCCAATCAGGGACAAGGTTATCAAATCAACGAGAGCAGGACTCTTACTCCGTACATAGTCGATCAATCGCATTCCCGTCGATAGTATAGAATTCTCCAAGCATTTGCTACACTTTATGCGCAGATGCAAGGAATCATAGCTTCCTATATGTACGGAGTGTGCAGCGAGTGCCAAGGGTATGGTCTCCTTCTACATTGTCACGTGATTTTAACGTCAGTATGTGCAGTACAAAGTATTCTTGTACTCTAACTAGAGGCTCGGTACGGAATTGATATCCTGAAATACATGATTCAGACTCAATTGAGTACTGTACCTTGGTTGTGATTTGTAGGATAAGACGGCATATGGTGATTACAACACGATAGCTTCATGAATACCGGATTAGGGAACCCTGAACAAAGGGCAGAATGGTTTCTCCTCACGACAACCATGGACCCTTTTCTTCATGTATCAGCAGTCCGTCATGGACTTACCTCTGCTATGTTCGACCCCTCTAACCCCTCTTACCTCCGTGCATAATACGGACATTCTACTCGGCTTTACCCGGCCAGCCGGAAGATGCCCTGTGCATGATATAATATTAGATAATCTTCGATTCGCCACAGGAAGAAAAGAAAAAAAAAGGGGCAACTCTAATGGAATTTGATATTAACTGGTAGAATCACAGTGAACGATCTTCATGAGAGACGCGAAAGGATTGGCTGTTCGGGGCTCCATCGAAGCCATCGAGAAACGGAGAAAAGAGAGTATAAGCCACTCCCGACTCCTGAACAGGCAACGGAATTACTGAACCTGTAAGTACATGAACTCTGCCAATTAACTGATCAAACTCTCATCACTTCATCATAGAACCATCCGGGAGTCCCGTATCCTATGGAGAGACTCGTATACGGAGTATATACACATACATAGTAGTAGAAGTCATACCGTCGCATTTTTCGGGGGTCTGGTCAGGACGTCATTCAACCCGGATTCCTTGAGAATTATATACTCTCTTCCCTTTCCTGAGTACGTACTCTGTACTCGGTATTTGAAAAGTATTTTGCTCTATGAATACTCTCAATTGTCAATTGCCTCCTGATGAACATCAAATAGTCCAGTGGAGCGACTATTCCCTTGTTCTTTTCTTCTTTTTTGCTTAATTAAACTATTATAAGAAAACAGCCCCCCGCAAACAGAACTCCTAGCAGTACGAAATACTACTAGAGAAAGGGCACTATCGCTATATACGACGACTGTATGGTTCGCCTGGTAACCATCTTCCCAGGGGTTTTCTTTCCTCGATTTTTTCTCCCTTTTTTTCAGTAGTTTTTGTTTTACCCTATTTTTTTTTCTGCATTTTCTATTCTTATATTGTATCCTGCGACTTCCTATATACCCGTTCAATTCCTCTCTCCCCGTCGATCGATCGGCCTGTTCGAAACCGTCCGCACTTGCATGCAGCGAGAATACGGAGGAAGTACTCGACTACAACGACGTCCCTGGATCTTATTACAACGAACGACTTGAGATTTTTTCTGTGCATACCGACTGATACTTGCCCCTCCTCTCCTCCTCCCTCGCCCCCCCGTCCCGTGACCATGGCGATGGCCGCACGGCCACCGAGCCCCCTGGTGCAGGATGCATATGGCCCGATCCCTCAGCAGCCCAACAACAACGCTGCCAACTTCAACAACGACGGTGCTACCCATCCGGATGTTGTCGCCTTGAGTCGTGGCTATGGTTCCCGCTCTAACTCCAGACCAAATTCCTTTGTCGCCAGTAGCGCCGCTTCGAACGTGGCTCACGGTGCCCTGCTCGATCCCCCCTCCATTGCTGCCGGATCTCGTTATTACCAACCCCCATATCAGCAACACCACCACAATCCTCGGTTTCACGAGGACTTCGATGCAGCCAGTCAGCGTGGTTCCGTCGTTTTGGAAGGCCCGTCAGCTGTCCAAGCAACAGCAGCCGCCACTCCGGGCGTTCAGCGCTCCGTCTCGCAAATGTCCCAGTCCCGTTCCGCAACTCCCACTCGTACAAGTACGTTGAAAAAACGCGCTTCTCTCACCAAGAGGGGCAGTATGCGTCGCAGTGGGAGCAAGAAAAGCATGCGCGCCGGCAGTGTTCGTAGTTTGGATCGGGAGCGGTACGGCGCTGACGGCGTCGATGATATCAACAGCGCCTTTACCGTTCCGATCCCAACGGACGGTAATCCTACGGAGGCTTTGGCTAATCGCTTTCAATGTACGTTTTTTCATTTTTATTTTTCAGTTTTTCTTATCAAATCGACACTGACATCAGATAGCATGGCGCAAGATCCTGAAAGATCTAATTATCTTCTTCAAAGAAATCCAGAAATCCTACGAAATGCGCTCTAAATTGTTCCTGTCGGCTTCCAACGTCATCAACAATTCTACGATGCCTCCGTCCTTCCTCAAATCGGGCGGTATCGCCGACGCGACCGAGATCCTCCGCGATTTCCATCGACAGGGCTATCTCGAAGCGAACAAAGCCGCCGAGGTTGAAAGCGAAGTTGTCAACCAGCTGATGAGCCTCCGCAACGACCTGCACAAGAAGATCAAGGAAATCAAGGGTCTCGCCAGTGATTTTAAGAATACCGTGGAGAAGGAAGTCGATGGCACCCGCAAGTCGGTCCGGAACCTGCACGAAGCCCTGGATCTTGTCGATAGTGACCCCGCCGCGGCGTCCGGGAGAGGCGATCCGTTTATCGTTCGTCTGAATGTCGATAGGCAGATTGAGAAGCAAATCGAAGAGGAAAATTATCTGCACAGGGTATGTTCTATATTAAACTTCAATTTTCACATTGATGCGGGAAAACTAAAAGGTTCTAGGCGTACCTGAACTTGGAAAACTCCGGTCGCGAACTCGAGTCGATCGTGGTGAGCGAAATCCAAAAGGCCTACAACGCATACGCCAGCGTCCTCAAACGCGAGGCCGATGAGGCTTACGACACCGTCGAGAAATTGCGCGCGGGACCGATTGGGATGCCTCAGGATCACGAATGGAACTCGTTCATTGCCAGCACCGATGACATGGTCGATCCGCGCGTGCCTCTCCGCAACGTGGAGAACATCACCTACCCAGGCAGGGATCATCCCGCTGCTGCAGAAGTGCGATCCGGCATGTTGGAACGCAAGAGCAAGTACCTGAAGAGCTACACACCAGGCTGGTAGGTTATCTTTCCCTATGGTATTCGATGCAGTACTAACTGGTTAGGTATGTGCTGTCGCCGACTCATCTCCACGAGTTCAAGTCGGCAGATCTAGTGGCTTCGCAGACTCCCATGATGTCTTTGTACCTTCCGGAGCAGAAGCTAGGCCAGCACTCCCAGCCAAATTCGTCGTCATACAAGTTCATGCTCAAAGGACGCCAGACAGGAACCATGCACCGGGGTCACTCTTGGGTGTTCCGTGCGGAGACGCATGAGACCATGATGTCATGGTTTGAGGACATCGGAAGTTTGATCTCCAAGACCGGTGAAGCTCGCAATGCGTTTGTTCGCCGACATGTCCGGAGCATCAGCGGAAACAGCATCTCTTTCTCCGGCGGCAGTGATGCGATGGAGGATGAGGAAGACGAGGCCGACAGGACTCCGTATTCCAGTGAGGCCGCCTTAATGAACGTCGAACGACCGACCTCGCAACCCCGTCAACCTGGTGGACGCTTCCCCAGTGATGTGCACATCGATCGACATCTACAGGTGCCACTGTCCCCATCCAGTGGGGAGAGCTCTGGTGACCGGGACCTTCTGGCAGTCGTTGGATCATCCGGACCGGATCGGTCTACGTCCCCTCTGGAAGGCTATGGCAACCGTCTCTCAGCAGTATCAGACCGGGATGGGGACGCTGGCAGCACCGCTAGGTCTTCCGTTCACGGAGTAAATGACGCTTCGTCTCTGGGACCTGGTCGTGTTGAGAGGCACGACAGTTACTATGGGGACTGGATTGGACCAGCGGCCCTTGCTGCTCGTCAGCAGCAACAGGCTCAATATAAAGCATATAACCCTCCTGCTCAAAATGAGCAGGGCTTGCTTCAGCCCGATGAGAGGCGTCCTCTCTCCTCATCGGACTCGAATCTGCTCGCATCCACAGGGTCCACTCACTCCCAGGATCCTTCCTCTACGGGATTCCGGCGCCGTCGTGAGAGTGCCTCGACGGCACCCACCACGACAAATGTGACGAACGTGACAGATCACACGAGCAATACACTCCCAACGTCCATCGACGAACCCTCTATTGTCGGGACTGGCGACCCCGCCGGCCCGCACAGACGGCAGCCAACCGATGAGACCCTAAAGGAGGATCCTACATCTGCAGCAATCAAGATGGATGGCGTCTCGACTACTGACTTCCCAGTAAGGGGTATCTCACCGGGACGTTCCGCGTCGAACCAATTTGACCCCTCCATGGTAGGCGAGGAGTTGAAGCCCACCACTACCGCCGCTACCGGTACCACCGGTACGACTGGTCGCACGAAGGGTAGTGTGTCAACACTGGAATTGAAGATCCCAGGACATTACCCTCCCCATGTGGCCGCATAAACCAGTTTGTTTTGAGGTCTGAATGTTATATACGAGCATTCCCACCCTAGCATTCTGGATTATATATCACCTTTTCGGCCTTTGTGTGCGGGGGACCTGGCCAGTCCCTCTAGATTTCCCTTTTGATTTTTTGCCTTTTTTTTTTTTTGTTCCTTGTATTCATATTTTGTAACGTTTTTCTTTTGTTGTTTCCTTTGTTAGCATCTCCTTTGTCATTTTGACATGACATGTTATGCTATGTTTACGGTTACGGTTTGATTTGATCTTTTGATCTTTTGATCTTTTGATCTTTTGATATGGTAGGGTGTGGTCTGGAGTTTAGGTATTCCTTTTTTTTTTCTTTTTCTTTTTGTGTTGTTGGTGTACTACTTGGGACGGACGGTTCTGTTTTTGTCGTATATGGGATACCCAAACCCAATTTGTTGTTTGTCTGTTGTATGTGTGTGCGTGTCTGGAAGCTCAGTTGGGAGGAACAGAAACTGGGAAACTGCCATAGGATTTATATATCCCCCTGTGATGCTGGGGCGGTATGAAATAAAGATTCATGATTATACGTCGATCGTACTGGTTATCCCATGTATTCTACAAAATACCAATAGTACGAAGTAACTTTGTCCAAGCTCAACTTTCTCACCTCCAGCTGAATCGTAGTAGAGCTTAGGCAACAGCCCGAGGCCAATCATTATAATACTCATCCACCGTCTCATATGACCCGTAGTTCACCCTCTCACCTCGATCATTCCCAGGCAGGGGAATTCCATTTCTCACACGACTAACCAGGTCCTGCACCATGTTAACACCCACCCCTCCCTATCTCCATATCTCAAGGAACAGAAAACATACCGGATTATAGATGAAAGGCCTCCCAAATGCCACTAAATCCACAACCCCTTCCCTAACAACCCTCTCCGCCTCAACACTATACTCATGATTCACCATCAACATCGTCTTACTACCGGGATATTTGATCAACCCCCCGAACTGCTGTACCAGTTCATAAACAACCGGTAACTCCAATCCCTCAGGTCTAGGGCTGGGCTTGAAGTATTCATCCGTCCCCTCACGACTAACATCACACCCCCGTCCTGAGAGATTAATAAATCCCACCTCTCGGGCCATGATCTGGTTAATGTAGTAGATGTATGTCTCTGTAATTTCTTTGAAAGAAGCAGCAGAGTCGTTGTAGTCGTCCGACGGGCAGAGTTTCACGCCTACGGACTGGGTACCGAAGAAGGAAATCATGGCGTCGAGGTACGGCGAGAGGGAAGCGGGTGCGGTTTTCGATGGAGCCGCCGTATTCGTCGATGCGGTTGTTGGAATGGCTGGGCACTTGTGAGTAGGGTGCTGCGCATCGGTAGTGGAGGCCGCTTACGAGCAGAGGAAGTTGTGGAGGAGGTATCCTCTACAACGACCAGTTAGTATTGTTGACGTCCATCGTTGAAATGAAGTGAGTTACCCCTGCGCTAGTAGCTCAACACCATCAAACCAAGCTTCCTTTAGCCAAAGCCACCGAGTGACGGCATTGTTCGACGATAACTTGCGGATCTTCGATCTCGGCGATATTCTCGGTGTAGCCCTAACCAGTCAGTCCCTCCCCTCACCTGCCAACAACGAACCAAAAAAAAAAAGAAAAAATAAGAAAAAGACCCCACGGGAAGCCTCTCCAACGTCCGGACCTTCCCACCCTTAGTCTTTATCTTCGACGGCGCCAGAACCGGATACCCAATTTTCTTAAGCATAGGCATATTCTCATTCTGAATACGACCAATCCAACAAACCATCAGCACTTTCAATTCACCTATATCATACGAACATTAACATCAAAGTCAAGGAAAGAAAAACACCAGGGTGGCACGGCTGAAATAAAATCCTCCCCCCAACCCCATGCACCCCATCCGTAACCTTCCTCCAAGCCTCCACATGACTCTTGTCGAACATAACGGCGCATGCGGCCACTCCGCCCATTCAGATACACAAATGTTACCTCTGCGACAATCAGTCCCGCGCCATCGCACGCTCTGTCTGTATAGTGGTGGATACTTGCGAGGGTGGGTTTGTTGGCGTCGGTGCAGCGGTTGCGGGTTAGGGAGGCCATACAGATGCGGTTGCGGAGGGAGAGGGGGTCTAAGGTTGTTGGGTGGAGGAGTGCTGGGCTTGTCATGGTGAGGGCTGATGGATGAAAGTGGGTGAAGTAGGTTGGCGAGTTGAGATTGATTGCGGGTTGAAATTCATCTTACAGAATGATATCGATCTAGGACGTTTCTGTTTCTTTTATGGGAAGATAGTAGCATCTTCGCGCGGAAATAGCCGGAGATATTCATCGATGTCAGAGTGGAATACATTTTCCTCTTGCCCTATGCTGAATATGGAAGGAAAATGACCAGATTAAGAATGATTAACAAGACATGCCAGGGCTGACAACAGCGTAGAATCTCGAGATAATCTCAACTACAGTTTGCTGCAGAGCCTTGCAGATTGCTACGGTTATGTTTTTACTAGCACTTGTCTACAGGGATCATTTTCTCGGAGATAGCAGATGGAGTCAATTATCAGATCGATAAATACAAGCAAACGAGCAGAATAAAGTGGTCAGAAATCATCAATTCCTGTCATTTTCCCATAAAACATGGTAACTAGTGGACGAAACAAGGAGGATATTAGAAAGCAAAGATAAAAAGACAAACCAAGAATACCTCCATAAAATCACAATCTCAGGGTAATATCATCTCAACTTTTCGAAATCGACCGATTGTCGCCAGGAAAAGTAGACCGTAATAATTTCCTATTATTACATGATCTGATCCTGAGTGATTCCAGAAGGAGGCTGGAAGTCACTGTCCATGGCGTCAGGCTCACCAGGGCCCGCGTTCATGTACTTGACAAAAGTGATGCCCAGAGGACGACCACCGTACTGGTAGCCAGTGAACTTGGCGATGGAAGTTTCGGCAGTCTCCGGACTGTCAAACTGGACAACACCAGTGCCACGAGAACGGCCATTAGGCTCGTACTGAATCTCGGCACGGTCGACCTTTCCGATGGTCGAGAACAGATCCACAAGATCTTCGTTGCAGGTGGACCAGGGCAGCTAAAGTCACATGGAGGTCAGTGCTGTCCGTGTTGGACTGTGGAATATAAACTTACGTTGCGCACATAGATGACGGCAGACCGGTCTCCACCGGACGTAGCAAAGTCAGTGAACGGGTTCGGGGGCACTGCGGAAACGGGCTCGAAGCCCGGTCCTCCCGGTCCTCCCGGTCCTCCAAAGCCACCAGGGCCACCGCTGTAGCCGCCGCGGAAACCACCGCCAAATCCACCGCGGCCACCAAAGCCGCCGCCACGACCACCAAAGCCACCACGGCCACCGAAGCCACCGCCGAAACCACCGCGGCCGCCGAAGCCAGGGGGGCCACCGGCAAATCTGTCCTCACGGACCTCCAACATCCGGCCCTGCCAGTCGTAGCCGTTGAACTGCTGAATGGCATTGCGCGCATCGTCTGGCGATTCAAAGGCGACAATTCCAGAGCCCTTGGGACGACCAGTGGGATCGGTGTGGACATCGGCGCGGATGACGGTACCTTGCTGAGCTGTCGCGGAGTTAACCTGAAATACCTCGGAAACTTCCGATGAATTAGTACTTACCAGCTTGGCGGAAGAGATCCTTCAGATCTTGCCAGCCAACGTTGAACGGAAGCTACAAAATGTCAACATCACGGGGCTTTGAGATTCTGCCATATGGGACAGGAAACCAACGTTGTTCACGTAGAGCTGTCTGCCAGCAGCGCCGGCACCGAAGCCACCACCGCCGAAGCCACCTCCAAAGCCGCCCCGGCCGGCGCCAAATTCACCGCGAGGGGGGCCACCAGTGAAGCGGGGCTCAGCTTCACGGTCCTTCACTAAAGTTAGTAACTTAAATCCCCACCTCAGGAAAGGGGGGAAAAATACCTCGCGAACGTAGACGAGACGACCCATAAGGTTTTGGTTGCTGAGCGTGTTGACAGCATTCTGCGCTTGGTCCCTTGTTGCGTATTCCACAATCCTGTTCCAGTATCAGTTTTTCGCTCATGTAGGCTGAAATCAAGAAATACATACCCGCATCCCTACAAGTATCCGAAAGGCCAGAACCCATCCCGTCAACCCATACAGTCCATCAAAGGGTAAACCAATAACAAAAGAAAAGAAAACCAGCCACGCTACACATTGGCGCCCACCTTCGACATTCCATTGGGAAGTAGTAAGACATCGGCAAAGAGAACCTCTCCAGCTGTAAGGACGAAAGGCGGAAACAAATCCCCCCCTCCAAGTCAGCCAGTCAATTCCAAATCCAACCGGGAAGGTGAAACGGTTATGGGGCGGTTGTCGCGATGAGGCAGTGATTGTAGTATGGTAAAGATGATGGACGATAGTAAAGATAATGACCCTTGCTCACCCTGTCTCATAAAATCTTTCAGATGATGCCACTTGACATCGTAGGACAGATTGCCGACATAGACCCGACGGTCTTGCTGGGACGATTCGCGAACGTTCTGCATCATTTGCTCTTTGGCGACAACTCGTTCTTCAAAAGGTCTAGGAGGACCGTAACTAGCACGACCACCGGCAGAAGCAGCACCGGAAGGACTTAGAGGCGAACGGGAGCGGCGATCAGTACGGTAGTCGTCACGGCTGCGCGAACGACTGCGGGGCGAGTATGAGCGACGGCTCCGTCGGGGACTCCGGGAACGACGACGAGGGGAACGAGATCTCTCGCGCTGAGGGGGGTAGTCAGTAACCAAATCGCGCATGGACTGGCCTAGAAAAGAAGACAAAGTGATACACTTAAGAAGTGTGTGAAACGGGAGGTGGAGTGAGAGAAGAGAGAGAGAGAGGGAGGTACGGAGGAGTTAGTATAACCGGAAATGGGGAAATTGGGAAGTGCGGTTCCGACGGAGGGGGTCTTGGTCAGGTGACACGGCTGGACTGCGACGGAAAGAAGAGAGGACTCCGTAGTGTGTTATGAGGGTAGAGGGTACAACAGGGTCAAACATCAGAAGCGAAGAGGACCCCGGGGACAGGACCACAATATATATAAGTCAAAATACACACACAAAACACGACTCTCAACCACACAAAGTACAGTATGTATGTGTGTCTGTATAGCTGATGTGATTGATGACTCGGAGAACCGCGTCCGGAATGTACCGAGTATGGGGGGATATAAACAGCAGCGCAAAAGGAATGCTGTGAAACGAAAGATTTCCACTTACTTGATAGGGACGGTAAACGTCGGCTGGAGGAGAAGCTGAAGTGTAAGCCGGGTTACGTTAAAAAAAAGTTAAGAACAAGAAAAAAGGTAGAGGGAAGGGAGGAAGAGGGACAAAAAGAGGGGAAAAGGAGAAAAGCAAAAAGAGGAGAACACGGCGAGCTGAAAATGAGTAAAAAAAGACTGATTGGCGAGCAGTGGTGATAGTGGTGATAGTGACAGGGTGCAGCAGAGCCCAGCATATAATAGGAGCTATTAACCAGGGAAGAAAAACCCACCCATGATGAGACAAGAAGTAGTAGTACTTGGTAGACCAGAGTAGAGTAAGTCGTAGGAAGATGGTTGGCTGTCTCTACTCTATTCTACCCAATCGTTGATAAATGAGAAAAGAGAAAAGAAGTAGTGAGTGGAAAGAAGAAAATGAGGGAAAAACAACGACGCGACAAGACACCCACGGGCATGCGCTCTAAACCACGCACGGTTGGGGGAGGCGGGAGCTGGTAGCTGTACTCTGTAGGGTAGCTAGAAATGCCAAGTTCAGAAGACAACAACAGGCCTAAAAGAAAGGGAAAAGAGCTTGAAAATCGTAGGGAAAAGACAGGAAACAGTCACTGATTGCGCTTATCTGATTGGTCATATCAGTTGAATGTGTGCCTGAGGCAGTAACAGCCTGAGGCAGTAACAGTGTCAAACAAACAACCATCGTTTGTATTCACCAGAGACAGAATTGAAATCCAATAGCAATTATTCTCAAAATAAGCACCGTATGCCCTGAGTAGTGCCAAACAACACCATCGCTTGTGTACATTCAACTCTGGCCTTGGCTCCGCTCCGGCCAAATTCTACCTCCGGACTCACCATCACCACCACTACCACCTACTACACGCAACTCATACAACGACAATGGCGCAACCATTCCTACTCTCCCTTCCCCGTCGGGGACTTACACCCTCCCCCCGTCTCAGCCTCACCTCCCCATCCAGAACCATCGCCTCGTGCTCCCGCTTCACTCCGACAAGACCGCAACACCACTACCAACCACACCAACCACAACAACCACAACTTCTCCAAAGAAACTACCACTCCGAAAACCATCCCTCCACACCCCCACAAGAAAACGAATACTCCAACTCCCAACTCACCATCCTCTCCGCCGCACTCGCCCATGTTCCCCGCCACGGCTTCTCCCGCGATGCTCTGATCCTAGGCGCGCGCGACTCCGGATTCCTCGATGTCTCGGTGCAACTCTTACCGCGCGGAGAATTTGATCTTGTGCTGTTTTGGTTAGCGAGTAGGCGGGGGTTGTTGAGAGATGTTGCCGAGAAGTTGAAGGGGAAGGAGATGGGGGTGGAGAAGAAGGTGAGGTGTCTGGTTATGGAGAGGTTGAGGATGAATGAAATGGTTAAGACGGAGTGGCAGGGTGTAAGTTCTTGTCCATCATTCTCATATAATAAATCGGTTATCGGTTGTGGGGAGGTGGTGCTAACTGATATATTATGTAGGCGCTGGCACTTATGTCCCTCGCTGGAAATATCCCCCTCTCCCTCTCCGAACTTCACGCCCTCTCGTCTGATATCTTGAACCTTTCCGGTGATACCTCTGTCGATGCCTCGTGGTACACGAAGCGAATGTCCTTGGCCGCCATCTACGCCAGCGCAGAGGTCTACATGACCCGCGATCAAAGCCCGAACCTTGCCGAGACGGAGGAGTTTGTTAGCCGGCGCTTCGAGGACAATGCTGCGATTGGCGAGAAGTTGAGCAGTGCTAAGCAGTGTCTTGGCTTTATGGGATCTACTGCTGTTGGGTTGGGGAGGAGTTGGGGTCTGAAGATTTAACTATGTCCAAGTTGTATTGATATGGAGATGTGTATATTACAGATTTATGATAGCTTTTTACATATTTATACAGAGCGCCTCTTCTGTACACGCGCTTCCAACCGACTCACCCATCCCTCCGGTCCAAGCAAGTCCCTAACTGCCCGCCGATTTGGCGCCATATCCCACCACGGCTCTCGAGTCCGGACCTTACCCCCCTCTTCAACTTGGCGACGACGATACCAATGCTCTTTAAGGTCCCGATCCCGCTGGCGCAAGATTTCCTTTAGAATATGGCATGTTCTTTCGTTTGCATCCACACCGATCACTTCCATCTCCTGTAATAGCGAAGTCACCCCGGCCAGATCATTCATACCCTGCCAGTAGAAGGTGATCAACTCGTTGTACAGACCCGTAGACGTACCCAGGACTGCAGACGCACGGCCATGCGATTTAATCGTTGACCGGAATTGGCCAATGAGTTGCGACTTGGGGTAGTGCTGGTTTAGCAGACGGAAAGCAACGAGAAGCATCTTAGGGTACAGCGAAACCACGACCGGCTCAACAGGAACCGACGGCGGAATCTCCAAAGTCGGCTGCTCCTGCTCTTGCTGAGAGTGTCGCTTCCTCTGCCCAGAAACAGTATTCGGTCCAATATGCTCCAACATCGAGAAGATGCGCGCCTTGCAAACATCCCAGATCCCAATATCCCCCTTATCATCACTAACCGCCTCCCTCAGCATATTCTCAATCTTCTTTGCTTCCCTCTTCACGATAATCCTAACCGCCCGCTGCATGGGAACCTGCTTCCCCTCCTCACCCAGTATCGCAGAGATATCAACCACCGTCTCTCCACCTTCGCCAAGGGTCATCTCAGCCCACATTTCATCCTCCTCATCGCCTTCCTCTTCTGCATGGACCGAGCGACGTCGTAGCTGTCTCCGTTCACCACCGCGCTTATCCTTCCCCCGCACTTCCGCGAGCACCGATTCGAAAATCTCAGAGAGCTGGGACATCTCGTCACCGCGGCTATTACCACTCTCGGGTTTCTTCTTTAGGCCCTGGGATGCTGCGAATGCGGGATATGGCTCTGATTTTTGGAGCTCTCCTAGCAACTCTCCGAAAGCCTTCCTCTCGCTGCGGGTCATTGCGACCTTTCGCTTTTTCGATGCGTCCCGGCTCGAGGATAGTCGTGATGCTGCATGTTTTTGGAGGAAGGATGGCCGTGGTGCTCGTTCGGTACTCGTAGTCGTCGATGAGGGCGAGGTGCTGGAGGGGTTTGAGGTCTCCTCGTCCAGGCCGTCAGCTGTCGTGGAGTATGACGTGCGGAGAGTCGGAGCTGCAAGGGTGCGTGTTTGGTAGAGGAATGGGGTAATTGAACTGTGCCGGGCTGCTAGCAGCCATTTGCGCGAGGTGGCCATGTTGTTTAACGAAACCTGGCCTTGTGTAGGCGTAGTCGTTGTATTTGTTTGGATTGTGAGCTAGTGGAAAAAATTTCGGGAGGTTGAATGACCGCCGACATTGTCAGGACTCAACCAGGACAAACTGACACCAGCATAGAAGATCATAGAAGGGAAGTCAAAGCCAGACTTTACCATAGAAATTCCAAAGATACACTATCTAGTACTATCTACTACTTCCATTCACCTTTGTAGAACAACGGCTTAATGATTCACGTGACACCGCGACGGCGTGCACGCGTTTCTCCCGCGACCAAAATGCGACTCAATTGACACCGTCACTCACAGTAGTACAGGAAAAGCCCCAACAAGGACCGCCAAAATGCCCGCCGAAGAACTCTCCGAGTTCGAAAAGCAACGCCTAGCCAACATCGCCGAACGCGACCAACTCCTCAAAAAACTGAAACAAGAAGCCCAATCCTCCGGCCTCGCCCTCCCACCACCACCACGCCCAACAGCCAAAAAGCCACCGACAGACTCTTCCAGACCGAAAAAGAAGCCCGCACCCAGAAAACCAGTCGCCCAAGATGACCCTGCCCCGCGTCGTGTATCCTCCCGCCTGCGCGGAATCGCCGCAGACAGCGAAGTCGCGAAGCGCAAGGCGGACGAGCAGCAGGAGGCGTTGATGGAGGCGGAGCGGGCGAAGAAGGTGCGTAAGTCGGATGCGTTTTCGTTTAATGAGATGGTTGTTTCGGGGCAGAAGCTTAGCCTTGGTGGGGAAGGGTTGATTGGGGTGGATGTTGTGACGAAGGGGGTTGCGAAGCCGTATGAGCGGACGTTTGGGGATGAGGATATCAAGATGACGACGGATGAGGATTTGAAGGCGTTGAGGGAGGAGATGAGTGGGTTGCAGTTGTGGGAGGCTTGGGAGCCGAATCGTATGCTTTCTTGTCCCGATATACCCATATGCGCAAGCTAATGATGTGCAGGCATCAAGTTAACTCCCGAGCGAATCTACACGATGACCTTCCACCCCTCAGAAACAAAGCCATTGATCTTCGCAGGAGACAAAATGGGTCACCTTGGTGTCCTCGACGCATCCCAGGAAAAGCCCGTCTCCGTCAAAAACGAAGACGACGAGGACGCAGAAGATGACCCAGACCCTATCCTGACAACTCTCAAACCACACACCCGCACCATCAGCTCCATGACCATTCATCCTGCCAAACCAACTCACCTCTACACGGCAAGCTACGACAGCTCCATTCGCGAAATGGACCTGGAAAAGACCACATCTGTTGAGAAATACGCCCCGACATCCCTAGCAGACGACCTCCCTCTCTCCGGCATCGACATGGCCCCCGACGACCCTAACACTGTCTACTGGACCTCCCTCGAAGGCGCCTTTGGTCGACATGACATGCGCGCGCCTCCGCCCTCATCAACAGAGGTCGTGGAGTCATGGCAGCTGTCTGAGAAGAAAATTGGAGGATTCTCGCTCTATCCAACGCACCCACATTACTTCGCCACGGCGAGTTTAGATCGGACAATGAAGCTATGGGACCTCAGGAAGCTCTCGCGCGATGAACCCGTCCCTGTCGGTGAACATGTCAGCCGATTGTCTGTTTCGCATGCAGCGTTCAATTCTGCAGGTCAGGTTGCTACCTCATCGTATGATGATAGTCTTAAGATCTACGACCTGGCAGCGCAGGGCATTAACACCTGGCCAGAAGGCCATGGCAAGACCCTTTCAGACGAGCAAATGAAACCAGATACTGTCGTTCGTCATAACTGCCAGACTGGTCGTTGGGTTACTATGTATGTCCCCTACTAACACTACTTAGCCCTACCCTCTTTTCTAACAGTATGCAGTCTCCGCCCTCAATGGCAACAAAACCCGCAATCCCCTATCCAGCGTTTCTGCATCGGAAATATGAACCGCTTCGTCGACGTCTACAGTTCCTCGGGTGACCAGCTCGCCCAGCTGGATGGCGAGGGCATCACTGCCGTCCCGGCTGTGTCTGTCTTCCACCCAAGCAAGAACTGGATTGTTGGAGGGACGGCGAGTGGGAAGGTTTGTTTGTGGATGTAATGATTTTGTTTTCTTTTGAGTTGGGTCTATTTACTATCTTTATTGTTAAGTTATATTGGACGCGAGTTATATGGAAAATGTAGGAAGGATGCTTGTATAATCTAGCAGCTCCCAGGGGAGACCGAATTTAAATTCTTGGAACATCTTTTTATCTTCCCAAAACAGCAACCAGTATTCAGGGCAGGGTATCAACACCATGGAAAATGCTTTCCCGCAATAATCAAAAAAGAGAAGAGAAGAGAAAGATACACAAAAGGCAAACGAAAAGACATCAAATCATAAACACATTGTTTGCGACAGCAGGTGACAGACAGGCAGGCAAGAAATCGAGGGAGGATATACAACAGAAAACGGTCCACAAAAAAAAAAAAAAAACTGTCTTGTTATACAGAACTGTCCGCTGGAAAATATGTACCGATTAGGAAGAAAAACGCATGCCACCCTTTGCTTTCAGTGAAGAAATAAAACGAAGAAACAAGAAACGAAAAAGTCATGGCACCGTATATATCGATCATGACCGTGAAATAGCGAACTCCTGTACAGAAATTATATAAGATTCCCCCCCCCCCCCCCCACAAGAAAAAGAGGTTATTAAGATTCATTTCGGACTTCCTCGCGAGGCTGGTGTTGGGAGTGATCCCGCTCTTTGGCTTTGCGCCGCGGAAATTCAAAGAGACCCCGGTATCTGCCCGATGACTCTCTGGAGACGCTGGACCGACGGCCGCTCCTGGTAGTGATCTCCGGGGAGTCAAGGGAAAAGGTAGATGAGTTTTTAGAGCTTGAAGCACTGTCCCGCGCCTCAGACCAACGGGGAATGGTAAATGGCACTCGGGATGCATCCCAGGTTGCGGATGAGGAGCTGGGAGGGGTTTCATCGTCCACCTGCTGCTGTTGCTGTTCATAATCGGTCGACCGACGTGGAAGATAAGGGCGCGCGAAGTATCCGATTGAATTCCGGTGGTTATTCGTGACGGTTGCGGAAGAAGCCAGGGCCGAGTCGGCCGCTGGAGTGGCCGGCATGCTCGAGTTGGCGTCGTCGTAAAAGGTCGCACTACGTTCCATCAACTCTACCAATTCTTCCCATTTGACCACGAGGTTGCCATTAGGCCGTTCTGCTTCCTCGGCCCTGTCCAAGCATTCCCTGGTTCGTTGGTGAAGACGTATTGCTGTTTCGTGGAAGTTTTGGAGCACAGGGTCAATTTCCTCTAATTCAGCCAATCGGGGCGGCGCGACTTCAAGCCAAATCCTAACCAGGTTGGAGAAGCTCCGGGCATGATCGAGCAAGAAAGGGAGACTAGGGAAGCCTTCGCGTGAGGTAGGAGGCAATCGGCCAAGAATTTGGATCGGGGTCGCGTAGGACGGGGTAACAATCGGAGCCGGGCGGTCAGCGGGTATTGCGCAGATCGAATCCACGAACTCTTTAAACTCAACACGATTGCTGATCAAGAAACGGTTCATCGGCTCCATCCATGGTTCTTTGCTGCCAAACGTAGTCATGTTGGCCAGGCCTTGCAAAGCCTTAGCAATCAAAGTCAATGTACGCTGGGCACGAGGACGAGGGTGATCTGTGATCCTTTATTAGCAGTGACCCTCATACCGAAAAGACGAATGCATTGACATACCCTTGAGCAAGCCAAACAGCTTAGGATTTAGAATGGCAGGACAAAAGAACCGCAGAAAGAGAAAGCCGGAGACACTGCTGTACGTGACCGATCGAAGGAAATCACCATAACGGTCCTCCGCACAGGCTCTGATATGCCGGAATATGAGCCTGAGCTCAGGTGGGCACCGCGAAGCAGAACTAGCAATGGCTTTCCAGACGCCCGTCGTAAGAGATATCAAATGATTCCAATTCCGTTCGAGATCATCAGACCGGTGGACACGAGATGGGTCAACCTCACACTCAGGATTCTCTTCATCGATGCTGCGTAGCCGATCTCCAATCGTCTCATCTAGGTAGTCCTTCCCAAGCCGCCGCATATGAAAATCGAGCGCCTTCGTTAGAATCGAGTTCCCGCGGAAGAGTAGATTGGCTTCCACTGTAGCAGTCCTTCCGAGATCCCGGACCAGGAATTCTCTTTCCTGGTTAGATTCCCTGGCATCATTAGATTGGATGCGTGTGGTGTACCGCAAGCGATTGACGGTTGATTCTTTATGAACCCCATCAATCTCGTCCTCCACTAGCGCCGAAATCCATTCCACCGCCTGGCCTGACACCTGAAAGATGTTGAGAAGTGTTTCGGACAGCTGGTTCAATTCCGATGATATGATCTGCGCCATATTGACTGTGAGACCATTGGTAAACGAGTGAAGGAGTTCTGACATCTGCTCATACTCTTGAGACATGAGCACGACAGTCTCCTCCATCCGAGCTCGCATCAGCATCTCGCCTACTGGCTGGTCTTTGTCGTCCAGAATTGGCCACCATTTCTCTGTTTCCACGCCTGGCTCCAAGTCATCTAGCCGCAGTTCCACCCTTCCATAGGTTAGATCGTGCGCGCAAACCTCAACATCATCCAAGGGTATCGTGCTGATATCGCGGCTTTGGCTTATCAAATATGTCCCATGAGCGATGAGAGTCCAATCTTTCTGGGCTGGATTAAGCGTCTTGACTAGAAGGGAGGCTTGGGACAGCACCGGGGGAAGGTCGTGAAAAATGAAATCCTCTCTCCAGAATGGATTGGCGGTGCGGTACTTGACGGCGGTTTTGGCCCGAATCTCGCCGTCCAGCGTGACTTCGGTATAATAATCGCCCTCAGCGGACCTGACGGTGGTCGAGTGCCCATGTGACCTAGATTGTTTTCGGCCCTTTTGGGGCGTGTCTTCTCTCGTCCGGAACAGCTTGGCTTCTGTAACCTTGACCGTGAGGCTTCGCTCAATGCGAAACATGTCCGCCGTAGACGCCGTAGCTGCCGGTGGTGTTGGCGCTGGTTGGAGGTTGACAGGCCTTAGATCGTCCTCTAAGGATGACTCAGGGCCATAGAGCTCAGGAACAGTAAAAGCCCGCAGAAGAACAAACCAAACTTCAAAGAGCACCCGACTCTCCAAGGAGAGATAGATCGGACGGATCTGGGATGGATCAATATTCGCATGCGCCGCATATTGGGGGTAAATGGCAATGCAAAATTCATCCTCGAGAACCGACGCGTTGAGTTGTTGTACAGCACAGCGGGACAATTGAGAGAGTTGGACAGAATTTAGGAGCGACACATCCGACTCAGTGAACAGTTTGAAATGGCCATTCTCCTGCAGCGTACAACTGACCCTCTGCCAGGAGGACTTTAAAGTCCGTTGCTGCCGGGACGACGAGATCTGGCGACTCGAAGCAGGTCGTGCTCCCGACGCGGTTGGCTTGTCCCAGAGAAGCATCTTCCCAACCTTAATGATAGCCGCATCCTTTTGCACGGTGCCTTCAGAATTGCGCCGATGGCGGTCGGGATAACGGCGTTCCCCTATTGTTACCGGCTGGGGCTTGGTCATCTTGTTCCGCACACCCCTTGGCCGAATGGGCTGCCAACAAAGCAATGCGGCGAGCCATGAATCAAATGTTTCGCTGACATGAGGTCGCAGTTGAACTCCCAGGCCCGACGTAAAAGTGGACACAGTTAGATAATTGTTTTGGAAGTCCGGATCGTACAGGGTCCGCACCCGACAGCCACGTAAATCGGGAATCAAGGTCTTCGTCAATGCGGGTTCTCCTTTAGCCTGGTAGATTAGGTATACCAAACTCCCTGTAGCCACGTTGATGGCGCATACTCCAGATGTCCATGCGGTCTGATTGGAAGTTCGGAAGGAGAGGACGCCATGCATGCGTCCACTGGTAGTCTTCATGAGGTGTAGGATCTTTGCAGAATCGGAATTGGAGATTGGGGAGGTTAATGATGATGCATTAAGAGAATTCAAGCCAGTGAGCACACCAGGCGGCCTACCCGGCCGTGGCCGCTCGCCGAAAGAACTGGGTGAATATGTGGCGGGGGAGCTCATGGTGCTGGGTTGCTCGTCTGGAGTCCTGACCTGAGAGCCGGAGGTGTGAAAAGATCCAAAGCGGCGCCAAGGGAGCATTGTATTATTTGAGGGCACTTCCGTCCGCTCCTCGTTGGTCGTCGTTGTCCGTGATCGTATGCGGCCGTTCATGGCATTGGACGCTTCAGCTTCATCCCCTACCGAGTGAGGGTATTGATGTTCTCGGCGGTCACCATCAACGGTTCTGACTCTGTGTGTCGCGCGAGGAGAAGGAACACTGCTACCTGGGACGTAATCGGCATCGGGCAAGGGAAATTGCTTGTCAGTGTCAGATTCCGGCGTTACGGCGCGGATGCCTGTGCCCTTGAAGCTTTCGGGATGATAAACCATGCCACGGCGGTCTTTCGAGGATGACTTCTTGCTGGAACGCCGTTCAACGGCGTGACTATATATCCCTCCTTGGTGAGTCGAGCTCCGTTTTGTCCCATGTTGATTTTCCGATTCCATCTTGTCTGGTTTGAAATGACGAAAAAGGAAAAAAAGAGAGAAAGGTGGAGCGGAGAGAGCCCTTGTTATCTTCTATGCACACAACCTAGGTAGCGGTAGTCGAAAAGACTCGCTATGGAAGGTCGCACAAAATGCAAAGTGCCGCAACACAGTGCCTTTTAATCTCCTCTCAGCCTCTTGTTGGGCTTGTATGTGCGTATGCGTCTCGCGCCTGCTCACTCTCACTTTTTTCGCTTCTCTTTTCTTTTTCTCCCTTTCCTGGTCACCCGACTCGTTGGGAAGAATGTTACCCTGCAGCCCGTTTACACCAAGGTTATATTGCGCAACCTTCCTCGAACAATTGGAGTCCCCTGTCGATCCAGTGAGAAACTGGCTGAACGCATGGAGTCCGGAAAGAGAAAGAGAGAGGAGAATCGGATTGCACGTCAATTTTCGGCGCGTCGCAAGAAAGGTAGTGACCGGAAGTAGTTGAGGACGGACGCGATCCACGAATGGTCGGTCAATTCAGGACGACGATTATCGATCGAAAGGTAGGTCTAACGGGAGGCAAAAGAAAAACGCACGCGGCGCTAGAGGGTATCACAAGAGTCCAACAATCCTCCAACAGCCAGTCGACCGGAAAAGTGTTGATGCTAGAAAACCATTGTCTATGATGTTAGCCTCAGGCAGGGAGAGGGGGGTGGAAGTCGTGATAGTAGCCCGGAATACGAATCAGGGAGGTGGAGGGAAAATGACGGAGAGGAGCACAGAATTAGATACAGGGAGGAAGAATATACAGAAAGGAGAGGAAAAAAGTAAGTGAGGAACAGCGAGGGAGTTGTTGTTGGGGGGGGGGGGGGGGGGGGGAAGGAAGTAAGAGAGAGAGCGGAAGTGAGAGAAGACGAAGAACGGGTTTCCACGCAGCCAAGCGAGAGGATCTGAACGGGCGTCCAGGAGGCCGGCCGGCCGAACAATGGGGGAAGGGGGTGGGAAATGACAGACAGCAAGAGAAAGAAACCCACCGGCATCAGTTTATTATTTATTTTTCTTATTCTCTATTCCATATTTTCTTTTCTTACCGTTGGGATTCAACCCGAGTAGAGCAATTTGTAAAGCACTGTGTGTGGTGAAGAGAGGGAAGATATGGACGACGTTGTTTCCTGTCTGACCAGCTGGCGGAATATTAAGCGAGAGAAAAAAAGGAAGAATATCACTACCGTAGAGGAATCCAGATACTGAAAAGAGAATCAAATGATAGCAATGGAGAATTGCTCTATTCTTCACGCTAGGTACTATGTGTGATCTTCTCCCCGAACGGGTAATACCCCCAACCAAGAAAGAACACAATTCATCTGTCTACGGGAATTTGGTTGATACGGGGAGGATTGGACCATTCAAATTGTGGAATTGAATCAATTGGATTGTGGGATTGTGATAAGACCACCTTTGCCACAGGAACAGGTCCTTTCAATAATGAAAAAATTCTCCGTCCATCTAAACTACTGACTGGGTTGCGCACCGGCAAACTCTCGGGGGATGTGCGCTCGACAGGTCTGCTTATGCTTAGTCCATGATGTCGATACGAGATAATCATGACGAAGAAATCACAGTTAATGATGATAATCTTCGACGGTTCGTTCCACCAAACGATGTTCCATGGCTCTGGATATGAGTGTTTCCAGTACTCTAATCATACTTATCTGTTCTCTTGTTGTCCACATACGGAGTACCAATTCAGAAATCACCGAGAGTGGGACGGATAATCATTCATGTTGCTTTTTTCTTTTTTTTTTTTCGCTTAATATGGACGAGAGGTTTGAGCAGAAACAGTTTAGCAGCTACGTATGCAGTTAATCTCACGGACAAATGGATCGAACTGTGGTTCTCAATTATAGCCATAGCGACTACTCGAGTAGGCGTAGTCCGAAGTAGACTGATGTGGACAAGAACATGGTGTCTCTATCTCTCTCACTTTTTTCTATGAAGTCATCATATTAGTCCTGTTATAGCCCACCATTCGGTTCCTGTATATCCTACGTACTAGATATGTACACAATGAAATCCTCCGCATAAATAGATTGGTTATTGATAGATTGATATGGCCAGTATATTAATTGCATCCTGGGCTTCTGGAAGAAAGCGGAGGCTGCACATAGGTATGTATCTTTTGTAACGTACCATGACTGTATTAATGTATTCGGCTATCCCCAAACAAGGAAACACCCCGCACGTTGATCCCTTGGCACTCCACCCAATGAGGTCCACTGACTTGAATTGGCGCGCTTCTCCTGACAGCGCAATCTGACCAACATCCCACCTGGCCTGACTCGTGTCGTCACAGATCACGTTGCCACGCGTATCGTAATTTACGCTATGACATTTATTACGGTCAGCATAACGCCTGTCACCTGACTGAAGTCATGTGATATACACCTGAGGCGCCAAATTCCGTCATGCGATCGTCCGCTTATCACGAGTACACTGGCACTCTTTGACACTGAAGCTAGTTGTTTCATTGCAGTCAAGCACATCCCCTTGTCTGCTCGTTGCTTGTCTTTCTGTCTTTTCTGTCTTTGGCTGTACTTGACCGTCTCTTTCTCTAGCTTCTAGCTGACTCTGCTTCCCTGAAATACAGGTTGTCGTCACCAGATTGACGCAGTTGTCACTTATCTAGCTCTGGCGCAGGTCCATGAAGAGGCGGCAACACCATGCGTTGATACCCTAGAATTTATATACAATACCCACGATTCCTCCTTATCACTCTCAGTAAACTTCTTGCAAGATGATGAAATCCAATATTCTCTCACGGATCCTCCCTCCCGCGGGCTCTCCATCGGTTTACGAAGCGATCCAAGAACAAGACGCCGATTCGAATGCATCAGACGTGGAGGAGCGTGCGGGCCTAGCCTGGGATGAAAAACGGGGAGGAGACCATTATAATGATCAGGAGCTGGAGGAGGCCATTGCCGATGCACAGGGCAGTGTTTTGTCAAGCCCGAGCAACAGTACTACGGCGTTTCTGGCCCAAGACCGTTCATCCAGGGAAGGCAAGGGCAAGGGCAAAGCTACATCTCGTCACCGGAAACCGAGTCGACCGCGATGGGCTCAAGATGGACCACCGGAGTACGATGCCGACGATGCGGATGAAGATGTTCCTGCTTCGCTTTTGGTAGAAGGAAACCACGATGATGATGAGCTGAGGTCCAGACTGCCTCCACCTCCGCGTTCTTACCCACATCATCCATCCCCGGACCCTGGTCCTTCATCACGCAGCAACAGATCTCGATGGGAGACAAACAGGGCAGCTATGGAACAGGGAACACGTGATGGCCCCCAACGTCAAAGGGAACCCCCGGCAGCAAGGTGGTCGATTGGGCAGCATCCGAATCTTGCTTTTGTCGACCCCAAAGAAAAGGCTATGTGGAGATGGGCAAATGTCGAGAACTTGGATAATTTCTTGGAGGATGTCTATGCATACTCTCAGGGGAATGGGATTTGGTCCATTTCTCTAGGACGGGTTATAGGCCTTCTGTATGTCCCATATGACCTCCGCCGATATTTCTTTCATTAACAAACTGCTTTCTCTCGCTTAGGAATTTTGCGTTCATTGTCGGGTTCAGCACGTTTCTCACAAACTGCATCGACTACTCCAACGTCCGAGGAAGTAGAACACTGGATGATATCCTCATCAAACGATGCACGACCAATATGTCAACCACTTCGACATTTCTCCTCTGGGTGCTCACTTTTTTCTGGATAGAACGAGCATTCCGGTATCTGCTGGATCTCCGGAGACTCAAACACATGCATGACTTTTACTATTACCTTCTGGGGATATCCGATGCCGAAATCCAAACAATCTCGTGGCAAGAAATTGTCAGCCGGTTAATGGCCTTGAGGGACGCAAATCCTGCTACGGCTCGTGTGTCCAGTCAACATCGTAAGCTGATGGGAAGTCAGTCCAAACAACGGATGGATGCCCACGATATAGCCAATCGGCTGATGCGCAAAGAGAATTATCTGATTGCTCTAGTGAATAAGGACATCCTAGATCTCAGTCTACCTGTACCTTTCGTTCGGAATCGGCAGCTGTTCTCAAAAGTTTTGGAATGGAATATCTATCTCTGCATCATGGACTATCTTTTCAACGAACAGGGTCAAATTAGGACGCTATTTTTGAGGGACACCCATCGCAAGGCTCTGGCAGAAGGCCTGCGTCGGCGTTTTGTCGTGATTGGTATACTAAATATCTTTGTGGCGCCATTCCTGGTCGTCTATTACCTCATGCACCATTTCTTCCGCTATTTTAACGAATACAAGAAGAATCCTTCTCAGATTGGTTCCCGCCAGTATACCCCCCTAGCGGAATGGAAATTTCGTGAGTTCAACGAACTTGATCATCTGTTCCAGAGTCGGACCAATATATCCTATCCCTATGCCAGCCGATACATTGACCAGTTTCCGAAAGACAAAACGGTGCAGCTCGCCGGATTCGTGGCATTCATTTCCGGTGCAATCACGTCCGTGCTGGCTGTTGCGTCGCTAGTGGACCCCGAGTTATTCCTAGGGTTTGAACTCACGAACGACCGCACCGTGCTATTCTATTTGGGTGTTTTTGGTTCCGTCTGGGCTGTTGCGCGAGGCCTAGCCCCGGAAGAAAATGATGTTTTCGATCCAGAGTATGCCCTTCTTGAGGTAATTCGGTATACTCATTATTTCCCTAGTCATTGGAAAGGACGACTGCACAGTGACGAGGTCCGAAAAGAGTTTGCGATGCTGTACCAGATGCGCATTATAATTTTCCTCGAGGAGGTTCTGAGCATTATTTTCACACCGTTTATTCTATGGTTCAGTCTGCCCAAGTGCAGCGAACGAATCATTGACTTCTTCCGAGAATTCACCGTGCACGTGGACGGGCTGGGGTATCTGTGCTCCTTTGCTGTCTTCGACTTCAAGAAAGGCACCAACGAGATTACCCAGGGCCCAGCAGGTCGTCAACGGAACGCTCATGATCCGTCCAGGCAGGACCCACGCGCGGATTACTTCTCCACCAAAGACGGCAAGATGCTTGCGTCTTACTATGGCTTTTTAGATAACTACGGCGCAAATCCTCGGCCATCCGGCAGGCGACCGTTCCATCCACCACCAGCCTTCCCGACGCTCGGGTCACCATCTGGCATCGACTTGGGACAGTACCCCTATCCGCGGTCGGGCCCAGCAGCTGGTGCACCGGGGAGTACGATGATCGGCCAGATGTCGACCGCAGGACCTCGATTTGGGGCTCCAGGCGCGATGGATCACTTATCGCCAGCCCCATCGATGCTGTTGGATCCACACCATCAACCATCCACAATGAATCGCACTAGTGCTCACCCGATCTATCGGGCTTCACGCGCGGTCCCAAGGGTTGCTGGACCGATTGAACATGGAGACGAACCCCCGTCCATTACTACTAACGCCCGCCGTCTGGTACCGCAGCTACCCGCACACACCACCACGGCATCGAGTGGCGGCATTGGAGAGAGCGAAAGCAACTTAGGGGACTCCTGGCGTATGAACCTAATGGGCAGTGGCGAGGGTGAGGAGGAAGGCGAGGAGGGCGAGAATGTGGATCGCATCGTCGAAGGCCCAGGTGTCCTGGGCTTGATTCAACAATTCCAGAAGGCGAATAATGATGGCCGAGGACGGACGACAGTTGGCATCTAATTTTTTTTTTACTTCTTCCCCCTTACGTTTTATATCTGGTATGACATGCTGCTGCCACGACTGGGCTTATACGACAGTTACGGATTTGTTTTGGGAGTTATCATCTTTTGGAAGCACGGAGTATACGGATGGCGATTTTACAGTCTGCTGCACGTACACTTTGGACTTATTGGGCTCCTATAATATCTTCTGGTTATCTTTATTTGAGTATTACTTTGGAGTAGATGGGACATGGTAGCTAGAAAATCAATGCAATTCCGGATCCCCCGAGTTTACCGAGTACAGATTGGAAACACAACTAGCAATTGCAGATATAATGGCCTATCCATGTAATATGAGCAGCATTTATATCCCGTCTGACGTGGGAGATTTGTTTGTTGGGTTGCGGTCAGTAATTGCCCTGCCGTCATCTCTGGTATAGAGCCTGTGACTGCACAATGTTATACATAGCCCTCTGCAGTCGATATTGAATAATGACCTCAGTCTGCGATTTTTCTTTCTTTACCACATTCCGATGAGTAGGCATGCGAACATGGCCGCTTTTTCTTCTTTTTCTTCTCCGCCCTCGAGTCCTTCACCGTATGATGCACCCCCATCATATGGCAAGTAAGCTCTCTTCTTTGATAGCAGATACCTTCCTGAATTACTAACTGTCTATTTAATACAGAACTCTCCGCATTACACACCGCTAGCTGCCCGCGCACGAGAACCATTACAGAGCTTGCCAAAGTCCTGGATGAGCACCGAGTTGCCCTGGTCAGAGGGCCCCCATCCTCGGGCAAAACAACACTCGCAAGGCTCCTCCAAAGCTATTATGTCAGTCGCGAAGAACCTGTTGTCTTCCTCACAGGCTGGCCCCGCAAAACTGTCGACCCACCGATCTACCTCTATGAGAAATGCAAAGAAGCCGGGTACGAGGAGGTCGATTACATGACCGTCCAGTACTCAAACATCACATTCATCATCGACGAAGCGCAGCAATCGTACAATGATAAAGCGCTGTGGCGGGGTTTGATCAAGTCGCAGAGCGGCTGCCAGAGCGGCGCGAGGATCTGTTTGTTTGCGTCGTATGGCAACCCAGTCATGGGGACGCCCGAGGGGCCGGGGGGTCCGCCTGTACATTTTGAATCGGAGCAGCGGGTTTCACTGCTAAGGTATTATGCATCACATGGACCGCACTCGAATAACCTTGGGCTGTTTTATACGGTGGAGGAGTTTGAGTATGTGCTGCTGTTGTGGTCGGCGGTTAACGAGGTTGAGATTGCACCGGTTGCGAGGAAGGTTCTTTATTATGTGACTGGTGGACATCCAGGGGCAGTTGAATCGCTGGTGGCGTATATATTGGTATGTTTTCTTTCTTGCTCACATTTCTCGTATTTACGGGACGTCGTTCACGTTCTTCAGGCATATTACCACTGCGAAGTAGAAAACAACAGCATCAAAACAATTACAGAGAAGCACCTAATGGATTCCCTAGAAGACGGACCCAATCTCTTCGCCTCTCTCCAAACAACAGTCTTCTTCCGGTCCTTCCCAACCTCGCAACAACTCGCACTCACGCCCGCCGCTGCAACCGCGCTCCGTCGGATCATCCAGGAAGGGACAATCCCATGCGACCTGGACGATCACGGAGTTGAACTCTGCTTTAAGAGAGGCTGGGTGCACACGGATTATACGCACAGTTCTCCAGCTGGAGTAGAGAATTTGGTTTGCTTTTTGCCGACAAGATTGCATGTGAAGTAAGTTCGGCCCTGGTCCTGTTTCTGGTTCTGTTCCTGAACCGAATTTCTGTGTGGAGTCGGTTCTAACAGGGGCTTACGGAGTAGAATCTTGGAGGATCTCCTGGGAATAAACCAGCCGGGTTCGTTTTTCTGAGTGTTGGCTGGCTGTGGGTGGTTAATCTTGCATGGTTATAGCATATGCTGAAGCCGGAACTGGGATCAGCTAGCGGGTATTGATTCTTATACGATCCATAATCAGGGGGGTCAGAAGTTGTCTTACATTCAGTAGAAAATTCGAAAGATTCCATGCAGATCCCGGGGATCGGATCTCGATATTGATTGTTGCTATTTTAGACACGGTCGAGACTCTCTTAGAGGGCTCAAAATGCCACAGAAAAGGATGTTAAGTCCACAGACAGAACAAGTCAGATCCATGATATTAGGCCATTATTATTGTAGTAATATGGGTAGCACTACATAATGGAAATTATTTTTCCCTGGGCGCGGCTCTTGGCCGATTTCATTTTTCTTTCAGTGTGTCTCTCCTTTCCCTCTATTCTCCCTCTTTGAAAGAGACATGAAAGAGAGGCTGTTGCTATTATATGCTCTTTAATGGATAATTGTTGATGCCTTGACAGTGCCTTGTTCTCTTTTTCCTTCATCTTTCTTTTACCCAGTCACTCGTTTACCTCACCTGCAACAGGGGGAGTACCTTCCTCTTTGTCCCTCCCTTTCTTCATTCCATTCTTTTCAAAAGTACACAAAATGCTCGTACCACGTCGATATCGCGGCCTTTTGATCTTCGCCGTCGTGTTCGCCGTGGTGTTTTTCCATTTCGTCCGTTCCCACGACTGGCAGATCGTCTTCCCGGGCGACTATCACGATCATCACCCCCATTTCCCCCCGCCGCCAGGTGATCTCTTCTCGCAAAACCCTCCCTCGCTCGACTTCGTTCCCGGTCCTCCCCCGCACCAACAAACCGCGAATACCAAACAATCCCACGAGAACGCGAATCAAGTCGGTGTCAAAACGAGCGGTAACGGCGACGGTCAGGCCCAAAATGCGGGACTCGGTGGTTCTGGATTGCGTAAACAGCAACAGAAACAGGGAAACCAGGGGAAGCAGAAGCAGGGCCTGAGCATGTTTCCGGTGAAACGACCGCCGCCTCATTGGAAGAAAGTCCCGGAAATCTTCCCCCTCGCACCGGAAGAGCGGATCACGCTGCCGACTGGTCAGCCGAAGTCATTACCGAAACTGCAGGCCAGCTTCGAGGTTGAGTCGGTCGAGGAGGAGAGGAAGCGGTTGGAGAGGTTGGATGATATTCGGAAGACGTTTGAGTACGCGTGGAACGGGTACAAGTCCTCCGCGATGGGGAAGGATGAGCTCAAGCCTCTGCGCGGTGGCTACAAGGATACATTCAATGGCTGGGGAGCTACGGTGGTGGATGCGTTGGATACGCTTTGGGTGATGGGATTGGAGGAGGAGTTTGCGCTTGCGGTTGAGCATGTCAAGAGTATTGACTTTACGACGAGCGAGAAATTGGAGATTCCTGTCTTCGAGACGGTCATTCGTTACATGGGTGGATTGTTGGGTGCGTATGACATCTCGGATCAGCAGTATCCCGTGCTTCTGGAGAAGGCTGTTCAGCTTGCGGAGATTTTGATGGGGGCTTTTGACACGCCCAATCGCATGCCGACTTTGTTTTACAAGTGGACACCAGATCAGGCATCGAGAGTTCACCATGCGAGCCGTCGAGCGGTTCTGGCGGAAATTGGCTCACTTTCAATGGAATTTACGCGGTTGGCGCAGTTGACCAAAGACGACAAATACTACGACGCCATTGCACGCATCACCAATGAGCTGGAGAGTGTTCAATCTTCCAGCAAGCTTCCCGGTCTGTGGCCTACCAAGCTGGACGCCACTGGATGTGAAAAGCCTATACCCGCACATGCTGTTGTGCGCGATGTTCCATCCCCGTCCAACTCATCGACAACTCCTGTGCTCACGCCCAGTGCAAGACCAGCTCCAACAGATATTCGGAGCTATACGCATTATTTCGAGCGACGCGGTGAGAGTGGCCTTGCGCAAGATGCACAGCCTGCCGATTATGAACAACTGATCAAGGAGAAGAACCCCGATTCCTACATTGTACCCGCAAATAGCGACTGCAAGGGAGCCTTGATAACTCAAAACTCTTACAAGGATGCTTTTGGCTTGGGAGCAGAGGCAGACTCAACGTATGAGTATTTGCCCAAGGAATACATGCTCCTGGGTGGTCTGAACGATCAATACAAATCCATGTATGAGAAAGCAATGGATACAGCTCGCGAGCACCTTCTCTTCCGGCCCATGGTGAAACATGGCCGTGATATCCGTTTCTTGGCCACTCTTGACCTGAGCAAGCCTCTTGCAGAGCTGCAGCCGAACCAAATACCAACCAGGTACGAAGCGACGCATCTGACCTGCTATGCCGGTGGCATGTTCGCGGTTGGTTCCAAGTTGTTTGGCATTGATGGTGACATGGACATCGCCGCTAAGCTTACGGACGGCTGTGTGTGGGCGTATGAGTCTACATACACTGGCATCATGCCTGAAACCTTCCTAGTGATACCTTGTAAAAAGGGTGAATCATGCACGTGGGATGAGGCGCGTTACAAGGATGCCCTGGACCCTTGGCGAGAGGAGCGTTTGGCTGCGATGCAAAAGTTGAAGGAGCAGGCCATCGAAGCCAAGGAGTCCCAGGAGGTCGCGGTCGAGGCTGATGAGCCGGCTGCCACGCCTGAAAAGAATGCTGTTATCTACGAACGAAACGGAGTCAAGCGTGATGCGACAGCATCGCAGACCACCGAAACACCAGTACCAACAGGCCCCAGGGTTAAAGTCACACGCCGGAGTCTCCTTTCACCATTGCCTGGGGATCCTGCTTCCGCGCTGGCTGATGATTACGTTAAGACCCGGATCAGGGAAGAAAGATTGCCACCTGGGTTTGTCCGCATGACTGACCGACGCTACCTATTGCGTCCCGAAGCAATTGAGTCTGTCTTCATCATGTACCGTCTCACAGGTGACAATTATTGGCGGGAGAAGGGATGGAGGATGTTCGAGGGTATCTCCAAGCACACACGCACCAATTTCGCACATTCGGCAATTGAAGATGTCACTTCGATGCATCCGGAGTTTCAAGACTCAATGGAGTCGTTCTGGCTTTCGGAGACGCTCAAGTACTTCTATCTGCTTTTCAGTGAACCGAGTGTCGTTAGTCTTGACGAATACGTCCTGTGAGTTGTCAGTATTCCAGCTTGGGAGAGCAATGTTGCTAACTATTTCCAGGAATACGGAAGCCCACCCATTGAAACGACCTACATAATTGCTAACAGTAGCTTCTTCACGTACATTATTTCTCTTTTGCCTTTGCTTTTCCGGTTCTTGTTGCATACTTATTGATACCAAGTGCTGTCGTGTTTGATTGTATTAGCAGATGTTGGTTACCAGCGTGTACGAAGTATGAACTATAATGCCATTCTTAATACTACTGTATATTATTCTATAACATCCTTTTTGATGACCTACAAAGTTGTTGAATAGTAGTATTGTCTGGCACCGATGGATCGCCTGCAAATCCCCCGCCGCCTTTTTTTACTTCGCCCACGGTCCACCATCACCGAACACCGCACTAGTTCTGCCTGCCTCTATCTCATCAACTCCAAATCAGCACGTCCGCCTCAACCCCATACCCGTCACATATTCAACAATCCTTCCTCCCATTCACTGGGAGCAAAAGAGTCTCCTTGACGGGGAGGACAAGAGACGAGACGGGATGAGTGCAGAGCATCACCGACAGACGCCCCGACGACGACTGCGAGCCGTGGGAAATGGAGTCCGAGGTTATTTTAGAGAGGGAGCAGCAGTTCTGGGATGGTGCGTTCATTCCTCCTCGATTGCTTTTGTTTTTCTTCTTTGGTTTTAGCATTGGTGGCTTGTTATGTGTGATGCTAACTAGCTATTGCTGGTGTTGACAGAACTTCAGCAAATCGTTTCTACCCCTTGCGACTCGGAAGATCTGATTGATAATGTGCTACGGAGTTATTTGAGCTTGACTGTTCAGTATAAGGGTGTGGCTCCTCTTATCTTTTCTGGGTGCTATCTGTTATGCGCAGCGTGGTCTCAAGATGCGGGGACTAACCTGACACTGGACAGATGAATACCTCAATTCCGAACTAGACATCTCGCGCTGTTCGTTCAAACTATTTTCATCAACTCTTTACGCCTCTCATGGAGATTATGTCCGGAGACAGTTGTTATATGGTTTATTGCAGGTATGGATTATACCAGTTGGGATTCGCGCACATGGGCAACGTTGACGGTTCTGTTTCAACGAAATAGGAAGACGATCCCAAAACGCTACACCTCATATCCTCCTTCCTCCTCTTCGACGGTCGCCAGAATGAAGCTACTTTCCATGCAATGAACGATGAGGGAGCGTTTCCGCGGTTGTTAGAGCTATTACAGAAGAGGAAGAATGATAGCCATGGCCATAGCGACGAAGATGAAGACGGCGGAGCTGGTCTCCATCGCATGTTGATGGATCTGTTATATGAGATGTCGAGGGTACAGAGAGTGAAGATTGGGGATTTGGTGCTTGTGGACGACGATTTTATCAAGGGGTTGTTTGAGCTCATTGAGAATCTTTCGGATGATGTTAACGATCCGTATCATTATCCGGTTATTCGTGTTTTGGTAAGTGCTTCTTGACTTGAGTGAAGGACGGTGATGCTGACGAAACAGTTGGTGTTGAACGAGCAATTCATGATTTCGGCGCATGATCCTATTGACGAACGGTCGGGCTTTTTGACGAACAAGGTGATCAAGGTGCTTTCTATGCAGGGGAATTATTACAAGACATTTGGCGAGAATATCATTCTTCTCATCAACAGAGAAGGTCGGTCCTTGTCGCTGAACAGATAGTATGCAGGAGCTAACCTGAACAGCTGAGACATCACTCCAGCTCCTCACTCTTAAGCTCCTATACCTTCTCTTTACCACTCCATCTACGTTTGAATACTTCTATACGAATGACCTGCGTGTCCTGGTTGACATTCTGATCAGGAATTTGCTCGATCTGCCCGAGGAAGCTTCAGCTCTACGACACACCTACCTCCGCGTGCTTTACCCGTTGCTCGCTCACACTCAATTGAGATATCCTCCATATTACAAACGTGACGAATTGAAGCGCATGCTAAACATTCTCATGCGCGGTCAGCTCTCTGGACAAGAGACAGACGAGGAGAAGATCCAGCATTTTGAAGATGTCGACGAAACGACAAAGCGATTGGTGATGCGCTGCGCAACGGTCGAGTGGCTGCGGGATGTGGAGCCTGAAGTTGAATCGCAAGCTGCATCTCGAACAGGATCTGTTTTTGCAACCACCGGGGAGCCCCTGGAAGCATCGCAGATCACCTCATCCAGCAGCAGCTCTGACAGGGATACTGCATCGCCAACTGGCCACCAACAAGCCCCTGGCTCGCCAGACGTACGACACCACCATCGTAAACTAAGCGCGGTGAAACGACTAGGAATGCATCTCGAACCGGCTTCCACATCCTCTTTGAGCGTACGCGAGGTAGCATCCCAACATGAAAAGCCGGGTGTCATCACACCAAGCCGAGCAGACCTCCCACCTGAAACAGAATTTGTGCACCCCGGTGCCAAACCCAAACCAAAGGTCAAACCCGAGCCACCCAAAGCAAGACGATGGCGCGGACGCCGCAACCACGAGGAAGATGAGAACGCCGACAGGATCCCGGAAGACTCTCCGATACCATCGAGTCCAATCCCAAGAGCCGTCACCCCTACGCCGCCACCACCGCCGCCAATAGCAGGGAATCGACGAAGATCAACAAGCACCTCTTCCTCGCTCGCACCACCTGTTTCAGCTCACTCGCGACGCTCCGCTTCGAATCCTCCCCCGGCTGTACCTCCACCGCGACGGTCAGCAACACATCCTGCTGTGCAGTCCCAGAATAGCCAGTATAATAACCAAAGTAATCTTAATAGCATGGTGCAGCAAGGGAAATATGGGCAGAGACCTGAACCGCCAAAAACACGTCGCTGGGGACGGAAACAGGCGCAGCAGTCTGAGCAGAGTGGTACAAGAGAGCATACGGTTAGCGTTGAGGAAGCAGTACAGAACGCTTCGTTGGAGTGATACATGGTTGTCTGAAGTCTGCATTGCTTTTGCATACATTGCATGAATCATTGCTTGTTGCTTATTGCTAAAGTACAGCATACATAGATGGCTATTATACATATATCGTATACAGTATAACATAGAATGCAAGAAACGATCACAATCAGCGATTAATCCCCCAAAACTTCTCCGCTCCAAACGTTCCCTCATTGTCAGTCTTCCACAAATCATCAAACGCCGTAAACAACACCAGCCCGGCATCCCCATCCCCCTCATCCTCACCCTGTTCACGAAACACCCTCCTCAAACTATCCACCGCAACCCTCTGATTCTCCTCCGACGGCACAGCCTTCCCATTCGCCGTCCCATCATGCGGCCACCCACTCTCCGCAATAACAGTCCTCTTCCTCCCCCCATTCTTTCCCTCTGTCCCCTTCGAAATCCGCTTAGCAACGTCAATCGCATAATCCCCGGCTTTGTCAGGAGTCTGCGTCGCATCGAAGAAAACATGACAATTCGCCGCGCAGTAATCCGACGCTTCACATAGCTCCGGGTGTGCCAAGAGCATTGTGTAGGTATCGACAGTCACGACGGGGCCCTGATACCCTGCGGACCGGAGGATGCTGCGTGCTTGGTGGAGGGCGGAGATTACCTCTGGGATTGTGGCTTGGTGCGTTTGGACTAGTTCGTTTCCGATTGCTATAGTGTGGAATATATCCCATCCATTTTGTTGTGCTCTTTCGTCTCGTTTTTCCGGGTCGGTAGAGTGGGAATGAGCAACGTCGATAATGGCATCGAGCGAGTGGGGGAAGTCGGAGAAATCGAAGATACCAGCAAAGACGCGGAGGTTGTGGCGCTTTGCAGCTGTTGTTACGGTGGCGGTTTGGTTGCAGTCTATGCCGTAGATTCTTATGAAGCTGTAGTCGCTTTCTGCGCCTTCGTTGTTCTCTGCTGGTGGCGGGGTGGATAGAGAGACGAGTCTGTCGATATCTGCATTTACCTCGTCTTGGGATTTGCAGGTGCTGTCTGTGTTGTAGGGGGAGTAGGAGATTCCGAATTTTCGTTTCTTCGGTGGTAGTTGGGGTGGTTTGCCATGGTGGCCGTGCCCGTGGCCACCATGGTGGTGGTCGTGATTGTTATGGTGACGAGGGGACGGATGTAGCTCGACTTCTACATTGGTGCCTAGGTTTGGGGCTAGATTTGGATTTGGAACATCTCGTTTGTGGTGCTGGATATGACTGTACGAGATTCCTGTACATTGCCATGTTAGCATCTCTGACATGCAGCGGCTGTAGTCACTCTGAGATGCAATACCATGAGGAGCCGCGACTGCGACTACAAGCAGAGCATTGAGAGTGATCAATGCTTGAGTGAGATGTCGCATGCTGATCTTGAATCTTCTTCGCTCTATAGCCGGTAGCCCTAACCGAGTATACTGTGCACCCGATGTACAGTAAACGAGAAATCAGGGAAATGTCAAGATCTATTGAGAAACAAGTTAACCAGCACCTCAGCTTGAGATTAAAGAATCAAATAACGATCAATGCAAGTACAATGAACCCGAATCTCTGACACTCTCCGCACTGCAAGTATGTAGCAGACAACACAAAATCCAACGTTTCAACCCAATCCAATCCAACACAGTGACACAATGCAATGCAACAGTTTCCAACTCCCAACAGACGAGCCCAAGAATGAAGAATGTCCCACAAACCTGATTCAAAGAAAATGTTCCTTCCGCGGAATGCTCGGGGCTAATCTCCCAGGAATGCGTGAGCGGGTAGGGAGCTCGTGGGATTTAGATGTAATTAAATACTCCGCACTCTGGGGTAATTTATCAGGAATGGTAGGGCATAGTAATATATGGTGTCTGTGTTCCTGTTCCCTTGAGGGGCAAAGGGATACTGGACTCCTGGAACGGGGGAGACAGAATGCTGTCTTGGCAAGGGAGGATGGGATATCAAGGGAGTTGCGACATTGGTCTTCTGTTTTACTTTGTTTTGGTGTTGCTTGCCACACTTGGTACTCGCTTTTCTAATTCTTTCTGGTAGAAATTTGGTCTATGCTTTCTGCCACTAAGTATCGAAATCAGTCCGTATTAAAGATGTATGAATTAAGTCTAATAATGTCCACAATGAAAGCAAGAAAAAAAAAGACCAAGCAAGTGCGAAAAGCTGAACAAAGTCTCGCCAACAGAATCAAAAGAGGCAGTGTTTCAGTACAAGGCCGGCCACTGTGCAAAGGGATAGCCAGACCATCCTCTTCGTAGAGATGCTATACAAATAAGTGTATGTAGGGTCGATAATAATAGACAGGTATTAAGAGTGAGCAAGAGAAGTGGACATAGAAGAAAGAAGCAAACGCAACCTAATGAAACCCAGCGAAATCATGGCAACATGAATGTCATGAACAAACTCCGTTTTTGCAGTTTAATCAATAGGGCATCACTTCTTCCTGCTGACGATTTTCGTGATAGCATGGCGGATTACCGTCCCTGCCTTTTCGATTTCTTTCCGGGTGAGACCAATGGTCACGCAGACCTTCAGGGCCGGAAGAAGGAGCTGCCTGGGCTCGAAGTTGTCATCGAGGGTCTTTACACGGGTGATGAGGACGCCATTTGTCGTGCACTAGAACAGTTAGACAAGTTTTGATTAATCGGGAGCAAGGTACCTACCTCATCCACAATATCCTGCAACAAAAACTGTTGATCCTCGAACGACAACCTCTTCGAAGCAACCACCTCAGGCTTAAGGGGCAAGATGATGACAGGGTTCTCCGGAGCGCTGGTGCAATAAACCCAGTCACTGCGAGGAACCAGTTGTGCCCTCAAGACCTTGGTTTGTTCCCGGAGCTGAGAGATGATATCGGGATTGCTTTGGAGAAGGTTGATTGTTGCACTAGCAGTTGTAGACAACATCGCGGGCAGAGCGGCGGAGAACGTGTATGCGGCAGCAGAGATACGCTGGTGATGCACGATTTCCTCCGAGCCAGCGCAGAAACCACCACCTGCGACGAGTGGGCCGGCCAGCGATCCCACAATCATATCGACCTCCGCCGCATCAACGTTCTGGTGTTCCGTCACGCCACGACCAGTGCGACCAAGGACACCAAACGACCACGTCTCGTCGAGGATAAGCCGGAACTTGTACTTGAGTTTCAGCTCGATCTGTGAAAAACAGGTTAGCGAGACGTCATCCCAAAGATGCCTCAAGGGAAAGGTTACATACAATCTTAGGCAGATTGACCATATCACCATGAGACTCAAATATACCCTCAGTGATGATAAATCTCCGAGTGAGCGGCTTTCTGGCCTGCTCTTTGGTAACTTTGGCCAAAACCCTCTCCAGATCCTCCATGTCATTATGCTCATACCACCGCACAATACTCCGAGAAATCTGGATACCCTTCCGAACAGCAAAGCTAACACCCTTATCCGCAACAATGATATCGCCACGCTTCGAGAACGCCGGGATAACACTGGAGATGGTCGAGAACGCCTGCGCATAGATGATACAGGCGGGAGTACCGAGATACGACGCGACATCCGCTTCAGTCTTCATGTGCACATCCTGTGTACCGTAGAATCCACGTGGACCGCAGGGACCGACACCGTAGTTGCGAAGGGTCTGAATAGCCTTTTCCTTGAGCGATTCGTTTGTGTTGAAGTTGTAGAAATTGACAGATCCGAGGTTCATGACAGTGCGACCGTTCGAGAGCTTGGACTTGGGGCCAACGGGACTAGACCAGGCGTCAGTTGAAGCACACATGGCAAGAACACTCATGGCAAGAACAAAGAGGGCATCCTACCCAACAATAACAGCCCTCTTCTCGACCTCCATCTCCTCCAAAGGCGTGGGACTTCCCACCAAGGGCTCCGGGGTCCATTCATCCACCAGATCATCAACTTCATCGTCCGAAAGTTGAACAACGCCGGGCTTCGTCGAATATTTGGGCGCAAGCAAATACCGCACAGCGAAAAGGAAAAGGAACAATTCGACCATCGACCGGACCGGGTCATCTTGGTAACTCGACTTCACATAGCGGAGGAAAATGGCAGATCCGGGGAGCTGATGGAACAGGTTTGCTAGTTCATGGAGGTACTCCGAAAGGAGACGTTGGGTCTCCTGGATATCCATGACTGGAAAAGGGCAGCGCTCGCAGCGCAACAATCGAAACGGAATACCAGAAGAAATTATATCTGCTGTGGTCCAAATGAGAGAGAAAAAGCGATAGAAATGAACGGGATGGACGAAGGAGTCGGGCGTACAGGACAGACGTCGGAGATTGATTTAAGGAGCGACGCGGAAGTCGAGCGGACCGCACGTGACTATCAAGAAGGTTGCATAATTTTATGACTTTGGCATAAACGGTTCTTCTACAACCAGAATAATACTACTACGTAGTGATAGAGCACCCTGGTGTATAATAATCGTTGCGTTTGCTCTAAGTACATTGAACGAGGGAATCAAAGAAATCGAGAAAACCGGTAATGAAAGTGAGAAACAATTGGAAAAGTCTAATGAGGGAACAGAACACCGAGAATACAAACAGTAAACACAAAGATGGGCTTCATTAAAATGGACACAAAACGACACGAAGAGAATATATCAAAGAACCGCAGGGTTTACCGCTTTCCTTCCATGCTTTCTGTATCTTCCTTTTCTTTCCTTGGTTCTTCTCTTTCAAAGACATTGGATACGTTATACAGCTCGTGTTGATGCTCCGGGGCTGAAAATTCAGCAAAACGAAGAAAATGATGGGAAAAAGAAAAAAAAAAAAAAACGCCCTTTCATGAAAATAGAATTGGAAATTTAAAAAGCAAAGATACTTTAAGAACTTGCGGAACCAGAAGGAGTGGGCGCGCCAAAACCGCTGGTGATCGGCTGCATACCAGCCGGCAGATTGCTGCCAGTGTACCCGTCGATGGTGTTGTTGTTTTTGGTGTCAAGAGGTTGCAACAGACCACCACCAGCGACACTCGACAGAGGATCAGAGTCAAGACCCAATGCAGCCTTGTACTTGCGAGCGACCAGGGGTACAACAAGCAGGACAAGGAAAAGAATGAGCATCGTGAAGTAGAGAATGGCAAAGCGGATAACTCTTCTCTTCCGGAGCTTCGACTGCTTCAGGGAGTAAATCGGAGGACGGATTTGACGACTATAAACCGAGTTAGATACCGATCAATCTGGTAGAAAGCGATGATGGAAACTTACCTTGGCCGCAACCAGAACAGACAGACAGAGTGGAACTTGTCCACGAAAGGAATGCAGAGAGCCGGCAACATGAGGAAGAGAAGAAGGTGACCGAGAACAAAGTCGGCAGAAAAGTAACCCAGTTCGGTGATCTTACACAAAAATTCACGGCCAGGCTGCGAGACGGAGTGCCAACCCATGCTGTACCATTTTCCAGTCCACCAGGCGATGTTGGACTGATCGTGCTTGAACTCACGAGTCAATGCCAAGCAAATGATCAGCTTGTAGATGAACCGCTGAATGGCAATCATGGCAATCATGCCCAGAACGCAACGAGGCCAGGACCATCCCTCAAGGAAGAACATAACCTCGAAAATGGCAAGCAGGACGATCACAGCAATAGCGTGAGCGATGGCAGCCAGAACGGCACCGAACTTCTTGCAGCACATGCTGAAGAGAGGACCCATACAACAGGCCATACCGAAGAAGGCACCCGACACACCAGCGTTGATAGCAATGGGACCGAACGCAACGATGGCGATACGCAAGATAGGGTCAGATTGGTTTTTATCTGTCGATGCCTTTTCGATACCGGTTCTGGAGTTGATGTAAAAGTACGGGATAATGGTGACCCCAACCAAGATCAGAGGGACGAAGATTTCGCTGTAGAAGACGTTGGAAATGCGCGCCCTTGGCACGTCACCAGCGCCTTTCTCCGACGGAACACCGAGCAGCTTACGCTTGTAACCGGTGATACGGGTACGGGACAGACGGCAGAAGCCGATCCACGAGGACTGGTGGGTACGAGAGTTACCACGAGACAGCCAGCGCAGATAGTCACGGTAGTCGATGAAAAAGTCATGCCAGGCGAACTGATGAGGGTTGAACAAGAAGGGCGAGATACACAGGGCAAGCAGGGACACCCAGAACCAAAGAAGGGATGCCGTCCAGACGGTGGATGTCGAGAACAGGAGCATCAGCAACAGACGAGCACCGGTGTAGATGGAAGGACCGGCGAAACGCGAGTAAAGGACACCAAACGGAATACGCGCCGTAGCGAAACCACGACCAGTACCAATATAACGGGCACCGCCGAAGGACAAGTTCTGATGCACAGCGTTGGCGTAGATTTGACAGACAAACACTTCGAACATGAAGGAGAACGATCCAAAGTGTTTGGCCAGACGGATAGCCATACGCCAGAGACCCCTCTCCGTCAACTCCTGAACGGCCAGGGGCACGAACGAAATGAAGAAGACAATGAAAATGGAGATAACGCAACGGTTGATCCAGTCAATGACAGGAATCAGGTTGGCACAGTAGGTCGGGCGCAGGGGATCCGTGATGGGCAGGTCAGAGTTGTACTTGCAGGTGATGGTCTCGTGCTTCAACGCTCCCAAGTTGATCAAGACGATCATGAACATTTGCACCGACAGCATAATGAACATGTTGTTGATGTGGAAACCAGGGTGGGCGAAGTAGAACGACAAGAAACGGTCAAGTGGCAGCTGAGTACCCAGGTAGTAGTATTCACGCGAAAGCATCTGCTCACCCATACCAGTACCAATCTTGGTGGTGAAGTTGAGAATGGAACCGAAACCAAGATCACGACCTTTACCACACTGGAAGTACTCGCAGTGCTTGATTCGACCACCACGGAGAAGAGCGTTCATACCAATGTAGATATCTTCGTTCAGGTGCAATCCCTTCTGAGCCTTGGAGACACCTCCACGAGTCGTCATGAAAATACCGTTCAGGAAGTCAGGGTGACCATAGTGCAGTTTACCACCAATCTGGGCAAGAGTACGAGCGAACAAGGTACCGAATGTCTGTTCCTTTCCGGCTGCGACATCACCAAGAACACCGACGTTCTCGGAGAAAATGTATTCACGAGCACCAAGAATGGCAACGGGGTTGGTGTTGGTCGTGGGGATACCGGGGGTGTAAGGAGAGACGTTGTCCGTGGTCAACTCTTCGAATTCGGCAAGAACGCTACGGATCTTCAAGCACTCTTCGAGATAGTTGTCTTGGTTGGCATCAATGAGCTGGATGTACTCGCCACGGTAGAAGATGATGGCATGGTTCTGGTTGTCCGACTTTCCATCACCGAGGATGGGGTTACCAGAGAGCTGGACCCTGAACTTGGGCTTGCGCAAGTTATTCTCAAGCAGTTCACAGTGACCGTCAATCAACGCTGAGTAGAGACGAGGCTCCTCACCCTCGTTCGCCGGTGGCTCTTCATCAAGATAGGCAATTTGCAGGTCAGGGTAGGCACGGAGAAGGAATTCAGTGTTCTCACGCTCCTCCTTGTTGAACTTGGCGTAACGCTGCATGGAGACACAGATCTTAAATTTGCGGCGAGCCATTCTCTCGAGTTCACGTTCGAGCTTTTCAGAGTTGCCGCCGAACATCTGAACGACCTCCGGGTTCTCCACACGGTAGAGAAGCTTGATAGCCCGGCTGTAATTCATGAAACCAGAGATGGTACGGTACAAGGTTTGCGAACGGAGAGAGGACCAGATACGGGTGCGAAGAGTGTACTCAGGAGCAGCTGACTTGAAACCGATACAGTAGAAGGGCAGATCGTCGATCTTGCTCTTGGCCACATCCTTTTCGTTCTTCTCGGGCTCGCCGTTGAACTGGGACGTCTCGTCGGCCAAGATCTTGGTATCCTTGACGAAGCAATCCCACTCGTGAGGGTGCAACTGCTTCAGGTATTCTAGCAGGGTGACACGAGAGTAAGGCTCATCCTCACGAATGATCTCACGAAGGGACAACAGGATCTTTTCGCTGTAGTGAGGGATCAGGACGGAGAATGTGGGCATGTTGTCAACCGGCAAGGGCTCGGGCATGGGAGTGGAAAGAGACTGGGCAAAGAAAGAGATACGACGCTCAGCCTCACTGCCGGCCGGGAAGAACTCCGTTTTGAACGACTGGTCTTCCTGGGAGACAAAAAAGGTAGGGGCACGGAGGGTCCGCTTGCCTTCCTGTTCGGAGGGCACCTGGTGGTACAGGAGCTTCTGGACATGGTCAATGGCCAACAGGTGCTCACGGTACATGGAGATGATAATAGCGTTCCAAACTTGAGAGATCAGGACCTTTGGTTTGTACTTGATCTCCATGTCGGTGGTGGCGAGAACCTTGGAGTAAATACGTTTTGGCAGACGAGAGAAGATGTTTCTCCAAGGCGACCAGATCGAGACACCAAGGTAGAATGACCGGGCGACCGAGAAGACCGTGTTACAGATAACGTACCAGAGGTAACTATCCAGGAAGAAAAGTGTCAGATCCATGAAGAACATGAGACCGAGCAAGATCTGAGGCTGCTTGTAGCACAGGACATCTCCGACGTATTTGATACCAATACACTTCTTCAGGGCCATCGGCGACAGAATCCGAATCGGGTCCTTGAACGACAGCGTCAAGAAGAAGTACGATTCCGATAACTTGGCACCAAAGACACAAATCCAGAGACCGTAGGACATCCACATGTCATTTCCTTGGAGACGCGGAAAACTGGCTGTGAACGTCTGACTGGCAACATACTGACGGCCGTGCTTCTTCATGTAATTACCGAAGAGCGCGCCCAGGGGCATAAGGGCGAAGAAGAAGAACGTAGCCAGAGCGACAAAGAAGTGAACGATACCAATGATCAGGGGAATTGGTTCCTTGACCTTGCTACCCCAACCAAAGACGAAGACACCGGGAGCCAGGTTAATGATGAGCATGCCGAGAAGGAACATCAGACGCTTGCTCAGGTGCTGCGCACCAGCCCATCGGCGTGGAACGTAGAGCCATTCGCAGAGCGTAGCCAAAACCTGAATGAAGGAAACCAACGCACCGCCAAATCCGACTGCAGACCAATAATAAGCACCAGGGGGCTTGTTGTCCAGTTGTTGCTGATAGTTCTTGGTGTAGATGGTCGGAGCGTTGTAGGCGGTGAAGAACCAGAAACATCCCAGATGGATAACCCAGATACGGTTGAAGTTGGTCACCATGTGGAACCACGAACGGGTCTCCTTGTAAGTCTTGAAGAATGCCTTCTTCCAGTTGACATCCTTCAGTTTGGTCCACCGCTCGCCTATAGGGATGTCCACCAGGCGGGTCTTGTCCTCGAGCTTGATACGCTCGATACCTTCGGGGTACCAGAAGAGCTGGTTCATATCATCGTAACCAATGACTTTGTTGTGATCACGCTCCCGACGGACGTACTTGCCATCCACGATCTCGTAACACTGATCACGGCAGTATTGGTAGAGGGGAGTGATCACCTCATTTAGGTATGTAAATTCCTCAACAGGCTCCACGCGGTTCTGGCATTCAGGGGTTTGGTAGTAGTCGTCGGCGCATTTGAAGATGAAGCAGAGACATTCCGGCAGGAACCGGACCTGATTAGCTTCACCCCAGCACATCAGAAACAGGGCCAGCTGACGGATCCGGTCGTGCTGTGACATGCGATTCATGCGGGTCTTCCATCTGTACTCAGCCGCTTCCAAGCTGTTGTCACCCTCCAAAGCCTCGAGGGTCTCGTCGACGTTTTCGGGATTCTCCTGCGCGGCCTTCTTGGCGGCCTTGCGGGCCTTCCGCGTCTTGCGATCCGCCTTTCCGAGCTTCATGTTGGCAAATCCGACCGCGTCGTCGAGATCCAAGTGGGCAGCGAAGTACCAACGCCGGTAGTTGGCATTGTCACCACCAATGTAGTCGGCGTGCAGGGAGAGCAAGGCCTGGTTGGGGGTCATACGAGAAGCACGTGAGTCGAGCAAAGTCAACAGATGGTCGTACATGTTCCGCATGCTGTCCCGCTGGAAACCGAACTTGTTAACTAGATCAAGGAAAATGTCTTCGATCTCCTCTTTGGAAACTGGCACCTGAGCATCTGACGACCAGGCCGGGTAGGGTTCGCGAGAGCGCTGACCAGCTGGCAAAGCATTTCCATAGTCCATGCCATATACAGGGGTCGAGGCACCCGAGGATCGGTTGGCGCCGTAGGACACCTGCGAGGATGGAGGGCGGTAGCTGTATCCCCGGCCACCGTACTGGCTATCGGCGTAGCTGTTATAGCGTTCATCTCCCCGGCCGTAGTAGTCCATGTCCGCGGCGCGAGCGGTCTCGGATCTCATGGTGAAATCACTGAAGGTCTCGGACTCATCCTCGGAATCACCCCTGCGTCGACCGCCGCCATAGCTCTGATGGCCATTGCCTCCGTCGTAATACGGATCGCCGTAGTAACCATCCTGCTGACCGTCGTAATAACCACCTTCGTGGCCATAGCCATCAGCTGGGTAATATCCACTGTCCACCAGTCAGTATGTTTCCGTCCTGGAGACCGTTCAAGGGATGAGAGGCACATACTGCTGATCATAGTAGCCATCGCCATAGTCGTTGGGGTCATAGTACCCTTGACCGTGTTCGTCTTGGTAGTAGGAATCACCATGAGGATGGCCGTAGCCATCATCATAGTGACCTCCCGGGTAGCCTGACATAACGGGAAGTCGCTATAATCGAATTCTCTTTCACGATTTCTGTTCATGGTAAGGGGGTCTGATTAGCCTCTTTGGTTGTCATCGCGGCAGGTCCGGCCAGGTTGTCTTACATGAACAGTCACCCATCTAACAGATTAAGTTGTCGATATAAGAACTCTCTTCAGAAGCATCAAGATGCAAACGATTAGAGCAAACGATTATTGTGAGGTAGCAGTCCTATGCTGATGATTCTAGGACTGAAACGATCCTGCGTCGATGAAAAAGACGGTGGTCGACTTTTAGAGAACGAATGGACGGTAGGAGGGAATAACGAAAGAATAATAAAAGGATAAGATGATAAGTAGGGAAGCCACCAGACAGAGCTGCACCTGCGTAGTCAAAAAAAGACAAAGAGGCGGTAGTGGTGGACGATAACCTCCCTCCGGCAGTCCTTCTTTCCTCTTAACGAGAGAAAAGCCAGAAAAGAAGGAAGGGGGGAGTCAAGTGTAGGAAGTTGTCTAGAAAAGACGTTTCAAACGACAACAACCAAAAAGGAAGAAACGAAGAAAAAAAAAAGAGCGAAACCGGCAAAAGAAGGAAGAGGGAAGAAAAAGAAGAGAGGGAGGGAAAGACGCGAACAGGAAAAAAGAGAGTGTGTGGTGGTTTAGCGGTGGTGGTGGTGATTAGTGGTGGTCGAGGAAGGAAGAGACGGGCCAAAGACTTGAATGGCCCAGCCTTTTGCAACCGGGTTATTTTGGGAATCAGGATCTGCTCATTTTACCGGCCATACAATACCCATACGCTTCCGGAAGGCCTTGTGGTTGGCCGGTGCCTTACAGTCCCATGCAGCAGCACCTGGTTTTGATCATTTTACCGGTATGTATACGATACTGGTCATGTATGGTACCTGTCATTACACCACGCTCAAGCCACATCCCCTGATGGGGGCTGGTGTGAGTTCCCATAATAGCACATGATTGGTTTAAAATGTCCCCACTGCTACAATTCAACACTTGTTCAGTTCAGCTTCATACAAGTATTTTCAGTGCACAGTTTGAAAATACACAAGTAAAGAATAGAGCCAGCGTGAGAATTGTGCCTGCATAGATATTAAGGTATATGCAGACTCTATACAGAGTACTTCTAGTGCTTATGTGTCAATTACTCTAGAAGAAATACGAGCAATAGGAATCCATGGTATCTGGACGGCCCCTGAGACTAGCTCCACCGCCCGACAAAGATACCTACGTGTCGGTAATTTGATATTATTACACCATTCTTACATACAGGTACATCGTTTCCGTTGTCCTCGCTTTTACGACTGGTATGAAGGGATGGCATCACCATCGCCATCGGTCGTTGCCATCATCAATAATCATAAAAATTTACTGCACTCGTCTCCTCACTATTTGCATTCGAATAGTGGCGAGTCCCTGCATGCGTTGCTGGAAAAGTTCTCTATTCCCTTTGTACTCGTACACTGTATCCGAGAACCATGGGAAAGGATGGAGCGCGGACCAAATATCAGTACATAGATGCTTTGTATTGTAGACAAATGAAGCTCCACGAAACCATGGATATAACACTCAACACAGCAATTGACTTTTGACTGTTGTCGAAAGTATTCGTACTTGTACTTAATTATGTTGGAACAGAGTATATCCTACTCAATGTTCATTGTACTGTGCGTACTGCTCTGCACTCGATAATCGCTTGCGGCTGATAAATCGCCACCTTTGCTCATGATCCCCCTTCTCGGCTATCCCTGACTGCATGGGGTACGGTAAGGATCACTGACGGCCAGTACGGAAATTCAGTGTCAAACTAGTCTTTCTATTCTAGAATCTAAACGCCAAAGTGCTACTACTGGTCTATTTTAATTAACCATCTGTCTGTCACGAGAGATCTCCTATTATCGCTCTCTTCTATGATACTTCCATACAGATACGGAGTAATGTATTAATGTATGCGCATACATAGTACTTGTACAGTACAGTAACAATACATATGGATTAAGTTGTGTTTCAGATATATCGGGCAATCGATCGTAGTCCACCAATCATACCAAATCCTGGGCTTCTTTTCATGGCCTCGACTTTTGCCACCGTTCCTGATTTGCTTCTTTTTGCTTATTTGGGTCTGCAGGTGGATGCAGGGTGTGGTGCACAAGTACAAGTCCAGTACGGGGTGGTACAGAATCTCATTTCGATCGGGAACTGCTGGAGTGCAAATACGGAGAAGAGCGAGTATCCATTTTATTCTAGAAGGAATCGAGGCTCCAGCTAATAGTGGTCAATAAATTGTCAAATAATTAATCAAGGCATTCCATTGTTCCATACCGATTACTAGGTAAAATACTCCGGAGTGAATGAAATACAAATACGGTGGTCGCACGTTCCTGTTTAGAGTTTATCTGCTTACTTACTAGCCACAGTTGTCTGAAGCTGGATCCTTGAACCATGGTGTCGTCCATAGTAATTGTACATTCCTCAATAATTGAGTTTCTTTCTTTAACTTGTAAACCTACCATAGTCTCACATCTCATTTTTAGTCCCTCCAGTCCTACCACTCTGCATAGTACAGAGTACAGAGTACTCCGTACAGAGTTCTCTGGCACAATTCACTTGTACCGAGGAATAATCCAGAACTCGCCTCAATACAAGTACACTATTCCCAAAATAACAACAACCCCCACATCGCCTGACACTAATCTGCAACTAAAAAATAATCAGGGGAGGTTGGCTCCCTATGGTTGGTCTCCAAGAGACCCAGTTAGACCAATCGGGTACACCCACCGGAAAGGGTGGGTGCATTCCAAACGGTGGCAAGTGTACTTTTCTGTACCCCGTACGGTAGACTCAAGTCCATACGATGTGGTTGAACGAGAGAAGAGTACAAAGTTAAAGGGGTTTGTTGCATGATCATGCGGAAGTCCAATGGTAGAGATGTGGTTGCTCCTGTACTCCAGACACCAAGGCACCAAGCACCGTAGTATCTATCCAACAGAATAATCTACTTGTACATTCCATCATCGTCATCAACTCGATATATTATCACTCTGGTATGCACAAAGTACGGCACGTCAGCGATCTCCATCCATATGAGCTTGGCCTCCTAGTCAATGCTTATCCCGTCCGCGAGTACACTCGTTCCGAGAGATTTGGTCTCAGTGACAACCACAAGGAAACGATCGTCAGGGCACAACTCGCGCAGAGACAGCAGAATACAACGCACTGGTGGCAACGTGTACATGTACTCCATGAGAACATGATCATCCGGTGATCTGGGCGTTGATTTGTCCGCTGTCATGCATCACCGTCGAACACGGCCACACTGGACGGCACAGAGGAATATCACAACCTTTGTATTCTGTAGTCCAATCGCATCGCATACGGCTTTCGGAGATGGTTTCATGTGTTGATAGCGGATTCCGGCAGAGTTCCGCGCTCGGTTAGTAGCTGATGTACAAGTATGTTTGTACGTACGAAGTATAGAGTACTCCGTAGCAGTGATCTAATCAATCTGTTCTATCTGTAAGACAATGAAATCAAGGCGCAGGATATGGATCAATGCGTGGCCGAAAACGAGAACCATACATTGTTGTAGTACAACTCCAGCGGTTTTGTCCACGCTTTGTTTATAGCCGACATGACACCGAGCGTTCAGGATATTTTGTTGGCTTGTTCGATAGATATCGTGAAGCCCTCCGTCCTTCCCCAAATGCCTATCTACTGGGCCTAGAGCGTAGGAGCTTGGATTCAAGATAGATGACCCACCGCTTGTTCAGAGATATACAATGAACTGAATCCTGGCGGATGGGAATTTGAGGTTCAACAAAGTCATTCGCTCAAGTGCGGTGTTGCGAGTGGTACGGAGAAGGAATGCGATACGCAGGTTCAACGGAGATATATACTTCACCGCGGTTCTACTGGCACCCTTCAGCAACAAGCCCGCATGTACAGATTACCAACGGAAACAACATTCTACTGTGCTGAGACCCATCGCTGTTAGGGCAATGGATCCCAATCAAGTCTGCCCATAACTTTTGGCATACTCCAGAGAACCCAATGTGGTAGCACAGCAGACAGAGAGTTGGCTAGGTGGTATCCGTCACCCGATGAGCATAAAAATAGCATGTTTGCTACCCCGGAGCCAATCTGACTGGGGACCGCGTCCAGTGTGACCTTACTTTCGGTACCGCGTAGGATATGGAAGGAATTGATATTAATAGAATCCGTTGTCTCAAAACAACAGACTTGTTCCGTCCTATCTATCAAAAATCCCCAGACAATCGGATTGCGTGACAGTGACCTAGAAAAAGGGTGAGCAGTTGTGGCAGAGAGCCTATTAGCATTCACATCGACCTAAATAGGAGATTTTGATCTTCTTGTATTCCGTTCCGCCCCATACAGTCTTCCGCGTAAATATTGAATTCGACTGTCGGGGGGGGGGGGGGGCTGTGAGCTTATATATCCTGACATGAAAGTATTCTGGAGTATACCCAGCCAAGCCTATAACCATCAACTCCATACCAAGGACGTTATATATCCGATTTCAGACAAACAATACTAGCTAGACACATAGACACCCATTGACAGCGCTGCCAAGACGCCTACTAAAGAGTTACTCCCGTGACCCTTGTTTCAGGAGTGGGAACAATGATTGCGCGTTATTCCGGTTGGTGATATCACGGGGCGGCTCCCGTGAGAAGCGGCAGTTCCTTAGCGAATCAAAAGCCGCCATACTGCGGATCGTCGGCCTGGATCGCTGTCTTTGTTCCTGAATAGGAAGCTCTTGGCATTTTTGGTGACTTTACTCAGCCCGGTGGATTCGGCGGGCTGTGTTGACCCTAGAGCCCTGACTCAGCAACCAATAGAAGCCCCCAATTGTCTCAGGGACATGCTCCATCCAGGGACCCGTCCACTATGGCTGGTCTCCTCTCACCTTTTTTTGGGGTCGCCCCCCTTCAGCCCCCCCCGTTTCAGTGCTTTTCTTTCTTTTTACATCCACATCTTCCTTCCAGCCCTCTTCCTCCTCTCACACTCTCTTCCTTTTCAAAAGTCCTTACGGCGATTTCGCTGTTGTCTCTCTTTTATTTTCTACATACATTCGTTCTGTATCGTTTCTTGACACTCTTTATTCTATACTAGTCTCTCCTTTTAACTTGACGTACGACCGTCATGAAGCTCACCAACGTTGTCGCTGGTGCGACTCTCTTTGCCAGCACCGTTCTGGCTGACTTGGACCCTATTGTCATCAAGGGTTCCAAGTTCTTCTACAAGAGCAACGACACCCAGTTCTACATCAAGGGTGTTGCTTACCAACAGGAGTACTCGGGTCCCAAGTCCGACACCGACAACTTCAAGGACCCCTTGGCCGACGCCGATGCTTGCAAGCGTGATGTCCCTTACCTCGAGAAGTTGGGTGCCAACACCATCCGTACCTATGCCATCGACCCCAAGGCCGACCACAGTGAGTGTATGAAGCTGCTCCAGGATGCTGGCATCTACGTTATCTCGGACTTGTCCTCTCCCAGCGAGTCCATCGTCCGCAACGACCCCAAGTGGGATGCCGATCTCTACAGCCGCTACGTCAGCGTCATTGACGAGATGTCTCAGTACTCCAACGTCATTGGTTTCTTCGCCGGTAATGAAGTCTCCAACCAGGCCAACAACACCGACGCCAGTGCCTTCGTCAAGGCCGCTGTCCGTGATATGAAGCAGTACATCAAGGCCAAGAACTACCGCAGCATGGGTGTTGGTTACGCCACCAACGACGATGCTGACATCCGTGAGAAGATGGCCAACTACTTCAACTGCGACAACGCCGATGACAGCATTGACTTCTGGGGTTACAACATCTACTCGTGGTGCGGTGACTCGAACTACCAGAAGTCTGGTTACAAGACCCGTACCGAGGAGTTCAAGGACTACTCTGTCCCTGTCTTCTTTGCTGAGTACGGTTGCAACGCTGTTCAGCCCCGTAAGTTCTCTGAGGTCGAGGCTCTCTACGGCAAGCAGATGAACGACGTCTGGTCTGGTGGTATTGTCTACATGTACTTCCAGGAAGAGAACGACTACGGTATGTCCTTAGTTTTTTTTTTTTTTTTTTTTTTTAGCAGACACCGTAATAGAAAACTGACGTGATTAGGTCTCGTCTCGGTTGACGGCGACAAGGTCAGCACCCTTGACGACTTCAACAACCTCTCCTCGCAGCTCGCCAAGGTCTCTGCTACCGGTACCAAGAAGAGCGAATACAAGCCCACCAACTCTGCCCTCCAGTCTTGCCCCGCTGTCAACAGTGCTTGGCGTGCTGCTGCCACTCCTCTTCCCCCTTCGCCCAACAAGGACCTCTGCACCTGCATGATGGACAGCTTGGAGTGTACTGTCAAGGGCAAGGTTGACGGCGAGAAGGTCGGTGAGCTGTTTGGTACCGTCTGCGGGTACGACGTCTGTGACGGTGTCTCCGCCAACGCTACTACTGGTGACTACGGTGCCTACAGTGTCTGCACTCCCCAGGAGCAGCTCGCTTACGCCATGAACTTGTACTACAAACAGCAGAAGTCCAAGGGTAACGGCGCTTCCGCTTGCGACTTCAATGGCGCTGCCACCACCAAGACCTCCAGCTCCCCCAGCGGCACCTGCTCTGCTCTCCTCAAGGAGGCTGGCTCCTCTGGCACTGGTACCGTCACCTCTTCCCCCACCGGCAACGCTAACCAGGTCTCTGCTTCCGGCTCTGCCTCCGCCTCTGGCTCTGAGGGTGCTGCCCCCATGGTTGCTCCTGGTGCCGTCCGTGTTGGTGTCTGGCAGTTCGGTGCTTACCTGGCCACCGCCGTCGTCGCCGGTGCCGGTATGATCCTTCTGTAAATTTTTTAAACCATCCGTTATATATTTCTTCTATATTCTCGCTGTTTTATACTGCCATTGGTTTGGATCCCAGCCTTGTCAATTGTGAATAATGTTCAAGCCGTTGGCTGTGTTTAGTTTCCCGGTGTTTTTCTGTATCTCGTTTTGGGTGGTAATCCGCCGTATATAATAGATTCTATACATAATGCTGTCTTGGTGTAGGCTGCGTAGAAATAACCTTGCGTACGATGCAAATCAGGGTGGTGACTCCTTCCCAGCTTGGCTTACCCCGTCCCATCAACCAAATACCTCTCTTCACTCCATCATCAATCTATCAACCCCGATGCTAGTTGTCACATTCCTTTCTAAAACGGCTTTGATGGCTTTGGCTTGTTAATTGCAAACACCTGCTTCTCTGAGTCCAAATCGTGTCCCTGGTATGTATCCCGCAGTTTGGACTGATGATGAGACGAACAAGCAGAAAAGGTTGGGTAAAATAGCTTCCATTCAGCTGTTTTGTATGAAGTACTCAACATATAATAACCAGGGTCTCTGCCCTCTGTACACAGTCAACATCTTTCAATGACTCAACTAGGTCCTAACGCTATTATCGCTCTACAGGACTGGGCCCCCAAATGTCGTGCCATCGCTACACACTACCTGATTACCACTCAAGACAGCTTTGACCTTGTCTAAATCGTCTTCCCACGATTTTGTGGAAGGAGGCTTATCGAACGGATCCTTATTCGGTCCCTCCACGTCCACACGTACGTGACCCGGCAAGGTCATCGTACCCCGCGCAATCGGATCACCCAGAGAGTCCAAAAGACCTGGGCCTTTGACGTGCGCTGCTTTAGGATCTTTGTACACCTTGACTTTGAACGTCTTATCTTTGTGGAAAAAGAAAGAGGTTCCTTGCTTGCGAATCTCATCATTCGTGGTCGGGAAGGGCTGCATGGTCACCTCACGCCAGTCGGGCAACGTCAGGATCAAGCCATTGGAGAGCTCTTTGTTGACTGCCTGTGTCTGTGTCTGGTCCAGCTTCAGCTTCACGTTGCTAGCTGAAAGCGAGATGTTCGGAGCTCGGAGCAACATGTGCGAGATATGAAGTTGATCGGGTGTTCCGTATAGGTAGAAAGGCATGTAGTCCTTGGGATAGCCGTGTTCGCGATTGGGTGAGTTGAGCGGCCGGCTCTTCACGGCACGATTGAGGGTCACCTGGCAATCCGGGATCTGTGTGACATACCTAAAGCAGATGGAACATGTTAGCCAGGAAAACTCGAGCGAAAATGCGTTGTTGTAACATCGGATGACTTACTTGTCGTTATCCTTGATGGCGATGGAGCCCTTGAGAGAGGGGTGCCCGCCCGCAAGCATCTCAAGTATTTCAGCCTCTATGTCCTCTTTTTTGTCGGATAGCCAGGCAATCTCAGCCAGTGGGTTATCCTTCTTGAGTTGAGTATACTGTGCCTTTTTGTCCGGGTCAAGGTCCGCGGACAGGATAATCTGCTGACGCTGGGTCGCCTGGTGGAAACTCGTCAGGAAATCGAGGAATATTTCGTCGGTGCCGTACATCAAGAAGTTGACGTGATAGCTTCCGGGCCTGTTCCTCGGCCAGAGGGTGTTTTTGACCTCCTCTCTGATCACCGACTCCAAGTACCCAATCAAGCCACCGATGAAATTCTTCTCAGTCGGGAAGGGACTCATGACAACATTACGCAGGACAAAGAGGTCCTGCGGTACCGGTTCGAGGTGCAACCGCTTCATGAAGTGCAGCGCGCATGTGCCGTATAAGTCGGGCTCGAACTGGGTCGATGTCAAATATAGGGGGATTTCTCGCGGGCTTTGGCCTGCCTTAGTGATTGAGAGCTGGTCAACCACCCTCTTCATCAGATAATTTGCTTCCTCGATCTCATCGTTAAGACTGCCATCTTCGCGGTACCAGTTAAGCGCAAATGCATTGATGTTGAGGTCCGAGCCCAGTTGCCGGAGATCATTCATGATTTTGGGGTTACGCGCGATCTCTTCGTTCGACTTCCCAAGGATGTCTTCGGTGATCGATTTTCTTCGCTTGTCGACTTCAGGATCCAGGGAATCATAGTTCTCCTTCCCTTTCTCCTCGGGGAGCCGGTTAAACGGGATGCAGATGTAGCGGCGTTTGCCGGTTCCTTCGTCCAAGGGCTGCTTCCAGTGCATGGCCGCATAGTGGGCACTCAGCTATCGATTGTAGTCAGTAGGCCTATTTGGACTTGAAGAAGCCGCCAGATACATACCCGGGCACTAGTGAAAGCGGCCTCTCCCAGCAAGCGACCATATCCATTTTCATCAAGGCCAATGGTCTGGTTGGACAACCAGGTTCCCATAGCCGCCGCGCCGGGCTTACTGCCCTCAACTCCATACACACCAATGCTCTCCAGCGACCCTTGTGTTAGATACGGACTGGTCCAGGTCACCAGGAACCTCAACCTCTCGTCCCGATACACCACCCCACCAGCAGGGTAGGGAATATATCCAGCCTTGTGAGGATCCACAGTAATTGAATCAGCATATTTCAGCGCCATAAAGTCCGTCAAGGTATCCTCCCGGAGAGGCAGCGATGGCATCTTGTCGATAGCTTTTTTCCCGCTGGCCGGTTCCTTTTTGACTTCCCGAGGGATCATACTGGCAAAATAGCCTCCCCATGCGGCATCTGCGTGGACCAGGAACGACAGTCCTTTGGTGCGGAACTCGTCTCGAAGCTTGATAATTTCGCACAGGTGGTCAGCGGCGCCTTCTTCTGTGGAACCCATCACGGCCACAATTGCGTAGACCGGTTGCTCTTCCCTTGTGCAATACTCAAGTCTCTCCCTGAGCTTTGTGAGGTCGATGTGGCCGTCCAGGTCTAGTTCGACTCCTTGCATGTTGGCGGAGCCCAGGCCCGCAATGGCTGCAACTGTCAGCATGTATGTTCAATATATGACGAAGGGGTGCATGAACATACCACCACCTTTAGGCCATGAGTAATGCCTAGTTTTCGCGTGGAAATACTGCCCTTGCTTTCCCATATGAAATTCCCGCTCCAGCGCATCTTTCCCGATTGTCTGGATGCTGTGATCCCTCAAGGCATCCTCGAGGTACTTGGATGTGATACCATACTTTGCCTACAGGGTATTGGCAATTCCCAAGATGGTGTCAGGCCAGAGATTCAGCAGTTCCCAGAGAGTGAGGTCCTTGAAGGGCTTCATTTCCCCGAGACAGGTGGGGACCTTGAATTCTTTGTCGGCGATGAAGCCGAGGGA